>NC_138167.1:76125038-76740014 GCF_964165515.1 Mesoplodon bidens | reverse complement strand
GGCCCAATCAATGATGCTCACGTTTGCGAAAAACGTGCAGCCATGGCTCAGATAAGTAGAGGAGAAGCTCCGAGCCCACACCTGGAACATTCCATGACTTTGGTGACTAGACAGTGACTAGGTGCTCTAGTCCATAAGGAAGAGACTCGACCAGCTGGTGCAACACAAATTAAGCTGCCTCATGATCATCTACATGCCCTGAGCCCAGAATCCACCCTTTCATTTTGGATTCAGTAACTAAAGCAGCTCCTTCAAAGACAAGGTATAAAATATTAAGATCTAATCTTGTTTTAGACACAGAAACTCTATGTCTCTTTCAGTGTCCATCACCCCCATCTTGGTACCATCTACTTCCTTAGTCATACTCAACCCCCAGGCACCCCCAGTACCACCAGACAAGGCATATTGTACTCTGCATTTATATCACACCTGGGCTGATATCCCAAGTTCCATCTTGTGTGTTTCTAATCTCTGGAAACCTTCCATTGATTGACAGTTCCTGACTGGTTGGTCTTGAACAGATTCAAGAGAAAGCACTGATGTCTCTGTCATGGGTACATAACTGGGGAGTTGGAGAGTTGGATTGTGTGGACTTGCACCACTGGCAAATCCTTCTTCTGCTATCAAGTTAACCTGATATTTAGCACCTCTCAGGAACTGTATTAGATTCATTCATTCATTCCACACATATTTGTTGAGCACACACTATGTGCTTGACACTATTATTGGCATCTGAGCTATTTTAGTGAATGATACAAAGACCTTTGCCCTTATGCAGCTGACATTCTACTGGGGAGGGAAGAGGGGGCAAGAGTGAAGGCGGAGACAGAGAGTAAACAGTAAACATGGTAAATAAGTTAAATTACAGAGTATGAGAAGTTCTTCGTAAAAAGTGAAAAAAAGAATAAATCAGAATAAAGGAAATCAGAAGTGATGTCAGATTGCTATTAAAATAAAGTGTTTAGGGCTTCCCTGGTGGCGCAGTGGTTGAGAGTCCACCTGCCGATGCAGGGGACACGGGTTCATTCCCCGGTCTGGGAAGATCCCACATGCCGCGGAGCGGCTGGGCCCGTGAGCCATGGCCGCTGAGCCTGCGCGTCCGGAGCCTGTGCTCCGCAGCAGGAGAGGCCACAACAGTGAGAGGCCCGCGTACCGCAAAAAAACAAAACAAAACAAAACAAATAAATAAAATAAAATAAAGTGTTTAGATTGCTAACCTAGGACCAGGCTGGCAGGCTTACCTCTGAGCCGAGGCTGCGCTGCAGCAGAGCCCAGCCATGGGGCTGACAGCGTCTTGGTGCTCCGGCAGGGTGGCAGGTCTATGCCTTTGAGGTGGGAGAGCTGAGTTCAGGATACTGGTCCACCAGAGACCTCACGGCTCCATGTAATATCAAACAGTAAAGCTCTCTCAGAGATCTCCATCTCAATGCTAAGATCCAGCTCCACTCAACGACCAGCAAGTTCCAGTGCTGGACACCCTAGGCCAAACAACTAGCAAGACAGGAACACAACCCCACCCATTAGCAGAGAGGCTGCCTAAAATCAAAATAAGGTCACAAACACCCTAAAACACACCACCGGACACGGTCCTGCCCACCAGAAAGACAAGATCCAGCCTCATCCACCAGAACACAGGCACGAGTCCCCTCCACCAGGAAGCCTACAAAACCCACTGAACCAACCTAACCAACTGGAGGAAGACACCAAAAACAACAGGAACTACGAACCTGCAGCCTGAGAAACAGAGACCCCAAACACAGTAAGTTAAGCAAAATGAGAAGACAGAAAAACACACAGCAGATGAAGGAGCAAGGTAAAAACTCACCAGACCAAACAAATGAAGAGGAAATAGGCAGTCTACCTGAAAAAGAATTCAGAGTAATGATAGTAAAGATGATCCAAAATCTTGGATATAGAATGAAGAAAATACAAGAAACACTTAATAAGGGCCTAGAAGAACTAAAAAGCAAACAAACAATGATGTGCAACACAATAAATGAAATTAAAAATACTCTAGAAGGAATCAGTAGCAGAATAACTGAAGCAGAAGAACAGATATGTGACCTGGAAGATAAAATAGTGGAAATAACTACTGCAGAGCAGAATAAAGAAAAAAGAATGAAAAGAATTGAGGACAGTCTCAGAGACCTCTTGGACAACATTAAATGCACCAACTTTCGAATTATAGGGGTCCCAGGAGAAGAAGAGAAAAAGAAATGGACTGAGAAAATATTTGAAGAGATTATAGTTGAAAACTTCCCTAATATGGGAAAGGAAATAATCAAGTCCAGGAAGCGCAGAGTCCCATACAGAATAAATCCAAGGAGAAACATGCCAAGACACATATTAATCAAACTATCAAAAATTAAATACAAAGAAAAAATATTAAAAGCAGCAATGGAAAAGCAATAAATAACATACAAGGGAATCCGCATAAGGTTAACAGCTGATCTTTCAGCAGAAACTCTGCTAGCCAGAAGAGAGTAGCCGGACATATTTAAAGTCATGAAAGGGAAAAACCTACAACAGAGATTACTCTACCCAGCAAGGATCTCATTCAGATTTGACAGAGAAATTAAAACATTTACAGACAAGCAAAAGCTAAGAGAATTCAGCACCACCAAACCAGCTTCACCACAAATGCTAAAGGAACTTCTCTAGGCAAGAAACACAACAGAAGGAAAAGACCTACAAAAACAAACCCAAAACAATTAAGAAAGTGGTAATAGGAACATGCATATTGATAATTACCTTAAATGTAAATGGATTAAATGCTCCAACCAAAATACATAGACTGGTTGAATGGGTACAAAAACAAGACGAGTATATATGCTGTCTACAAGAGACCCACTTTAGACCTAGGGACACATACAGACTGAAAGTGAATGGATGGAAAAAGATATTCCATGCAAATGGAAATCAAAAGAAAGCTGGAGTAGCAATTCTCATATCAGACAAAATAGACTTTAAAATAAAGACTATTATAAGAGACAAAGAAGGACACTACATAATGATCAAGGGATCAATCCAAGAAGAAGATATAACAATTGTAAATTTTTATGCACCCAACACAGGAGCAATACAGTGGCATTTCTCTTTTTTTAAACATCTTTATTGGAGTATAATTGCTTTACAATGGTGTGTTAGTTTCTGCTGTATAACAAAGTGAATCAGCTATATGTATACATGTATCTCCATATCTCCTCCCTCTTGCGGCTCCCTCCCACCCTCCCTATTCCACTCCTCTAGGTGGTCACAAAGCACCAAGCTGATTTCCCTGTGCTATGCAGCTGCTTCCCACTAGCTATCTATTTTACATTTGGTAGCGTATATATGTCTATGCCACTCTCTCACTTCGTCCCAGCTTACCCTTCCCCCGCCCCCGTGTCCTAAAGTCCACTCTCCACGTCTGCGTCTTTATTCCTGTTGCAAAGGGAATTTCTGCAGAAAAATTTCCAGAAAGTTTTAGCAGTTGTTAGCCTTGCAGAGCTGGACAGACATCTAGAAAGGGACAACCAGGCGAGGGAGACTTCGGCCTTTCATTTTATCATTCTCCACACTGCCTGGTTATGTTATCTTATGTACCTACTTTTTTTTCTTTTAAACCAAAAATTTTAGAAAAGAATAATTGAATTAAAACAAACTAAACTATAGGGGTTTTGCCCACCCTACCTTGATTTTCTATGATCCAGGAAAAAGGGCTTCAATTACCAGCTGTGTTGACTTGGGCAATTTACTGAGCCTTTCTGTGGCCCATTACTTCATCTGGAAAATAGGGTTAATAATAGTGCCTGCATCGCAGAGTGGCTATAATGGGTTTGGTGCTAGAAGGTGTGTAAAGTGCTAAGCCCTGAGTATCACAAGCACTCAGTCATCTCAGCTATCACTGGTATTGTTCAAATTCTATCAGCAATCTAGGCTAGTTCGTCCTAAAGAAAGTACCTAATGGTCATGGCAAGTGACTGCAGCAGCTGGGGCTGTGATGGACAATGATAGTGATGATGATGATGATGATGATGATGATGATGTTGACAGTGCTGATGGGGGACAGATGGTTCCTGAATGTCTAGCACATCAGAAGTGGGGGAAGAAGCAGCTGTTTGGAACTGGAGCCATAGGAACAGACAGAAGGCAAGGTTGATGGGGTCACAAACACACCTATCATCTTAGTAAAATAAATTGTCTGCCTTTCATGATGTCCTGAATATATCTGAGATAAGTCTGAGGGGAATAGAATTTGTGGAGAGGCCCAAGTGGAAAACAAGAAAAGAACCATTCTTTAAAGTGGTGAAAAGGTACTCTTCCCCACCATCTCCTACCAGCACTCCTTAGAATTATTTACCTTTCCTCTAAGTATGTCCAGGGCTAGAAGGATCTTAGTCACATCTAGAATCATAAAGGACGGAAAGGGACCAGAGAGATGAATTTGAAAGTCTCAAGTCTCAAGTAACAGAAAACACAATTCAAACTAACGTAGAACTAGGGCATTTATTTATCTCATGTAATAAGTTTAGCAGTAAGATGTGTTTCAGGTTTGGTCGATCCAGTAGCTCAGTCATAAAGTTCAGGTTCATTCTCTCTCTCTCTGCTCTACCACCATTGGTGTATGAGTTGTGTTCTTGGACTGCTTTCTTCATGTGGTCATAAGGCATTGTCAGTGGCATGTGGGGCACCATGCTTTCTTGTTGCCAACCAACAGCGAGGGAGGGGGTAAGGGAGAAACAGGAAGCGGGAGAAACACTCTCCTCCAGCCCTGGAAAGAAAAGTCCACCTCTGCAGTCAGATTGAGCCAATTCAGGATGTATGTACTCACTCCTGAACCTATAATAGTGGCCAGGAGGACACCGTGTGCTGCAGGAATTTTAAACGAATCATGAGGAAGGGGGCTGAAATGATGAGCTTACACCGGCTTTTTCAACATTGGCTCCATTGACATCTGGGGCTAACTCTTCATTGTGGGCGCTGTCCTGCGTGTTGTAGGATGTTTATCAGCATTCCTCATCTCTACCCACACAGTGTCAAGAGCAAGAGGCAGTGTGGGAGGTGAGGCTGGGAGGAGGGCAGGGACTAGTTGAGGTAGGATCTTGTAGGACATGTTAAGGATTTCAATGTTTACCCTAAAAGCGCCAGGAAGCTACAACAGGGCTTTCAGTAGAGGTTAATTCCAGCTGGGATCTGCCGAAAGAAAAGGAGAAGCCTAAGAGGAAAACCAGTGAGACCACTTATTTCAGTAGAACAGGTGATAAATGATGGCCGTTTCAGCTAGGGTGGTGTGGGTAGAAACAGAAAGAAATGAATGTATGTGAGATTTATTTAGGAGCTACACCAAGATAGAACCTGGTGCTGGAGTAGATATGGGGGTGAGGAAAGGATGATACTAGGATGACTCATAGGTTTCTGGTTTGTTCACTTCTATGGACGACATTACCTCTCGGGAGGTGGGGACCACTGGAGATGGATCAGACTGTAGAGGGAAGATCAGGCTCCAATGTGTTGAGTTGGAGGCCTGTGTGAGTTATCCAAGCTGAAATGTCAAGTCGGCAGAAAGAGGTACAAGTATAGTGTTCAGAGGAGAATAGTGGGGTGGAGATAATAATTGGAGTCGTGGGTGTGATGAGAACTCACCTTGAGGGTCTCTGACACTTACAGGTGGGATAGAAATCCGTGAGTCAGGGTAGGAGGGATTCCAGGCGAGGGCCCTGTTCCTTAGCCCACTGAGTGGGAGGGCTTGATCAGGAGTGGCGTGTGCTGTCGAGAGAACATGGAAGATGAGGACCCAGATATTGTCCTTTGGATTTAGTGATATGGAGGCCATTGGTGGTCCCAGCAAGAACCATTTTGGAAGTGGTTTGTACTGGGGTCAGAAGTCAAGTTGGAGAGTCCTGAAGAGCATATGGAAGAAGACATGGGACAGAGTAGCTCTTCCTGGGCAAATTTGGCTACAGAGGGAGGAGAGGATAGCTGGAGAGGGAAATGAGGACCAGGGAGAGTCTTCCTCTGTGATGAAAGACACTTTACTGTGTTTAACTGGTTTATGGGGGGCAGGGAGCAGAGGTTTGGAAATACAGGAGAGATCGAGGTAGAGGTAGAGAGAGAAAGAAATTAGAAATGGATAGTGTAAGGTTACTGAAAAGGCAGGAGGGAATGAAACCCAGATCCATGAGCCTCAGAAAGGAGAAGGGGCACCTCAGCTATTGTAACCAGAGAGGAACAGGAGGACGGCCATAGGTGTAGGTGACTTGAGGCATTGTGGAGGAAATTGATAGCCTTCCTGTTTGAACTCTTTTATAGTTACCATAAAGCAGGGAGTTCAGGGTCTGTACAAAGGATGGGGGAGAGTTTCTGTAGTCAAATGTATTGGGGAAATGCTCTGAAGGTTAAGCAATTATCTTCACCAGTGGACTTTTCAGAGCCATTTTCATTGTGAGTGTCCAAGAGGAGAATAAACAGCATTTCCCATTGGACCACAGAACTTTTTATGTGCACGGCACCTCATGTAATGTTCTGGGAAACACTGACCAGAATCAGCACCTTCATTTTATGGTAGAAGAACTTAAAACCCAAAGATGGGTAGGGATTTGTAGAAAATCTCTTGTTTGGATTAGCAGCCAAGGAGGACGCTTTTGTGAGAGGCACAGGGAATTCCCCAGGCCTTCACGTTGGTGGGCACAACCCTCTCATTTGTGATGGTACTGTGTGCCCTGGACCTCCTGCCATACTGGGACAATCTGGTTCTACTCAGAAATCTGAAATGAGACAGAGAGATAGCCATTAAACCTTGATATGTGACATGAAAGAACACGAGGCAGGACATGAATAGATTGGCTCTGAGTTCAGGCTGCCGGAGTCCATAACTGAACTAGCTGTGTGTCCTTGAGAAAGTTACTTGACTTCTCTGTGTCTCAATTGCTTCATCTGTATAAAGGGAGTAATCATGGCCTCCTTACTATAAAGAATTGTGGTAATGATTAAATAAAATAATACTTATAAAGAACTTAGAACAGTGTCTGATCCAAGTAAGTGAACATTAACTGTTGGCTATTGCTGGGAGCAGAGGGGCACCTATGTTCCTTCCTGTAAAAGGGCAGCAGATGGGCTTCCCTGGTGGCGCAGTCGTTGACAGTCCGCCTGCCGATGCAGGGGACACGGGTTCGTGCCCCGGTTCGGGAGGATCCCACATGCCGCGGAGCGGCTGGGCCTGTGAGCCATGGCCGCTGAGCCTGCGCGTCCGGAGCCTGTGCTCCGCAACGGGAGAGGCCACCACAGTGAGAGGCCCGCGTACCGCAAAAAAAAAAAAAAAAAAAAAAAAAGAGCAGCAGAAAAAGCTACTCTGGCAAAGCAAAGAAAGGTGAACAGATGTGTCTAGCAAGGTAGAGAAGAATAATAGAGAAAGAATAGTCTTTCCAGAGGCCTGGATCTGCATTTGGGACCCATGAGACACCAATGTCTCTAGGATAAGTTCCCCTATTAACTTAAGTTAGCTCTGTGACTTGCAAACTAAGAAGTAGAATGAGTACTGTGGCTGAGACAGGATTTGAACCCGAGTGTCCTGGCTTCCAGTCCTGTACTCTGATTATTCCCATATATAGTTTATTTAGGACCTGGGTATAACTCAGCGAGAAAAATCTTCTCCCAGAGGAAGAAAGCAGATCTTTGCAACCAGCAGCAGATTGTGTCTGGGATTAAATTAAATGTTCCCGGTTTCAAAAGAGGCAGACTTTCGACCTTCCAGCCGCTGTAGCCTGCATCTGATTGAAGAAGCTGAAGGTGTCACAGAGACTCAGGGCATCAGGGGCTTAGAAATCATTTCAGCCCCTCCCTTTAAGATTTTCAACTCAGTGGCTAGTCTATGATGTCATCTAGAAATTGATGAAATGGATAATTTGGTCTGTTGTGGATTCTGAGTTTGCTATGAATGTCCATAACTCCACACCTTGGCTTGCACACTTCTCCCTGCCAGGAATGTTCTACCTTTCCTTTTTTTGTCTGTGAAGGGTCTACTCTGGTGGATCTCAAACTGCCAGGGGCTGGAGACTCACCTGGGGGAGTTTGTTAAGCTGCCACTTCTCTGGCCCCTCCTGGGATTCTGACTCAGTCAGTCTGGGATGGGACCCAGGAGTCTCCCTGTAGACAAGCACCCTAGATGATTTTGATGTTGAAAATTCAGGCACCACTCTGAAAACACTCCGTACTCTTTTATTCAGAGTTTCTGGAAAGAATTCCAGAACTGAGGAAAGTATGGAGTGGGACTTCTAAAAATTTTTTTGAAGTGGGGGCTAGTTTTTTTTTTTACCACGGGCTCAGTTTCCTGGTCTGTAAATAGGGTTTAATCAGAGAGACACTTCTCTCTTGAGGGTGCCTTGCAGCTCAAATGAGCTCAGTGCAAAAAAGGCAGCTTGTTAGCTGTGACGTCAGTGGCAATAATTATTCATATTAACATACAAATCTCTCCTGTAACCTAACATTTCAGTTTTCAGTGGGAGAGTGCTGGGGCAGGAACATATCTTATTTTCCACCATATCCACTGACCTAGCTCAGAGCCCAGTGTGTAACAGCAGGCTTCATTTTTGTTGATAAGGACCCAATATTTTTAAGCTTTTGAATGCAAATGAGTCATCACCCAAGATGCTGATTGGCTGTCACCAGTTCTCTTTGGTCGGATACTGAATAGTGAAGAGGAAAAAACTGGTTATTAATGCAGAGGAGCTAGGAAAAGGCAGTGAATAGCAGCACAAAAATAACCTCAATAATTATGTCTCACAAAGCCTGTTGCAACATACTTTGTGAGTCAAAAATGAAGTTTGTGTGACATGAAGTGAATCATGAAATGAAAGGTGAATAAGAGAAGGAATCTTACTTACTCAATGTGTTTTGTCAGGAGTAATAGCTTTGTTTGTATCTAACATAAAATATGTGTCTAACACATATGTACCTAGCATATACCATATATGTAAAATAAGGCACGTATCTAACATAAAAAAGATACAATTCTTCTTGTAAAAATATCATGGTAGTTCAGTATTAAGTTGGCACGAGCCTCACTTTAATAATAAAAAAAGCTACAAGACAGTTAAGTAAGCTTGCACGTATCAGTTCCTGCTGTTTGGGAATGTGTGGCTAGCATCTTTCTTTGACTTTAGAATTGGATGGATAGGAATAAGAAGACCATATTTTTCTACCTATCTTCTTCCAAAGCAGTCTCTCAGTATTGCTATATGCTATTCTCATAAGCTGTTTGTCTTATATAGCAAAACGTTCATATTTTCATACTCACATTATCTGTAATTATTTCCAGTGTTTTTATTGGGAAGGGGGGATGGAAGATGAAGGATAAAGAAAGGAAAGTCTTTCTTAATCCCCTTTGTTCTTCCTGCTGACTGAAAGGTGGAGGTGATGGATGGAACTCAAGAAGCCATACTGCACTATTAGTTTCTCACTACATGTTGACAATGATGAAACAAAGAGAAAAAAAAAAGTTTGCTATTTTGATGGTTAATTTTATGTGTCAATTTTACTAGGCCATGGAGTGCCCACACATTTGGCTAAACATTATTTCTGGATGTGTCTGTGAGGGTGTTTCCAGATGAGTTTAGCATTTGAATTGATGGACTTAGTGAAGCAGCTTGCCCTCCCAAATATGGGTGGGCATTGTCCAATCGATTGAGAGCCTGAATAGAACAAAAAGGCAGAAGAAAGGAGAATCTAATATCTCTGCCTGACTGATAGAGCTGGAACATCTGTCTTCAGAATCCAGCTGGGACTTCTACCATTGGTTCCCTCGGTTCTCAGGCCTTAGGACTCAATCTGGGACTACATCTTTGGCTTTCCTATATCTCCAGCTTGCAGGTGGCAGATCACGAGACTTCTCAGCCAATTTTCTCTCTCTCTCTGGCTCTTTTTCTCTGGAGCCTGACTCATACATGTTTTGGTAATGAGAATGTTCTACAAGGCAAGACTACTGCCCCAGTGGGTCTGGAAGGCAGAGCATCAAGCCGAAGATGATTATTCTTGAGCCTTTAAGATCTCATGGATCGTGCCCTGCTAAGTTTTAGACTTGCTTGAGACCCATCATCCCTTCCTTCTTTCCCATTTCTCTTGGAATAGGAATGTGTATCCTCCACCTGTCCCACCACTGAATTTTGGAAGTACATAACTTGTCTGGTTTCAGAGGTTCACAGTTGGAGAGGGATTTTGCCCCAGGACGAAATGTGCCTCAAGTCTCACCCATATCTAATTTGAATGATATTTAGATGAGGCTTCGGACATTAGACTTTGGAGTTGGTGCTGGAATAAAGTAAGATTATGGGGGCTTTTAGGATGGAATGAATGCATTTTGCATGTGAGAAAGGCATGAATTTCAGGGGGTCAAGGACTGAATGTTTGAGTCCTCCCCAAATTCACATGTCAAAGCCCTAATCTCCCACTGCTATGATATTTGGAGATGGGGCCTTTGGGAGGTAATTAGGTGGTGAGGGTGGAGCCCCTCATGAATGAGATTAGTGCCCTTGTAAGAAGAGACATGGTCTCTCTCCACCATGGAAGAACTTAGCTGGAAGGCAGGCATCTGTAAACCAGGAACGGGTCCTCTGCAGACAGATCCCAAAAAAGAACCACTTCAAGGGGGCTGAGTCATCAATATCCTGTTCCTTCTTCCAAACACCAACCATGTTAGTCATCTATCCCAGGGGGGAAATGGCCGGAGGCACCAAGAGAGACTGGAAATGTTAACTAAGGAGGCTCCTCCACATGGAAATATGAGACTTGGAGAAGAGAGGTTCTCCTGTACCTGGGAAATATGAATGCATTAAAGATTGCAAATTCTGCAGGTCATGGGGAGAAGTTCAGGAAGAGGGTGGAGGTGGGAGAGGCATTTACACTAGATAACATAAGACAGCATCTTATGTGTGCAAAATAAGGAGAAAAGGAGTTTTGAGGTGGGAACAGTAACTTTGGCTGAACGGTATTTAAAATCCTAAGCATTATTAAAAGCACCTTTGAGGGAGCATCTGGTCCAATAATCTTTATTTTCCTGATGAGGACCAGAGTGGTTAAGAGAATTTTTTTTAAAATTGCTAACAGGATGCCATTAAATGAACCAGGACCAGAGCTCCAATCCCTCAAAGGTCTGCAACTTTCCACTGGGACTTTGATACATTGGGAGGAGAAGAGGATCATCACAGGTGAGAGAGAAAGATGTGAACAAAGGCTGAAATATAGGATCACCAAAACCTGTGCCGCAGACAGTAAAGCAGACTATTGTGGTTAGAGTGGGCGATTCATGTTGCTAAGGAGTGGGATAAGTAGGGCCATGTATATGGGTTTTAAAATGCCAGATTGAAGTGTTGTGAGTTTATCTGTTGGCAAAGATGGAGCCATGTAGGATTTTGGAGCTGGTTATTGTTATGTGATCCTTGATCCGGCACCACACAAAGAATGTGTCACAGGATTGTGGGCCCTTCAAGGGCAGGAGGATGTGGCGGAAGCATCTTCCCAACAATTTGCAGGACAGAGCTTCAGCACCTGAGCACACTAGGGCTCTGATCTGACTCCCACCCACCTACCAGACATATCCCTTGACATTCTCTTCCTTGATTTCAGGCTCCAAAAACACCAAGATGCTTTCAGGCTGATGCAACTAACAATTCCATGTTTCAGTGGATTAAAGCAAAATTCACTTCTCATGAGTGTTACATGTCAGCTGCAAGCTAGCAAAAGGACTCTGATCATCACAGAGGTTCAGCCCTCTGGACTGATCAAGGCTCCATCTCAAAACATGCTCTGTGGTGGCTGAGGCAGGGAAAAGAGAGTACAGCAAATCATGCACTGGCTCTTAAAGCTGCTGCCCAGAGGTACCATGTCACTCATTCACTTTTTTTTTTTTTGAGGTACGCGGGCCTCTCACTGTTGTGGCCTCTCCCGCTGCGGAGCACAGGCTCCGGACACGCAGGCTCAGCAGCCATGGCCCACGGGCCCAGCCGCTCCATGGCATGTGGGATCTTTCCGGACCGGGGCACGAACCTGTGTCCCCTGCATCGGCAGGCGGACTCTCAACCACTGCTCCACCAGGGAAGCCCCCGGTATGACTTTTGATGTAGGTATTCTTCTTATTTGCATTGGACACATAGGAAGCTGAGGCACAGAGAGGTTAAGCGATTTGTCCAAGCTCACACAGAGGTAATTGGCAGAGCTGGGGTTTAAACCCAGGGAGTCAGACTCCAGGGCCAGGGCTTTCAGCTATTGTGCAGTATTATCACAGTGTTTCTTCATTTATAACCTACTGGATACAGAGCTCTCTGTGATGGGACCAGATGGGTTAGTCTGGATTTAACAAGGACAACACTGGCTGATCTATTGCATGGAATAAGCTCTTTATAGTTCAGTGAATATCTAAGTGTGTGTGTATCTGTGATTAAATCTCAAACACAGTACAATTCTGGTGTTATATCCAGTTCCTCTTTGCTAGGACTTTGGTGAAACTTTTATTTGATAGGGCCATGAAAATTGTCTCTGTTCTGGTTCTAATTCAATGCTATTCTGTGTCCTGTGATGATCCACATCCCACATTAACCTATATAGTTTTGTTTGTTCATTTATTCATGCCTTCATTAAACCAGTTAATAAATATTTATTGAACCCTACTAAGTGCCAGGCACTGTTGTAGATACTGAGGACATGGAATTGAGCAAAACAGATTCCTGCCCTGTACAGTCTACATTCTAGTGGGAAGAGTCAGATAATAGACAAATAAACGAGTGATAAGTGCTAGGGAGAAAAATTAAGCAGGGAAGGGAGATACAGAATGCCAAGGGAAAGAGGCGTTGCTTATTTACACTGGGAAGCTAGAGATAAATTCTTGAGAGAGTGCTCGAGAAGGTAAGGAGGTGAGTTGTGCAGACATCTGTGACAGAGAATAGCATGTGCAAAGGCCCAGTGGTGAGAACGAGGGTGTTGGGTTTGAGGAGCATCAGGGAAGCCAGTGTGGCTGGAGCAGAGACTGTGAGGCAGAGAATACTGGGACAGAGAGGACGGCGGGGAAGTGAGAGTGGAGGGATCACTTAGGGCCTCGAAGGCCACTATGAGGCCTTTCGAATTCATTTTGAGTGAGAGGGCGCCTCTGGAGGGCGTTCAGCAGCCGAGTCACAATCTGTGAGTGGCATTTAGGCTGCCATGTGGTGCACAGGAAAACCAAATGCTCACCAAGAGGGGGTGGTTGAATAAATTATAGCACAGTCAAACCACGGATTAAGCCATTACAAAGATCAACTTAGGCTTGCCGCTTGATTTGGAGGGAATTCCATGAGGAAACTCTGAGTGAAAAGCCAAAATGCAGGAAAGCATGCACAACATCCTATTTTTATAAGGGCTTTCACCACTTTCCATATGCAATATAAGCATGTATTTATTCAAACAATTATGGACGCATGGAGGAAATGATGGGAAGATGCATACTACTACAGATCGTTCACAGGGGCTACATAGTTAAGAGGGGGTAATATTTGCAAGGGTTGGGGAGAGAATAAGAAGGGAGATGCCAAGTTAAAAAGATGATTGCTTTAAAAAAAACCCCAGTATATACGATATATAAAATAGATAAACAACAAGGACCTACTGTATAGCACAGGGAACTATAGTTAATATCTTGTAAAAACCTATAATGGAAAGGAATCTGAAAAAGAATATATATATATATATATATATATATATATATATATATATATATATATATATATATATATATATATATATATAAAACTGAATCACTTTGCTGTACACCTGAAACTATTACAACACTGTAAATCAACTATACTTCAATTTTAAAAAATCACAGTGTGTCTGAATTGATCACATTTAAGCATTTATGGAAAAACAATGAGTGTATGCAAATGAATTTGTAGATATATATTGTATAAGTGTATATATGGTATATAGATAAGAATTTTATTGAAGTATAATTAATTTACAATATTGTGTTAGTTTTAGGTATACAGCAAAGATATTCAGTTATATATATATATTTTTTTCAGATTATTTTCCATTATAGGTTATTACAAGATCTTGAATGTAGTTTCCTGTGCTATACTGTAAATCCTTCTTGCTTATTTATTTATTTAAATAGATGTTTATTGGAGTATAATTGCTTCACAATACTGTGTTAGTTTCTGTTGCACAACAAAGCGCATCAGCCATATGCATACACATGTCCCCGTATCCCTTCCCTCTGGAGCCTCTCTCCCATCCTCCTTATGCCACCCTTCTAGGTCATCACAAACCACAGATCCAATCTCCCTGTGTTATGTGGTTGCTTCCCACCAACTATCTATTTTACATTTGGTAGTGTATATATGAAAATGCTACTCTCTCACTTCGTCTCAGTTTACCCTTCCCCCTTCCTGTGTCCTCAAGTCCATCCTCTATGTCTGCATCTTTATTCCTGTCCTGCCCCTAGGTTCATCAGAACATTTTTTTTTTTTAGATTCCATATGTATGTCTTAGCATACGGTATTTGTTTTCTTTTTCTGACTTACTTCACTCTGTATGACAGTCTCTAGGTCCATCGACCTCACTACAAACAACTCAATTTCGTTTCTTTCTATGGCTGGGTAATATTCCATTGTGTATATGTGCCACATCTTCTTTATTCATTCATCTGTCGATGGATATTTAGGTTGGTTCCATGTCCTGGCTATCGTAAATAGTGCTGCAATGAACATTGTGGTACATGTCTCTTTTTGAATTACGGTTTTCTCAGGGTATATGCCCAGTAGTGAGATTGCTTGGTCATATGGTAGTTCTATTTTTAGTTTTTTAAGGAACCTCCATACTGTTTTCCATAGCGGTTGTATCAATTTACATTCCCACCAACAGTGCAGGAGGGTTCCCTTTTCACCACACCCTTTCCAGCATTTATTGTTTCTAGATTTTTTGATAATGGCCATTCTGACTGGCGTGAGGTGATACCTCATTGTAGTTTTGATTCACATTTTTCTAATAATTAGTGATGTTGAGCATCTTTTCATGTGACTCTTGGCCATCTGTATGTCTTCCTTGGTGAAATGTCTATTTAGGTCTTCCACCCATCTTTTAGCTGGATTGTTTGTTTTTTTGGTATTAAGCTCCATGAGCTGTTTGTATATTCTGGAGATTAATCCTTTGTCTGTTGTTTCATTTGCAAATATTTTCTCCCATTCTGAGGGTTGTCTTTTTGTCTTGTTTATGGTTTCCTTTGCTGTGCAAAAGCTTTTAAGTTTAACTAAGTCCCATTTGTTATTTTTGTTTTTATTTCCATTACTCTAGGAGATGGGTCAAAAAAGATCTTTCTGTGGTTTATGTCAAAGAGTGTTTTCCTCTCAGAGTTTTATAGTGTCTGGTCTTACATTTAAGTCTTAATGCATTTAGAGTTTATTTTTGTGTATGGTGTTAGAGAGTGTTCTAATTTCATTCTTTACATGTAGCTGTCCAGTTTTCCCAGTACCACTTATTGAAGAGGCTGTCTTTTCCCCATTGTATGTTCTTGCCTCCTTTATCATAAATTAGGTGCCCATATGTGTGTGGGTTTATCTCTGGGCATTCTATCCTGTACCATTGATCTATATTTCTGTTTTTGTACCAATACCATACTGTCTTGATTACTGTAACTTTGTGGTATAGTTTAAAGTTGGGGAGCTGATTCCTCCAACTCTGTTTTTCTTTCTCAAAATTGCTTTGGCTATTCGGGTCTTTTGTGTTTCCATACAAATTGGGGAATTTTTTGTTCTAGTTCTGTGAAAAAAGACATTGGTAGTTTGATAGGGATTGCATTGAATCTGTAGTTTGCTTTGGGTAATATAGTCATTTTCACAATATTGATTCCTCCAATCCAAGAACATGTTATATTTCCCCATCTGTTTATGTCATCTTTGACTTCTTTCATCAGTGTTTTATAGTTCTCTGAGTATACATCTTTTGCCTCCTTAGGCAGTAAATGAGAGTGTTTCCTTAATTTCTCTTTCTGATTTTTCAT
Source organism: Mesoplodon bidens (assembly GCF_964165515.1). Lineage (NCBI taxonomy): Eukaryota > Metazoa > Chordata > Mammalia > Artiodactyla > Ziphiidae > Mesoplodon > Mesoplodon bidens. The sequence goes on along the minus strand of NC_138167.1, from coordinate 76,724,014 downwards.
TGCTGGTGTATAGGAATGCCAGAGATTTCTGCGCATTACTTTTGTATCCTGAAACCTTACCAAATTCATTGATTAGTTCTAGTAGTTTTCTGGTGGATTTAGGATTTAGGATCCAAACACCTTTAGGATTTTCTATGTATAGTATCATGTCATTGGCAAACAGTGACAGGTTTACTTCTTCTTTTCCAATTTGTATTCCTTTTATTTCTTTTTCTTCTCTGATTGCTGTGGCTAGGACTTCCAAAACTAAGTTGAATAAGAGTGGCGAGAGTGGACATCCTTCTCTTGTTCCTGATCTCAGTGGAAATGCTTTCAGTTTTTCACCATTGAGTATGATGCTTGCTCTGGGTTTGTCATATATGGACTTTATTATGTTGAGGTAGGTTCCCTCTATGCCCATTTTCTGGAGAGCTTTTGTCATAAGTGGGTGTTGAATTTTGTCAAAAGCTTTTTCTGCATCTATTGAGAGGATCATACGTTTTTTTCCCTTAATTTGTTAATGTGGTGTATCACATTGATTGATTTGTGTATATTGAAGAATCCTTGCATCCCTGGGATAGCTACCACTTGATCATGGTGTGTGATCTTTTTAATGTCCTCTTGGATTCTGTTTGCTAGTATTTTGTTCAGGATTTTTCATCTATTTTCATCAGTAATATTGGCCTGTAGTTTTCTTTTTTTGTGATATCTTTTTCTGGTTTTGGTATCAGGGTGATGGTGGCTTTGTAGAATGAATTTCGGAGTGTTTCTCCCTCTGCAATTTTTTGGAAGAGTTTGAAAAGGGTCAGTGTTAGCTCTTCTCTAAATGGTTGATACAATTCACCTGTGAAGCCATTTGGTCCTGGACTTTTGTTTGTTGGAAGATTTTGTAATTACGGTTTTAATTTCATTACTTGTGATAGGTCTGTTTATATTTTCTAATTCTTCCTGGTTCAGTCTTGGAAAACTGTACCTTTCCAAGAATTTGTCCATTTCTTCACGGTTGTCCATTTTATTGGCATATAGTTGTTTGTAGTGTTCTCTTATAATCCTTTGTATTTCTGCAGTGTAGGTTGTGATTTCTCCTTTTTCATTTCTAATTTTATTGATTTGTGTCCTCTCCCTTTTTTTCTTGATGAGTCTGGCTAAGGGTTTATCAATTTTGTTTATCTTCTCAAAGAAACAGCTTTTAGGTTTATTGATCTTTGCTATTGTTTTCTTTGTTTCCATTTCATCTATTTCTGCTCTGATCTTTATGATTTCTTCCTTCTACTGACCTTGGGTTTTCTTTGTTCTTCTTTCTCTAGTTGTTTTAAGTGTAGGATTGGATTGTTTATTTGAGATTTTTCTTGCTTCTTGAGGTGAGATTGAATTGCTCTAAACTTCCCTCTTAGAACTGCTCTTGCTGTGTCCCATAGGTTGTGGGTTGTCATGTTCTTGTTCTCATTTCTTTCTATGTATTTTTAAATTTCTGCTTTGATTTCTTCAGTGATCTCTTGGTTATTTAGTAGCACACTGTTTAGCCTCCATGTATTTGTGTTTTTTTCAGTTTTTTTCCTATAATTGATTTCCAGTCTCATACATTGTGGTTAGGAAAGATGCTTGGTATGATTTCAATTTTCTTCAGTTTTCTGAGGCTTGATTTGTGACCCAAGATGTGATCTATCCTGGAGAATGTTCCATGTGCACTTGAGAAAAAAGTGTATTCTGCCACTTTTGGGTGGAAAGTTCTATAAATATCAATTAAATCTATCTGGTCTATTGTGTCATTTAAAGCTTGTGTTTCCTTATTTATTTTCTGTTTGGATGATCTGTCCATTGGTGTAAGTGGGGTGTTAAAGTCCCCTACTATTATTGTGTTACTGTCAATTTCTCCTTTCATTGTTGTTAGCATTTGCCCTACGTATTGACTTGCTCCTACGTTGGGTGCATAAGCATTTATAATTGTTATATCTTCTTCTTGGATTGATCCTTTGGTCATTATGTAGTGTCCCTCCTTATCTCTTGTAACATTTTTTATTTTAAAGTCTTTTATCTGATATGAGTATTGCTACTCCAGCTTTCTTTTGATTTCCATTTGCATGGAATAATTTTTTCCATCCATTCACTTTCAGTCTGTATGTGTCCCTAGGTCTGAAGTGGGTCGCTTGTAGACAGCATATATATGGGTCTTGTTTTTGTATCCATTCAATCGATATGTATGTTCCTATTACCATTTTCTTAATTGTTTTGGGTTTGTTTTTGTGGATCTTTTTCTTCTCTTGTGTTTCCTGCCTAGAGAAATTTCTTTAGCATTTGTTGTAAAGCTGGTTTGGTGGTGCTGAATTCTCTTAGCTTTTGCTTCTCTGAAAAGCTTTTGACTTCTCCATCGAATCTGAATGAGATCCTTTCTGGATAGAGTAATCTTGGTTGTAGGTTTTTCTTTTACATCACTTTAAGTATATCCTGCCCCTCCCTTCTGGCCTATGGAGTTTCTGCTAAAAAATCAGCTGGTCGCCTTATGGGGATTCCTTTGTATGTTATTTTTTGTTTTTCCCTTGCTGCTTTCAATAATTTTTCTTTGAATTTAATTTTTTTTAGTTTGATTAATATGTGTCTTGGTGTATTTTTTCTAGGGTTTATCCTGTATGGGACTCTCTGTGCTTTCTGGACTTGGGTGACTATTTCTGTTTCCATGTTAGAGAAGTTTTCGACTATAATCTTTTCTAATATTTTCTCAGACATTTTCCTTTTCTCTTCTTCTTCTGGGACCCCTATAATTTGAATCTTGGTGCATTTAGTGTTGTCCCAGAGGCCTCTGAGATTATCTTCTTTTCATTGTTTTTTCTTTATTCTGCTCCTCAGCAGTTATTTCCACCATTTTGTCTTGCAGCTTACTTTTTTGTTCTTCTGCTTCAATTATTCTGTTATTGATTCCTTCTAGGGTATTTTTCATTTCAGTTATTGTGTTGTTCATCTCTGTTTGTTTGTTCTTTAGTTCTTCTAGATCTTTGTTAAACATTTCTTGTATTTTCTCAATCCGTGCCTCCATTCTATTTCCAAGATTCTGGATCATCTTTACTATCATTACTCTGAATTCTTTTCAGGTAGATTGCCTATTTCCTCTTCATTTATTTGGTCTTGTAGGTTTTTACCTTACTCCTTCATCTGTGACATATTTTTGTGCCATCTTATTATTATTATTATTTTTAATGAGTGGGATTGTGTTCCTGTCTTACTGCTTGTTTGGCCTGAGGCTTCCAACACTGGAGTTTGTAGGCTATTGGGTAGAGCTGGGTCTTGGTGCTGCAATGAGGAACTCTGTGAGACCTCACTCCAATGAATATTCACTGGGGTCTGAGGTTGTCTTTTAGTCCAGTGATTTGGACTTTGAGCTCCCACCACAGGAGTTTTGGCCCAACCCCTAGCTCATGAACCAAGATCCTGCAAGCTGCATGGGGAGGAAAAAAAAAAAAAGAGAGAACAATAACAGAGTAAAAAATAGACTAGGAAACTAACAGATATGTTAGAAAGAATATAATAGTAAAAATATAGATGAATCAACAACTGGAAGGTATATCAGTACCACAACAGTAAAAAAAAAGGAGGAGGGAAAAGAAATTTAAAAAATGGGGGAAATGGACTTGGCTGTGGAGGGTGGGGCCTAAGCAAGGGTGAGGTTTGGGCAGTAGATGGGCCTATGTTTAGGACCCACAGGGCTGGAAAAGGTGCTGGGGGTTGTGCAGGGTGGGGCTTAGGCTCAAGGAACAGAAGGGACCCATACTGCCCCCCACCCTTGGTCTCAGAGGACAGGGGACCTCACCTGGGAGCCCAACAGGCTTCCTGGCCTCGAGCCCCTCTGTTCCTCTCCTGCCCCTCCCAGAGCACCCCTCCCGCCTGCCTCTCCAGTTCTCCCCTCGGCCTCCTTCTTATGCTCCCAAGGACCCACGTGATCTGGAGGGGGTTTGGAGGGCAGGGGATTTGCCTGAGAGTTCAGTAGGCTCCCCGGGCCCAAGTGGGCTGGGCAATCACCCTCCACTTCTTTCCCACTCCTCTCGGAGGGCCCCCTGCCTGCCTCTCCTACTCTCCCAAGCCTCAGGGGCACCGATCTTGTCTGGCCCCCATTTCTCCTCCCCCCTCAGTCCCCCTACTTCCTACTGCTTCACTATGGGGTTCCTCCCATCTCCTTGGGCATCAGAGTCCCCCACCAGTGGCCAGCAGGTGCCCTAGTTGTGGGGAAACTCTAATTCCACATTTTCCCACACCGCCATCTTGGCTGCACCTCCTTGCTTATTTATTTTACATATAATAGTTTGGATCCATTAATCCCATACTCCTAATTTATTCCTTCCTCCTCCCTTTTCCCTTTGGTAATCATAAGTTTGTTTTCTAAGCCCATGAGTCTGTTTTTGTATATATATTCATTTGTATTATTTTTTAGGTTCCACATATAAGCGATACCATATGATATTTTTCTTTGTCTGACTTACTTCACTTAGTATGACATTCTCTAGGTCCATCCATGTTGCTGCAAATGGTAATATTTTGTTCTTTTTTATGGCCGAGCAATATTCCATCATATATCTAAATCTATATATCTATATCTATACCTATATCTATATCACACCTTCTTAAACCAATTGTCTGTCAATGGACACTTGGGTTGTTTCCATTTCTAGGCTATTGTAAATAGTGATGCTATGAATATTGGGGTGAATGTATCTTTCTGAATTAGAGTTTTCATGTTTTCCACATATACATCCAGGAGTGGCATTGCTGGATCATATGGCAACTCTATTTTTAGTTTTTTTTTGTTTTTTTTGTTTTTTGCAGTACACAGGCCTCTCACTGTTGTGGCCTCTCCTGTTGGGGAGCACAGGCTCTGGACGCGCAGGCTCAGCGGCCATGGCTCATGGGCCCAGCTGCTCCGCGGCATGTGGGATCTTCCCAGACCAGGGCATGAACCCATGTCCCCTGCATCGGCAGGCAGACTCTCAACAACTGCGCCACCAGGGAAGCCCTATTTTTAGTTTTTTAAGGAACCTCCATACTGTTCTCCATAGTGGCTGCACCAATTTACATTCCTGCCAACAGTGTAGGAGGTTAAGAAGAAATTTTAATGTAAATGTGGCATCAATCCTACAGCACAAGCATGACTATTCACTTTCACACAGGGAAACTGAGGCTCGGTGAGTTTGGTGGCTTCCCAGGGCCACACAGCCATGTATCAAGTGCACGGGAGAAATTCTCAGAGGTCTAACTCTACAGCCTGCATGTCTTCTTCTTCCCCACATTATTCATTCCTGTGATTTATTTCCCTTCTCCTAAAAGAGAGTAATTTTCCTTAGCAAAAATGGAAAGAGCAACAACTTGCAGGATTTTAGAGATAACACATTTTCTGAAAGTTCTGAACTCTGGAAAATCACTTCAGCCCCAAATTCAGAGCTGCAGGGAATGTGGCATTCACAAAAGGGGTTTCCACAACATTTAGAAAAATACTGTTGGTGAGATAACTGCCCTGCCGTGGGGAATGAAAGGAGATGAACTGGAAATTCTTCACCCTGGAAAAAATGAATTGCCCATTTGGAAGGAAAACCAAAAGAAAGAAAGCCCTATTTTGAAAAACAAAATAAAGCAAAACAAAACAGAAAATGACAGGTGTTGGTGAGAATGTACAGAAATAGGAATACTTGTGCCCTGCTGGTGGGAATGTAAAATGGTGCAGCCACAATGCAAAACAATATGACAGTTACTCAAGAAACTTAACATAGAATTACCATATGATCCAGCAACTCTGCTGCTGGGTATGTAACCAAAAGAATCTAAAACAGGGTGTCAAAGAGATATTTTCTGCTCTCAGCAGCATTATTTACAATTGCCAAAAGGTGGAAGCAACCCAAGTGTCTATTATCAGATGAGTGGATAAACAAAATGTGGTATATACATCTATTGGAATATTACCCAGCACTAAAAAAGGAAGAAAATTCTGACACATGGTATACCATGCATGAACTTTGAAGACATTATGCTTAGTGAAATAAGCTGGACACACAAGGGACAAATACTGTGTGATTCCACTTGTATGAGGTCCTTAGAGGAGTCAAATTCATAGAGACAGAAGGTAGAATGGTGTTTGCCAGAGGCCGGGCCGAGGGAGTATGGACAATTAGTCTTTAATGGGCATGGAATTTCAGTTTAGGCTGATGAAAAAGTCTAGAGATAGATGGTAGTGAGGAATGCACAACAGTGTGAATGTACATAATGTCATTAAGCTGTATACACTTAGATATGGTTAAAATGGTGAATTTCATGTTACTTAAATTTTACCACAATTAAAAGAAAGAAAAGCAAGAAAGGAAGCCCTGTGTGACTGAAAATCCACTATTCACAGTGGTTGGGGTCCCGTGAAGACTGTATCTGGGAGAACTTGCCCGAGCTTATGGCTGCCTCCTCTTGGAACCATTTATACAGTGTGGTCCAACCTCTCACAGCATCAGTTACCCTGGTGTTCCTTCCCCCATTCCAGTCTCACAACCTAATGAAGTGCGCCCAGATCTGGAAGCTCTTAGGGAAGGATGGATGATGGTGGCCATCGGTCACAGAGACCAGGACGTGAAGATGGCCTCACTGCGAAGCCTCACCTTCAGAGGGAACTTGGTAGAGCCAGGAAAATGCCAGAAGCGTGCTCTGGCAGAAGGAGGGGTATGGAACTCAGATGCAAGCAGAGGTAATAATCACACTGGAGTTTCCAAAGTTATCCAAGACTCCGCTTCAATGCCAGTTGTATTTAACCTTCTTTTAGACTTTTTGCCACCCCCTCTTAAGCCTGTTTGAGATAAACCCACCTCCCCAAGGAAGAGAGAAAATCATTTCGCTTGACTGAAAGCAGCAGGATGTCACCAAAGCACCTGAGCTGTAGCTGTCTGCCAGCCTGGTTTAAGACTGTGATCTTCAGTTAGGAGAAAGAGCCATCAGCATCTTTCAGGGTTTCATTTCAAGTGCTTTGTCCGGTAAGGGGCAGCCTTTCTCCTTAACCAGCTTCTTACATCATGTCCCTTAAAGGAAGAGGATGTTCCATGTCCGGCGTGTGTGAGCACCTGGCAGACGACTGTCAGCGCTGACCGCACTTCGCAAAGCGGACATCACCTGCCGAGGCAGAACATGTCTCCACGGGGAACCTGCCTTCTGTCAGGACAGCCAGTGGAAGAGAGGGGTTGGCGCTGAAGATCCAGGACGCTTTGGCTGCTGGGAGGAGGGAGAGGCAGTAGCAAATCCAGAACTCGGTGGCGTTCCCTCTGGGGAACCGTGTGGCTGGACAGGAGCTACTGCTTAACCTGTAGGGAAAAAGACTTACCTGTGGGCAAGGGCAGGCAGAAAAAGAGCCACTTCCACATGTGATGGAGCATTCACAGCTACAGGTGTTCTGTTCCTTGACTGTGCACAGTCTCCCAGCCCTAACTCTATCTGGGCTGTGAGGCAGAACTGTTGGGCTTTTGATTGTCCTCCTGGCCTGGCTCCCTTGTACTGCTGACCGGCGAATGTGAAGCTGAGGTCTGAGCCTGCTCTTCCCATGAGGTCCTGACTCTGCCTTGCTCACTAGTACTCTTTCTCGCTGCCATCAATTCCTTAGGAGCCAGACCACCTGGGTTAAAATCCCACATCCCTAGGCCTGAGGGTTGACCAAAGAGCAACTCCTGGGGGCGAGGGCAGGCTGGGTGTGCTCTGAAGCCCCCGCGGCGCTGGGCAGAGGTGGGCCCACCCTGCTCCATCGTCTGGGAGCCGACCCAAGTCCGCCTGCTGTTGATTTCCCTGGTTGGCTTAGTTAATTCATCCCACATGTTTCCTCGCTGGCTGGTGATAGGAAACTCCAGTGTCAGGTTGCGCCTGAGACGGAGTCAGAGCGGCTTCCCCTGACATCTCTGTGATCCTGGGCAGATGTGCATCCAGGGCAGGGCAGCATGACCACCGGGCCACGGAAAGCCTGCGCCAGAATGAAGCACATGCGTGGGCTGAAGGGCTCGCCAGGCACCTTTGGAAGGGCGCTCCGTGTGTTAAACCTTCTAGCATTTGAGGACGGAGCAGCCCAGGCCATGTGGTCCACCTGTGGCAGCACAGACCTTTGTTCCTGGTTGCTGCCTTGCTGTTGTGAGTACAGATTTTTATAAGTCCCATCAAGTGCAAGTGCAGCTTTACACACACTGCCATCTTTTATCTACTATGCTCACTGGATCTTGCAAAGTGGGTCAGTAATAGCCTCACTCTCATTTTACCAAGGAAGAAACTGGGATCCCGAGAAGCCAGGTAGCTTTCTTCTAGTCACCCAGCCAGGAAGCAGCAAAGCCTTGAACTTGTAGATGGTGCACTTTCCTCGTACTGCAGAGATGTGGGTCGATTTTGAAGAGCCAAGAGAGAGGGTGAGAGGGAGACAGACAGAGACAGAGAGAGCGCTGAGGGATCCAGGAGGATCCAGTAGAGGGTCTCCACCTGGCTCTTGCCTCTGTCCAGCTGGCCTGTCCTCACTTGGTCATGCACCAACTCCTATGGAAGATTCAAAGTCCAGTGTAGCTGTCACCACCACTGAGAAGCCTTCCTAACTACAACCCTGTGCCCTAGCTGCCCTTAAATAAAATTCATCATGCCACTAGTGTAGTTTGAACCTGCTTCTGTAGTTGTGATGTTTTGGGCTCATTGATTGTTTAAGGATTTGCCTTCTCTACAGATATGTGGGCCTCCTGAGTGCAGGGACTAGGTCTATCACCTTTGATTTAATAGTACTTAGTAAAATACTAGTGTAGAGCAGAAATTCAATCAAGATTAGGGGAAGGAAGGAAGGGAGTAAGAGAGGGAAGGAAGGAGGAGAGAGGAAGGAATAAAGGAAGGAAGGAAGGAAGGAACCCAACCTAGTTGGCCTTTTCTGTAGTTACAAACTCAAAAGAAATCTTCAAAGTGCATGAGCCGCTCAGCGGGACCGCATCACATCAGAGGAGGTTTTTCTGGTCTTAACGGTCTGCTCTCCCCCCGGGGCCCCCACCTCCTTCCACACACACTCACACTCACACACACTCACTCACACTCACACTGCCACAGCTTCAACTGTGAGGAACACAATCAATTTTAATAGGCCTCATTTCCTTTCCCCTCAAAACTTAGAGAAATTTAATGAAATTCCCTTTAATTTCTCTTTAGCGAAACTTGTGGGTGACATTTCAATTATTCAGGCCCATTTATAGGTCTATAACCATCATTCCTCTCTTTTTGTTTCCTCCTCTGGGAAGCATTACTGTTTATGCATAAAAGTGTGTGTGTCTGTGTAGCATCAAGAAATAATTTTTTTTTTCAAAACTGGTTTCTTAAAGCATCTTTGAAACTTTTCCCCTGTTACTTCTTTTCTAAAATAAAAGCTGTGGTCAAAACCTGCAAGAGAAATAAAATCCTTGGGATTAGAAATAGTGTTAGTTGTAAGCACATACTGTCATTTCTATAAGTCATGTCTCAAGACAAGCTCAAGTGGGTTCGAATGTTTATCGTGGTTCTCATGCTGGCATTCGAATCCATCTATCTGTAAGTGAGCAGAAAACACTGCCTAGTTCATGATCGTACCGTTTCCACATTCTATGTTCTAGGCATTACTCTAAATTCTAATGCTGTGGTAAGATAGACATGATCATTGGCTTCATGATACTTTCATTCTGTGATGAGAAAAAATTTTGTGAAAGCAGAAATAAGCAAAGAAACAGATACATGCAATAATTAGGAAGTGCGATAAGTGCTGTTAAGAAATAATCTTAGGACCAAGACAGAAGATCGTGGATGTGGGTGACCTCTCTCAAATTAGGTGGACAGGAAGGCTGCTGTGAGCTGAGGCCAGAAGAACAAGGAAAGGAGAGTTCAAGATCCAGGAACAGCATGTGCAAAAGGCCTGGGGTATAAAAGAGCTTAGTATGTTCTAGAACTTGGCAGAAAGCCAGTAAGTCTGTAACCAGATGACTAAAGCAGAGGTGGCATTGGTGAGATGGGAGAAGGATGAAGTGGCCAGACCATGACCTTGTGGACTAGGGCAAAGCAACTGAATTTCATCCAAAGTTCAGTGGAACGTCATTGAGTGTTCTAAACCAAGGAGTGACATGGGCCATTTTATATGTTAAGAAGCTCTGTGGTGAGTGGGGGGGGTGGGAAACATGGAAGTTAGGGGTCCTGCTAGGAGGCTGAAAGGAGAATCCAGAGGAGTATTAACGAGGACCCAGAAAGACTAATGACGATGACTACAGCCCATAGCTCCATGGCACTTGCTCTGTGCCCTGTGCTGAGTGCTCTGTGGACGCTGACAGATTTAATCTTCATAACACTCATGTGGGATCAGTTCTACTTACTACCTCCATTTGACAGATTAGGAAACTGGGGCACAGACAAGTTAAATAACTTGCCAAGGTCATGCACCACTTAGTAGGTGTAGAGCAGAGATATGCATGCTGGCAGCCTGGCTGACAGCTAAGAGATGATGGTTGGAGGGAGAAGTGACCCTGCGTGACGACTTAGTGGGCAGGTGGGTAAAGGAGAGAGAGGCACCAGGGAGGCGGTGACTTGGACACTGGGGTAGATGGTGCTGGAGCAAGCATGAGTCCATCTTTCATCTGTGCTACAGACAGAACAGCAACCTAGAAGGGCCCGCCCTACCACTTGTGTGGCACTGAGAGAACCCCTTGGAATCCCGTTTCCCAGTTTGATCTGTGCAGAGCGGGGTTTCCCAGCCAGGGCTGGCACGCGTATGTGTCACATGAAAATTTCACTGGAATGTCACTGGGATTACATATCCCTGCCCTTCTGACCTCCCAGGGATATCGTGAACATCAAATGAGATAATGAGAGGCAGCCTGGAGGAGTGAGAAGCCAGAAGGCTTGAGTTGAAGTTCCCTCCCTGTCTTTGTACCCTTGTGGGAAGTCAGCTAATGTCACTGTACCTCAGTTTCCCCATGGTGAACTAGGGACTAAAACACCCTATCCAAGAAACAAAAAGGCTGGTGTCTCTGAAATGCTGTGGTTGAGGGGAACAGTGGTAATAAATGAGGCTGAAGTGACCATATCATATAAGACACGTAGAGTTTGACTTTATTTTAGGTGTAAAAGAAACCATTGGAGGATTTGAAGCGGGAGATGACATCATTTGAATTAATTTCTTGAAGACCCTTCTTGCTATTGGCTGGAGACAGGGACTGAGGTGGAGCAAGCTTGGGGAGGGCAACACTAGTTAAGAGCCAGTCATCCAGACCAGAGGTGCAGAGGGGGCGGAGAGAGTTTGGGATACACTTTGAGGACAAAGGCAAAAGGACCATTGATGGAGTAGATGTGGGTAATGAGAGAAAGCAAGAAGCTGAGAAAGACATATGTTTTGACTGGATATAAGGAAGCTCTCGAATTAAATAAACTCTTTGCTTCAGATTCTCATAAATCTGAGTTGTCTTGTGAAACGGCAATCAACAGGGACCTTTTATGTGTCCACCTCCAGGGTAGTTCAGCCATCAACGTCAGCAAGACCTACTCAGAACAAGAGTTTGGGCAGCGAGAGATGGACCAAAGAAATAAGAAAAGTTGTGGAGTAGAAGTGGGAAGACTGTTCCAGCTTCTTTTCCTCTTGTCTTTTCATTGAGATGATTACTAACATCTCTTCATATCTGTGGGCAAAGCCAGAAGTGAAGAAAAAAGCCCGGAAATATTGATCCTTACATCCATTTCAATTTCCCTTCCCCTGTCATTTCCGGGAGTAACCCACCACGTGGGGTCATGGAGGAGCAGAGAATGGAAGACGGTGGAGAAACAGTAGGGCAGGCGGGAGAGGAAGCCAGAATTTACACTCAAGAGAGAAAAAGGAGCGAGGGAGTTCACTTCTTTATGCCCCTCTTCCAACCTCACATATCTGGCTTGGGGTTACTTTTACATCCGCAATGGATGACTGAATTGAAAGACGTACACCGAGAAGAAGTGCTGACGTGAAAAGACTCCAGAACGTCATCCCTCCAGCCTTGCTACTCTGCCCCAAGTTAACCCCGAAACAAGAAAACAGGCTTTAGTGGAGCACTTATTACAAGGTTTCATAATCTCCTATTTGACAGCAGCTGGTGGTAAAAAGTGTGGAGTCTACCAGATCTGATTATTCAACAGATGGTTCTGTTTTCAAATTTACTCCAAATGTTCAGATGCTTTTTCATTAAGTTCATATTTCCCATCTGATACTACCCCTGGGGCTGAGCTTTAATCTGGGCTGTAGTTTGTAAGTTTTTAAAGTTTTCTTTGAATCTCCCAATAGAAAGAGAATTCCCAAACACTAGAGGCATCCCAGGGGCCAGACAATGACTGCACATGAATACAGGAGGATTGTTCCCCGGGGCGAGTCTTGCCTCAATCAAACCTCCTGCCAGAGGTGGACTCAGATATGCCTTATTTGGAGAAGCCTCAAAACCCAGTTCAAATGACCTTGAGATCTGAACAGAGTGTTCCTTTCCTGGGGCAGCACATGTTAACACATCAAAATTCTTAGTAGCAAATTAAAACTCCTTTAGCAGAGAATAAAGGCACTAAGTTACTGTGTTACTGGCCCATTATGTGTCTCTAATTGTGTCACCTCACTCCTCAGTGGGGTTTTATGTTCATTATTTCCAGGTCTTTTACCCACTGCTGCACAGTAATGGTCTTCCTATTCTTTCCCTCCACTCCAGCTGCCTACAGCTGTCAGCCACCCACTCCGGCTTTGCCTTTCTAGTGTTTTCATCTTCCTGCCAGCGTTAGGAAATTTAATTCAGAACAAAAAATTGTTCCCCGAGCCTCCTTTTCTTTATGAATTTCTGGTTTCTTCCATCATTTAGAATCCTCCCCAGTTCTCCGAGTACCTCTTCCTAGAGATGTCCAATATGGCCTTTGCTCTGCCCAAGTGCATGTTCCTTGTGGACACAGGAAGGAGAACAAAAGCTTCAGAAGGTGGGATGTGCTCCAGAGCTAGGGCAGTGCTAGGGAGAGAGAGGGCTGGTTTGGAGACCCGGTCCTGAGTCTCTGTGTGGCACATCTCTAGGGACCACTATTCACAGAGAAAATAAGGTGGCTGGTGACTTCTGCAGCTATAAGGTAATGAAGCTGAGGGCCCCTGGAGATGTACAAAGCAATGGCCCTCCCACCAATGAGCTCTGGGAATTGGACCATTTACTTCCCATCTCCAGGGTTCCATTCTCTCATCTGACGAAGATGCTTTGTATGTAATGACTACCTAGGTCATTTCTGCTGTTGTTTTTAAGGCCACTGTAAGGAAAAGACCCACCCCCTATTCCCTGTGTGTGTACCTCTTATATAAATATTGGGCAGAAGCAGCTGCATCATTTGCGGGGCCCGGTGCGAAATGAAAATGTTCACTGACTATTAAGAAGTTGAAGACAGTGACTGCAGAACACTAAATGAAGCATGGTGCCCTTCTGAGCGGGGGGCCTTGTGTGACTGCCCAGGTCACATGCCTATGAAGCTGGCCCTGATGCTGCTACTACCATGGTACCATGTATAGTTTACTGGGGCAAGTCATGCCCACTTGAGAAGGCATGGTTTTCTCAGAAAGGAAGGATTTCCTGAGTCAATCAAGTGAGTATAGATGGATCTTCAGATAGAAAGCCAGATACTAAAAGATACCTCCTAAGTTTCTTTGTTCTGCTTGTAGGGCCCTGGGTTGAGATGTCAAGGAACTTGTGCCACTGGAGGGTGGTGGTTTCCACGTGATGCCCCCCACATAAAGGCAGGCCTGAAACTTGGAGAGGATCAGGTCTATGACCATTGAGGGCAATTAATATTTGCAAAGTAGATTCTCTAATTTTGTATCATTTTCTGGGTTTATTTCTGTACAAATGCAGGGAAAGTGTTATTCAGCAGAAGTATCCTTAGAAATACACCATGTACCATGTGGAAGAAATTCTTTGATAAATTTCTAGAGGTGGAGGATGAGATCCCAAGTGTATGTGCAAATAGCAGAAGATGGTCGCTAAACTGCTATGCATGAGACAAGGAAAGGAACTTGTGTGGCTCCTGGGGTGATGAGGTGTTAAGAGGCCACAAGGAGTGGGAAATGAGAGACGAGTGGAGGAGCATGGGCATTTGCTCCAGGGCAAGACGGTGAGATACCTACTGGCCCCAAAGGAGAACTTGGGGATAAAAAATGTTCAAGAAGGGATTTTTCACTTATTTGAAAACGTAATATAAGCCCTCACTTCCCCTGGGCTCCTGTATAGAATCTTCAGTAGTCTAGATTGTGTGGTGCTGCGTTGTGTGTACATGTGAGTGTGCATCCTCTTTTGAGAATGTGAATAGATGCTGATTTCTGTGTTTTGTCTGATTCAGTGCAAAGGCAGAAACAGCATCTGTGAACAGGACACCTGGCACAGAAGGGACCTGAGGCTGTAGGGTCCTGACAAGTTTCTGGACTTTCCCAGGTCGTGGTAATTGGCCACAGAGGGGACCTAGCAGGTGGTTTAAAGGACTTTTTTCTAGAACAAAAGGATAGGGAGAACTTCAGCTTACATCTGCATTTTCTTTCCTTTTGTTATTCCTGAGCCTTTAGAAAAGTCTTGTTTAAACATTCCAACATGGTCTCAAGCTCCAGCACAGACTATGAAGGAAGGCTCACTTTTGGTCTACACTTGGACCAAAAGTGAAATGGGAAAGAAGGTCCCCTTTCCACCTCCTCAGGTGAGCAGGGTAGTGGCAACTGTTCTTAGAGAGAGAGATATTCCTGAGGACGGTGGATTTTGGGTATAAGCGCCATGGTTACAAGATCCAACTTCCCTACTCCCACTGGAATAGAGAGGTTATTTCTTCACTGTCATCCTTGAATCACCTAGGGTTTTATTTTATTTAAAAAAGACATCTGGACTTCCCTGGTGGTGCAGTGGTTAAGAATACGCCTGCCAATACGGGCACACGGGTTCGAACCCTGTTCCGGGAACATCCCACATGCTGCGGAGCAACTAAGCCCGTGCGCCACAACTACTGAGCCTGCGCTCTAGAGCCTGCGAGCCACAACTACTGAAGCCTGTGTGCCCTAGAGCCCGTGCTTGTAACAAGAGAAGCCACCACAATGAGAAGCCTGCACACCGAAATGAAGAGTAGCCCCCGCTCGCCGCAACTAGAGAAAGCCTGCGCGCAGCAACGAAGACCCAATGCTGCCAAAAAATTAATTAATTAATTGATTAAGTTTTTTAAAAAGTAAGTAAATGAAAAGATATCTAATGTCCTTGGATCCATCTGTTGTATATTCATCTACTTCACCTGTTTGTCGTTTGGAAACCATAATAAGGGCTATATTCTGGGCAGATATATTTCTGAGCATTCTGGAATTCCATAAATCTTAAATCACACCATGATCCATGTCTGAGGAAGCTTCCCCCTAAAATAGAAATGCTGTTAGAGATCCCACAGGGTTAATATTTTAAAAAGTCGATAAATGAGTAAAAATGCAATTTAGTCATTAAAATTTAAGAAACTCTGCTCGTGCTTCTCATTTACTCAGTTATGTTCTCAGAACTCATTTTCACATTGTATTTAATGTGGGCTTTGTTGAAAGCTTCTTCCATCTGTGTAAGATGCTAATTCAGGGAACCAAGTGAATGGGCTCTTTGGTGTAGGGAAAAGTACCTCCCATAACAGACAATTTCTTGAGAATGGTGTTTCCGTCAGTGTTCTCAGAAATTCACAGAAACTAATTCAAATATAAGGAGAAATCTGAATGGACTTGCAAAGGCAGGCAATGAGTAAACCCAGCTTACATGGACATTGGGAATGGAGAGTCACAGACTGAGGCAAGACCTCTGGAGTGATGCCTTCAGTCTCTCATTGGGCTGGATGAGAAGAACTACCTTTCAAGTTTCGTCTATTTATTTTTTTCTCTGAATCTCCTTCTCCTAGATAGCATCATGTCTCTGTTGTGGTTCATGGCCAATAACCTCTATTGGCCATAGGTAGGTCTAAATTACCTATGCAGGGTGCTGAGGAGACCACCGTGCTATGCAGTGAGAGCTATGGGGGTTCAGATTTGCTTGTGGTGGTTTCACCTGCAGTTGGTGGGGTCAGAGCTGAAGCTGCGCACCTTAGGAGGTAGAGGAGCTTTATTAATTCTTGGGAAGATAATGCAGCAGCTGCTGAAGGAACCCAAATGCCATCAGGCTGAGACTGAGCAGAGACAGAAGTTGGAGAGGGGAGGATTTTTGAGTTTATGTGTTTAACTTTTTGTACTTTGAGCTTTAAAAAGGGACTTCATTTGGGGTTTAACTTTTAGGTTTTTATTTCACTAGGAATTGAATAATTAGAGGCAGTTTCTGTTACATAACTTTGGGATCGTCCTCATTGTATTAGTTGCGTTCATTGTATAACCTCTGGAAAGCTCTACTGGATCGTGTGTCTGGGCATGACTGGAGGTGGGAAATAGACTAGAGCGTGATTCTTTGGCCCATGAGGAAATTGGTCTTAGAGGTAATAAATGTCCTCTTCCAACCTAGAGCTTTCCGGGGGCAACAGTTGAACGACTTACCTCGGAGATCCAGGAGAGCATATCAACAGTGGTAGGAATCAGAAGGTAGGGTGACTAACTGTCCTGGTTTTCCCGGGACTGAGGGGGTTCCTGGGATATGGGACTTGCAGTGCTAAAATCCTAGGTAAATCGGGACAGTTGGCCAGCCTAGCTAAAGGAGGGAGCAGACTGGCTCTGAAGCACGGCTGGGCTTTTCTCCTGGATAGCAGTGATGATAAAAATGGGGACGAGATGGCTTCCTCTGGTCCACAGGCCTGGCTGCCTTGCAGCATGGTCATCTCAGGGTGGCTGGACTTCTGAGATGGTGGCTGGTTTTTTAAAGGGGAAAGAAAAAGCTACCAGTTGTTCTAAGATCTAGGCTTGAAAGTTCCAAAACGTGACTTCCACCACATTCCTCTGGTCAAAGTAGAGATGCAACCACCCTAACTTCAAGAGGAGAGGAAAAAGTCCCCAATTCTTGATAGGTGGAGCAGCATGTACATGCAACAAGGGAAGATGTGAAGGATGGCTATCTCTGGAGACCATCTGCTACAAATATGATTTTGGAAATGATGAGGCACACAGGAATGTAAAATGTGAATGTAAAGACACATTATATGCCAGGTCTATCTACCTGGAGGTAAGTAAGATAATATGTGTCCTTAAGAATTTATATTCTAGAAGGAGAGATACACACATGCAATTCAGCATGATTTATGTGTGTGTGTAAATATCACACATACATATATTTATACATATGTATATGTAAGGCACAGAAGTAGTATAGAAATTAGTGATTTTTTTCTATTTAGGGGTGGTAGAAAATAGCCAGATTTCATAAACAATCTAGGTGATTTGAGGGATGAATAGGAGTTTACATGGTATACTAGGAGGGTTAGAACATCCCAGGCTCATGGAAATCATGTACAGAGTTTCAGGAATTCAAGAGTGCATGATTTGCACTTTAAGACCCGAGTGTGAATCGGTGTGGAGCGTGAGATGAAGAGGAAGCAGCAGGTAGGGAGCATAACACGGAGGACCTTGTCTGCCGTGCTGTAGAACTGGTTTATTTTAAAGTGAGTGACTGAATTAATTTCAGTTATTTTAAAGCTTACTCTGACAGCAGTACATCATAGTAGTAATAACTAATACTTAATAAGTATATACTTTTGCCCAAGCACTATTCTAAATACTTTAAAGTCATTTGATATCACAAGAATCCTAAAACGAAAGTTACCATTATTATCACCCCATTTTACACTTGAGGAAATTGAGGCCCAGAGAAGACAAATCACTTGCTCAGTATCACACAGCTGGTAAAGGGCTGAGCCTAGCTTTGAACAGAGGCAGTTTGTCCCCTTAACCACTGTGCTCTATTGTCATTTACTTTATGGCAGATAACGTGGTGTCAGGAGTGGCTGGAGATGTTCCTACACCTTAGCAGACCATTGGAATAATTCGGATGTGTTATGATATCCTGAAAAAGGGCAGCACGTGAGGAAAGAAGTGACCCAGATGAACCCCAAAGCTGTTAAGGGAACACAGATAATGGAATTCAGTGAAGAACTGAATATGGATCGTAAAGGAAGAAAACCCGAGGATGACTTCCAAGTTTTGGTTTGGGTAAGCTGATGGATGGTGGTGTCATTATCAAGATTAAGAAACAGGAGAGGATTTAGACCTGCATCTCATCCTACAGAACATTATAGGAAAAGAATTCTTGGTCTCCCGTCTGTAAGGACTCCTTCCCATCTCTTTCACAGTGGGCATATTTTCTCCTTCAAATCACATAGATTTTACCATATCCCGGAATGCTTTCTCTGGAGCTCAGTGCTTAATAGAAATGGAATGGGTAATAAAGTTTACATTTAAAAGCACTTAAGAAAAAAAAAAAACGAAATAGAAGAGGATAGTTTGCTTTGGAGGGAAAAGCAAAGAGCTGAGTTCTGACACTGATTTTGAAGTGCTCATAGGGCAAAGGGGCAGAGGCTTGTGGGAGGGAGCTGGACGTGGGGATAGATTCAGGGGAAGAGGAGTTGCAGGGAAGCAGTGCTTCAGGTGCCAAATGCCTGAGGAAGGTCAAGTAAGGGGAGGCATGCGGAGCTACCATTGGATCTGTGAATACAGAGGTCAGCGTGACCTTGACAAGAACAGAGCGA
The DNA here is from genome assembly GCF_964165515.1 of Mesoplodon bidens. Lineage (NCBI taxonomy): Eukaryota > Metazoa > Chordata > Mammalia > Artiodactyla > Ziphiidae > Mesoplodon > Mesoplodon bidens. The sequence continues at coordinate 76,705,369 of NC_138167.1, read as the reverse complement.
GTGGAGAGGCTGCTGGACGCCAGCCTGCTGTGGCTGAGCAAAGGAGGAAGTGAAATCAGCAAGGGGTGGCCTAGATTTCCAAGAACTTGCAGGGGAAGGGAGGCCGAGGGAGACAACAGGAACTCATCGAGCTGGAGGGTAGAGGGGGGCATTTTGTTGGCCTGTTTGCTCGCTTTTTTGTTTTTTTGGGTTTTTTTTGGAGCCTGGCTGCAAGGCATGTGGGATCTTAGTTCCGCGACCAGGGATGGAACCTGATCCCCCTGCAGTGAAAGCGCAGAGTCTTAACCACTGGACCACCAGGGAAGTCCCTCCTTGCTTTTTTTTTAAAGACTGGGTTTATTTTCTAAAGTGAGGGGATCAGAGAGAGAGAGAGGCTCAATATTTAGGAAGAAGAGGGACACCACTGATGGATATAAGGGCCTGAGTAGACCAAAGGCAGGGATCAACAAAGGATTAGGCTTCGAGGACATTTCTCCTTTTAAAATGGGAGGGGAGAAGATAAGAATGTTTAGAGAAATGAGTATATTTGTAGTTGTGGCTGTGGGGTGGGAAATTGAGAAATTTCATAATAATCTCAAAGAAGTATTAGCAACCGTCATCTGCCAGAGGAGGAAAAGAGTGTTAGGATCCTGGAGTAAGACTGCAGGTTGTAACAGCACTTTGGTAAACAAGGTGTTGGGAGGAAAATTACACTCATGGAGGGTTCATTATGTGCAAGCACTGTGCTAGATCTCAATTCACAATAATAGTGGTAACAGTCAATAAATAACAGCTGCAGTTAGGTCCCTGTGAAATTATACAAAGTTGGTGCACCATAAATATTCTTGAGTGATTGCCTTTTGCTTTTTGTGGTCCAAGTGTGCAGGTAGGTCCCTCCTCCGAATGAATCAGTGAATATTAATTAACATCTACTGTGTAAAAACCTGAGGCTAGAAGCAAGGGGAGACCTCAGGAAGTTTAAGACAGTCCCTGTCTTAAGGGGCCCCAAGTCCCTGTCTCGAGGGGCTTCCAGGATAAACGCTGAGAAAAGCAGTTGTATTAGAAACATTAGCTAGCTGTCTCTATCCTTCCTTTCCCAGTACCTCAAGAGCCTGGGGGCCAGTCCAGCATCTGGAACAGAATCCCAGAGGACTTTGACTACAATTCCACTATAGCGACTCCCAGTTCTAAGGTACCAGCTCCCAGCCATGGCTGCGGTATTGCCTGGGGTAAGGCTCCTAAATCCTTAGTGCATGGGTTCTCAGTGTGGTCCCCAGCTCTGAGCAACAGTATCTCCTGGGAACCTGTCTACATGGCAAATTCTCAGGCCCCACTCAGAGCTCTGAGAGTGGGACTCAGTGATTTGTATTTTGTTCTTCCTTGTTTTAAAAAATATGGTAAAATATACACGTAACATAAAATATTCCACTTAACATTTTCAAGTGTACTTTACCATTAAACAACTTCTTATCCCCTCTGCCCCTGGCCCCTGGCAGTCACCATTCTACTCTCTGTTCTATAAATTTGAGGACTCTAAATATATATAGCGTATATATCACATTGTGTTTATCCATTCATCTGCCAGTGGACACTTAGTTTAAAACTGTTTCCACCGCTTGGCTATTGAGAAGAATGCTACTATGAACACAGGTGAGAAAATACCTGTTCTAGCCCCTGCTTTCAAATCTTTGAAGTATAGACCTGTGGTCCGTGTTTCCCCAAGCCCTCAGGAGGAGTTGATGCTCACTCAAGTTTGAGAACCACTTCTATGGACCATGACTGTCACATTCTTATCCTGAGCCCACCTCACTGTAGGGACCGCTCTCATGCTTTGGATCCCAGTGCTCAGCACACACATGCAAACAATGTTTCTTGAAATCACCACACTTGGTCAGAGGGTGCATGTGGGAGTGTGTAGGTATTGAAGAAGGAGGTGTCAAGAGGAAGACCAGAGAGGGGAGAAACCTTCTCCTTCTTCTCAGGTACATTGGGCTGAGTGCAGGCGGGGAACTTGGGCTAGGAAGGTACACACACTACTCAAGCTGGAATTGGCCTTGGCACCTACCCAGATCAGTGGTTTGTAACTTTTTTGGAGTGCTAGACCTCTTTGAGAATAATATTGTTAATAATAATTTTATTATCACAGTTATTTATTGAATGATTATGATGTCCCCAACACCATGTACTTTCATATGTGATCACATTTAATCCTTATCAATTGGTTCTAGTTGATGCCCATTTTCCAGATGAGAAAGATGAGGTTAAATAGCTTTTCCAAAATCACACAGATAGTAAGCGGTCGTGTTGGGATTCAAATGGAGACTTTTTTGTCTCTAAACTCTTAAACCACTAAGTTATAGGGCTGAGTATACAAGGAAAGCTTTAGATTCTCTCTCTTTCTCAAAAAAAATGCGCTCTCTCTCTCTCTCTCTCTCTCTCTCTCTCTCACACACACACACACACACACACACAATTTTATCAATGTTTATTTAAACATTGGCCTAATTGATAGCCATTACCTATCTTAGTAAGAGATTCCTGTCATCTTAAGTGCAGAAAGGCTGTTCCCTAGAACCCATTCTTCCTCTAAGTATTCCACACTTCCAGAAAAATACACAGGTGTCACTGGAATGCATGTGTTATCAGGTAGCACAGTATATCCATTTCCCTCCAAAAGATTGTTCTCACCTCTCTCTTTCTCTCTCTCCGTCTCTCCTCCTTCCCTCCCTCCCTCGTCCTCACTCTCTTCTCCCTCCCCGCTTCTCTCTGAGCAGTGGTTCCACTCAGTTTCATAAATAGGTCCATCACATTTCATCTTCCATACTGTTACTTTTGCAAGAAGCGAATTCGTGAAACATGTGGTGCACTGAGAACAGGGGAATTCTTTTCTATAAAGAATGGGCACGGATCAGCTCTGTGACTCCCTTCTACGTTGGCCTTGCTGGAGGGAAGATACTTTCTGGAAAAATCAGTCAGGTTATCCCACTTTGGCAGCTTTCCTTTCTCACCAAGGCTGCGGTTGGGTCGCCAGAGCTCAAGGACTGCTGTGAGCCTTTCCTGCATCTCTGGCCATGGAGGTACCAGAAGAAGCTAGGGGCTATGGTTAGCACCTGCGCAGAGTGATGCTCTGAAGCTACCGGGTAGCTGCTGGGGTCACTGGCTGCCCAGGGTTTCCCAGGGCTTTCAGTTCTCTCTTGGCCTGAAATACATTCAGGGCAAAGGGCTTGGACTTTTTTCCCCTTGTGGTATTTGGCTGCGCCGAGCTCAAATCCTAGCTCAGCCCTGGCAGGACTGAGGACTGTATAAGTGAAAAAGAGTGGAATGAAACCTCAGAACACGTTATGACCGTCAGGAAGGTTTGGTTTGGATTGGGTTCTAGAAATGGTCTGAGTTTTTCGGTTGCAGATTTTTTTTTCCAGAACACATTTCGAACCTCTTCAGAGAGCTGTTCATGGCCTCTGAGAGCTCTCTGAGGCCCTAAGAGGCCGGACTTTGTCCCTTCCTGTAAGTCCACCCCCAACAGTAACACTGGGGTTAAAAGAAGGATAACGTTAGAAGTTATTAAATGAATGTCATGTACCAGGAACTGAGCCAAAGAGCTTTACAGCCATCACTGCACGTAATTTTCGTAAGTCTACCGTAAGGGAAGTACTGTGCTCCTTCCGCTACGACGGCACGTAGGCTCGGAGTAGTTCATGTCTTGTCCGTGTTCTCAAGATGATGGTGGTGTGCAGTTTGATCATCGAGATGTTGGACTTCAGGGTGTGGGGTTCTGAACCCCTGTGCTGGGCTCCCTGCTCCTTCCTACTTCTTCCTACTGCCTTGCTCCTCTTCTCTCCTTGTCTCCCCTCTCCTGCACTCACCACGCAATTCAGCCAGTGTTTTTGGAGTTCCCGCTGTAGGCAGACTACACTGTCATGCTCTTTAGATGAAGAAGACACCTCACTGTCAATTGAGGAGACCTTGAGAAGTTGAGAAGGTGAGATCGGAGCTGGGTCAATGACCCTGTTTTTCACGGGGTATGTCCTTCAACCCAGTCTTGTTTAGGAATTCTTCCACTCCCTTGGATTTGTGGGGTTCAAAAATTCCTGATTCTTAGATCCTAAGTAATTGAGAAGAGAAGGGATTGAAGATACTATGGTGCACTGATTGTTTGTGGCTTCACATGTGTGACTGTTACTGTATAAGTTAGGACAATGTGAGATTGAAATTGGTTTCATTCATTCAGGGATGGTGATGTGACCCCAAGCAAGACCAATCAGAGTTCTCCACTGGACTCTTATCGGCATGATTAATAGAGATGCTTCCTCTTTCTCAGTGCATGTTTTTACAGGCACTGTAAAGATATGGTAGGTTTAGGGCTGTCAGCAACCATCTCGCCACCATATGAAGAATGTCTGTCTAAAATGAAGCCAAAAAGAGGTGTCCAGAACTGAGAGGGAGAGAGAGAAAACTCCTTAGGAAAAGCATTGGGATGCTGGATCTAGCCACACCTGAAGCCAACATATTAGTTATATGAGCCAATAAATTCCCAATTTTGCTTAAGCTGGCTTAAATTGGGTTTCAGCACTTGCAAACAAACTATTCTAAGGAGGTATAGGCAGAAGGAGATATAGTGACCAAAAGACAGGAGAGAGGAGTCTGGGCACAGACTTCCCTATCTTGCTCCCTGGTTTATACCTATACCTAGAAAAATACTTGGCACATAATTGGTGCTCAGTAAATATTGGCTGAATGAATGAAAGAACTCAGTTTGGATCAGGCAACTTGCAGATCAGATTTAGCTATTTTAAGCTTAGAAACTGTAGTGGTGTGTTTTACCATTTGCCATGTTTTTGTCTATTACCTTCTGTCTCCCCTTAGTTCTTAGTAAAGTTCTTTTTAAAAATTCAAGCTTGTCTCTTGTGATAAAGGGGCAGAGAGGAGAAGATTTATCCGGTTTGGGTCTGTAAAGAGAAACAGAATGGAGGATGGGTATGGTAAATGAGGTAAGGAAAGGATTTATGATGCCCCGTGATGTGAAGACGTGGGGAGAAATGGTCTGAGACCAAGGGAGAAGCTCTCCCTCTCTCTTTCTCATCTCTCCAGTGGAAGATTTTGTGTTATTTGTGGGGGTGAATGTCTCCCTCAGTGATTCCTACATATTTCTCTTTCTTTCTCCTCCTTTTTCTTATCTCCTGCTTCTCTCTCTCCTTTAGGTGGTCTCTGTTCCTATCTGTCAGTCTTTCCCTTCTCTGCTTCCTTTTTTCTTTCTCCCATTTTGCCCAGTCATTATTCCTCAGTTATTGTTCTCAAAGCTACATGACTTTCAAAGGCTCGTCCCTGGGCTCCCCTGGTGGCGCAGTGGTTGAGAGTCCGCCTGCCGATGCAGGCGACACGGGTTCATGCCCCGGTCCGGGAGGATCCCACATGCCGCGGAGCGGCTGGGCCCGTGAGCCATGGCCGCTGAGCCTGCGCGTCCGGAGCCTGTGCTCTGCAACGGGAGAGGCCACAACAGTGACAGGCCCGCGTACCGCGAAAAAAAAAAAAAAAAAGGCTCGTCCCTTTGGCCGTACCTCTCCAAGCTCATCCAAAAAGCCCCTCATCCTCCCTCTGCCCCACCATTTTTACAAATCTTGGATATGTTATGGAAAAACGTGACAAGGAGGCACATGCTATAGAATTAAAGGACAGAGCCCCTGGAGAGGGTACCAAGATTTGTCAACTCTCCAGCAGCAGTCCAGTTGGCTCAGAGCCAAAAGGACTCGAGCATGGCCAGAGCATTCTGCACAATTTCCCACCAGCAAATTCAGTAAAGGTCACCACTGTCCACCCACTAGGCAGTTAGTTGGGGCAGTGAGGGAGAATGCAAAAGACACGGTGGATCTCACAGTGCAGAGAAAGGCTAAGACAGAGCAAAGAGTGGAGTCCCAGATTCTCATCCGAATTCTCATCTACAGAAGGCTGGATTTGGCCAAGTTGCTTAATTTTTTTTTGAGTCTCAGTTTCTTTGTTTGCCAAATCTAGATAATCGTGCTGTTTACCTACCCTTTGCAAAATCTAGATAATTGTAATGTTTACCTACCACAGTTTTGGTGAGGATTCAACGTATTTAAATTACTTACTTAATAATTATTTTCTTTGCCTAGCTGCAGAAACAAAGCATAACTGTACAACCCTTGTCTTCAAGAAGAAACTGCCTGCAACCCCAATTGCCACCACCAAGAGATCTGTTACAGTTTCTCAGCCTTACAGCAGGGGTCAAATGAAGGGCAGATGAAGGAAATTGGTTAGGTTCACTCAGTTATATAGGGTAAAAGGGAGTGGTGGGAACCGTGGCAAACTGGAGTGTGTGCCTCATCTAACAGGACAACCTCACCAGTTGTTTCCTTATGGTATTGTAGACCCAGAATTGCCACATTGTTTCCTCGTTTTCAAGAAAAGCTGAAAGTCTGCATTTAAAAAAATGAGATCTGCTAAATTTTACAATGTTGTCAAATTCATTCCGATTAAAAACAACAGGAAATGAAAATAGCAGGAAAACATCGTGATGGATCAAAACGCACACACCTCTATAAATCAACCACATTCTTCTTCTTGGTTGTCTCTTTGAGAATTATGACTTATCTTTTGGGGACCCCTTCTGCTTGGGCTTCTGTGTACAGAAGCTGCTCCTTCACTGGTTTTCATAAGTCCAGTAATCTCACTGAGCATTTAGTGTGACAAGAGATTTAGCTGGGAAATTGAGGGTCACAGAAAAGTCATATCACACCATGTGTTTCCCTTGCCCCTTTCACCCCTCCCTTTCCCCTCCATTTCTTCCTCCAATACCCCAGGAGCAATTAAATTTTTTGTCTTAAGGTGGATTTGCGAAGCTCCCTTCTTTGAAGCTTTGGCACCAGCTGACATGTATACCCCATGGAGACTCATCTATCCTAAGATGACTTCTCAAGACATTTTCCTATCAAGGATGGTCCTGGGGCTTCCCTGGCGGCACAGTGGTTAAGAATCCGCCTGCCAATGCAGGGGACATGGGTTCGAGCCCTGGTCCAGGAAGATCCCACATGCCGGGGAACAGCTAAGCCCGTGCGCCACAACTACTGAGCCTGCGCTCTAGAGGCCGCGCACCACAGCTACTGAAGCCTGCGCGCCTGGAGCCTGTGCTCCGCAATGAGAGAAGTCACCGCAATGAGAAGCCCACACACCACAACAAAAAGTGGCCCCCGCTCGCTGCAACTAGAGAAAGCTCGCGTGCTGCAACGAAGACCCAACACAGCCAAAAATAATAAATAAATAAAATAAATAAATTTATTTTTTAAAAAAAGGATTGTCCTTCCTCTGAAAGAATGCTCTGACCAGCTGCACAGACGAAAAAAAATCCTCCATCTTATTACAAATGACTGGACCAATCAGCAAGGAAGGCATGGTTTCATAAAGTGCCAAAGGATGTGGTCCATGCGTTGAATGCCATACACTATGGAAGAGAGGGGTTCCTGAACCTGCAGGAGGGCTTCTGTCTCAGAGAATACTTGATCTTCTGTGGCCATTCACAGTGGCCCACAGAAAACCGGCTGAAACACACTGCAGCAAGTGGTTTGCCAAGTCTGTGTGTGGAGAGGGATTGTCTACAAGTTTTGCAGAGATCAGAATGGCAGACCTAGGGAACAGGAATGGGGGGTTAACGCCAGAGGTGGCAGACTACAGTGGTTACGAGCAGAAGCTTGGGGTCCCACGCCTGCCATTTGCAAGTTGACTAAGTTATATATTCTCTTTAAGCCTCAGTGTCCTCATCTGCAAATAGAACATGATGATGTTTCTCTAGGGTCATTGAAAGGATTTCGTGGAAAGCACTTGCTCGTTGCAGACACTAACAAATGCAAGTTTCTTCCCTCCTTAATTCCTACCGATTCTTCAGGGTTTAGCAGGGGCATCACCCCTTTCAGGGCGCTTTCCTTGCACTGCCTTTCATTCCTTCCATGTTGGGCTAGGTTTCCACTCTTCTCTGTGTCCTAGATTTTCTGGCATATTCCATAGGATTGAATGGCCTGTTTTTATTTCTGGATCTCCTTGAATGCTAGGAACCAATTCACATTTCCTTTGTCTCTCCAGCTCCTAGTACAGTGTTACGTGAATTATAGAAACTAAGTAAATGTTTGTTGAACTAGGGGCTCTGAGGTGAGAACAAAATTGTCTTAGGTAATCAGATCAACTGACAAGTTAGAAAAGCCTTACGAAAACCTCTATTTCTGAAAAGGTTTCTTTTCAAAAAAGGCACTATATTTATATCTTTACCTATATCTATACAATTTATTACGCAACATCAGTGCTTGATCAAGATTTAGCACTTGACAAAGGTGCTAGAAGGCAAAGCATAAAGTTTAACCTGGTGTCAACCTAAAGGTTGGGTCGAGATCTCAGAGAGAGAATTGGGTGGGAAGAAGAATGCCTCTCTCCCTTGTGGAAAACGTCTTTGAGGGATGGCGATTGAAGATCCAGTATACTTGAAAGTGTCTCTTCCAATCTGAAAATAGACTGTGCTTCCTGAACTGCTTTTGGAAAACCAAGGCTTGCAGGATTTTTCTGACTTTCGTCCTGCCTGCGTCAGCATTTGGAAGAGAATCAAGGGACAATTAACAATGAAAAGAAACCGACTATATTAGCAATGGGTAGATTTAGAGGAGAGGGAGACAGAAAAGCTAATGACTTTAACTTTTTAATTGTGTGAAGCCTAAAGAATTATGGAATTACCTAGAACTTAAGCTTTTCATCTTTTTTCATTTGATCTCTAGCCAAGTAACTACTGTAAAATAGTTCAATATTCGCTGGGTCGTCAATAATAAGGCTTGCAATGGGATAGTTAAATGCACTTGAAATTTTGATGAGATCATTAATAATATCTCTTGTCAGTGACTTAACTCTAGTTAATAACTTCCTTGTGACTTTCGTCAAATAGATTTTCCTAGGGGATATTAATTTCCAAAGGTTTATGGATGTCCTTCAATTGTTAGCCAGTGACAGAAATAGCTTTTCTGCTGTGGCATGTTTTGAGGTTTTGCCTTTACTTCTAAGAAAAAGGCGATAATTGTGTAAACCAAATACTCATCTGTGTTTGGCATCAGGCTTTAACCTAAAACCTGAAGTAGTATTTTCTAAAAAGAATAGTTTCATGTAATTTTCACAACAGCATGCCAACACCAACTATTCTAAAATGGCAGCCTGTTATTTTACGAGTTATATAAGTCTAATAGAGGAGAAAAAATCCTCTTACCGCCTCTCTTTGGGAACAGTTTCTTAGAATTTTCCTGACTAATACGGGATCACGTCAGTATGCTCGTTTCTCATCTTCTGTAGCTCACGCCACACAACCAATCCAAACCCACTCCCATCCTAGAGCCAACCCGAGACTCTTCAAAGTGAATTGTATTTGTATCTGCTCTGTGGTGGAGGGAAAACGCTTGGGAAAAGGGCAGCAGAGAAATGCTCATCAAATTCTAGAATGGTCGAGCAGTGAGGCACCCTTTAAAGTTGGAAGGAAATATTTAGGGGTAAAGAAGAGAGACTGGTGTTATGTATTTTTAAAAATTTGATTAAATTAATTAATTTATTTTGTATACAGCAGGTTCTTATTATCTATTTTATACACATCAGTGTATACATGTCAATCCCAATCTCCCAATTCATCCCCCCCGCCGCTTTCCCCCCTTGGTGTCCACACATTTGTTCTCTACATCTGTGTCTCTATTTCTGCCCTGCAAACTGGTTCATCTGTACTGGCATTATGTATTGAATAGTATTCATTCAGAATTGGTCACTCCCCATAGGAAAGCCCCCACACATGTTTGTTGAATAAATGAATGCAATAAATAGGGCCAAACAGGGTTTGATAAACTCACCGATGATTCATATGTAACTGATTAGGAAGGGAGATTCCATTTCTTTTAAGTTATAGACCCTCCACTTCTTTCTCCTCTCCTCTTCCTCTTCTAATTATGTAAATTACAAGAAAGAGAGACTCTTGTCCCTGGAATCAGGAGAATCTCTTCCCCTATTATGTACTTAGAAGACATAAATATATATTCTTTGAAATTTTTCCTTCTAAGAAATAACTGAAAGAGAACTTTCTACATGATCTCAAAGGTCCTTTAACCCTAAAAAGGGTTCTTTTCTACTACATGTGGCATAAAGGGCTGGGTTAAGAGATCAGACCCTCTTTGGACTTCATGGCCCTGTTGGGGGACAGGACACATTCAAAACTTGAGAAATAATGGTACAAATGAGCATATGCTGAATTCCCAACAATTGTCCCCAGGAGATGAGACATGCTTTTACCCAATCAAGGGAGACACTGGCCCTGGGCTTTCGCTCCACTCCACCCCTTTCTTCTAGGCCATTAGTCTACCAATTACGTCCTTTCTCTATTAACTTTAAGATCTCCACCTGTCTTAGATATTTCTCCTTGGCTCAGAAGAGCACTCAAAACTTTTCTATTCTAAACAAACACAGATGACCTCAATGTGAGCAATGTCTCACTCCAACTACTGGCCTTCAGTTATCTAATCTTATCCAAACTTCTACATTTATCACTTCTACTTTCTTATCTTTCATCCTTCAACCCTCCCAACCCTTAGCTTTTACTACTCCCTGTCCTTGGAGATATTCCCTCTACAATCTATGATGACCTCCCCACAGCAGCTGAGAGCACTAGCCTAATCTAGACATTTTCAGTCCCTTTTGTATTGGATGGACCACTCCTCTTCACTTGGTACCACTTCAATGATCAGCTGTGATCTCTTTGATATTCTTTGCTCTCTTGGTTCTCCGCTCTCATTTTCTCCCCACTTTTCTCACCATTTTCACCATCTCCTTTGTGAAATCCGTGTTCCTCTGATCTTCTTTTTTGTTTGGTTGGTTTTTGTTTTTTTGCGGTACATGGGCCTCTCACTGTTGTGGCCTCTCCTGCTGTGGAGCGCAGGCTCAGCGGCCATGGCTCACGGGCCCAGCCGCTCCGCGGCATGTGGGATCTTCCCGGACGGGGGCACGAACCTGTGTCCCCTGCATCGGCTGGCGGACTCTCAACCACTGCGCCACCAGCAAAGCCCTGATCTTCTTTTAGATGTTGGTATTCTTCTCTTCAGTAGTCCAGTTCTCTCTCAATTTATATGTTTTCTTGGGCCAATTAAGTTCACTCTTATGGTTTTACCTAGAACTTATGTATTTTTTTGCCTCATAAATCTCTCTCTTCCTTGAACATGAGACCTATATGTTCAACTGTCTGCTCACAAGGGAGTTTTATATCAGGTGTGATGAGCTTGGTGCTATAGCCTATGAGCTTTTCAAGGGGCAACAACTCCTGTGACACCTAAATAAATGAATAATTAGCTCCAAAATATGAAAACAACCCTGCAAAAGCTAAGTTAATGTGTTATTTAAAATACAGCATTATGTCAGTTTCATTACAAAAGTAAATTTGTTACTTAAAAAGGTCAATTTGTAAACAATTAAAAAATCATAACCAGTCAAAAATTAAATGAGTTGCAAATAATTTCAAAAATCAAAATTATAAAAATCTTCTCACATTTTTATTGCAAAAGTTAGATCTAATGTGGGATGTCGGTAGAATTTAATATATTTGCTATGATGTGGGATGGGGCTTCCAGAAATAAGAGTGCCTGGGACTTTGAAGGTCTTACAAACAGCCCCACTTCCTGTATTATCTCCATCTGGATATTCCACAGGCATCTAAAACTTGGCATGTCCAAGGCCAAATTCATCTTCTTCCCTCTCTGGTATTCCCTGTTTTAGTTGGCATCACCCAATCACCCAAGCTGGAAGTCATCCTTGGCTTCTTGATCTCATCCAAGACTCCTCGTATTCCCCCACTCAATCAATTGCCACATCCTATTGGTTTTATCTCTTAATAATGTATTAAATCCATTCATTCCTTCCCTTTCTCTCCCATTGCTGTAGTTCAAGCCCTGGTCAACCCTCACCTTGATCTTTGCAATAATTTTGTAAGTGGTGTCCCTGCAGCTGCTCTGTCTGCTCTTTCCTTACAGTTGACATAAAATTCACATCAGACTCTGTCACTTCTACTTAAAATGCTTCAGTGACTTGCTAGTGATTACAAAAGAAAGTCTGAGAGCCTGAGCTTCTGAGCATGGCCACACAAGGCCCTGGTGACCTGTTTTCCAGTCTCATCTCTCACCTCTTCCTGCTTGGCACTTGGCAGTTAGTCAATTGCCTTCTAGGCAACATCAGGGCTCTCCTGGTCTCTGGGTTTGCTCAAAATGACCTCCCTGCCTGGAATGTACTTTTCCACTTTCCTCACTGGGTTACATTCAGTTTATCCTTGAAGATTCAGCTCAGGCATTACCTGTTAAAGAATACCTTCCAGATATACCTCGAACCTGGACAGAATTCCCTCCTCTGGAGCATCCACACCTACATCTATCACAGGCTCACTACACTGTGTTGCAGAAATTTAGCACCTGTCCTTCTCTGCCCACTCAGTGGGAGGTCAGCCGTCCCCAAACTTTTTGGCACCAGGGACTGGTTTCGTGGAAGACAATTTTTCCATGGACGGGATGGGGTGGGGATATGGTTCAGGCGGTAATGCGAGCGATGGGGAGTGATGTGGAGCGGCAGATGAAGCTTCGCTCGCTCGCCCACTGCTCACTTCCTGCTGTGCAGCCCAGTTCCTAACAGGCCGCAGACTGGTACCGGTCCACGGCCCGGGGGTTGGGGACCCCTGGTCTAGAGAGTTTGAGCAGAGGGGGAATGGCCTTGAGGAAACCATAAAGGGTGAGATCTCCCAGACTAAAAAAAAAATAATTCTCAGACTGGAGGAAGGGGGCAGAGGTTTGTGGTTTCTGTGATCAGGCTTCTCCTCACCATCACTCCCTGGCAGTGCTCCAAGGAGGTGGCCTGATCCCAGAGGGGACAGCAGCGGAGGAGGCCAAGAGTAAACAATGAGCTCTCCAAAGGCACAGTCCCGATCCCACGACCTGAGGAGACCATCTGCACAGAGAAAACACAGGTCAGAACTAACTGATCAGGATAGTGATTGGTGAATAAAAGGGCTTCCCTGTGTCAGGGTGCTCCTTAACACCCTGGAACCCACCAGGTGCGAGGGGAGACCTCAAAATGACCATGGTGGAATACCCCAAACGCATAGTGTAATGGGGACTTAGAACTGGGACTAGTGAGCTTTTGAAACACAAAGGAAGAGGCACAAAGGAATATGAATATCCCCGAGTGCACAGACTGAGTTTCCCACCTGCCATCCCTTGATATTTCCCATACGCATGTACAGAGCGCAAATAACATTCGTACCTACTCCTGTGGCAGAAGCTCAACGATTTACTGGGTAGACATTTCTCCTCATTTGGCATATATTGGGTACACTTAGTCCGCTTGGGCTTTTTCACAGACTGAAAGACAGAAACTCTTGAATTACTCAGAGGAATAAATGCCTGTGCTTTTGTCCAGAAAATCCCAAGTAACCACCACTAGGTAACTCACCTAGATTACTACTTGCTAAACTCCTGACCTCCTGTTGTATGTCTCCCCAGACCCCTAGGAAGTGTTGGCTGTTTTCAGTAGGTGCCTATGGCATAGCACTTACAATTAATCCTCGTAACAAAGGAAACTACAATAGACTAATAATGATGATGATAACAATAATTACTATAATGTGATAATAATAACAATTATTGTTTTACAAGCGAGGAAACTAAGGCTCAACAGGTTAAATAACTCATCCAAGATTATACAGCTAGTAAGTTCTAGAGCTAAGACTCAAACTCAGAAGTCTGGCTCCAGAGTCTGGATTTCTAAACTGACCCTCTCCATCTGCTGTCAGACCTTTCTGTAGGCTGTTCCTGCTTCCTGAATGCTCTGGACTTGACCAAGTCAGTCTCCCCATTCTGTGCTCTCTGGCCCCATTTACTTTTCCCTCATGATGTTTACCATAGTTTGTAAGGATTTGATTATTTTCTGTCTTGCCCTAGATTGTGAGCACACCTGGTGGGATACTGTGAAGGCTTTGTCACAGTATCCAAGGCTTTGTCTTGGCTGAGGCCAAGACGGCTGTCTTTTCCATGGTGATAAGATTACAGACAGGCACATGGCTGCCCAGCTGCCTACATCGCCGAGCTTCCCTTGTAGTTATGTGTGGCCACCTAATTAAGTTTCTACAAATAGAATGCGGGCACAAAAGATGGATGTCACTTTTATTACTCCTTCCTCTTCTTGCCACTGTGACCCAGTGTCCACTATGCAGAGGATGGATGCCAAGCCTCAGAGGATGGCAGAAGATGAGGGAAAAAAGTTGGGTCTCCAAACGACCCAGTGGAGTGGAGCTACCCACTAGCCTGAACCTCACCTCAAATTGTTACCAGAGGAAGGAATTCACTTCAGTCTTCAAACCACTGAGTTTTTTCAGTCCTCCTTGATACAGTAGCTTAACCTCACTCTAACTCACCAACTGCATTTCTGGAATCTTGCACAGAGGAGGGCCTCAACATCTGTTGGGTAACCAACCAAGTCTGCTGAGTGAACAACGTCAGTAAATATCCTCCTCACTAGTCTGTGCACAGAACTCCTTGAAAGTTGGGACTGTGTCTTCCACTTGTTTTCTTCTACATCAAGCACAGCACTGAACATGTGGTAGGTAACCAGAGAAGGAAAGAAGAAATGATGGAGAGAGACATAATGGGTATGTATATGTTCACATTAGTCCATCTTTTCACATCTTGCCAGCTGCAGAAATACTTTTCAAAGAGTTGCAATGTATCCTTATATGGAAAGCAATTCAACCTGGAGTTCATGCATGAGGTACGTGTATGTAGATTCATTGTCAAATCAAAGTAATTGGAGAAAGGTAGAGCAATGTGTCGTGTGAAATGGACTTGGAGTTGTGGATCTGGGTTCTAGTTCTATTTTTATGTCTGTGGTCTTGGACAGATCACCTAGTTCTCCAGACATGTGTTTACATACATGTTAGCTGAAATAGATTAAAAGGTTTCTTCCTGGAATTTCCTTCCAGTTCGAAAAGTCCATGATTCTATATACTACACTTTTTATTTTCTGGCAATATCTCGACCTATGCTCCTTAGATGCCAGTTCCTCTTAAACGCTATTCTGTGGTTCATAGGAATGATTATCTTCATTTTTTCATTACCACATAATGAAGCCTTGCTCTGGGCCAGGCACTGTGCTGTGCATGTTAAGTGCATTTAATGTGCACAGTAATCCTGTAAGGAAGCATTTAACAGGCGAGCAAACTAAGGCTCATAAAGGTTAAATATTTTCCTAATGTTCCATAACTAGTGAGTGCTGGGTATAGGTACCAAATCCACGTCAGATTGTTCAGTCACTCATTCCTCCATCCATTTATTCAGCAGCTGTGTATTGAGTATCTACTATATGTTAATGTGAGTCACTGTTTGAAGTGGCAGAATTCAGCAGTGAACAAGAAAGACATGGCCCTGCCCTCATGAAGCTTAAATCCTAGCTTCCTAGCTGGGGGTAGTACAGACGATGAACAACTGAAGACATAAATAAAGAAATTTCAGATAGTAATAAGTTATATGAAGAAAATAAGATAAATTAATATGATAGGGATGTGAGAAGACCAAAGTAGAAATGAGTTTTAATAGGAGAACCCAGAGTTCTATTTTAGGGACATTAACTTCGAGATGCCTCTTTGATATCTAAGAGAAGACACTCCTATTGCTACTACTGGTGATAATGATTGCTGTCATTTATTGAGTACCTACCACGTTCTTAAAACTGGTATACAGTCCTTAAAGATATCAACTCATTTAATCTTCAGAAGAGTTTTATGAGGCATTCTCCCCATTTCATAGATGAAGTAACAGGTTTTATAAATTCTCACAAAGTGGCAGAGTAAGGATTCGAACTCAGGCACGCTGGTTCCATGGGCCACATGCTTCCTTCTATTCTCCATTATCTCTCTGGGAAGAGAATTTTTAGGTAGATGAGTGAGAAGTCCAAGGACAAAGCCAGGACAGGCAGAGTCATCAGCCTGTCCAGTAAGACCACTGGACAAGACCCAGTGGCAGAGAAACAGGAAGGCAAAGAAAGCCCGGCCTGAGTCCTGGGGCACACCAGTATTTTGAGGCCAGAAGGACAGTCCGGGAGATGGCGGGGAGAGACAGCTTTGGAAAAAGTGGGGTTAACAGTAGCCCAGAGAGAAGAGAGATACTTCAAACAAAGGAGGTGGTCCTTATGTGTGGACTAGTGCTGAAAGGGTAAATAAGATAAGGACAGGGAGGTGACAACATGCAGGACAGGGTTGAACTTGATGGAATTGACTTCGGTGTGAGTGGACAGAAGCCTAACTGGGGTTCTGCAGAGAATGTGAGGTGAGGAAGTGGGGCGTATGTATAAGTATGTGTCAGTAACTCTTTAGAGAGGCTTGCTGTGAAGGAGAGCATTGAAACAGGGCGAGAAAAGGAGGCTGTGTGGCCAAGGAAAGCATATCCGTGCATACATATATTCCTACCTGCTCACAGGCATGTCACAGATGTGGTCACTAGAGCACGTTTGGTTTCTCTGATTCCAAAACGCATGCTCTCTATCTCCGTGCCATGCTATCCCCATAATTACGTTAAGTGGGAAGTAAGTGGGCTTATTAACTTTGAAATGGACTCCAGATGTGATCAAAAAAACAACAAAGCTATAAAGCTACGTCAGTTATGTAAAAGCAGTCCTCAGAGCTGGAATCGCACTGGCAATTTCTTCATCTCTTCACCTCACTTACCCATCACATAGACACATAGGAATCCAGGGAGGACCCAGGGCCTCCACTGCACTGTAGTAAGTTTACCCCTAGTTTGTCTGTTTTTGAACCTTTGGCTTCAACCTTCTCTTAGCTGTGTGACATCTGCGCTTGGGTGGTTTGGAAAGCCAAGAAGTTGCCTCATCATTTGGGAATTGGATTCCGTATATGCACAGTCAAGCCCTAGTCAAAATAGAAATAAAAGCTGTGTTTATGTACACACTGACATTAGACTGTTCATTCAGTAGTTTATCCAACAAACATTTATCGAGTGTCTACTCTCTGATAATCCCTGATGACATATGACAGAGAAGACACAGCCCTTGCCCCCAAGGACCTCTCAAGAGTGGACTTAGGAAGAAACCCAACATATTACATCATCGGTGACATCACAAAGTTGTGAGTGGAAGCAACTTTTGCATGGGATGTGTGTGCGTGTGTTGTCTAAATGTACCTAATGGGGAGAGGAGGTTTCAGCTGGGTCCTAAGCAGTGATTACAATACGCCTGGCCTAGGGCACAGCATCAGCAAAGGCACTCAGTTGCATCAGGAGCTGAGGTTGGAATTGTAGGCTGACCCAGATCATTCATTCATTCATTCATTTCTCCATTTATTTAACAATGATTTCTGAGGGTCTACTAGGTACTAGGGACCTGTGTTTTTTCTTAAGGATACAGTGGGGAGCAAAAATGCACACAGTCTCTGTCTACATGGAGCTTTCAGTCCAAAGAGCAAAGGCTATGGCTTGCTGTGCTAAGTTGGGAATTTGAATTTTTAAGAATGGTAGTAAGATCTGTGTTTTGAAAAGACACACTTATGGTCACATGGACTTGACAAGGGAGAAGGGAGAACAGGGATATTACTTGTGAGGCTGGGGCAGTGGTCTTGGAAAGGGATGATGAGGAGTGAGCCTGGCACCATAATTGAACATGCTGGCATTCGACCATTTATGACTACTTATTTGTTCATCTGGGAAATATTTTTTGATAGGTAGCAGAGCGTAGCAGTTAAGAACATGGACTTTGGAGCTGTATCTTGGCTCTTCCATGGATTGTCTGGGCAAACTTGGGAAGTGATTTCATCTCTGTGCTCAGGTCTTCTCATCTCTAAAGCTGATATAACAACAAGCTGGCTTGAATTTTGTCCCCCAAAATTCATGTCCAGCCAGAACCTCAGAATGTAACTTTGTTTGGAAATAGGGTCTTTGCAGATGTAACTGGTTGAATTAAGATGAGGTCATACTGGAATAATGTGGGCCTTAGTTCCATGACTGTTGTCCTTACGAGAAAACAAACACATGGGGGAGGTGCTGGGGGCACCATGTGACAAACGAGGCAGAGATTAGAGTGACGCAGCTGCAAGCCAGGTACACAAGGGATTGCCAGCAACCATGAGAAGCTGGAAGAGCCAAGGGAGAATTCTCCTTTATAGATTTCAGAAGGAGCATGGCTCTGCTGACACCTTAATTTTGGATTTCCCTCCTGTAGTCCAGCCTCTGGACTTCAGAACTGTGAAAGAATAAATTACTGTTGCTTTAAGTCACCCAGTTGGTGGTAATTTGTTTTAGAAGCCCTAGGGAACTAATGCGTAAGTTGTAGTGAAGATTAAATTTGTTAAAACATGTAAAGTGCTTAGAACAGTGGCTGTCCTGTAGTACGTGCTCAATAAAATATAAGCCATTAGTATTATATGCTTGGCACTCTTCTGTTGCAGACATCTGGCTGGGCTCACTGGACTAGGAAAATATCCCATTGAACTAATTGTTGATAATTATGTATGTGCTTGGGTGGGTAAAAGTGATGTTGGGCAATATCCTTATTAAGCAAACCTGTTTAGAGAGATGGCTCATTTCACTGGGCATCACACGCTTTTGAAATCAGCATCAACATTCTCTGCCATTCACTCAATACACTTCTGTCCTCTCTTGGGCATAAAGGTTCCTATTTCTCCACTGCATCCCCTGCTTCGCCTAGGAAAGCAACTGTATGAGTTTGTTAGGGTTGCCATAACAAAGTAGCACAGACTGGATGGCTTAAACAACAGGCATTTATTTTCTCACTGTTCTGGAGGCTAGAAGTTCAATATCAAGGTGTTGGTAGCTTTGGATTCTCCTGAGGCCTCTCCTCGGCTTGAAGGTGGTCGCCTTCTCACTGTGTCCTCACGTGGCCTTTTGTGCATGCCTCCCTGGTGTTTCTATTTTTTGTCTCCAAATTTCCTCTTCTTATAAGGACTCCAGTCAGATTGGATTAGGGCCTGCCTTAAATTGGCCTTGTTTTAACTTAATCACATCTGTAAAGGCCCTATCTTCAAATATAGCTACATTCTGAGGTACTGAGGGTTAGGACTTCAACATATGAATTTTGAGGGGAGACAATTTCGTTCATAACAGCAGCATAAAACAGGTCAAGTCCTAAGGCTCAGTCATTGGTTGGAAGCTGGTTGCTCAATTTATGAAGCTCTTTTGGCCCAGCAATGCCTGGGGCAAAGATTTCAAGTCCTCTTCCTGGATTGGCAGGAAGTGGGGTGTGAGCACGGGGGCCTGGTGTGGTTTCTGATGGGGTTGGGGGGTGGGAAGCACCAGGGCACTGTGTGAGAGAGATGGGACCCTGACCAGACCGCTTGCTGCAATTGCCCTTGTCTGTGTCTGCATGCCCTCCAGACTGTTATTTTCTGGAGGGCAGGGACCATATTTCTATCTTATTCGTCTTTGAATTCCCCGATGCCTGGCACATAGTTGGCATATCTGTGGAATGAATGATTCACTTTTATAGCCTTTTCCTTGTGTGAAGTTTACTTTCCATGTAATGAAAGCAAATTCTCTTTGCATCTAGAAGCTTTCAGCATCTTCCAGTCTTGATCTTAAAGATGTCTTGTCTTATTTTTCCTCTTTGGAAATTTTGATGCTCACAGATGTAGGTACCATTTATGGAAGGTTTGCCACGCTCCAGGCATAGTGCTAAGGGCTTCACAAATCTCTCATTTAATCCTCTTGGCAACCCTGTGAGTTACTCCATTCATGTTGTAAGTGAAATAGTCACCACTCAGAGAGGTGAGCACCCTGTCCCAGGTCACACAGCTGATTCAAGTGACTGCTGGCTTGGGTTGGAAACCCAGGTCTTTATGGCTCTAAAGCTCAGGTCCTTGACCTGAGCTTAATCTTAAATTAAGATTTACTGCCTCAGATACAGCATTTCTGTCTCCGATTTGATAATGCTTGTAGTTCTTCAGAATGGATTCCCAAAGATAGCCAGGCCTCTTAACTATTTAGGTCACGTGACTCTGGGAAACTAGAATATATGATTCATGAATAAGTCAAGAAAGGATATACATTGTTCAATCAAATAATAATAACACTTGTTTTATAAAAACCTTTGCTTGGTAGAAATGAAATCTCCAAGTTGCACCAAGCTTCATCTACCCTTTCTTTCAGCATTTGGTGCTCTGTGGCAGCGGGACAGAGGGTATAGTTCCACACATTGAGATGAAAATTTATAAAAGAGACTGGTTTATATTTTCTTTGTCAACCAGACGAGCTACAAGATTCTCTTCTTTTTGTTTCTTTCCTCTCCTTTTCTTTTCTTTTTTTTCCCTTTTCTTTAACCAGTTTGACTTGTTGTCTTAGTATTGTGCAGACACAGCCATGGTGATGCCCTCTGACGAGTTGGGTATTCTTAAAGATCTAAACACAATGGGGTGACTTAAGGACAGAGATTCAGCTTTGCTTCTGACTCCCCTTGGTTTTGTGGGTTTAAGTTAATGTTATTTGAAAGTTTTTGTGTGTGTGTGGTTGAATATATACTATAACTTGTTCTTTTGTGACAACAAGATTTATACTGGCGGTGTCTCTCATACCACTGGAAACTGGAAGGAAATCTACAGTGTGAACCCCCGAGAGTTTTAAAAAGACAGCAGCCTGGCTTCAGGCTGCCTTCGAGCCTAGTTACAGGCTTGTGCTGCACCCTGGTTCCCTGGCAAGGTCAGCGAGCAAATGGTCTGTCAGATATTTAATACATCACATATGCATTTAGACCAATTCCCTGCCTTCTCCTTAATTAAGATTTCTTCAGTGAATAAGACTTCAGGGGGAGAGAAAAGGATCTGATGGAATTGTATTAAATACCAGTTTACTTCCCAAGTTTCTGATTTTTTTTTTCACTTAAGATATCTTGGCCTGAAAGGCGAGGGGATTTGAACAAAGTATAGAAGCTGGCATTGCATTTTGTATATCATTTTGGCTCCAGGGAACTGCTCCTGGTAAAAATGAGCCTGTGAGATGTAGCTGTTTTATGCAAGGGCTAACAATACTAGCCTTTTATAAATTATAAATCCTCTTAACCTCAAACAATTTGGAGCCACCAACTGTAATCTATAAGGTTTCAATTCACAGGGATTTCATTTCTTCTCAATGCCTTTCAAGCCATTAGGCAAATATTTATATGAAGTTCTCAGCTATTAGGGGATTTAAAATCATTTTGTGTGGAATAGAAACTTCTTGTCTATACCTCCTCAGTTAAATTTTTTTGATATGAGTTTTATGCTTTTCCTTTTGTTAAAACCTTCTGTATTCTGACAACCATTTGGTTTAATCTCTTTTAGTACAATTTGTAATAGACAAACCTTAGTCGTTGTTTTTTCGACGGGAAGAATGGTGAGGTAGGCAAATTATCATTGCATAATTCTTATTTTTGGTGGTGTTTTCCTGCACCACGTGTGTTTCTTTTCTTGAAAATAGCTAGGAATCAAAGACAACTATTACTTGATACTCTGTGGCAATTAGGATCCTTTGGCATAAACAACCATAGACAACTTGAGAAGAAAAGGAATTTATTAGAGGGATACAAGGTACTTACAAAATCAAAGAGATTGCCAGACATTGGACGCTGAGGAGTAGAGGGATCTGAACAAGTCTGTGAGGTTGAGCAGAAGAAACCACTGAACGGACCCATCAAGATGCCACTGTTCAATGAGACAACCAGTGGGCACCAACCTTTTATTTCCTATCTGCTTCCTGTTGCTTTTGTTCTGATCAGATTCATGGTAGTAGATCCTGGGAGGCATGATCTGATTAGCTTGGTCACATGCTTCATCCTTGTCTGGAGAAAGGTGGCACCTGTTTTTTGGGGACACCCCAGTCCTCCAATAATCCATATAATGGAATCTCCCTGAAAGGAAAGAGGACATTGTTAGGAAGGAGAACTGGATGCTGCGCAGCCAAAAACAATACCCATTTCTTGCTTAACATCACATTTAGAGAAATAAGCAAAAAAATTCCACTCTCTTCTCAAACCTAACACAGGAATTCCAAGAGATTGAGTAAGTCTCCGCAAGTTAATTTTACCTCAGTGATCAGAATCTGATCATCTTAGATTCAATTCAGCGAAACAATTGTGAAATGCCTTTGGCTTCAAAGTAGAGAGAATCCTGCGAACAATACCCTTGATTCAATTCCACACTGTAAGTTGGGCAGTTTGAAAGAATGGCTTGAGTTTTCCTCCAAACCTTAAGGAAAGTTAATGACCGAGAGCTGGGCTACATGCTTTTATATGGTTGCTTATTATGAGCTATGTAACTTTTACAACTTTATTAAATGTTTTATGGAAAAATTTATTTCATACTTTAGTACAGCTTTGTAGGATGGCCATTTTGGCCAAAAAGTCTGACAGATGAGCAAAAATGTTTTACAAATATTGCTGGTAAGCAGTTTCTGGGTAAAACCATGTTTCATTTTGACATTTTGTGGAGGTGGGGTAGGAGTGGTTCTCTTTAATGAAGCACAGTAGAGCTGGGTGATTATGAAAGCAGGGGAGTAGAGAGTAGAAGGAGGAGCCTGCCCACATTCCAATTTTTCAGATGTAAAAAATAAAAATAAAAAATTTTATGGAGGTCCATTTTGGATGAAAGTGAACATATGGGTTAGGAGCCCCTCCACCACTCAAAATACATCTAACTGATATTAAGCATGCTTTATAAAACTAAAAATAATATTTTATAATGTATTTATTTCACCTTTACAATAAACCTATGAGTTGGGTAAAAATAATAACTGCCACTACTAGATATTCTAAGCCTTGTTCTAAGTACATTATGTGCAATATCTCATTTAATCCTTATAATAAGACACTAGATGAATACAAATATCAACCCCATTTTTTCATTTTATAGATGGGGAAACTAAGGCTTACCTAAGTTTTCCAAACTTCTGACTTCAAGTCTAATTTATTTTTACTCTATCATAGGGACCTCACTGCCTGGTGGTCTGAGGTGCAGATCGTTCAAGTTATCAATTGATCTTTGAAACATCCTTTCTTATTTTTCTACAGGCAACATAAAAACTACTGAGGACATACACGCTGAGGTTAGAGTTACACTGGCTGTTTGTTACCACAATTTGCCTTGTGAATACTCTTTCTAGTCTCACCTAACTCCAGGTTACTATCTTTTTAGAAAAGCACTGACATCTCCAGATTCTTGGATCCTATTTGTCAGCTTTGCTGGGAAATCTGGGTTGTTTTTTTTTCTTCTACCAAAACTTATATGGTTAAGTTCAATTTCTCTGGCAAAGCAATAATCTTTTTTTTCTATCTATTTGGAAATCAAAGCCCCATGCAAAGAATTCTGAAATCTTTGACTAATTTTTTTATCACGAATCCAATTTTTGTTTTTTCCTCCCATCTTTAAAAAGTGTTGCAATGAGGAATTCAGCTGAAATGCCATTTCTTTGTAGAAGCACCCATTACATGCCCTTAGACAACTTGGCTTTGTGTAACATCTCATGTGTTTATAGAGTATAATATAACACTCATCCTATCATTAATTGAGTGCCTACTATGTGTCAGAGACTGTGGTAGGTACTTTATATAAGTTGTCATACTTTATTTAATTCTCACTACAAAACTAAATGGTATTATCATTTCATTTTTATACATGAGGAAACTGAAGCCCAGAGAGTTTAAGAGATAGGTCTGGGCTTTAAATTGAGGTCCGTCTCCAGTGTTCAATGGTCTCTACTCCATGTAGACTTTTTCTTAGATGGAAGAGAACCCTAAGAATGTCCAAGGTAAGCTTGTCAGGGAAATTTTCTAAAATATTGTGTTATCTGAGTCAGGGAGATATTTATGAATTGGTGCTCTTGATTGGACTATTTTCTGGGCTTTGACTTTATTAATAGGAGAATCTCCCATCTTACCTTCCGACTGTGCTGCCCTATTCTCCCTGCTCCGGGGTGTAAAAACCCTCCCTCCTCTCTGGCCCGAGGAGCAATCTCAGTCCCTAGGGTGCAGTTCAAAGAATTTACCATGCACATTCAGAACCTAACAGTTGGCGTGACTCTTGATCATTGTGAAACTTGATCATTGTCAACTAAACAAGCATAAGGGCATTTGTCCCATCTACTTTCAGGGCTGTTGTATGAAGCAAATGAAACTTGACATTTTGTGTGTGAGTGAAAGCTTATGTGTATACTTAATTAAAGGGGTGCGGGGTAGGAATGAGCAGGAGAGACATCCAGAGGGACATGGATATGTCTTAAGTGTCCATATGTGCCTTCCGTGTTGGGGAAGGGGAGTATAATAAAAAGATGTGTGTGTGTGCTTGTGTGTGTGTGTAAATGTAAAGTTTGTGTGTACAAGGGATGATTATGCAAAGTCATGTGTGTATTTATTTGTGGTCTGTGTATGCAAGTACAGAAGTGAGCATGCAACTTGGGGGGCATGCATGTGCTCCGATGGAAGGGAAAAAATACACAAATTCCAGGCTTAAAGTTCAACTAAGGGAAGTGTATGAATTCATTGAGCTCAAAATATATCCCCTAAAAGATGACTGTTTAAATTTACCCTAGACTAATAGTATAGGACTTCCTATTCAACTAGAAATGCATCTCATACTAAGCGTTAAGCTGCTATAAATCAAGCATCACAGGGAGTATGACAGATCTGTTTTGGACACTCCCTTGAGGAATTAGGACAAAAGGGACAGCATCATAGGACATTGCTGTTATTGAGACAAGTCTAGAGCTGTCTAGACATGAGCTCATTATTTCTATTTATCTTTCCTGATTTCTCAAGAGTGGGTTAACTCTCTGATAGCTGTTGAGCCTTTCAATTATATGAAGATATTGGTTAACAAGGGGAATGGATAGAGCAAAGAATCAGGAATCAGGTCTCTCACTGACTAATTTTGAAAAAAGCTGTGGAAAGTCACCTAGACTCATTGAACCTCAGACTTCTTGTCAACTAAACAAGCATAAGGGCATTTGTCCATCTACCTTCAGGGCTGTTGTATGAAGCAAATGACAGGATTTGAAGCCCTCTGAATAGCATATATAGTGTAAACCAATAAATTGTTATTGATAACGTAGTTTTCTGGGAACCAAGTTGTTGAATGTATTTGTTTCTTGGGTTTCTCTGCTAACTGATTAAGTGAAATGAGCCCCTGATTTAAACATAGCAGTTGAAGATTTGAGCTTGAGTACTACTTTCATGACCTTTCGGCAGAGTGATCATTTTACTTCTTGAGCCTTAAAAGTGTCCACATCTATCAAGTAGGTTTATGATACTCTAACTCACAGGATTGTGTTAAGGATTACATGGGATGTGAGAGCGCTTTGTAAGCTTTAAAATGTTATTCAAAAGAAGAGGGTATTTATTAGTGTTTCCCTCATGAGCTACTGGAAAAATCCATTTTTCTCTTGTATGTGACAAAGAGAAGGCTGAGGAGCTTTGCCAGTACACACACATTTAATTACCTCCCTGTCTCTGACCACATAATTTACAGCTGACTGGTATGCATGGATCCAGATGTGTTATTGTGAATTAGGATTAAGAGGCTCTATAACTCCTCAAGCTTCCTGGAAATTAGTTGACCATGTTATACTGAACAGTTAGCTAGTGGATTAATTAACATTTAACTAATGACTTTGGGTTGTTTTACCAACCTAAGTACTCTTGTCTTTATATTGTCAAGCTTAATACCTAGACACTAATGGATTTGTTTATCAAGCATTTATGGAACTCTTACTTGGTTCCAAGTAGAAGCTAGATATACCAAGAAGAAAATATGTGGTCTCCGTCTCCACAAAGCTCCCAGTCTAGTTAGGAAACAGACAAGTAAAAAATAAAGTGATTCCAACAAGGTGCACTAGGTACATTAATAGAAGCATAGATGCAGGTGCTGTAGGGGAAGAGAGGATGGGAATTTCACTCTGACAGTTGCCCCAGATGTTGGAGGTTATGATGGACCTGAGGCTGCCAGGCTCAGTGAGGTTTTATCATGCAGACAGAAGGAGGAAGGGGAAAAGATTTGAGGCAGAGGGAATGACGCAGGTAATACAGACATGGAAGTGTAAGAGTGCATTGTATATGGTGGGACTGCAGGTAGATTGATGTGACCCATCAGCATGTCTATGAGGATACAGTTAAAGCTTCTCTCCTATGAGTGGGAGAAGTAGGGGCCAATTTTTTAAGGTCTGGGAATTCCAAATTAAGAAACTCAAATTCTCTCTGCATTCAGGGACACATTAAAGCATTATAGGCAGGCTAGTAAATGACAGGATCAAATTGGCATTTTAGAAAGAGTCAACTTAAAACCTTTATTGAACATCTACTATACACTCTATGAAGTTCTGACAAATTAAAGATAAAAGTATCTTAAGGATTCTGACCTTCTGGAACTTTGCATGTTGAGGACTATAAATTTTTCTGCCCTTGACTACTTTAGAGAATAAGTGGGAAAGGCACCAAGGTGGAGAAATTCATCTCAGTTCATTAGAACTACACCAGAAGAAGTCCTGGTAGACAATGGTGTTTGGGCAAGAACTTGTTCACATCAATTTGTGCTCCACTCAGAATATTTTGATAGGGGTTCTCTTCCAAGCCTTCGTGAGTAGACACAAGTGCAAGCCACATATCCTATTATTAGCAAACATCGGTTATAGATCTGTCCTCTTTTCAAGAGAAGAAAAGAAAAACCTCCAAAGAGTATGAAACTATACTGTGTAAAAGAGGAATCCTCTAGGCCTATGAAAATTCATGGTGGAAAAAAGAACACATTTCTGAGGACTGGAAGATAAAGATCTTTATCTTCAAAAATTATTTTTTAATGGTAACCAGAATAATTTTTAACAAGATACAAATAAACATTGGCTTTTTAAAGATAAGAGCAGAGAATCATGAGAAGAGACCATTCTGAAATGAAAATACAAAATAAAATGTGAAGACAATAAGTTCAGCAGAAAAGGGAACTGGGTGACATGAGGGAGATACAGCAGTTTAGTTAATTTACCTGCCCATTCCTCTTTCTCAGAGTGGGCTCTCCTACTCTCCATTCTCATAATGGAGAAAGAGCACAGGATTTGATCCTCTCACAGCTGATTGGACTAGGAATGGACACATGACCCAAACTTGGCCAATCAATTCCTTTCTCCTAGAAAATTGGAATAGGGATCCAGGAATGCTATGTAGGCTCAGACTGTGCTGAAAGAGAGAGGGTAGGAAGAATTGCCTTGTGGGTCACTTTTCTTTCCTGTTCACAGAGAAATAGAGCTCTGGACTGCAGAGAGGAGTGAATTAAGAAGATGAACAAAGAAAACCAGAGACAGGAGACCACAGAGTCTGGAGAGAGATAGACACAGAGAGAAAGTGGCTATCTTGGTCCCTGACAACTTTCCAGTTCCTCATTCCAGTCCCCCATGAGGCCTCACTAGACTTCCTGACTTTGGGTTCTATGAATTACACTTGTATTATTTTAAAAACATTCCACTTTTGGCTTACCCTCATTTGAATAGGATACTATTATTTGCAACCAAATGGTCCTTGACCAAAAAAGAAGGATTGCAAGAATACTAAAAACAAAACAAAACAAAAAACCCAGTTCTAGTGTAGACTTCTGTTTTAAAAGTCAGCTGGAGAACAGCTTCCACTGCAGAATTTCTTGATTTCCCACAAAAATACATATAAATTAAAGGATTTAGAAACAACTCAGAATAACACTGAGAATCTAGGCTGGTAGTCAACTTAATTCCAGAATCAAGAGGGTTGATTTAAATACTTATTTTGCTTACCCTCCGAATAGGCATTTGTCTCTGTGGGCTATTCCTTTTTTCTTGAAGCAGTCTCTTTTTTGGCTCCCATGATTATATTCTTCTGATAGTTTTCATACCTCTCTAGCTACGTCTTTGTCCATTTTCCCTGTTCCTCCTTCTCTACTTGACCCTTTAGCAGTTTTCTTAGGATTATTCATGGGCCACCTTCTCTCTTATTCTATTTAAGTTGGTCCCACCCATGACACTGGTTTCTGTTATTACCCATACACTGGTGATTCTGAAATCTATGCACTCAGTCCACAGCTCTCGAGTACACAAACATCTTCCTACTAGAAATTTTTACCTGGATGTAAGAATAGTATTGTGTATGTAACATAAATCATCCTCTTTCCAGCCAAATCTGCCCCTCCTTCAAAAAATATCACCTTCTCCAACTTCCCAGTCATTCACACTAGAAACTTGGGAATTATCCTGAAGTATTGTCTCTCCCTTTCCCTTAATATCCAGTCAGTCACCAAGTCCTGTTGTGAAGATAATAGGGAAAAAGCTAGGATCCCCATTGATATTTGATTTAGTGCCCCAAACCTTTAAGCTTCATCTCTCTTGCACATCCCTCACCTTTGGTGCAATTGGGATAGGTTTATACTCGTCTCCTATCCAACACACAGGTCCTGGCAAAATGAAAAGCCCGCGTGTGTGTGGTGTGGTGTGGTGTGTGTGTGTGTGTGTGTGTGTGTGTGTGGCAGAGGAGGCAGATGCTTAAATAAAGAACTCTACTAACAGTGGATGATGGACATTGAGTTTTAAATAAATAGCATGAGTTCAGAGTATCAGAGAACAAGGTGATGAGTGTAGGGTAAGAGATGTGTTAAGTGAAATTGTGATAGAACCTAGGGATTGGATTGGAATGAAGTTCCCTGACCTAACTTCACCACTGTTTACCTTCCTCCTTGCACCCACACACAGCTGTATAGATGAAAATGAGATTTTTCCATTATATTACAGAATATAAGCCAAGGCAACCTGCACGCTCTGTCTGAAAACTACTTTCCATTTTCAAGAATGAATAAAGAGGGAAAAGATGGGGCTTCCTTGGTGGCGTGGTGGTTGGGAGTCCGCCTGCCGATGCAGGGGACACGGGTTCGTGCCCCGGTCTGGGGGGATCCCGCGTGCCACGGAGCAGCTGGGCCCATGAGCCGTGGCCGCTGAGCCTGCGCGTCCGGAGCCTGTGCTCCGCAACGGGAGAGGCCACAGCAGTGAGAGGCCCACGTACCGCAAAAAAAAAAAAAAAAAAAAAGAGGGGAAAGATGGAAAGATGGAAAAAACCAATATAGGGTTTATGAAAATGAATACTGTAGAATAAAGGAAAGGGACAAGTATTGAAAGACTCAAAGGAATAACCTATTTCAGAAACTGACCTATTGCAGTGTATAGTTTAAGTATAGGTAAAGCTGAAAAAAAAAAGATAGCCCTAAATACAGTGTTTCAAAGGCGTTTATTCCTCTTTCACATAATGGTCTAGAGGCAGGGTTGTCAAGGATAGGAAAGGAGCTCTAAGGGATACAGTTTCCTTCTATCTTGTTACTCTGCAATCATCTAGAGCAATGAGTGTGGTTCAGAATAGCACTAGTCTTGGGAATTCCTGTCACCAATCAGCAGTGAAACAAGTACCTAAGTTGAGAGTGTTTATCTTATCTCGTTATGCACTGATAAGAGTTTAGAGGTAAGCAACTCATCTTATCGCTGACCAGCAACGAACAGTTTTCAGATTGTACCTGTCTATGCACCACACTTTAGATGGCACTGCCCTATGTTATGCTTGAAAGTGGCTAACTAGCACCATGCTATGTGTATAGAGATAAATAAATAAATAAATAAATTTAAAAATCCTTCAGAAAGAGCAGGCAGCAATTAAAATGTACCAAAATGAAATTAAGAGGATAAAGTGAAATATAACAGGATATGATAATAAAATTAAAAAGAGAATAGGAGAAAATGAGAAAGGAACTGATGAGATAAGGATTGAAACTACATTAACAAAAACTTTAATATCCGAATTAGAGGCAGTAGAGAGCATAATCAATGCTGTATAAAATCATTACATGGTTTAAGAGTTAAATTTGATCTTGTCTCCTAGAATGTACAAAAAAAGCTCAAAGGGCTTAAAAATTGAAAAAGAAGATGACAGACATGGAAACCAAAACCAGAGAACCAAAAAAAAAAAAAAAAAAAAATTATTCTCCCGAACAGGAAAAGAAAAAAAAAAACACAAATAGAATCAAATTATTAATTAAAGATATAAGACAAAATAACCTTAATTGAGGTGAAGTGAGGCATGTTTAATGATTTAAAGGCTCACTCCCTTCCAGGAGAAAAATCCGTGAAAAAATAATTAACTTACTTTCATCCAGGCAAGATTTCTGGACTAGGAGGACAAAGAAAACTTCACTGAAAATTGAGGTAGCAAAAGGATTAATGGGACAAGTCTAGGCTTATTCTTCTTCATAGCAATAAATTTTATGTTTACAAAATTTTGAGGGAGAATAAAACAACTATTGACAAAGAATTTTATGACCAGCCAAATTATCTTACTCTTTCATATGGGAAAGTACTAAAATGTCTTAAATTAATGTGTTCTGCAAATATAGCCATTCTTATTAGATGTCAGGCCCTTTAGATACAATGATAAGTAAGATATGTATATATATATATATGTATATATATATATATATATATACATATATATATATATATATATATATATCTTGAACTGAGAAAATAGACTGACCATGCATCCTCTTGAAAATTTGTGTATGAAAACATTCTCTAACCTACTGAAACACGAAGCAAAGCAAAAATGATCAAGCCTGTCAAAGTAAATATATAAAAGTTTTGGACATAAGACTTGAAGCCAGTGAAAGTAGAAAGTAGATATGACAAAAATACTGTAAATATGATTATAGAACTCAAAGTCAATTTCTAATTTGTTCTCAAATTGAAAATATCAAATGAGCAATATTATTATGTTATAAATAACTTAGATTTAAAATCCAAGCTTATGTCAACAAAGACCATGGAACTGTCATGGTCTTTGTTGAAATGAGGAAAGAATGGAAGAAAATTAGAGGATTAAAAAGATATTAGAAAGTTCAAAAGATATTTTCTCATTCCTAACTAAGATAAAAATAACTAGAGGTTACAAAGCCCTTTTGATAATCTTATAAGTAGGAATTGATAGAATTAATAAAAGAAAAACTGCAAAATAATACAAGATTATACAGATCATGTATGCATGTTATATATGCTATATGCTATATAGGTATATATAACAAGAAGATTGCAGATCATATATGCTAGTTTTAACCAAAAGCATCCATGGTCAAATTTGCTTTATTAAAAGATAGAGCCTTGAACTAAATTTTGTGAATCTAATTATTTGTTTCTTGGTAAGGAACATATGTAACACATCTTCTAAATTTTAAAAGCAAAATTATGAGCAGTGATAGATGTTATTAAATGAGAAAGAAAACAGAGATTGTAGTATTAATTTCAAGGCAAAATGCAAGTAAAAGCATTACATATTACAAATAATTATTTTTGACACACAATAAAGATATCACTATCATGAACCTTTTCTAGCCAAATACTATCATATTGAACTAGATAAGGCAAAGACAGTTAGAAATACAAATAGAATTGAATGAGCACACACTGAAGTATTTTCTTCTCAGCCTAAACCTAGAAAAATGAAATAAAACATATATTTAAATATTGAAATAATAAAATCATATTTGAAAATGAGAAAAAATTTTTTCCTGGTCCACAGGCCAATCTGTATAAGAAAATGGAGAGTGGAGGTACCAGCACTAAATTAAGACTGATTTTGCAATAGGAACCCAACTTAGAAAGACACAAGTCATATGGAAGACACTTAAGCTCAGAGCACAAGGATGAGAATTCTGTTGCAGAAGATGAACCCACAACCAAATATCACTAAACAGATGAGAAACAACTACACTTCAAAAGGGACAACAAACCTAACAAATAGAAATACTATCATCTTAGGAAATAGAGTTAGTAAGCCAAAACAAAAAGGACTTTAAATAAACAATTTAAGATCTTTTAAAAGATAAAGGAAGAAATTTTGAGATAAGCACAGGGCTTATAAAACAGGGACAGGTGGAGAGAGACCTGGGAGGAAAGGCAGGTGGGAGGGGCACTCCAGAACCAGGGGAACAGGAAAGGAGAGGAGGGTGTTTACCCCGCCTACTTGAGCCCAAGAAGCCTGCTCGGCTCCCAGGTGAGGTTCCCTGCCCTCTGAGACCAGGGGTGGGGGTCACGCATGGACCCCTTCTGTTCCTTGAGCTTAAACCTGACCCCCCACAGCCCTAGGGCCTTTTCCAGCCCTGTGGGTCCTGAGCATAGGCCCTGTCCACCACCCAAACCTTGCCCTTGCTTAGGCCCCGCCCTCCACAGCCAAGGCTTTCCCCCCATTATTAAAAAATTTTTATATTCTTTCTAACATATCTATTAGTTTTCTAATCTAATTTTATTTTTTACTTTGTTATTGTTCTCTCTCTCTTTTTTTTTTTTTTTTTTTTTTGCCACCCCACGCAGCTTGCAAGATCTTGGCTCACAAGCCAGGGCTTGGGCTGAAGCTCCTGTGGTGGGAACTCCGAGTCCAAACCACTGGACTAACAGAGAACCTCAGACCCCAGGGAATATTCATCAGAGTGAGGTCTCATGGAGTTCCTAATTGCAACAACAAGGCCCAGCTCTACCCAACAGCCTACAAACTCTAGTGTTGGAAGCCTCAGACCAAACATGCAGTAAGACAGGAACACAATCCCATACATAAAAAAATTTTAAAAATGAGATGGCAAAAAAATGTCACAGATGAAGGAGCAAGATAAAAACCTACAAGACCAAATAAATGAAGAGGAAATAGGCAATCTACCTGAAAAAAAAATTCAGGGTAATGTTGGTAGAGATGATCCAGAATCTTGGAAATACAGTGGAGGCACGGATTGAGAAAATATAAGAAATATTTAACAAAGATCTAGAAGAACTAAAGAACAAACAAACAGAGATGGACAACACAAAACTGAAATGAAAAATACACTAGAAGGAATCAATAACAGAATAACTGAGGCAGAAGAACGAATAGGTGAGCTGGAAGACAAAATGGTGGAAATAACTGCCGAGGAGCAGAATAAAGAAAAAAAAATGAAAAGAATTGAAGACAATCTCAGAGACCTCTGGGACAACACTAAACTCACCAACATTCGAGTTATAAGGGTCCCAGAAGAAGAACAGAAAAAGAAAGGGTCTGAGAAGATATTTGAAGAGATTATAGTCAAAAATTTCCCTAACATGGGAAAGGAAATAGTCACCCAAATCCAGGAAGCACAGAGAGTCCTATACAGGATAAACCCTAGGAAAAACACACCAAGACACATACTAATCAAACTAACAAAAATTAAATTCAAAGAAAAATATTAAAAGCAGCAAGGGAAAAACAAAAATAACATACAAAGGAATCCCCATAAGGTGATCAGCTGATTTTTCAGTGGAAACTTTGCAGGTAAGAAGGGAGTGGCAGGATATACCTAAAGTGATGAAAGAGAAAAACCTACAACCAAGATTACTCTACCCAGCAAGGATCTCATTCAGATTCGATGGAGAAGTCAAAAGCTTTTCAGACAAGTACAAGCTAAGAGAATTCAGCCCCACCAAACCAGCTTTACAACAAATGCTAAAGAAACTTCTCCAGGCGGGAAACACAAGAGAAGAAAAAGACCCACAAAAACAAACCTAGAACAATTAAGAAAATTGGTAATAGGAACATACATATCGATAATAACCTTGAATGTAAATGGATTAAATGCCCCAACCAAAGGACA
Organism: Mesoplodon bidens; assembly: GCF_964165515.1. NCBI lineage: Eukaryota > Metazoa > Chordata > Mammalia > Artiodactyla > Ziphiidae > Mesoplodon > Mesoplodon bidens. Next base: position 76,671,666 of record NC_138167.1, on the reverse strand, counting down.
CAGACTGGCTGAATGGATACAAAAGCAAGACCCATATATATGCTGTCTACAAGAGACCCACTTCAGACCTAGGGACAAATACAGACTAAAAGTGAAGGGATAGAAAAAGATATTCCATGTAATGGAAATCAAAAGAAAGCTGGAGTAGCAATACTCATAACAGATAAAGTAGACTTTAAAATAAAGACTGTTACAAGAGATAAGGAGGGACACTATATAATGATCAAAGGATCAATCCAAGAACAAGATATAATAATTATAGGGCTTCCCTGGTGGTGCAGTGGTTGAGAGTCCACCTGCTAATGCAGGGGACACGGGTTCATGCCCCAGTCCAGGAAGATCCCACATGCCGCGGAGTGGCTGAGCCCATGAGCCATGGCCATTGAGCCTGCGCGTCTGGAGCTTGTGTTCTGCAACAGGAGAGGCCACAACAGTGAGAGGCCCACGTACCACAGAAGAAAAAAAAAAGATATAATAATTATAAATGTCTATGCACCCAACATAGGAACACCTCAATACATAGGGCAAATACTAGCACACATGAAAGGAGAAATCGACACTAACACAATAATAGTAGGGGACTTTAACACCCCATTTACACCAATGGACAGATCATCCAAACAGAAAATAAATAAGGAAACACAAGCTTTAAATGACACAATAGACCAGATAGATTTAATTGATATTTATAGAACTTTCCACCCAAAAGTGGCAGAATACACTTTCTTCTCAAGTGTACACGGAACGTTCTCCAGGATAGAGCACATCTTGGTTCAAAAATCGACCCTCAGTAAATTTAAGAAAATTGAAATCATATCAAGCATCTTTTCTGACCACAATGCTATGAGATTGGAAATCAATTACAGGAAACAAACTGTAAAAAACATAAACACATGGAGGCTAAACAGTGCACTACTAGATAACCAAGAGATCACTGAAGAAATCAAAGAAGAAATTGAAAAAATACATAGAAACAAATGAAAATGAAAACAGGATGACCCAAAACCTATGGGACGCAGCAAAAGCAGTTCTAAGAGGGAAGTTTATAGCAATTCAGTCTCACCTCAAGAAACAAGAAAAATTTCAAATAAAAAATCTAACCCTACACTTAAAACAACTAGAGAAAGAAGAACAAAGAGAACCCAAAGTCAGTAGAAGGAAAGAAATCATAAAGATCAGAGCAGAAATAGATGAAATGGAAATGAAGAAAACAGTAGCAAAGATTAATAAAACTAAAAGTTGGTTCTTTGAGAAGATAAACAAAACTGATAAACCCTTAGCCAAACTCATCAAGAAAAAAAGGGAGAGGACGCAAATCAATAAAATTAGAAATGAAAAAGGAGAAATCACAACTGACACTGCAGAAATACAAAGGATTATAAGAGAATACTACAAACAACTATATGCCAACAGAATGGACAACCACGAAGAAATGGACTAATTCTTGGAAAAGTACAATTTTCCAAGACTGAACCAGGAAGAATTAGAAAATATAAACAGACCTATTACAAGTAAAGAAATTGAAACTGTAATTTAAAACTTTTCCAACAAACAAAAGTCCAGGACCAGATGGCTTCACAGGCAAATTCTATCAACCATTTAGATAAGAGCTAACACCAATCCTTCTCAAACTCTTCCAAAAAATTGCAGAGGAAGAAACACTCCCAAATTCATTCTACGAAGCCACCATCACCCTGATACCAAAACCAGAAAAAGATGTCACAAAAAAAGAAAACTACAGGCCAGTATCGCTGATGAACATAGATGCAAAATCCTGAACTACAGTCAAACAGAATCCAAGAGCACATTAAAAAGATCATATACCATAATCAAGTGGGATTTATCCCAGGGATGCAAGGATTCTTCAATATACGCAAATCAATCAATGTGATACACCATATTAACAAATTAAGGGAAAAAAATATGATCATCTCAATAGGTGCACAAAAAACATCTGACTAAATTCCTCACTCATTTATGATAAAACTCTCCAGAAAATGGGCATAGAGGGAAACTACCTCAACATAATATAGGCCATATATGACAAACCCACAGCAAGCATGATACTCAATGGTGAAAAACTGAAAGCATTTCCACTAAGGTCAGGAACAAGACAAGGATGTGCACTCTTGCCACTCTTATTCAACATAGTTTTGGAAGTCCTAGCCACAGCAAACAGAGAAGAAAGAGAAATAAAAGGAATACAAATTGGAAAAGAAGTAAAACTGTCACTCTTTGCCGATGATGACACTATACATAGAAAATCCTAAAGATGGAACCAGAAAGCTACTAGAACTAATCAATGAATTTGGTAAGGTTACAGGATACAAAAGTAATGCACAGAAATCTCTGGCATTCCTATAACCAGCAATGAACAATCAGAAAGAGAAATTAAGGAAACACTCCCATTTACCATTGCAACAAAAAGAATAAAATACCTAGTAATAAACCTGCCTCAGGAGGCAAAATAGTTGTACTCAGAAACCTATAAAACACTGATGAAAGAAGTCAAAGATGACATAAACAGATGGAGAAATATATCATGTTCTTGGATTGGAAGAATCAGTATTGTGAAAATGACTATATTACCCAAAGCAAACTACACATTCACTGCAATTGCTATCAAAATATCAGTGACATTCTTCACAGAATTAGAACAAAAAATTTTACAATTCATATGGAAACACAAAAGACCCCGACTGGCCAAAGCAGTCTTGAGAAAGAAAAATGGAGTTGCAGGAATCAGGCTCCCCGACTTCAAAGCATACCACAAAGCTACAGTAGTCAAGACTGTATGGTACTGGCACAAAAGCAGAAATATAGATCAATGGTACAGGATAGAATGCCCAGAGATAAACCCACACACATATGGGCACCTAATTTATGACAAAGGAGGCAAGAACATACAATGGAGAAAAGACAGCCTCTTCAATAAATGGTGCTGGGAAAACTGGACAGCTACATGTAAAAGAATGAAATTAGAACACTCCCTAACACTATATACAAAAATAAATTCCAGATGCACTAAAGACTTAAATATAAGACCAGACACTATAAAACTCTTAGAGGAAAACATAGGAAAAACACTCTTTGACGTAAACCACAGCAAGATCTTTTTTGACCCATCTCCTAGAGTAATGGAAATAAAAAGAAAAATAACAAATGGGACTTAGACTTAAAAGCTTTTGCACAGCAAAGGAAACCATAAACAAGACAAAAAGACAACCCTCAGGATGGGACAAAATGTTTGCAAATGAAACAACAGACAAAGGATTAATCTCCAGAATATACAAACAGCTCATGGAGCTTAATACCAAAAAAACAAACAATCCAGCTAAAAAATGGGTGGAAGACCTAAATAGACATTTCACCAAGGAAGACATACAGATGGCCAAGAGTCACATGAAAAGATGCTCAACATCACTAATTATTAGAAAAATGTGAATCAAAACTACAATGAGGTATCACCTCACGCCAGTCAGAATGGCCATTATCAAAAAATCTAGAAACAATAAATGCTGGAAAGGGTGTGGTGAAAAGGGAACCCTCCTGCACTGTTGGTGGGAATGTAAATTGATACAACCGCTATGGAAAACAGTATGGAGGTTCCTTAAAAAACTAAAAATAGAACTACCATATGACCGAGCAATCCCACTACTGGGCATATACCCTGAGAATACCATAATTCAAAAAGAGACATGTACCACAATGTTCATTGAAGCATTATTTCCAATAGCCAAGACATGGAACCAACCTAGGTATCCATTGACAGATGAATGGATAAAGGATATGTGTCACATATGTACCATGGAATATTGCTCAGCCATAAAAATAAACGAAATTGAGTTGTTTGTAGTGAGGTCGATGGACCTAGAGTCTGTCATACAGAGTGAAGTAAGTCAGAAAGAGAAAAATATCGTATGCTAACGTATATGTATGGAATCTTAAAAAAAATGGTACTGATGAACATAGTTGCAGGGCAGGAATAAAGATGTAGACATGGAGAATGGACTTGAGGACACAGGGTAGGAGGGGGAAGCTGGGGCAAAGTGAGAGCAGCATCGACATATATACACTACCTAATGTAAAATAGTTAGCTAGTGGGAAGCAGCAGCATAGCACAGGGAGATCAGCTCGGTGCTTTGCGATGACCTAGAGGGGTGGGATAGTGAGGATGGGAGGGAGGCTCAAGAGAGACGGGATATGGGAACATATGTATGTATATGGCTGATTCACTTTGCTGTACAACAGAAACTAGCACGGTATTGTGAAACAATTATACTCCAACAAAGATCTATTAAACAAACAAACAAAAAAACAAAGTATGTTCATAGGTGTGATTTGGTGTATACTTTTCTTTTTGTTTCCATGTTTATTCATAGGTAGCTTATACGTTTTTTTTTTCCCCTATGGTGAATGAGAACTTTCTTCCTATTACTTGTTCTAATTGGTTATTACTGCTTCAAATAAAATTCCATTTAAAATAATTCTGAAATCAGCACAACCTAGTGGAGTTTGGTAGGAAGGGACTTTGTCCTTGAAGGGATTTATTTAATTTCATGTATGATTTCAATAATTCTCTCATAACTTCCAGTTTATAGTAATTTATATCGTGCAGACATACTCTGATTTTTGAGTATCTTACTTGGAAAGGAAAAAAAGGATGAGAAAACAGCCTCTAAGGTCCAAACCATCATACATCAAGATTCCCTTTCATCTTTCTACATTTTACAGATACGTCTGTCTATAAGCTATAGAGAACGACACAGATGTTAGTCATTACAAGAATGGTTACTCTGCTGTGACAGGATTGGGAAACAATTCTGTCTCCAATCCCAGGGAAATGTTTTCTCTTTATAGTTCCTTCTCTTGTTAATGCTTTCTTGGGGCATTGCTGGAAAGACAACTAATACTTGAGTTGTCACATTTATTGCTTACGAGTTAGTGGGAGATTGAGTTGGCTCTGGCCAGGGGCACACACATTCTCTGAGCTACCACCACCTTTTCTTGCCATTTATTGGCATTCGCTTTTCTATAGACTCAGTGTTATAAGTCATGACTAGACTGTGTATACATGTAAAGTAGTAAAAAGAGCATGTACCACCAGTCCTGGGTTCAAATCCTGACTCCACTGTTTTCTAATTGTGTGACTTCAGGCAGGTTAGTTAACTTCTCAGTACTTCAAGCTGCCTATTTGTGAGATGAGATTATTAAAAGTTTATATCCCAAGGTTGTTAAGGAGAGTGTATTACATAATGTATACAAAACTTTTTAGCACAGCTTCTGTTATATACAGCCGATACTCTGTATATGTTGGTTCCCTTACACTTAATTTATAGGCAAGTTTGAACCCAGATCACTTGATCTTAGTGTCCTTTTGAAATTTTTGTTTTAAATTTCAAGTAACCAATTGACAAATTCATTTTAGAATCATAAATAACCAGGAATTGCCTATAAAGTACTTAGCACCATGGCACTTAAGAACTCAAAAAAAAATAAATGTATACTAACCTTCCTTTTCTTTGAGTAGGAGCTAAGTCTTCATCTGATGGCTGTTTACATAGTAGAGACTCAGATATGTAATGAGTGAAGGTGACTGATTTGTGTGTATATGATTATTAACAAAAATAATTAACACGATCCAGCACTTCCTAGTTTACAAAACTCATTCACTATCACAATTTTATTTGTTCACCAAAGCCCAGGGAATAAGGTAAAAAAAATTATCATTCCTATTTTCCAGTTGAGGAAACTAAGACTCAGAAATTTTCAGTGACTATCTTAAGGCCACAGAGCTTAGAACACTAGTGTGCTGACTCTCTTTTTGCAAAATCCTGTTACTTTTCTCGTGGTGTGCTTTTCTTGTTACTTTTCTTGTGCTCTGGGAGAGTGTGTGAACGAAATAGAGTAAGGAAAAGAAAGTCATTTGAGAGTAATTTGGCAAATACCCTGTAAGCTTGAAAATGTGCAAACTCCATGACCCAGCAACTCTGCTTCTAGGGATATACCCTAGGGTATCTCTCTACAGGTGCATAAGGACACATGAACAAGAAAGTTTACTGCAGTATTGTTTGATATTAGCAAAACTTTGGAGGCAGATTAATGTACATCTGTAGGATAATGAATAAATAAACTATGTTCTCTTCATAAGATGAAATGTTATACAGTGGTTAAAATAATAGGTTAGTGTGCAGAAATGTGATACTGAGTGAAAAAATGAATTTGGAAAAGTTGCAGGATACAAAATTAATGTACAGAAATCTCTTGCATTCCTATATACTAATGATGAAAAATCTGAAAGAGAAATTAAGGAAACACTCCCATTTACCATTGCAACAAAAAGAATAAAATACCTAGGAATAAACCTACCTAGGGAGACAAAAGACCTGTATGCAGAAAACTATAAGACACTGATGAAAAAAATTAAAAATGATACCAGCAGATGGAGAGATATACCATGCTCTTGGATTGGAAGAATCAATATTGTGAAAATGACTATACTACCCAAAGCAATCTACAGATTCAATGCAATCCTTATCAAATTACCAATGGCATTTTTTACAGAACTAGAACAAAAAAATCTTAAAATTTGTATGGAGACACAAAAGACCCCCAGTAGCCAAAGCAGTCTTGACAGAAAAAAAGCAGAGCTGGAGGAATCAGACTCCCTGACTTCAGACTATACTACAAAGCTACAGTAATCAAGACAATATGGTACTGGCACAAAAACAGAAATATAGATCAATGGAACAAGATAGAAAGCCCAGAGATAAACCCATGCACCTATGGTCAACTAATCTATGACAAAGGAGGCAAGGATATACAGTGGAGAAAAGACAGTCCGTTCAATAAATGGTGCTGGGAAAACTGGACAGCTACATGTAAAAGAATGAAATTAGAACACTCCCTAACACCATATACAAAAATAAACTCAAAATGGATGAGAGACCTAAATGTAAGATGGACACTATAAAACTCTTAGAGGAAAACATAGAAGAACACTCTTTGACATAAATCACAGCAAGATCTTTTTTGATCCACCTTCTAGAGTAATGGAAATAAAAACTAAAATAAACAAATGGGACCTAATGAAACTTCAAAGCTTTTGCACAGCAAAGGAAACCATAAACAAGATGAAAAGACAACCCTCAGAATGGGAGAAAATATTTGCAAATGAATCAACGGACAAAGGATTAATCTCCAAAATATATAAACAGTTCTTGCAGCTCAATATTAAAAAAACAAACAACCCAATCCAAAACTGGGCAGAAGACCTAAATAGACATTTCTCCAAAGAAGACATGCAGATGGCCAAGAAATACATGAAAAGCTGCTCAACATCACTAATTATTAGAGAAATGCAAATCAAAACTACAGTGAGAGGGCTTCCCTGGTGGTACAGTGGTTGAGAGTCCGCCTGTGGATGCAGGGGACACGGGTTCGTGCCCCGGTCCGGGAAGATCCCACATGCTGCGGAGCAGCTAGGCCCGTGAGCAATGGCTGCTGAGCCTGCACGTCTGCAGCCTGTGCTCTGCAACAGCAGAGGCTACAGCAGTGAGAGGCCCACGTACCGCAAAAAAAAAAAAAGAAAAGAAAAGAAAACTACAGTGAGGTATCACCTCACACCAGTCAGAATGAGCATCATCAGAAAATCTACAAACAACAAATGCTGGAGAGGGTGTGGAGAAAAGGGAACCTTCTTGCACTGTTGGTGGGAATGTAAATTGGTACAGCCACTATGGAGAACAGTATGGAGGTTCCTTAAAAAACTAAAAATAGAATTACCATATGACCCAGCAATCCCACTACTGGACATATACCCAGAGAAAACCATAATTCAAAAAGACACATGCACCCCCAATGTTCATTGCAGCACTATTTACGATAGCCAGGTCATGGAAGCAACTTAAATGCCCATCGACAGACGAATGGATAAAGAAGTAGTGGTACATATATACAATGGAATATAACTCAGCTGTAAAAAGGAATGAAATTGGGTTACTTGTTGAGACGTGGATGGATCTAGAGACTGTCATACAGAGTGAAGTAAGTCAGAAAGAGAAAAACAAATATCGTATATTAATGCATATATGTGGAACCTAGAAAAATGGTACAGATGAACCGGTTTGCAGGGCAGAAGTTGAGACACAGATGTAGAGAACAAACGTATGGACACCAAGGGGGGAAAGCGGCAGGGGGTGGGGGTGAGGGTGTGAAAAAAAAAGAAATTTTAGAATGATACATGTAGCATGATAATATTTATATAACATTTAAAAAAAGTGAAATCCTGGATAAAATTTATCTAGATATCAGATACTATTTATCTAGATACATATTTATGCTAGATAGTATTGATCTAGCTTTTATAGGTAATCTGTAAATTAAAGAGGAAAGTTGTCTTCAATCTGGAAAGGGTCTCCCATCATCTCCTTTCGATTTCATCAGACTGTTTTGTCTTTCCTACTTCCATTATTGCTAAGATCCCTTTCTTTGTAAAGGCAGGGGTCTGTCCCCCTTTCTTCTCCTCTTCAGCAAGGTAGCTGTTAAGAAGACAGAGTCTTCTGAATAGCCCACAGAGTCATCAGATACAGATAGGTTCTGTCAAGACCAGCAAGGTTCATTTGATGTGGGCAATTTCCAAAGTCCTTTAAAAAATTCTACTTATTTTTCAGTAGCATTTGTCATTTCCAGCTTTGGGTAATATCTATAAGATGTCTTGTCACAGCATTAAACATGAACATCTCAGTGTTCATGCTTTATATCAGCATGAGGATCTGCCTGGCTTAAGTCTCCCAAGGAGTATCTTAAGCTGTGGTTTCTACCATACCCACAGTGGCTTGCCTAATCCTAGGAATTCCCCCAAGAGACACTTCAGAAGGTGTCATACATGTCACATACATGATATTGTCTCATTTTCACCCCTCCAAATCATCACATCCCATAAATCAGTTGTTCGAAGATGGGATTTCTATGATTTCAATGAACTTGTTTCATTTTACTAAAGACGTGCAGATTTCTGATACAATGCTTGTTTTAGCCTTGAATGTAATCCTTAGCCTGGGCTTCGAGCTATAGCCTGCAAATTGGGAATGAAGGGTTCTATTCCAGGTCCTGTCTCTGACCTTGGTCTTCATTTGACCTGGGGTAAATTCAGATCTCCTGGAGGGCAAATTGTCCAGACAGAGAACATTTAGCTATGGTTTACCTTGGATTTGAAATGTTCCCCCCAGTGATTTATGCTTCTGACATGGTCTCATTTTATATAACCCCAAATAAAGCCTCATTTGTTTCCCTTGGCCTCTTTGGAATCACCAGAGCTGCTTATTCCATATACTAAAGTTTTGCAAAGTTCCCCCGGATGTGTCCCCTTATATATATAAAAGCCAGATCTGCTTTGTTGATTAGCTTGGTGATCTTCTGGGACTCTTTTGGGATTTTAGAACTTGTGTTCTCATAGTAAAATGTGCCCGAACTGGCAGATAGAAAATATTAATCAACTCCTTAGAACAGAGAGGGCCCCTGTACTCACTTCTTAGAAGTTGAGCTCTGAGCTCTAGGTCTTTCTGTAATGATCTAGAGTATGGCATGAGCTATATTAGGGCTCAGAGCTACAGTGACCCCAGCCAAGTCTCTTCTTCACTGAGGATATATAATTACCCTCAAAATGCCAACTCCTTAGTTACAAAAGCCATTGTTAAACCCTTTGTCTTTCCAAATTAACTTGTCTGGTTGGACCATATCATAAACAGCATGTCAGTTCATGTCATAAACAAACATGTTTGTATGTGCACCAGTCAATTCACATGTAATTTTCATCAAGCCCATTCCATTACCAATACTTTGCTATAGAGGAAAAAAACAAAGGTAAAACTCCAGCCTCTGCTTTCCAGGAACTTCCAGTATGGTTGGAGAATCTTAACCACAGGAGACAATTAGAAGGTCAGTTAATATTATTTAGTATATTAATATTATTAGTATTGAGATTTGGTACGAGGAGAATTGTGGAGCTGCCAGGCACATGAAGGGCTAATCTGACTGTTCCTATAGACTTTGGGTGACAACAAATAGTGTTATACTTTGGTATAATCCATTAACATGCTTCAAAAGAATTATAATAGTATTATCTGGTGTATATGTCTGTGCATGGGTGAGTATACTACTTGGGCAGTTTAAGTATGGAAGAGATCCAAGAAAACCAGATAATTTGGACTAGCATGATACCTCCCCAGTGCCTGGGAAGCTGTCCATAGATGATGTATGTTCTTGATGCTTTGAAATTTTACTTAAATGTTGGGATAGTTGAATGACCCAGGACACTGAGAAGGAGGAGAAGAATGGTTAACATACTGGCTTTAATCCTTAATCTTTGGGCTGATGTCACTCATTTGGATTATCTGTTCTCTGAAAATTCAAATCCATTTGTGCCTTGGCTTCTTCTAGAGAAATGCTTCTAAGATTGTTAACACACTGACTAGCTCCATCATGGCCACCTTCAAAGACTCCATCCTTGTTCAATTTTGGATGACTTTCCTTCTCCAGGCCCAAGTGACCAAATTCATTATTGATGTTCTGGCAGATGCATGGCTCACATTTTTCCACATTAAATAGGATTTAAATGTGATCATTCAGGTAGTCTGATTTGAATTTGAAGGAGTGTGTTTCTACTTCATGGAGATGGGGGGATCTGTAAGTACTCAAGAATGACAGTAAAGTTAAAAGCATTTCATATCACCCCTTCCTTTCCTCTTGATTTTTCTGAATCTTCTCTAAAAACAATCTTGGACTTTATTGAGGAGGCCCATCCCTCCCTTCCAATGTCAATCTTTTTTCTCAAAGCAGCATTTCTTGGATAAATTAATTCAGAATTGTGTCTATACAGTCCACTGAAGTGGAGCGTTTCAGATAATTCAGAAAATAAATGATGTTTCTCCTCAATTATCCAAACATTTTATTTATTATTATTATTTTATTTATTTTTTTTTTTGCGGTACGCAGGCCTCTTACTATTGTGGCCACTCCCGTTGTGGAGCACAGGCTCCGGACGCGCAGGCTCAGCGGCCATGGCTCACGGGCCCAGCCAGTCTGCGGCATGTGGGATCTTCCCCGACTGGGGCACGAACCCGTGTCCCCTGCATCGGCAGGCGGACTCTCAACCAGTGCGCCGCCAGGGAAGCCCCCCAAACATTTTAGGTGGATGTGTTAAAAAATTTTTTTTGGCTGTAATCATCTAGATCAAGAACTCCACAAATTCTCCACATTATTTTGCATAAGTACAAGGGATATATATATATCTTTTGTTAAGGGTTATTAACCATAAAAGCCCAGTGTTGGAGTTTTAACTCACTTTTATTCCAGTTTCCTGTAGAAAGAGAACTTAGCAAAGCATTCTGTGTCCCTTCTTTACCCCATTATATTCTCAGAAGTAGCTGCTGTTGCCTTGGCCACAGTACAGCATTTATTTGCTGATTTTGGGATATTTATGTCCAAAGTTGGCTGAGCTGTGGGGATGCTGAACTTCTTGGAATACAAGGCTACAAGTCATGGGTCATGGGTCTAGGAGGCACCTATAAGCATAACACCCTTGCTCGTCTGTAAGTGCCGACCCCTGGCTTTCCACTAACTATGGCCTAAACCCAGAGGAGACTCTGGTGGCTTTTAACTTAGATGGGTAGACTAAGGCCAGGCCTTCACACACAGCTTCCATGAAGCAAGGGTTTTCTTCTGGACTTCTTCAAAGATATAGAGACTCACTACACATGCTTATTTGTCTGACCAGCTTTTGTGCTTCACTGGGGAAAGAGAGAGACAGTCCAGGTCAAATGGACATTTCTGGAATCTTCCATTCTTGAGAATTTTAACACAAATTCACCACTTCCAAAGACTTACCACTGGCCTCATAACTTCAGGAGTAAACAGTTTTCTATGCCCCCTGCCCTAGGCAAACTGCCATAGTTCAACCTTATACTGTCCTGAGAACCCTGTTAAAGAACGGGAGAACTCTGACAATGATGTAGTGGGAGGCTCCACTTCTGATTCCCGTGTCTGTTGGCTTTAAAGCCTTCAGGGGCTCATGATCTACTGTGGTCTAGTCCTTGCCTACACCTCCATCGTATCTCTTACTACTCCTTGCCTTGTTCTTTATATTCCAGCAATTCCAAACCATCTGAAGTCCCCATCCTCCCCAAATAAAGCTATGCTCTTTCTTGCCTCTCTGGTTTTTTTAAGGGTTCTTTCTATCTGAAATGCTGTCTTCGCAGTAAATGCTCATCATCCCCCTCTTCCACGCCCTCCCGTTTGCCCCCTCTCTTATTGTTAAGCACTTACACTGGTATCATTTCTAAAGAAAGTCCTCCCTGAGACTAGTCAATCCAGTTAGAGGGTGTGCACACACCACATTGTTTTAGAACTGTCCTGGTTATATGTCTGTCTATCCCATTAGACTGTAGCTCCTTTAGAGGAGATACTAAGACTCTTTTGTCTTTATTTTTCTGATGCCTGATTCATAGACTGGAGCACAGTGCACTCTCAAAATAAATGCTGAATAAATTGAATGAATAAATAAGGGTTTCTGGATGGGTAGGAGATGATTTTTTTTTGTCAAGAGTTTTATTCAATGGTAGACAGAATAAGCAACATCACAATAATAATAGTTATAGCCTATTTGAGCAACTACCATCTGACAAGAGTTTTCAATGTGTGTAACCCCTGCAATAATAATCTGAGGTAGATACTATAATTATCCCTATTTAAAGATAAGGGGATAATTATGATAGTGAGAATTATCATAGCAATAATAAAGAATTTAAAATTTTTAAAAATAAGAGAACCACACAAGAGAGAAGTTAGTGACTTTTTTAAGGTCACACATAGTCACACAAAGTAGTGCCTGGGATTGCTATACAGTGCCAATTGTAATACACTTAATAAATGACATCTTATTTTTTGGAAGTGGGCGTAGAAACTGGCCATGTTGAAGACCAATTGAAATTCCCCCAAATGCAATTAGACTTTGAATTACTCTACTGGGAAAACTCTAAAAGCAGTAGAATCAAGAAATACTTCATTCAGCCTGGGGCTGGCAGAGTCTGTGTATACATGGACTCTAAAGGCAGGAACAGCTTGTTAATCTGGCATTTAACTACCAGAAATTTCTATTAACCGTTATTGCTGGGAAGTGTAATTGATACAAAATTATGGCCCTAGGGTATTGCTTGGTCATGAAGTACCTTCTGAATCATCAAAGAAAACTGAAGTTATGTTCAGTCGAAGTTTAGTATTAAGTCTGTTTTATTGTCTTCAAAGTCTTTAGGTGTTAGTAATTGCTGAATAACATAGATACCTTTAACTCTTAAATATTTTAATAACCAGAACCTTCCCCTAAAGAGAAAGCTTATTATTATTTCAAATCTGCCTATTTTTATTTAAAAGATATGTAGATATTTACGTAATTTCTGAAATGCAAATTTGTGAGAAAATACCAATTCATAGTAGCTTTTGGTTATTATAAATTTTTCAATTAATGTATTTCATTTGCTCATTTAATAGATATTTACCAAGCATCTACCATGTGGACAGGCACTTTGTTGGTTACTGGAGTTACAAATGTGGTTAAAATGGATATAGTCCCTGTCTTCCTATAATAAGGGAATCCATGAAAGTTTTCAATGTTAAAGAAAAGAATTCTGATTTTCAAAGATGAAGGTTATCATGAGTAAGACTAAGACTCCAAGGTTGAATTAAATAAATACTACAACTGAACTATAAGCACATTGCTGAGTATAGAAAAGAAGATAGTGATTTGAACTGGGGTCTGAGAAGCAAGACAGTGTGGTGATTGCTTGGGGTTGGTCATATAAGCAGGAGGCATGTGGTCGTGTAATGGGAAACATACTTTGGACAGATTGTTGGGGCCTAAGGAGCTTAGACTTTATCCTGTAGAATGGATGGCAAATAGACTTCGGTCTGTGTGCAAATTCATTGGTAGTGTCTACTTGGAGCACTGTTTGGGAAGCTTTGCATTTCAGAAAGAGTTCTGTGAATAAACTTTGAGGTCCACTGATGGTATTGGAGGAGGAATGACAACTCCAGTGCAGTGAATGCATTTGTCATCCTATCTGTGGAAAATGGAAAGTCATCAGCCAGTCAATCAATCAATCAATTAATCATTGTGTATTTATGGATCATCTTCCATCACTTGGATAAAGTATTGACCCAAACCAGGCTCAGCCCCATGAGAAAGTAAAGGTGTCTAAATGTCTAGTGTCTAATTGACTAACATATTAGACACTGCTCTTACAATGTAGCTGTGAAGAGGCATATCCTTGTCAAAGTCAGTTTTCTGTACAGACTCAAGAAGATATGAAACCCTGACTTTTCTTTATGTACCAGGCTTTGATGTATGGAAATATGTTATTTTCTTGCAGGACAATTCAAAGGCAAGGATGGAGAACTAGAGAGAGTGCTTGCATCATTTCCTAAACGTCTGGTGACAAGACACAATCAGGGCATAGGGGAAGGAGGTCAACAGCCTGAAACTATCATCCAAGCAGGCCCTCAGCAGAGTGCTAGTCAACCAGAGTGCACATGAAGAGGGGTGGGCTATGAATTAAAGTTTTAGGTCTCCAATTCTCTTCTCACTAAGAACCTTCAAATCAAGGGTTCAAAGCTTGAATTGGCTCTGGCTGTGGATTGGCAGTTCACTTAGACCACTGGAGTGCTGGGATTTATTTGCTTTAAAGTTTCCTCCAAGAAATATTTAATAGGCAGATGTAAACCTATATGTTCTCCATCCAACAAGTCTTGGATCCTTGTGTTCCTTGATGCTTGTACTGCTTTCCCAGGGTGTCTTTAGCAACATAATCTTTACTTTGCTGAAGGAGAAGGGCCTTTGGCTTGTATGCTTTCCCACCACCCTGTCAGTTATTACGTCTGTTTTCTTGAAATGGCTTGCTCCAGCTTGTTTATTTATGATGGGCCTTGTGGTCAGCTGCAAAGTTAGTTTGCAGTTTTTTGGTAACATTTATTGTTTTTATCTGATTAAAGAAAAATACATGCCAATGGTTGAAAAATTGAAAAATACAGGGAAGTATAAAAATAAAAATTCAAATCACTTATAATTCCATCACCCAGAGTTAATCACTGTTGACATTTTGAAATATTTTCTCTCAGGCCTTTTTTTTTGTATGCATATATATGGTAAGCATGTCTCCATATCTTTCTAAACAAAAATTTAATGGCTATATTATTTTGGTTGATTCTGATTTTTTTAACCATTTTTTACTAACATAGACCCCTAAATTTTTGCCCATATTTCCCCTTATTTCTTTAGGAATAGATTCCTATAAGAGAAATTAGGGTCTCCATTATATAAATATTTTTGATGACTATTGAAACAAATATACTGATTTAAATCTCCACAAGCATGATAATGCTAACATTATTTCACTATACCCTTACTACCATTGTATGTTATTAATTCCAGTTTGATAATTTAGTAGGCCAAAAATGGTATATTCTAATTTATATCCCATTACTTGGATAACTGGTGAGTTTTATAACCTTTGATAGAAAAGTGATTCCAGAAGACTTGGTCCTTATTTTTCTGCACTTACCATTATTTATGTTCTACTGATGTTGAGTTCCTGGCTTCTCTAAGTAGAGCCTCTGCACCTTTTTTGTTCCATAAGACATTTTAACTCTGCCCTATATATTTTCTCTTCACTGAACAGTCATGCGCTCAAAATATTTATTGAGAATCTATCATATTTCAGGTTTGTGAATCTAGAGCTAAATACATGAAAATTGAAGATCCTTGACCTCTAGAATCTCAAAATATAGAGGCAACACACACACACGTAACATGAGAAATAAAACAACAGTGTTTTGATGCTATGCAATTGATAAATATTTATTGATTGCCATCTAGTTTCATGGATTAGGCTAAGCATTAAAGATACTAAAAATGAGCAAGATAGACATAGTTCTTTTCTTTACAAATCTTAAAGTCTTGTTGGCTATACAGAACAGTATAAAGGTTATTATAATACAGTGAGGTAACTTGAAAGCAGCTTAAAATAGTGGTTAAGGACATGGCTCTGAAGCCAGATTGTCTGGGTCAAATCCTGGCTCAACCACTAATTAACTGTACTCTGTGATTATGGGCAGGTAAATTAGCCATTCTGTTCTTTAGTTTCCTCATTGGGAAAAGAGAGGCAATAACAGGATTGTTTCATAGACTCTTACAAAACATTTAGAACAAGGTCTAGTATGTAGTGAGTGCTCTCAATACATGTTTTATTTTACTTTAAAATCTATGATATGGAAAGCACAGTTTGTTATTGAAATGTGTAATAGGGCCTCTTAATCTAGACTTATAAAGCAGGGAAGAATCAAGGAAGCTACTTTTGGGGGAAGAAACCCCAAAAACTGAAAGATGAGGAGGTAATATGGCTCATTTGGGAGTGTGCAATGGAATGTGAACATGTGTGATGGCATAGTTCTCATGAAGGAGGAACCACATGTGCAAAATCCCAGAAGAAAGTGAAGGGCTTTCAAAGAACTAAATGAAGTTTAGTGTGGATTATAGAGTTTGAGTATCTTTCTATTGCTGTGTAACAAACTACCCCAAAATTCAATGGCTTTAATATACAAAGGTTAGGAGAACAACAGGTCAAATAACCGTGAAATTTTCATCAGAAACCAGAGTGACTTGAAGAGAACGGAACAGTATCTTTAAAGTGCTGAAAGAAAAGAACTATCAGCCCAGGATTCAATATCCAGCAAAAATATCCTTCAGGAATGAAAATAAAATAAAAGCCTTCTCAGATGAAGGAAAACTGAGAGAATTTGTTACCATCAGACCTACTCTAAAATAAATGGTAAAGTAAGTTCTTCTGGCTGAAGAAAAAAATTTTACTAGAAACTTGAAATTTCAAGAATGAAGAAAGAGCAACAGAAATGGCAAATAGCTGAGTAAATATAATAGATTTTTTTCCCCTCACCTTAAAATTCTTGAAAAATTTGTATGACTGTTGAAAGGAAAATTTATAACATTGTCTGATGGGATTTTTCAATATACATAGATATAATACATATGACAACTATATGGGAAAGAGGAGACTAACAGGATCTATTTGGTTGTAAGGCTTATATGTTTTATTTGAAGTGGTAAAATATTAACTCTAAGCATACTGTGAAAGGTTATGCATGAATATTGTCATCTCTAGAACAACCACTAAAAAAATAATAAAATAAAGAGATATATCCAGGAAGGCAATAGAGAAATTAAAATAAAATAATAAAAAATATTTAAATTTTAAAAAGGCAGGAAAGAAGGAACAGAACAACAACAACAACAAAAAAAAAAAACTAGAGGGGGCTAACAAAAACAAATAATAAAAATCCAACCATGTCAATAATTGCATGAAATCTAAATCAATTAAAGGATAGAGTTGGATTTAAAAATGAAGTCACACTTATGCTACCTATACAAAATTTACTTTAAATATAATGAGTAGATGGATTAAAAGTAAAAGGATAGAGAATATATACTATGCAAACACTGATAAAAAGAAAGCTACAGTGACTATATTAAGTAGACAAAGTAGACTTTAGAATAAAGAAAATTACTAGAAGCAAAGAGAAACCTTACATAATGGAAAAGGGTCAATTCACCAAAAAGCCATAACAATACTAAGTGTCCATACACCAAGTAACAGAGCTTTAAGATACATGAAGCAAAAACTGATAGAACTAAAGGAAGAAATAGAAAAATTCACATTCTTTTATCAATAATAGATAAAACAATTGGAAAGAAAATCAGTTTGAACAACACTATCAAACAACTTGACTTGACTGACATTAATAGAACAGTCCCAACAAGAGTGGAAAACACATTGTTTTCAAGTGCACATGGAACACTCACCAAAAGAGAAAATATTCTGGGCCATAAGAAGGAAAACAACAAATTAACACATTTAAAAGAATTGTAATCATCCAGAGTGTGTACTGTGACCATAAATAAACTAGAAACCAACTACATAAAGATACCTAGAAAATTCATAAATATTTTGAAATTCAAGACACACTTCTAAATAACTTGTGGGTTGAAGTAGAAGCCTCAGAGGAAATTAGAAAATATTTTTGAGCTGAGTGAAAATGAAAACACAACAAAATTTGTGGAATGCTGCTGAAGATAGTGCTTTTAGGGGAATTTATAGTATTAAATGTGCATGTTAGAAAATACCACTTTTCAGTCAATAATCTAAGCTTGTACATTAAGCAACTAAAATTGAAGAGCAAATTAAACTCAAAGAAAAATTAAGGAAATTATAAAGAGCAGAAATTAATAAAATTGGAAAAATAGAAAAATAAATGAAACAAATTTTTTTTCTTAAAAAAGTTGACATATTTGGTAAACCTCTAACTAGAATAACCAAGAAAATTAAAAAATAAACAACAGAGAAGAGACACAAATTACCAACATCAAGCATAAAGGAGGATATCACTACAGACCCTACAGGCATTAAAAAGATAATAAGAATGCCATGCCATTAAATTTGACAACTTAGGGACTTCCCTGGTGGTCCAGTGGTAAAGAATCCACCTGCCAATGCAGGGGATGCAGGTCCGATCCCTGGTCAGGGAACTAAGATCCCCCATGCTGCAGGGCAACTAAGTCCATGCACTGCAGCTACTGAGCCCATGCACTCTGGAGTCCACACACCACAATTAGAGAGAAGCCCATGTGCCTCAATGAAGAGCGCGTGTGCTGCAAGTAAGACCCAACGGAGCTAAATTAAATAAATAAATAAATAAATAAATAAATAAATAAATAAATAGGATACTACAAAAAAATAATTTTGACAACTTAGATAAAATGGACTAATTTCTGGAAAAAGCACAAACTGCCAAAACTCATACAAGAAGAAATATAAAATATGAATAAGTCTATTTTTAAAAATTGAATTTGTAATTAAAAGCCTTCCAGCAAAGAAAATTCCAGGCCAGATGGTTTCACTAGCAAATTTTACCAGACATCTCAGGAGGAGATAATCCCAATTTTATACAAACTTTTCCAGAAAACTGAAGATAATGCAACACTTGTCAACTCATTTCATGTGGCCAATATTACTCTAATACCAAGATTAGACAAAGACAGCAAGAGAATTATAGATCAACATCCCTTATGAACATAGGTGCAAAAATCCTCAACAAAAATATTAACACATCAAATCTAGCCATATTTTAAAAAAAGGATATTGGTGTTTGTCCAGTGGTATACTGTTTAACAAACTGCTTTTTGGATTAAAAAGCCCTGATTTCTACCATTTGCCAATTTCCATGTGGCAAACATACTCCCAGCATGGCGAATTTCAATCTACCCACGTGACTCTACTAATTACAGAATTGGGAAGAGGTATACACAAGCAGCTCTCACGAGCCAGTGGCTATGAATCAGCTCTTCATAGCCCATATTTCAGAATTTGGTCTTTATCATAAGGAGAATGGGAATGCTTGAAGTTTTTAAGCAGAAACAGATTTGTGCCTTAGAATGATCCCTCTTGCTTCAGACCAGAGAATGGATTGGATGTAGGCAAGGTTGGAGCCAGAATAAGCGCTTATGACCTGCTTATTGGTGTTACTAAGAAATGGTGATGACCTAAACCTGGGTTGTGGCATCTGGGATGGAGAAGGTGGACACTTTCGAAATATTTTTTAATATGTAAACTTGATGAGGGGTCAAATTTTCTGTAGGGTATAAGACAAAAACAGAGACGTCACACATCCCATCTAGGAAGGCCCTTATTGTTATTTTTGACAAGAGGGGCGTGCACAGTTGCTCTTCATGGGACAATTTTTTATTTTCTGGAATTCCTCAGTTGTATGACAATGGGTGGTTGCTAGTCTAAGGAACAACACTAGTATTTTAAAAAGTTTCACTCAAAGTGAAGCATCAGACCCTTATGCTCTTTCAATGAGTTGCATCTCTAAAGTTCATTATTGAATGCCTTCTTGTGCCATGCACTGTTCTAGGTACTTGGAATATATTGTGGAATGAAAATACACCCCTGTCTTTGTGGAACTTCTGGCTGTGGATTGACAGGAAGGCATGGGAGAGGCATTAAACATAACATAAAATCAAGTTATATTGTACGGCAGAAAGTGAAAAGTATTTTATAAAATTAAAAAAAAAAATGTGGAGCGGGGTAACAGGAGTTCAGGAGTGTGGGTGAGGCAGAATTTTAGAATTAAGTATGGTGGTTATGGGAGGACTCATTTAAGAAGTAACATTTGAGCAAAGTCTTGAGGAGATGGAAAAGCTACCAGCAGTGACTTTATTCCTGTCATTGTGAGCAAATATATCCTCCCCCCTTGTACTGATCCCAACCACATTTCTGGTCATTTTGCTGTAGTACAAAATCAAGTTTCTTTCCTCACCCTCCCCTCCCAGTTTTTCCTGACCTACTTGGGGATGCAGGCACGGGGCGCCTTTCTGTGGTAGCCTGAGCCTCCTTTGACTATAGCACTTGCCCCAGGAGGTTGTAAGTGTCTCTTGCCTGGGCTGTTGTTCCGACTGTTTTTCCTTGAGGACTTCTCAAGGATTTTGATGTTCTCATTTAATTTTGTATTCCAGTGCCTCGGAGGTGCTCAATAAATATGCCTTTAAAAATGGATGAATCTAATATTCTAATGAGTTTCTCCTTGATAGGGAATGCCAAAATTTGAAATCACATCTAATCATGGGTTTGATAGGAGGTGAGAAGTTTAATTGTCTGATTTCATTATCATCTCTTTGTCCTCTCATGTGTTTTGGCCCCTTCCGTGGGAGTAGCTTTGAAAGTGCAGATCAGAAATAGTATTTGACTCTATGCCTGTATGTAAAAAGCCCATTGTTGTGGATGTGTGTTGCCAAACTAGTAGTAGATATACAGTTTCTTTGGCAAGAAAGAGATGAAATAAATAGTTCTGAGTGCCTGGGGTACCAAAATGCTAGGTGCCTCATAAATACTTACTTAGATAAGAGGTCAGCTAGACCAGTTAGAAACATTTAATTAATTTATTTATTTTTAATAAATTTATTTATTTATTTATTTATTTTTGCTTGCATTGGGTGTTCGTTGCTGCACGGGGGCTTTCTCTAGTTGTGGCGAGCGGGGGCTACTCTTCGTTGTGGTGCACAGGCTTCTCATTGCGGTGGCTTCTCTTGTTGCGGAGCATGGGCTCTAGGTGCGGGGGCTTCAGTAGTTGTAGCTCACGGGCTCTAGAGCGCAAGCTCAGTTGTTGTGGCGCTAGGGCTTAGTTATTCCACGGCATGTGGGATCTTCCCGGACCAGGGCTCAAACCTGTCTCCCCTGCACTGGTAGGTGGATTCTTAACCACTGCGTCACCAGGGAAGTCCCAAAAGTTAGAAATATTTTAAAACTAAAGCAGGCAGCGATGTTTCGCTTATTTATTTTGTATGTTTTTGTGGGGAGGTGGGGAGGAGTAAATAATTCTTCAGCAGTGATTGAACTACTTAGAGTATATAGAGTTCATCTTTGTGTTTTGACTTTCAAAGGTAGAAATCTAGCAGTGCTATCAAATGATAATGAACACACACACACAGAGACACACACATACACACAAGTACTAGTGAGGACTAGGGAAGAAACTGTGAAAACAGGACAGCCTGAATGAGGGCTGCCGCAAATAAATATACTGAGCAGAGTAACTGGCTGATTACGAATCTGGTATCTGTTATCAGAGCATTTTATAGCTCTTGAGAAGGCATCCCTGAGGAATCTATGAGAGGCCAAGAAAACGTTTCTCTTGGAAGAGGAGATAGTATGCCCTGAGCAACCCTAGTCTTGTCAGAGTTCCAAAGAGTTGAAAGAAGTATGGATGAAGGAAGGAAGGTCTTGGAGTGCCACAGAAAAAGATTCTTCTGAATAATGGTCTGAGGAATAAGTTCCAAGATAAATATTGGAGTATTTGGTCTTGGGTCGTTAACAGAGTTTCCACATCGACATTGTCACAGCGATCCAGATATCCATTCATTTGATCAAGCAATCCTTACTGACTGCTCTGTATTACTAGGCACTAGGACCTGGGAAACACAAAGATGAACAAGACACATCACTGCCCTCTTGAAATTCACAGTAAACTGATGACTTGCAATATAATGTAGAAGGTGCTAGGATAAGAGTATGAACAGAGTGCATTGGGAACACCAGAAGCAGTAAACACTTTTGGCTCAGGAAGCCAGGGAAGACTCCAGAGAGGAGTCAATACATGAGCTGTGTCTTAAAGAATGAGTAGGGATTGGCCAAGTGAAAAATGGCGGGAGGGTTGGGACTGGCATTCTACCCTGAAGCAGCCTACCCTAGGGCACAAAATAGTGAAAAGTCCTACCCTGATCAAAGAGTGATATGACATTAATAATGTCTTAAGACAAATGAGTGGGGAAGGGAAAAGGGATGGGAAAAGAGCCATGGAATTTAAAGTCCAAGGGGATGGAACATGTGATTAAGGAAGTCTTGCTTTACCACCCAAGGGGTTTGGAGTCTTAAATGCTTTTGAGGCATTCCCATAATGACAGTAACCATTTATTGAGCGCTTATTTTTCTAAGCTAGGGCAGAGTTAGATATGAAGCTGGAAGAGTGGAAGCAGAAATAGGGAAAGGAGGGTATCAGAGGCCTGGAACCAGATAGGGTGATACCCACAGCCTGAAAGGTATTTACAGAAGGGGTGGTACAGGATTATCAGTATCGCCCTTGTTGAGTGGGAAGGGCATGAGTTAGCAAGGACAGCAAGAGGCACAGCAAGGGGCATTAGGGGGCAATTGTAAAGGATGAGGCTGGGGTACTGCTTCTGTCTGATTTTTAATTTAACTCCTTCACCCTGTCAGGAGAGCAATTCTTCTTCCTTTTAAAAGCTCCGTCCTTAGCATCCAATACCTGACAGTCATCAGAACTCCTCAATTCTGATGAGGGCCGGGAGTGACACAGGTCAGAAAACTATGGAAAACAAATGGAAAATTCTCTGATTCTCCCCTTGGTGGACTGTTCTCTGTGGTACAGATCTCAAGCCTCGTGCCTCCCAATAGTAACAAAAACCAGGCTTGGTCTGTGTATCCACACCCCCCTCTCTCCCATCCAGCTGCAGGAAAGTGGGAAGAGGGAAGTCACTCAGGACAGTACTTCTCCAACTGTAGTAAGAGAGACGCTGGGAATCCTTGAGGTACAAGAGAATTTTTGCTTCCTTCATTTCAAGGATAACCTTGAACAAAACGATTTCACTGGTTGTAAGGAAAAATATCATCTTGTCATTGGCAAATCAAAAGTAGATTCATGAGATAAGAATTGTCTCAAGTCAAAATTTTTAGAACTCAATGCCGTAGATTCTGAGGATCCTAAAAGAAATCTGTGGGTATCAGAGAAAATATTTTTCCCTTACAGAAGTCAGCAAACTATGGCCCACAGGCTAAATCAGCTCCCCACCTGCTTCTGTAAATTCAGTTTTATTGAGCTCAGCCACGCCCATTTGTTTACATATTGTCTGTGGTTACTTTTCAAATACAAAGTTAGAGTAGGTGCAACAGAGAATGTGTAGCCCACAAAACCTAAAATCCTTACTATTTGGCCCTTTACAGAGAAATTAGCCCACCCCTGCCTTCAAGGATGCTTTCCATCACTCAAGTTTAAGTAACACTGGTTCAGGTATCTAATGTTTATGAACTGATTGGAGTTAGAGTTATGTACGGAGTTCTCAGGGGGGATGTCTGGCATTCAGTGCACAGTCTTTGGGCCTTACACACCTTCTTTTCCCACCAGCCTCTGCTGTTCATTAGCCGTCTTACCTCTTTTTTTCTTACCTGTAAAATGGAGGCAATAAAGTGTGTACTTCGTGATAAAAACCCATGATTACTCACCCCACTCAAGTTTGGATGTTTGGGGATTGATACCTGGACACAGGAGTTCCAGTTGTCTGCACCGCCCCTTTCTAACCTTGGAACAGAGCAACCCTGTGCTTTCCAAATTCATTAGACTCTACCTAAAGCCTGATATAGCAAGATTAACCATTTTTCATACGCATGGCGTGTAAAAAGGACTCGAACATTGTAAATCATGGGTCTGTCCCTTACTACTGTTACCTCCCATGACCTGCTTCTCCTTTGTATAGGAATCCCTCATTGTCTAAACTCTCATTACTCAAATATTTACCTCCCCTGAAAAAAGCATCAGTATATGTATGCCAGCAAAATCGCTTAAGTCACATGTGATTATAGGTGAGAGAACACTCACAAGTATGTTACAGCTGAATCTCAGCTGGTCTAATATAATTGCATCTCATTATTTCAACATGTTATGCATTATCTCTCTCATGTTCACCACATTAAGTGATGATGTCTCCTAAGAAAACAGAAAAGCTTATAAAGTTGATGGGCCTGAGATGCTTTGGAAAGTTCACTCATTGGAAGAAAGATAAGAAGGTATAAAGTATATTGAGAGAGGTGACTGAGTAAAAAAAAAAAATAGATGTGTATCACAATTTTGTCCTCATCTATGGCGCATCCAAGTTTTTTCTATGCATGAGAAAATTAGAAAAATTATTAAAGTACTGTTGGTTTATTTGTGCAGGAATCCTTAAGAGATTGCAATGTGGCTACTCAGTGATGTTTTGGGATATTGTTTGGGGTTTAAAGAGGGATACAAATTATTATTATTATTATTATCTTTTAAAATAAGGGACTGTAGGCTCCCACTATCTGAACATTTGTTATCCAACAGGTTTTGAGGGATAGGTGGAATTCAGGTAAAGAGGTAGGCTTCTCCAGCTTCTCCTATCCTTTTGGGAATTGGATGCCTATCTTGTTCCTGTGTGTGAGTCTCTCCCTTGTTAACCCATCCACACTGCAGGTCTTGCATTGTTGCCAGTCACCTCCCAAGAACTAGAATCACTGTCTCTGGTGGGTGGGCCTCTGCTCTCCACGTGCTAGCTGCCTCTGCCTGTCTGCCTGGGTTTCCTGGCATAGGCTGCTCTTGTATTCGGCTAATTCTTTTCCTTTCCTGTTCCAAATGTGTTTCCTTTGAAGCTGTGCATGCTTAGGCAAAGGTCCCATCCATTAGTCAAGCAAGTTCAAGTATGCATGCTTGTCTGTTCCCAGCATCCCTTTTCAATGTGTTCCTTCCATGGGTCAGAACATGCTGTGCTTGGCCCTGGCCTTCTCCAGTGAATGCCTACTGCTTTCCTGACCCGCCACCTGTTGCCTGTTGCCATTTCTTCCAGGTGCGGTTCTGCACGTGGAACTGAACTCCCTCTCAGATCCTACATGTGGGCCTGTTCTCCCACCCTTACTCCTCCCAGATGATGGTTCTGATTCCAGTTCCCTGCATTCCCAGCTAACTGGACCACCAGCTGCAATGAACAGAGCAAGCCCTAATCAGGTTCAGACACACACAAGGCTACCCTTTCAGGATTAGTTTGCATCTGCTGCCCTTTGTGGGTGTATTTTAAACTGATTTGTCAAATATACAATGTTGGGTAGAGAAACAGGAGTAACATGTGGGTAACGTGATGTGATGTGACTCAAGCCTGCATTTCTGTAACAAGCCACATGCAGTGAACTCCAGCATGGCTGACCCCAGTCATGGACCCTAAAGCGTTTGTGATGTGAGGATGCTGACGATCTCTTCTAGCTTTCCCTTTCTACTCACTAGATGTGGGATCTCTCTGAGCCTCAGTTTCCTCTTTTATAAAGTGACAGAGGTAACTCCCACTTTAGAGGTTGTTATGAAGATGTAAGGAACCTAACATAGTGTCTTGACCCAGTGATGGCACAATACCATGTAACTGGGTTCATGCCTTTCACTGGCCCCTTTGCAGCGCTTCCTTCCTACAAGCAATGGGCCCTAGGTATATAGAGGTGCCCTGTTGTTCTACCTTGAAGATCCAGAAAAGAGACATTGGAGCACAAAGATGTGTCTGAAATAGAGCTTATTCAGATATAGGGAAAGGCCACCACTGTCTGCCTTATCCAGGTTTCTTTCCCCAAGAAGAACCTTTCTCCCTCTATTCTGCCCACTGGCCTCTCTCTTTTGCTAGTGTTATATGGTCAGCAAGGCAAACACTTTGTTCCAGGCTGAGCTTTGCCATGTCTCTCTAATTAGTCCCTGCTTGGCCATCTTACCTTGCCAGCTAGAAAGGACTTTTCTTGCCTTTCCACCTAGGAAAGAAAACATGGGCTTCTAGAAAGAATACAGGTATCCCCTGCTTTTCCAAACTTTGCTTTATGCCACCTCACTTTTACCTACATTAGTACCTGTTTGCACTAATGGAAAGAAATCTGAAGAGGACTTTTCCTTTTACAAAAACAAGGAGAAAAGCAGGAATAGCATTCGATGTTTGTTTTGTGGGAGCCTTTTAGAGGCAACTCACACCCCCAGCAGTGAGAGCAGCCCCGCCAAGCTCCTTCCCCGGGAAACACTCAGCATCTCAGCATCAAGCCATCACAGCTTTGAACTGTGTCTGTGAGCATCTGTGCTTTATCCTGATTTATTTTGTGTATCTGTTAGCAAGATGTGTCCTAAGGTAATTGCTTCTTCCCTTTATACAATTTTGGCTTACAAAAGGTTTCATAGGAATGCTCTACTTTCGGATAGCAGGAGAAATCTATACCAGAATTGAGGCCAGAAAGCCTAATTCAGTCCAGGATCTACTCTTTTACCAGTCACATGATCCTTGAAAGGAGTTTTACTTCCCTGTGTGTCGTATTCCTAAACTCCCAGATTTTGAAAATTGAGAAACTCTATGTAATTCCTAAATACTAAAAGTTATTTCTCCTAATTGGCATCAGAGTCTTGCACAGTCCTAAAGAAAAAGACAGAAACTCAGTAATATACTTGTTGATGGATGAATTGAAGAAAACCTATGATGTTCTAATGCACCTTGAGTAATTCAAGTTGAATTTTCCAAATTAATGAGTTGACTGAAGATGGGGGCTCAAGCGTGAGAAATATGCCGAATTCAAGGAGCCTTGTCTATGCATCTCAAAAATTGTTCTGGCTCTTTTCTTCCCTGTCCACACACAGCTTCCTAAAAGTGAGTGAGACCTTTAGAAGCTCTGTTCTTTCTTTCTCATGTTAGCTGTTCACCACTTGATGTGTTTAGAGCTCTGACGTCTGAAGGGTTGGGCATGGTTTTCCACGTGGCATGGACCAAGTGACCCTTTTCAGTGACCTCAGTGGGTGAAAATTTCATCTGCATTTGATCCTTGCCTGAGAGAGTCCCCAAGTGACTGATGTCTCCAGAGGGGCCACTCCACTGTCCCTGAGCCCCTGGCCTTCCTCTAGCTCACAGCTCACTCTGCATCCATTTTGCCTCCTTCCTCATGGATTCCCCCAATCTTTCTCTGCTTACTGCACCACTGGTGGTCTGGGGGTGGGCAGCCCAGATATTTTCCGCAAGTGATTAGAAGATGACTTTTCAAGTGTCTTCACAGAGCAGGTGTTCCCATCACTCCCCCCTCCCCTGCCCTGCAGTTGCCGAAAACTTTCTCTGTCCCAGAGAACACATGGTGTGGCTGCTGTGTGTTTGATCAGGAGAGCATGAGCAGGAACAAGAGAATCCCACACTGACGACTGTTTGGCAGGTGAGCTCCTGGGTGTGTGTGTGTTCCTCCTCCCTTTCTTCCCATTTCAGTTGTGAGCAGATGTTCTCAACTGGCTGAGTGGCCATGCTTTCTCTGGTCCCTTACACCAATGCTTCATCCCATTCCCCTGCTTCAGGCTAATCACAATTTGCCCAAGACTCTAGCATCTTTCTTTGCTTGGATACACCCATCCCCTTTACTTCATCCAGAGCTTTGCTTGCTCAGCCTGATAGATAAATGAGTTTGCTCCTAAGCCTAGACTTCAGTTACAGGTTGCTCCTTATCCTCTGATTCCCTTGAGTCTATTTTTTCTCCACCCTCTGCTTCCCTCTCCATCTCATCTCTCACCCCAGGCTCCAGTCCCATTCAGCTATTGCAGATCGGCCACACTCTCTCTCACTTCTAAGCCTTTACGCGTGCCTTCTCTTCTTTGTGGAGCATTCTCCCCTCTTCTTTTCCCTTTTCCCTGGCAAATTTCTGTTCATCCTGTGGATGTTTGTTTACGCATGATATTCTCTTTGACTTCCACCTGCCAGTCATAAGTTTCCACAGAACTCTTATGTTAATTCTAACCCTTATTTCTCTGTACTACAATTGTCTCTTTACTTGTCTCTCCATTTTGTCATTAACTTATTTTTATAAATCTGAGCAAGAATGTTTCCATAGCATCAAACAAGAGAGTTAGAGTGGATTCCAGATTCCTCTCTCTCCATCTTCTGACAGTGTTCATTGAGCATCTATTGTGTTGGCCAAGAAGTGTCTTCTGTTTTTAAGTAAAAATAAAAGGCATGTTTTTCATTTTCACCAAGAACTTTATTGAACAACGTATTCACCCTTTTGTTCCACTACCTTATGCCATTTTTCAGGCAACTTCATAATTCCATTTTCCTAAAACTTTTTATCCTTTTGAGCAAAGAACTGTTCCAGGTGCCTTTTACAGTCTTCCAGGAAATTGAAATTTTTTCCATTAAGTGAATTTTGTAAAGACCTAAATAAATGGAAATCTGAAGGTGCAACGTCTGGTGAATATGGTGGATGAATCAGAACTTCCCAGCCAAGCTGTAACAATTTTTGCCTGGTCATCAAAGAAACATGTGGTCTTGTGTTATCCTGATGGAAGATTATGCTTTTCCTGTTGACTAATTCTGGGTGCTTTTTGTCGTGTGCTGCTTTCAGTTGGTCTAATTCGAGCAGTACTTGTTGAAATCAATCATTTCTTTTTCCAGAAGGAGCTCATAATAGAGGACTCCCTTTCAATCCCACCATATACACAACATCACCTTCTTTGGATGAAGACTGGCCTTTGGTGTGGTTGGTGGTGGTTCATTTCGCTTGCCCCATGATCTCTTCTGTTCCACATTATTGTACAGTATCCACTTTTCATCACCCATCACAATTTGTTTTAAAAATGGAACGTTTTCATTACGTTTAAGTAGAGAATCGCATGTGGAAATATGGTCAAGAAGGGGTTTTTTTTGCTTAACTTATGTGGAACCCAAACATCAAAGCAATTAACATAACCAAGCTGGTGCAAATGATTTTCAACACTTGATTTGGATATTTTGAGTATGTCGGCTATCTCCCACGTGGTGTAACGTTTATTGTTCTCAATTAATATCTCTATTTGATCGCCATCAGCTTCAACTGGTCTGCCCGACAGTGGAGCATCGTCCAGAGAGAAATCTCCAGCATGAAACTTTGCAAACCACTTTAGACATGTTTGATCCATCACAGCACCTTCTCCATACACTGCACAAATCTTTTTTTTTTTGCACTTCAGTTACATTTTTACCTTCCTTGAAATAATAAAGCATAACATGCTGAAAATGTTGCTTTTTTTCTTCCATCTTCAGTATTAAAATGGCTACACAAAAATTCACCAATTTTGATAAGACTTTTTTTGTATGCACGCTGATATGACAGCTGTCACATACAATCTAATAAAATTGTTTCGAATGAAGTTAAAGACAACTAAGGGCTACTAGAGCCATCTTACGGAAAAAAACAACCAAGCCTTTTGGCCAACCCAATACTCTGTATGAAACACTCTATTAGATCTTGGAGTCATAAAGATAAGGGAGAGATTGTCCCTGCCTTCAACTAGGTAAGCTCCATACATAGACTTCAAAAGTAGTACGATGGTACTACAGTGGTGAGATAGCCAAGATCACATGGAAAGCAGATACTTAGACGATTAACCAACCCTGAAAGCAGAACTCAGAAGGGATATTGGAAAAGCCAGGTTAGTATTGAAAACAAACTGAAAGTAAGAAATAGTTGAGAACAAGGCAAACTACTGCCCACCAGCCAAATCCAACCTGCTGCCTGTTTTGTAAATAAAGCACTATTGGAATACAGCCACATCCATTTATTTACATATTGTTTACAACTTCTTTTATGCTACAACAGTAAAGTTGAGTAGTTGTGACAGAAACTATATGCCCTCAAAGCCTAAAATATTTACTATCTGCCTTCTTATAGAGAAAGTGTCCTGACCCCTGGTGTAGAGCATAAATAATAAAAGTGGAAGAGACAGTTTTGGGAAAAAAATAGAAAAGGGTGAAATTCCTCAAACAGATTTTAAAATGTATTATACAGCTACTATAATCAAAATAGTATGATACTGGTTTGCCAAAAGATAAATAACATTGGGAAGATAATAAGAAGTCCAACATAAACCATGTACATAAGAATTTGATATATGATGATATTTCATTTCTATCAAGAACATATTTATTTAATAAACAATGTTAGAAAAATTAGCCATTTCTTTGGAAAAAAATATTTCCACTAGATTTTTAACATTCTTCACCCACCTTCCTCTCCCCCCACCCCAAAATAAGCAACGTATCATTGTTTTGTGGTTAATACTTATTTTTTTGCTTACCATTGTATCTTGTTTCCCACTTTTTCTTCCTAGATTTAATATCTCGTTGCTGCATTACAACCTTTAGAGTCAATAAATCTTTCTATTAAGATACGTGACTAGTAAATTTTCTGTCTTTGCATGTAAAAACTATCTTTATTTTACCCATACTCTTGAAAGGTAATTGAGCTAAATATAGAGTTGTACTCTCACAGATCATTTTCCTCATCACTTCAAAGACATTTCACTGTTTTCTGACAAATTTAGTACCGATGGAAAGTTTTCTCTAGGTCTAATTATAGAAAACATTCATCTGTAGAAAATCTATCTTTTGGCTTTTGTGTCTTTTAATATATTTTCTTTGTCTTTGACACTGTAGGTTCCCACAGTGTGTTAAGATAAGTATTTTATGTCTTTCTTCAATTCTAGAAAAATTTTAGCCATTATTACTTTGATGATCACCTCTTGCCCATTTCCTCAGTTCTCTCCTTATTGAGCTCTTGTTAGACATTTGTTAGAGTTTCTCACTCTTTATTTCATGTATTTTAACAGCACTTACATGTTTTCCAACTTTAGGTGATTTGCTCAGATCTGTCTTCCAATTTGCTAGCACTGTGTTCAGCTGTGTCTACTGTGTGTGTTTAATTTCAATGACACTTTCTACTTAAAATTTTTCTATTTTTCAAGAGAATGAGAATTCTAGCCACAGACTGGGAGAAAATGTTTCAAAAAGAGCTATCTGATAAAAACCTGTTACCCAAAATGTACAAAGAACTCTTAAACCTTAACAATAAGAAGACAAACAACTTGATTTAAAAATGGGCAAAAGACTTGAACAGACATCTCACCAAAGAAGATGTAAAGATGGCAAATAAATATATAAAAACATTTCACACTATGTATCATCAGGGAAATGCAAATTAAAACAATGATGAGATACCACTGCATAACTATTAGAATGGCTGAAATCCAGAACACTGACAGCATCAAATGTTGGCAAAGAAGGGGGGCAATGCAAATTCTCATTCGTTGGTGGGAATGCAGAATGGTACTGCCACTTTGGGAACCAGTGTGGCAGTCTCTTACAAAAGTAAAAATACCCTGACCTTATGATCTGGCCTTTGTACTTACCCAAAGAGGTTGAAATGTTATGTCCACACAAAAACCTGCACACAAATGCTTGTAGCAGCTTTATTCATAATTGCCAAACTTGGAAGTAACCATGATGTGAATGGATACATAAACTGTGGTACAGCCAGACAATGGAATATCATTCAGTGCTAAAAAAGAAATGCCTTTTCCTAACTTTTCTCTCAAGCTAGGAAAAGACATGAAGGAAACTTAAAGAAATATAACTGAATGAAAGAAGCCAATCTGAAAAGGCTGAATATGATTCCAATTATATGACATTCTGGAAAGGCCTAAACTTGGGAGACGGTAAAAAGTTCAAGGATTGCTAGAGGCAGGAGGCAAGGGGAATGAATAGGTGAAGCACAGAGAATTTTTAGGGCAGTGAAAGTATTCTGTATGATACTATAACAGCAGATTGATGTCATTATAAATTTTTCAAAGCCCGTAGAATGTGCAACACCAAGAGTAAACTCTAATATAAATTATGGGTGATAATGATGTGTCAATGTGGAATCATTGACTGTAACAAATGTACCACTTTGGTGTAGGATGTTGATAGGGAGGGAGGCTGTATGAGTCTGTATGTGTCAGCAGAAATTTTTATTCGACATAACAAGAGGTTTTAAGGTAGGCAGTTCAGGGCTGTGCAGTTACTCAAAAATGTCACCAATGATCCAGGTCTATTAGGTCTTTCTGCTCCATAATCTTTTGTGCTCATTTTCACAAGACGGATGTGTGCTTCCAAGCATCATGAATACATTCCAGATGTGAAAAGAGGTGAAAGTCAAAAGGGCCTTCTCTCAGTGAGGCTTTCTTTTCACTTGGGGAAAAAAAAAATGTCTCACCAGGGAATTCTGCTTTAGTCTCATTGTCCAGGACTGTGTCACATGCCTTCTATTCCTGCAAGGGAAGCTGGAATAGTATTTCTTTTTCTAGCTTCTATAGTAGAGGAAGGAAAGTTAAAGGGAGGTTAGGAATAGAGGTTAAGGAAGTCAATCTACAGTATTTTCTCAGCTGTCTTGTACATCGTGCGATTTCTTTAAGTATTTTGAAATATTGATTTGTAGGTTCCTTTTGAGTGGGGTGTGTTTTTTTCTCTCTCTCTCTCTCTCTCTATGTATTCACCCCTCCTTATCAATGGCCTCAATCAGTTCCCCAGCCCCCAACTTAAAGAAGTAGGTCTGTGAGTGATGGGACAGGGATTTTATGCTATGGTGTTATTGCAGTCTTCACTTATCTTGTCACCAAGCTTGGATGGCTATTTAAATTTTTGGTAGTAAAGTTATGTCTATGCCCTCCTTCTTCCCTTGGACCCAAACATCCTATAAGCCTAGTGCACTAGACAGCAGTTGCCAGCAAATTTTTTGGAACGACTATTATGAGTGGAAGTCTAATTTTAGTTCCTTCTCTCACACAGAGCCTTTTTCTCCCCATTAGCCCACAGGTGCCAAACTTCTGGTCACTGTTATCGGTTTCTAGACCCAGAGTCCAGTATGTCTGTTTATTATTTGGTGTTATTGTTCCATTTCAAGTTTGCTGAAATGCTTTCTTTTCTAAATATGTAGTTTAGCCATGTCTCTCTGATTTTCTCTTCTTATATTTTGCCCAGCATGTCTATGTGTTTGAAATAAAGTAGGGTGTTAATGTGTGAACTAACCAAGCCAACTATGACTTACTTAAATTCTTGATCACACAACTCTTTTGTATTGTTTTCCACTTGTTTGTGCAATTAATCTTCATGATACATTTATGAGATTTTTAAAGGTGCAGACAATGTACTTTTATATTCCTTAAGAGGCTTGATGGATACTCAATGCTGAACTGTAAAGACAGATGCACAGTAGTGACAATCACTAGAATTTTGGGTAATAGAATATTGGGTTCATGTTAACTCTATTGAAGGTTCTAGGGAATTTCCAAGATATCCCAATAATCTCTGGCCTAGTGATTTAAAGAAGCAGCTCTGGGATCAGACAGACCTGAGTATAAAGTCTAGTTCTGCTATTATTAGCCAGTATGAATGTGGAAAATTTTCTAAAATTCTCTAAACTTCTGATTCCTTACCTAAAATAAAATGGATCTAATAATAGTACTAACCTCATAGAATTGTGGCAGAAATAAATGAGACACATGTAAAGCTCTTAGCACAGTGCCTGGCATGTAGCAAACCAGTTACAGAGGCTACCTGTTATTAATCTCTTAGAATTAATAAATTAGTATTAATTTATTGATAACAGGTAATCTCTATAGTTATTAATTTTCTGGCCATTCACAAAAAAGTAAATTATATTCTTTTGTTAATTCTTTTTTTTTTTTTTTTATAATGTAGATCCAGTGTAACAAAGGTCAACATGGCTAACCCAAGGTAACCAGCAAGTCAACTTTTAATTGTAATCTGAGCCAACAGCACGTGACTTCTTTGTACTTTTGACTATTGACTATTAACTTTGTTGCAGGATTTTCTGAGAACTGCTACCCAGCTAAGGTCAAATTCTAATCAGTGTTGTGCAATTAACAAGTCCCATGATCATCAAATTAGGAAGGCCAGTTTTAATTTCTTTTAGCCTGTCAATCATTGTAGACTGTCCTCTTCCATCTCATCTTTACCAGTTCTCTGGTTTCTACCACTTTCTATTCTGTGTCATCTAAAAATATCTGTCTGCCTGGTCATACAAAACAAGTCTTCACCGAGTAAAAAAATATTAATTGCACTGAAGCTGAAGATTAATGTATTGCTTCTGCACTATACTTCCCCTCCAAAGTGTTAGTCATTTCATGCACAAGCCATGCACTCTGACCAGAGACGTACAGTAGACTGCAGGACTTGATTGGACCATGAAGTCATACCGCAATTCTAAGCAATTTAAAGGAGCATTATTATGTAATTTGCCTCTTACATACCACAATAACACTTTACTCAGGAGCAGGCCTCCACAGCCACACTTCCAGAAACTGAGGGAATCCAGTGCAGTGAGCCATAGCACTCCCTATAGCATCATTCCCACCAAATCTCTTCCTCCTTCATTCCTTTCCTTTTGGTGACACCACCATCCTTCTGTTTAGTGAAGTTGTAAAGTGGAAGTCATTCTTGACTCCTTCTTCTCCATAAATTTCGCCCCTCCATCCTAAATGTATTCAACTGCCAATTGTTGATTGCTATTTCTCTAGATATTTATAGACTCTGTCCCTTTCTCACTTACTCTGGTTGAAGCAGTACAAATCTGAACTTAAAAAAAACACTACAGCCTCAATGTAATAAAAAGCAGATTAATGGGAGCAAGACTGGCCGTAGGAAAAATTTAGAAGATTAGTGCAAAGAGAGAGACAGTAGAAGCTTGAAGGTTGTTATAAGTTGGAGGGTAGGGAAGTAGCTAAAATACAGCAATATTAATAAGGCAGACTTGACAACATGGGGGTGAGTGGCAGAGGAATGCAGAATGACTTCTAGGTGTCAATTTGAACAAGGTGGAGAAGGAAAATAACACTTATTGAATTCTAGTCACTGTGCTAAGTATTTACACATGTGATCATAGGCGATAGTAAGAGACCTGTGTTTCTCATATTTCACTCATTTTAGGAATTAACTGGTTTGGCTTTGGATTTCTGCATCTAGCTGTCTATCTGGAAAAGAAAATGTTTAATTTGGCTGTGAATAAGTATCAGTCTTGCAGATAGCATTCTTTAGTCAACATACATTTTGATTTTTTTTCATTTAATCTGCATCTGTAGAATCTAAACAGTACCTGGCACACAGTAGACATGCAACAGTTATTTGCTGCACTGAGTTAAACCATTAAAAAAAATGAAACCATTGTTTAACCAAACAATTAAATAACTATTTGCTAACTGAGACCATGGGCCTCTATGAACCATACATAGGCTGTTAGGAAGCTGAGTGGGCAAAGTGATCAGGGTAACATTTGGTTCATATCCATCCCCACCTTCCACCATGTTTTCTGGGTTGGAATAAACCCTGAAAGTCTAGGATGGAATCTTAATAACAGCAAAACAATCACTTGGATTGCTTGGAAATTAGCTCATCATTGTAGAGGACTTTGTCAGAACAGGCAAAGAGAAATGGAATTTGGCTCCAACAGTTCCTAATAATCTTTCTTAGCTTAATAATGCTGCTTTAGTAGAGCCATGGAATGCTAGAATTGGAAAGGGCCTTAGAGACCATAAAATCCAATCTCTTCCTCTTACCAATGGGGATAGGCAGACCTGGTAAGGCTAAGCAAAGTTACCCAATGTTTCATAGCTACTCAGTGATAGTGTGGGATCCAGAAGCCAGTGCCCTGTCTAGGTCAGGAAGCATAAATTGAATGACTAATGCATTTCAGACACTTTGCTACTTCCTGGTGCTGCAGAAATCAACCCCATGACCTCTAGTCTCTTGTCTGATGGGAGAAAGACACATAATGAGATTTTAACACCATGGATTAAACGGCAGGATATAGATGCAATTACAGCTAATTGCTATAATTTGTCGAGCACTTACTATAATCAGGATTTGGCTGATCACTTTCCATAGCTTAGTTCACTTAATCTCCTCATGAACTGCTTTATCTATTAATTCCCTCCCACCTCCAAGCTGTGGACAGGAAATACACATTGGGAAGATCTCTTCAAACCAAAAATCCATGTTAAGGCTGTTCCCTTTTACCCCAAGTCTGAAGATATCTACTGCCCAGATTGTGGGAGATCACCAGACCCTTCTACCATGGATAGGGCCATAATGGAATAATAAATGGCTCTGGGAACCTTAAAAAGTCCAGTACTAGGGGAAAGATACATGATAATCTTAGCAGATGGAGGGTCAGCTCACCATGTTTATGATTTCTTTGGGGATCATATAGAAGCATTATAAGACAAAGTTCATATTTAAAGCTATTAAAAGGCCTTTTAAGGTTTACAAGGCACACAGCAGAGTATTGGTTGGAGTTTCTGACACCCAAGCCATGAACATGGCTTTTATTGCTTCATAGGGATTGACTGCTGAAAACCTATGACAACATCAATTTTCATTTTGACAGTTCCCTAAATACATCATTCCCCTGTCCAAAAATGCTTTACAGGAAAGCTGGGCAATTGGCTGTTAAAAGCAAGGAATTTCAGTGAAAACAGAATCAAAAGGCCAAGATTTACTTTGTGATTTTTACTGATCCACATGGGGAAAATGTGTTCCCTGTATCCTCAACCATTCCGGTGAACTGATGTCATCTCAAACAAGAATGTCTCAAGAGGTTGCTACATAACTGTTTGCATATTTTTAGTGCTTATCTCCCTAAAACTTTTGCTACCCACAAAACAAATTTATTATGTCATTAGATAATAAGAGTAGCATCTTTAAGAACTCTTATTGTAAGCTCCCCCCTTCTCCACTTGATCATTTATTGTTTACTAAGCACTATCCTAGACCCTGGAGGAAAAAAAAAAAAAACAGAAAAATAGTCATAGTTCCTAACCTGAAGGTGCTTACATTCTACTTATGAAGATGAGTGGGCATAGAAAAACACATAAATACCACGATTCTGGTACTAAGATAATGAAGAAGAGAAAAGAGGGTAATGAAGTAAAGGGAAGTTTGTGTGAATGTATGGGGGGGTCAAGTGGTGGGAGGGTGTTGTAGCTAAAATGATTAGGGAAAACCTCTCAGTAATGGATATTCTCATGCAGAGCAGGGCACAGCTTTACAGACCTCTGGGGCAGAGTAGTTCAAGTAGAAGCAACAGCAAGTGCAAAGGTCCTGAGACCAGAAGCAGGAAAACATTCTTAGACTTTTAATTTTATGATTTTAGATTCTTTTTCAATAATAAATATTTTGAGGGCCTAAAGATTTACTTGGATATAAATCTGACATCTAGAAAGGACTCATACATAAAAGAAAACCAGAGTAGCTGAAGTGTAGTAATGGGGGATGGGAGAGGAGGGGCTGGAGGGCAATGAGGAGAGAAGCAGCCAAAGCTGTATCATAATGTCTTATCTAGGAATTTAGATTTCACTCTCATTTCACTTAGAAGTCATTGGAGGACTTGAGCAAAGAAGACACAGTCTGAATTGTTTTACAAAGATCACCTGGTTGCCATGTGGATGGGGTGGAGTGACAAGGGCAGGTCAGGGAGGCCATTGAAAAGGCAGGTGAAGGTCTCCAGGTAAGAGTTAATGGCGGAAATCATTCTCTCCCTTCAAGGCCCAATTTAAAGGTTACTTCCTCAGTGAAACTTTTCCTGACACTGCCTCTCCCTCCCCACCAGCAGATAGAACCAATCCCTTCCCAGTGTTCCTGAAGCACTTTGCACATGCCTCTCTCTCTCTTTTTTTTTTATCGACAAGTACCTGCAAGACTAAAGAGAGGAAGTAGAATGTGTTGTCAGACTGCACATTGTACTTTTTTTTTAACATCTTTATCGGAGTATAATTGCTTTACAATGGTGTGTTAGTTTCTGCTTTATAACAAAGTAAATCAGCTATACATATACATATATCCCCATATCTCCTCCCTCTTGCATCTCCCTCCCACCCTCCCTATCCCACCCCTCTAGGTGGTCACAAAGCACAGAGTTGATCTCACTGTGCTATGTACATGCCACTCTTGGGACCTATACTTCAGTCATGATTAGTGATAAGTTTACTTGCATGTCTCCATGTAATTTACAAGTTATTACAAAACAAAGATGTGTCTTATCCATCTGGGTCTCCTTAACACTTAGTAGTGGACCTGATTTATATAAGTGCTCAATAAATATCTTAAAGTAATAAATGTGTGAATGAATGAATGTATGAATGAAGTGGCACTGTGCTCAGTATTCTACAAACATAATCCTTCCTATAGCTGATTTTTTTTTCTTTTTTTTTTGCGGTACGTGGGCCTCTCATTGCTGTGGCCTCTCCCGTTGCGGAGCACAGGCTCCGGACGCGCAGGCTCAGTAGCCATGGCTCACGGGCCCAGCCCATGACTCACGGGCCCAGCTGCTCCGCGGCATGTGGGATCCTCCCAGGCCGGGGCACAAGCCCGTGTCCCCTGTATCGGCAGGCAGACTCTCAACCACTGCGCCACCAGGGAAGCCCCCTATAGCTGATTTTAATCCACATACTTTTAGATAGTCCCAGATTATTGAAGCAAGTCTTTTATTAACTTATTAACTTATGATTTAATTCACACAGAATGAGAAAATGGCAATGCAAGTGGATGGGTGTGTATGTTTCGTAAAGGTATCATTTTGTCTGGGGGATCATTTTGTAAGCTGAATTGTAAATCTCTGATTTACGGTGTAACTATAAAGTTATAGATAATCAAAGCAGAACATACTCATCTAAGTAGCTGCTATCCTGTTGCCTTTGGTCATTTTGGAATCGAATCCTATCACTCGTCCCAGCGATGCTGCCATGGATTCTCAGGTGAATGGGTAGCCCAGTGTCAGAGGCGGGTGAGACTCAAAGCCAGAATTCTCAAAATCTCCAACTGACTGAATCATTTTTAGAAAAAGGGATGCTGGCCTACTGCATGCCTTGTTGTAATTCTGGTCATTCTTGACAGTATTTAAAAAATAAAACTTTTTATAGTGTAAAACTCCCACATTTCCATTTCTCAACAGTAAAAAAAAAAAAGCTCAGGGGTTGGAGTTAAGCAGTTCTAGATGAGAGTGGGGTTCCCTGGACATGGGTTCTCGTGCAAACCACTTCACAGAGCTGAGATTCATAGCTTCGCCTGTGAAGTGAGAATAGTAATGCCTGTCTTATAAATTTCGGAGAGGGTTAAATAAAATAATGTGTGGAAAATGCCTTGACTCTTGCCTGGCATGTGGGAGATAGCTAATGAAAGTCAGTCCTCTTGCCCTGCTCCCACCATATCATGGAAATCTGTCCACACCTCCCAAACATGGGCATTCCCTGGGTCCTCACTTGCATCTTCTTCTTGAGCCTGGGAGACACTGTGGTTTAATGAAAAGGCAATGGGCTAGAAATGGAGGCACCTGAGCTATAGTTCTGGCTCTACTGTTAACCAGCTCTGAAACGTTGAGTAATTCACTATCTATTTGGGTTTATTTCCTCATCTATAAAAAAAAAAGTGTATGGGTGATGGTGATGGCTGAACAATGAAGTTTTGGTGGTGAGCTCACTGTAGGGTCTACAGAAGTAGAAATATAAGGTACACATGAAATATACAGTGTTATAACTCAGTTACCTCAATAAAAAATTAAAAACTAATTTTTAAAAGAGTCTATTAGAATGGATTAATTCTAAGCCTTCTTTGATCTTAACTGTCTGCTTTTATAACCACAGTGTCTAATAGAGCTAGGCAGCAAAATGTCACCAGTAGTTGTTGCCATTTACTTGATGATGTCCTTCACTGAGGAAGTTCCTTAAGAAACTAAACAAAGCAAAATAAAAACAACAAAAAATTATTTTTTGCTTTATTGATCATTAAATTTTGTGGTTAAGCAAAGTAGGTTTCCCTTTGCATAAGTATACCTGCAGGCATTGCCATATTTATTAATAATTTGATGTGCCAGTAAGACTGGATTAGGGCTGTTTCATGATTACACTAGGTGTCACAATCACTGACACTAAGTAAGTGGCATTGAGAACATCTAGAGGCTGGGCGAGTCCTTGAGATCCAGTTGTGGTTCATTCAAATGCCATGCCATTGTGCTGATGATGACAGGAAGAAAATTAAAATCAGGAATTTGTTCATATTTTCGTTACCCAGAGAAAGTTGTTTCCTTTCTCAATATATTGTGGCTGTAAAACTTGTGGAGAAGATAAAATCCTGCTTTTATTTTTACATTTTTTCCCTTTTTTTATTGAAGTATAGTTGATTCATAAAATCCTGCTTTTAAAAATTACTGGGATTAAAATCAGTAAGTTGAATTCAGCAAGTTATTGAACACAAGATCAATATATAAGAACTAATTATATGTCTATATTGCAGATACAAACCAGCTGGAAAATGAAAAATTTTTAAAGATGCCATTTGGATAGCATTAAATGACATCAAATCTCAGAAATAAATCCAGCAAAAGATGTACAAAACCTCTATAGAGAAAATTATAAAATATTTTTTAAGGGAAATTAGAGAAGACCTAAGTAGAGGGATATATTATATTCACAGACAGATAACTAGGCAAAGTGGAACAAAATGGGAGGCTCCAGAAAAAGACGCAACGTACACTGCCACAACATATGACAAATGTAATACTGCATACAGCGCAGAAAAGAATCTTTTCAATAACTGTCACTAGGTCAACTGGCTATTCATATGGAAAAAATAAATCTTCACTCTTTCACTTCACACTGTACACAAATATCAATTCTAGGTGCAATATATATCTAATTGGTAAGGGTAAAGTAATGAAATTTCTAAAAGATAGCATAGAAGTATATTTTTACAACATTGGAGAAGATGAACATTTTTTAAAATAGGACACAAAAAGTGCTAATCACAAAGGAAAAGACTGATAAATTGATAAACTGGACATTAAAACTAGGAATTTCTATCATTAAAAGATAGCTAAGAGAATGAAAAGGCAAGTCAAAGAGTGGGAGAAGAGATAAGCAATACACATGTATTGGATAAAGTGCTTGTATCTATAATATATTAAGAACTTCTACAGTAGACAACCCTTAGAAAGATGTGGAAGAGGGAATTAACCGCTGTTAACCCTGCTAATTTCTCTGGACCGCCAGGGAAATCCCTTCCTCCTCTTTGATTTAAGCCAAAATTAAGTTTCAAGATCATGAAAAGTCATTTCAGTACACATAATGGCATCCAGAATTATTTCTTGTGGTGGTAAAGTTTGAAGTATTTCACCCTTCTAACTATGTCTAGTTTTGTCCTTCCATACTCACTCATTCATTTATTCATTCATTCTACTCAAAAACATTTGAGCAAGGTATTGATCATTTCTGACCAGAGGTCAGAAAATGATGCCACTGGCTAAGGCTGGCAACGCCTAATCATTTACATGGTCCATGATGGCTTTCACTCCACCTCAGTGTATGAAAATCAATTTCCATCACCTAGAGGTGTTCAGTACGGTAGCCACTAGCCACATGTGGCTATTTAAATTTAAATTAATTAAAATGATAGAAAACTAACAATTCAGTACCTTGGTTATAATAGCCACATTTCAAGTGTTCAGTCACCACTTGGGGCAAGTGGGTATCATATCATATCTATAGAACACTCCCATCATCCCAGAAAGTTCTGTTGGACGACACTGCTGATACCTATGGAAGAAGAATTGAGTTCCTTAACATGACACATAAAGTCTTGTAGGATCTGATCCTGCCTTGTTCTTCAGTCATCTCCTGTCACTCCCTTCTAGAGCTCTATATTTCAGTGATAGCGAAGGGTTTATCATTTCCAGAACATAATGCTGTTTATGCCATCCTGCTTTTGCTCATGTGATATTCTCTGCCCAGAAAGCCAGTGCCCATGGCAAACGCCGGTACTTTCAAAACCAACTCAAATGTTACCTCTTCTAGGAAAACTTCCATGTTCCTCACCCTTCATTCCTCTCTTAGTAATTTCTACATCTCAGACATATTTTTGTTGGTGCATTTATAACATTGTACTGAAATTTGTTTTTATCTTTCTTCTCCTGTGGACTGT
This sequence comes from Mesoplodon bidens, assembly GCF_964165515.1. Taxonomy (NCBI): domain Eukaryota; kingdom Metazoa; phylum Chordata; class Mammalia; order Artiodactyla; family Ziphiidae; genus Mesoplodon; species Mesoplodon bidens. Next base: position 76,629,422 of record NC_138167.1, on the reverse strand, counting down.
GAAAGAATGCTTAAGGGTAAGGCCTATGTCTGGTTCAGAAGTCTGCAAACTTTTTCTGTAAAGGGCTAGATAGCAAATATTTTTGACTTTGAAAGCCATGTAGCCTCAGACACGATTATTTAACACTGTGGATATAATGTGGAAGCAGTTACTGACCAAATGTAAATGAGTAGGTATGGCCAGCTTTATCCAAAGGGCATATCATTTTCTGACCTCTGGTCAGGAATGGTCATAATACCTTGCCCAGTACACGTTTTTTAGTAGAATAAACAAATAAGTGAAGAATGAGTATGAAAGAACAATATTATACATCATTACAGTGGTGGAATGCTTAAAACTTTAATTGCTGGGTGCAGTTATGTTTATTGAGATTAATTTTCTTCATCTTGAAATTTAATCCTGATTTAAATAAAAAGGGGGGGAGTGAGATCTAGTTATTTAATTCACTATTAAGCACATGTATGACTACATGATAAATTTGATTTTTCAAATATTTCATAATTATTTTAGTACAACTGGCTTTCTTTGTAATCTTATACGCTTTATTTTAAGCATTTAAAAAAGGGGACAAAGAAGTCAAAGCCCTCTCCCTGTCTCTGGTACCGCGTTCCCGGAGCACACAGAGGGAGGGACTGTCTCCTTCGTCCGTCTAGACTGGAGGTGATGGTGGTGCAGCTGTAGCTGGGGGGTCCCAGCACAGCCAGAGGAGCCCCTGTGGTACACAAAAAATTACCGAACTAAGAAGCCGCCTGCTGGAACCCTCTCCACCAAAGAATGCTTGGCTGCTTTCTGGGTATCTGTCTGGATCTGGATTCCCCAGGGGTTGGAAAACCTGCCATCCCAAACACTCCCCTGCCCTTGCCACAGAGTGAGCTAATGGGACCAGGGCTCTACCTGAAAGCTGTTTTTAGCTCCATTGTGTGTCTGAGCCAGGGGGTTGATGGAGAAGAGGAAGAAGCTGAGAGCCCTGGGCTTGTGGACATTGGCTAGCGCTAAATGTGCATTGATTAACACCAGGGTAAGAAATTGTGGCCTGAGACTCTATGCCTGAGTGGATGCTAATTATATTTTTTCTCACATCCTGCCTCAGGCCAGAGCTCAGGCTGCCAAGTGTAAATGTGGGCTGGAGAACTTTTTTCTTCTAATTGTTTTCAAAAGCCTTTGCATGTTCCAGAGCTTTATAACACAATTGAATGCACATTAGGTGAATTAAATAAACAAGGGACTGGCCAGGGGTTAATCTGCAGAAATTCAGTTACCTGACCCCTTTTGAGCAAGGAGGCTTAAATGGCTGCTCAGAGAAGACAGACCCCCATGCTCTCAAGTCTGGAAATGCCCCACCCTTCAAGTTATCCAGGCTGTGCATGTGGATGGTGTTAGGAATCAGGCTGACCTGGGTTTAAATGAAGCTCTGCCACTTGCTAGAGGTGTGACCCTAAAATAGTCACCTAATCTCTGTGAACTTGTGTCCTCATGTGTAGAATGAGTATGATAATACCTGCCTCATATTCCAAAGACATGGGAGAGCAGAGGTGTCCCACACCAGGTGGTTCTCAATTGCTTTGTATTGGGATCTTTATTTTTGCTAATTGAGGCCCACAGCTTTCTGCTGGGCAGGTGCAATGCAGGAACATCTCATCCTTGTCCTCAGAGCATCAGACCTGCAGTGGGGCGGCCTCACAGTAGACATACAATAGCTACTTGATCAAGATTAGTTTTTAGAGTCTTCCTTTGGCCATTTGATTAACCATGTTCATTTGGACCAAGATATGAGCCTTGTAACCCAACAGACCCTCCTTGTATCACTTATCCTTGCTTCCCACACATTATTTATTTATTAGCTTTTTTTGCTACTGGCCATTTTTATCATCTAGGTCATCTTTGCTGTCTCTCACCTCATCTCACCTTTTCTGGAGACATGCAGGTCTCTTTCAGGCAGAGTGGCTTTGAGTGCTTGTTGGTGCATTCACAGTTTGGTTAATTTCACCACCAAGGTCATCACTTTTTATCGCATTCAGTGACATTATTAGATATCTGGACTCCTGACTAGGCCAGGAGACTTCCAAGTTAAAAACGTCCTTGAGGATTCTGTGAGGTTTTTTCCTTGTGATTGAAGGAGATTGAAATACTTAGATGAATTACTGGGATCCAAGAGCATCTCCCAATGGCAGACTTTAAAAGTGAGATTGTGGAAATAGCTGACCATTCATTCAGCAAAAAGTTGTTGAAATGTAAAACCATCCCAGCCCACTAGAATGCAAGTACTCCGAGGACAGGGCTTGTATGGTTGGCTTGTTGCTGTGTCCCCAGTGCCTTGAACAGTGACCAGCTCAAGGAATTTTCGTTGAATCAATAAATGAGAGCCTTGTGCAGCCCTCATGGGGTTACAGATGTACAAATAACTATGAGAAAAATGGAAGCATGAAGGAAGGAAGACCTTAGCTTGAGGGAGTCACAAAAGATTTCATTAAGGATGTGACTCTTGAGCTGAGGCTTGAGGAATGCCCAAGAGTTTTCAAATGGATAAATGATGGAATTCCAGACAGAGGAACTAGTGTGCATAAAGGAGACACAGAGGTAAGATAGCGTGGTGTGTTCCAGGGATTGTAAATAGTTGGAGGTGGCTGGTGTGTGTAGGGATAATTGGGCAAAATGTCAGAAATCAGATCATGAATAACTCTCTATGACCTGCTAGAGTCTGGATTTCTGGGAACAGGTGAGCCACTAGAGATATAAGTAGGAAAGTGGCAAGATATATTTTAGAGAGGCCTCTCTGGAGGACAGATTTGAGAGGGTAAGACTGAGTCAGGAAGACATAGGTCATTGTAGAGGCTTAGTGAATGGGAAAGGAGAGGTGTGTAAGGCAGAGCAGTGCAGTGGAATGGTGAAGGGGTGTTCTTAATATATTTTTAAGAGGTAAAATTTATATAACTTAGGTGCAAAAGAAAAGTAAGAGTGAAGAGTTTCTCCTAGGTTATTGATTTGAGCATCTGGATCAACAGGATAAGAAGTGGTTTGCTGGCAAGAAGATGAGGGAGTTATTTTTACATGTCCGTAGAACATCTAGTTGGAGATGTTCAAGAAGCACTTGAATACTCAAGTCCAGAGCTGAGGAGAGTTCTGGGGTGGAGGTACTAACTGGACAGAGATCAGTATGGTGGTGATATTACCTGGATTACCATGAAGAATGGAAAGAGAAGAGGCCTGTGAACAGAACCCCAGGATAAGCAAGAGAGAAGCAGGAAAGAGGAATGCCATAAACCAAGAGAGGAGAGGTTTCAAGAATGAGGAAGCCCTCATCAGTGCCAAGCGAAGATAAAGACCATTGGATTAAGAACTAGGAAATTGAAGGTAACAGGAGCAGGATTATTTTGGTGGTAACATAGGGGCACAGGGCAGCTTCCAATGGGTTACACAGGAAATGGGAGGTTATAGAATGAAGAAAGCAGGTGTAGACTCCTTGTTCTAGATATTCAATAGGCAACAGTGAAAGCAGAAAGTAGAATGGGACTTAGAGAAATACACAGGCTTGAGAAGTTTTTGTTTGTTTTTTGTTGGTTTTTTTTCTTTCCTTAAAGGTAGAATGTAGCTGTGGGAAGGGAAAATAATTAGGAGAGATAGAGAAAGAGTAAAGATACAGGTGAGAGGTTTTCTAAAAATTCTTTTTGATGGAACAAAATTATGGGATTTAGTTTGAAAGATGCAGGGGTGGTGATCCTCACCACATCCCCATTCAACTTGCCTATTTTGTCTCTGCAGAAGACAGGTGGATCTTGGTCAATGTGGAGAATATTGTAAACTTAACCAGGTGGTGATTCCAGTGACAGCTGCTGAGCCAGATGTGTCATCATTGCTTGAGCAAGTGACACATCCCCTGGTACCTGGTATGTGGCTATTGATCTGCGAATGCCTTTTTGTTCACCCCTGTCCATAGGCTTAGCAGAATCTTGCTTTCAGCTGGCAAGACCAGCAGTACACCTTCACCATCCTACCTCAGGGGTATAGCAACTCCCCAGCTCTATGCATTATTTACTTTGCAGGGATGTTGATTGCCTTTTCCTTCCATAAGATATCATTATATTGATGACGTTATGCTGATTGGACTTGGTGGGCAACAGGTAGCAACCATTCCAGACTTATTGGTAAGAAATTTATATGTCAGAGAATGGCAAATAAATCTGACTAAAATTCAGGGACTTTCTATCTCAGGGAAATTTCTAGGGATCCAGTTGTGTGAAGCATGCCAAGGTGAAAGATAAGTTGCTGCATCTGGTCCCTCCCACAACCAAAAAAGAGTCACAATGCCTACCTAGTAGATCCTTTTAGATTTTGGAGGCAACATATTCCTCATTTGGGTGTGTTACTCCAGCCCATTGTTGAGTGAACTGAAAAGTTACTAGTTTTGAGTGGGGCCCAAAACAAGAGAAGGCTCTGCAACAGGTCCAGGCTGCTGGAAAGACCCTCTGTCACTTGGGCCATTTGACCCAGCATATCCAATGGTGCTTGAAGTGTCAGTGGCAGTCATGTCTGCTGTTTGGTGTCCTTTGCAGGTCTCTACAAGTGCATCACAGCAAAGCCCTTCTATCCTCTGTGGATAGATAACTACTTTCCTTCTGAGGAACAGCTCTTGGCCTGCTACCTTAGTAGAGACTGGACAGTCAACCATGGGCCACTAAGTTACCATATAACCTGAGCTGCCCATCATGAACTAAGTGTTATCTGACCCACCAAGGCATAAAATTGAGCATGCACAGAAGCACTTCATCATCAGATGGAAGTGGTACATAGATGATTAGGCCCAAACGGGCCCTGAAGGCACAAGTAAGTTACATGAAGAAGCAGCCTAAATACCCACGGTCCCCACTCCTGCTGTCCTATCGTTTCTCTCCCAGCCTGCCCCTGTGCCTCAGAGGAGGGCTCTATCAGCAGTTGACAGACTTGGGCCTGGCCTACAGGTGGTTCTGCACAGTGTGCAGTCACCACCCAGAAGCGGACAGCTGCAGTGCTACAGTCCCTTTCTGAAATCTCTCTGAAGGACAGTGGTGAAGAGGAATCTTACTGGTGGAAAGAACTCTGAGCAGTGCACCTGGCTGGTCACTCTGCTTGGAAGGAGAAACGGCCGGACAGGCAATTATATACTGATGTATGGGCAGTGGCCAGTGGTTTGGCTGGATGGTGAAGGACTGGAAAGAATATGATTGGGAAATTAGTGACAAGGAAATCTGGGGAAGAGGTATGTGGATAGACCTCTCTGAATGGGCAAAAAACAAAACATGGGGCTTCCCTGGTGGCGCAGTGGTTGAGAGTCCGCCTGCCGACGCAGGGGATGTGGGTTCATGCCCCAGTCCGGGAAGATCCCACATGCCGCGGAGCGGCTGGGCCTGTGAGCCATGGCCGCTGAGCCTGCACGTCCGGAGCCTGTGCTCCGCAACGGGAGAGGCCACAACAGTGAGAGGCCCGCGTACCGCAAAAAAAAAAAAAAAAAAAAAAAACATGAAGAAATTTGTATCCTGGGTGAATGCTCACCAAAGGGTGGCCCCAGCAGAGGAGGATTTTAATAATCAGGTGGATAGAATTACCCATTCTGTGGATACCAGTCAGTCTCTTTATCCAGCCACCCCTGTCATCACCCAATAAACTCAGGAACAAAGCAGCCATGGTGACAGGGATGGAGGGTATGCATGGGCTCAGCAACGTGGACTCCCCAAGGCCAGACTGGTTACAGCTGCTGCCGAGTGCCCCTCTGCCAGCACCAGAGACCAACACTGAGTCCCCGCTATGGCACCGTTCCCCCGGGGGATCAGCCAGCTGTCTGATCAGCTGCAGGTTGATTACATTGGACCTTTTTCTATTATGGAAGGGGCAGCACTTTGTTCTTACAGGAATGGACACTTACTCTGAATACAAATTTGCCTTCGCTGTGTGCAGAGCTTCTGCGAAAACTACCATCTGTGGACTTACAGAATGCCTCCTTCACCCTCATGCTATTCCACAGAGCAGTCCTTCTGATCAAGGAGCTCACTTTACAGCAAAAGAAGTGCAGCAATGGACCCACGCTCACTGGTCTTACACGTTCCCCACCATCCTGAAAGCCAATGGCTTGATAGAATGGTGGAATGGTCTTTTGAAGACTCAGTTAAAGTGTCAGGTAGGTGGCAATACCTTGCAGGGCCAGGGCAAGGTTCTCTAGAAGGCTATACATGCTCTGAATCAGCACCCAATATATATGCTGTTTCTCTGAGAGCCAGGATCCACAGGTGGAACAATTCAGGGGTGGAAGTGGCAGTGGCACAACTCCCTAGTGCCCCTAATGACTCACTAGCAAAATTTTTGCTTCCTGTTCCTATGTCCTTATGCTCTGCTGGCCTAGAGGTCTTGGCTCCCAAAAGAGGAGTGCTTACACCTAGAGACACAACAAAGATTCATTGAACTGGAATTTAAGACTGCTGCCTGATGCCTCAGAATCAACAAGCAAAGAAGGGAGTTATGGTGCTGATTTGGTGACTGATCCTGACTACCAAGGGGACATTGGACTACTACTCCACAATGAAGGTAAGGAAGAGTATGTTTGCAATACAAGAGATCCTTTAGGCTGTCTCTTAGTATCACCATGCCCTGTGTTTAAGGACAGTGGAAAACTACAACCCAACCCAAGTAGGACTAGTAATGCCGCAGACTTTTCAGTAATAAAAGTTTAGATCACCCTCACTAGATGAAGAACCATGCCCAGCTGAAATACTTGCTAATGGCAAAGGGAATATGGAATGGGTAATGGATGAGGGTAGTTATAAATACCAGTTACAACCACATGACCTGTTATAAAAGTAAGGGCTGTCATTGTCATGAGTATTTACTCCTTATTTTGTTATGATTATGTATGTGTGTTTGTTTTCTTCCCTCTCTTAGCTCCTTATCATTGGTATAAGATGCATTGACTTTATATCATAGTGTTTAAGTGTTGTTAATTTTACATCATAGTATTTTAGTTATGAGCTATGAAGGGGAAGAATAAACATCACTCAAGGACTTTAATCTCCTTTTCTGGGGAAGGGGTTAGTGCATTTTAGGTTGAACGCAGGATAGTTATATCATATTAGGTGGGATTATGATCTTGTTATTGTTTTCATTTGGAGATTAAGTATGGTTTAAGGAGATTCATGTGGATGCCAAGTTGACAAAGGGTGGAGTTGTGATGGTTAATTTTATGTGTTCCCTTGACTGGGCCAGAGGGTGCCCAGATATTCAGTCAAACATTCTTCTGGGTGTGTCTGTGAGGATGTTTTGAATGAGATTAACATTTAAATTGGTAGACTGAGTAAAGCAGGTTGCCCTCTCTAACGTGGGTGGGCCTCATCCAAAAGTTGAAGGCTTGAATAGAACCAGAGGCTGACTCTCCTTTAAGTAAGAGACAATTCTTTCTAGCTGATTACCTTCAAACTAAAGCATGAGCTTTTTTCCTGACTTTGGATTCAAACTGAAACACTGGCTCTTGCTGGGTCTTGAGCCTGCCGGCCTTCATACAGGAACTATACCAAATCATCAGCTCTCTTGGGTCTGTAGCTTGCCAGCTCACCCTGTAGAGCTTGGGATTTGCCTGCCTCCATAACTTTGTAAGCCAATTTCTTATAATAAATCGCTTCACACACACACACACACACACTATGTGAATCCATAAAGTAGCATGTCCTTAAGATTTATATGACTGTATTAAGGTGGAAGTGGATTAATATAGGCAATAAGACTAGTCTTTAAATGTCTTCTAGAAATCCTAGACCTTCTTCTCCAACCCTGCCTCCTTCCTTCCTTGAACCAATGAGGGCACCAACCCAGAGATTTATAAATTATCTTTTATCTGCATCTGCTTTGCTTTTTACTCTCTTGGATCTTACCTTGGGTGAGCTGTGTCTCTCTCCATCATGTATCAGTGACTTCAGGCTAGCATTCATGGGAATGTAGCCAGTACATAAAACATTCAGGAGACCTCCCTGTCAGCATGGGGTTGTCCAAATGCATGCAGGGGTCCCCCCAATAGGCACACTGTCCTCACAACAGCCATTCAGCTGTTGGCTGTTGACGACTTGCAGATTCCTCTCCTGAGCTATTCCCAGATGGTTCTGACCAGTCCTTTTCATTTCATTTGTATATTTGTATAATGCAATGAAGCATATCCTTGCTGGGACTGCAGAGCAAATTGGTGGCATGCCTTCTGAGAGTTCCAAGGTTGTCATGGGCATGATAGCAATACTGTGCTTTAACTAAAAGTCAGTTCTAAACTCCCCAGAGAGTTCCAGAGGGTGCCTGTTCTTCATTCTTTTGGATACAGAGCAGACATCCAGAGTGTCCTGAGGTGCCCTAATAATAAAAGCCCACTCCCTCCACATACCAGGGGAAGAAGAGGACCAGGTCGGTTTTATTTCCTTACTGATTTGCTGAAATCTCTCTCTGATTGAAAGTCATCTTTTTCGTAACACTGAAAAGATGTAACATTAGCTTAATCATTCCCAAATGAATCCTGAAAAATATTTGGAAACAGTACACTTATACAAAATCATTTCAGCATTACTAGAAAGTTTCAACCATTTGCTATGAACTTGTACTTTTAAGTGGTGACCATGTGGTCTGCCTTCAGAACATTCAGTTCTTTCTTTTTTATAGAATTAAAACCCCTGACACTTGTTTTAAGACCCAAGAAAACCTTTAGTGCTTAGCAAAATGCAGAACCTGGCATAGTCACAAAGGAGATATATTTGATTTTACTCCTTGAAGGCATTTAAAAAAAAAGACACAAGATACTGTCTGCAAGAAAACTAAAATGGCAGCTGCAACTTCTTCCCAGAAGTCTCTGGAAAAAGACATCTAAGGTCACTCCTTATTCTCCCGGGTACCAGGAAAGCAATTTACCGCCCTTCCCCCTTCCCCCTCAACTAAAGCAAAGAGCAGTGGGGAGACATCCAACTCTCAACAGAGCCTGTCTTGATCGAGGAAGTTAACACTTCAAGAAAAGGATTCTGTCTTCTTTCAGGGCTCTTGAAAAGGATCTTTGCCAAACCCAAACCCAAGATAGAAAAAGTCCTTTTCCTAAGACTTGGGAATCAGTCACCAACTTGCATTAGCATTTGGACCTGTGAAGAATTCCATCAAATCATGCAGCGTAAGGGCCCTAATTTCAAAAACAGCCAATTTCAAAATGAGAGCTCAGGTGGGAAATCAAGGAAAAGATTCAGGTGCCAGGGAGAGATGAAAATTCACATTGGATGTACCACATTGGAATCTAGCACCTGTGAGATGAACAAGAACTGCTAAGAGGGTAACTCTCTTTTGGGAATATGAGGGAGACAGATTCTCAGTTCCAGTCTACTCAGGGTTTAATCCTACATTGAAGGGAGGCATTGATGTGTCAATAGCAACATATTCCTACCAGTCTGGCTTTAGCTTCTCTGGGTTTTGGGAAGTATTTAAGCAAAAAAAAAAAAAAAAAAAAAAAAAAGAGAGAGAGAGAGAGAGAGAGAGATGGTTGATGGGATGGGAAATAGTTGTAGAATAATTTATACAAACTCCCTTCACATAACCTCTATTGTGTGTTGATTTTTTTGTGTCTAACAGAGTACTTTGCACAAAAGAAACACTCCATACATACTCGATGTTAAAGGAATTAACTAATTAAATAATTGTGTATTTAAATAGGCTCATGCATTGGCCAAAAGTATTTCAGTGCAATTTGATTCCTTCCAAAGGAATTAAAAATGAGCAAATGTGAGAGGAAGAGTGAGCTAATTTGAACACATGACGTCTAACTTTTTTAAAAGATCATGCCCTTCTTTATCACTAGTCAATTTAGTGGTCCAAGGAACAAAGGAGCTGCACACCACAAAAGGAAGCAAAGGCAATTAAGACTGTAACAGGATGTTAAAATTGAAATTATGACCAGGTCCCAAAATTCAGTCGATGGAAAATTCCAAAAGGAGATACCAAGTCATCAATGGCATGTTCACAAAGGAAATGATGATCCTGAGGAACTGGTTGATGAATTTTTGACCTCTCAGACAGGTCAAGACTACAAAAAGGGAGGAGTGGCAGGTGATCTACTATTCCGTCACCTCTAGAGAGAGGAAACTTTGAGGAAAGCACTACGTAGCTGGGAGCAGAGTCTGACCCTTTCCTGGGGAATCTGTAAGACGGTGAGGGCTGTCCAGAGTTTTGGCACTGGAGTCAGGAGAGAACTCCATGATGGGACTGGCCTGTACTCCTCAGGGCATGTTGGAGCAAAGGCTACAAGAGGATTTCCTAAGGACCAAATGTGGACCAACCTAGAGAAAGAGAGATGGGTTGTTTCTGATCCTTGAGGTACAGAGGTATCCCAGCAGCAAGAATCTGGAGGTGAGCACCTTGCTGAGGGAGGAGTTAAGAGCAACCACTCAAAAGAAATGTATATTCACATCTCCCAGGATCAAGGGATCTTCAGAGAGAGGAAACCAGTGTAGAACGTCTTGTGAACCTATTGAAATACCTGCATAGAAGTAGAATCTGCCAGGCACAAAGAATAGGAAACCACCCCATGTGGTTCCATTAAGACTTTTCTTCACCAGTCCTTTCTGACCTTGGAGGGGTCACTGATGGCCAGCTAAGGAGGGGGTAGAGAAGAGAAGCATGAGGTAGAAAAATATAGAAGAAATCAACCAACCTTCCCCTTTCTGACTGCAGTTTTCCAAATATACCCAATATATATTTCTGAAATATACCGAGATAAGGAAAGAAGAAGCAACTCTAAATCAATTTAGAATTTTTTAGTGATATCTTAGATTCTCATTAACCTTTCTAAACTGAGACTATGTTCTCAATTTAAAGTAATTGTACAACTGTTTATTACCTAAGTGTGTACAGCAAGTTCATGGGTCGTGACCACAGGCAGATCCTGGTTTGGGGGATCCTCATTAAGAAAAATATAAAACTGTGCTTATAGGAAAAGAAATTACAACAAACTGAAGATTTTTAAAAGCTGACAAGTAACACATTTATCACAAAATAAAATTTTTGTTAGCTCCCTGGCACATTGATATAACGTTTTTTCTAACTGAATTTTGATTGAATATTCTTTGATAGTTTCTTCATATGACAATGTCTCAATAATATTATTTTCTGAAAAGAGAATAGAAAAATGTTTGTATTGATCAACTTTACTTATAGTACCAATACAGGCTTGTGCCCTACAAGAAAGAGGTGTAATGATAAATTCTATTTCCTTTGTTTCCCCATTTTAAAAAAAGAAAAATTATAAATGCACATGGCTGCATTTTCAAGTTTGTTCTAAGAATCTATGAGAACCAAATCCTCTGCTTACAGTCTTATGTGTGTGATGATTAGAAAAGTTTTCAGCAGACTAGTTTCTGGTTCTGTAGGGTTCAAACCTGGTTACCCCTCTCCTACCCAGGCTCTGTGTGACACATTCCTATCTAGATAAAACCTCTGGTTTTTGCCTTACTGTTGGAACACCACTGAGTCAACCTGGTAAGCAGTAGAAGCAAAATTCAGACATATTCCTGCCTTCATTGAGCTTTCAGCCTGCCAGGCAGAGACAGAAGAATCAATTGACCACACTAAAAAGATGGGAGATGTGTTTCAGAGGCAGGGAGCATGGCTCTATAAGAATGCACAAGGAAGGAATTATTCTTTGATAATTATTATTTAATGGATAATGGACTAAGTATGAAACAGAGACCCAGGTAATGTGGATAGTTGCAAGAAGCCTGTCCAACTCTATCTTAAAGCCCTCGATTGAATAACAGAGCCCTTCCTTTATTCTGGAATCTCGTTTCTCCCTCTGCACTTTGTATTGGGCTTTCTGCTTAGTACCTTGCTTTCAGGCACTACTGGGATCTACTCTGCTCAGCCAATAGTGTTGTTTTCCTGGAGGAGGTGGGGAAACACAGGAAAGAGACAGCCCAGTCTGGCTTGGGTATAAGAAGATTCTATTGCCTTTATGGGGTGTTTTTTTTTTTTTTTTTTTGCGGTACACGGGCCTCTCACTGTTGTGGCCTCTCCCTTTGCGGAGCACAGGCTCCAGACGCGCAGGCCAAGTGGCCATGACTCATGGGCCCAGCCGCTCCGCGGCAAGTGGGATCTTCCCGGACCGGGGCACGAACCCACGTCGCCTGCATCGGCAGGCAGACTCTCAACCACTGCACCACCAGGGAAGCCCAAGAAGACTCTATTGAACTCAAGCTACCTCTTGGCATCTCAGAGCCCTCTTGTACTTAGGTTGGGCTTCTTTCCAAATTAAACAATCTTTCACAATCACCTTCTAATTCTGCACCTTTATCCCATCACTATAACAACTCCCACCCCATAATACACAGTGGGAGATAGGCATTATCAAGAGAGGCAGGATGAATGAATCAACAAAGGAATATTTGCCTTAAATTGTGGGATTTTTTCCCCAGAGAATGTATCTTCCTCTTCTGAACCCTTGGTATGTTTGCCTTCTATAATTCCAGCTAACCAATACTTAAAAACCCACTTCTCTGTGTGTGGCAGATCAGCTGCTTCATAAGTATCTGAGGTGTTTGTTTAAAATACAGATACCAAGCTTCACTCTAGAATGGCTTCTCACAGGATCTGGGGACTGGCACCTGGTAATATGAATTTTTGTACATCTTTATTGGAGTATAATTGCTTTACAATGTTGTGTTAGTTTCTGCTGTACAACAAAGTGAATCAGCTATACGTATACATATATCCCCATATCCCCTCCCTTTTGCATCTCCCTCCCACTCTCCCTATCCCACCCCTCTAGGTGGTCACAAAGCACAGAGCTGATCTCCCTGTGCTATGCAGCTGCTTCCCACTAGCTATTTATTTAGCCTTTCAGGTGACTGTTTTGTAGATTAAAGTTTGAGAGTACTGCACTAAGGGTAGTGCATAGATGTCCTTCCCAATGTCCAGCATCAAGAGAGAAATCAGATACCCAGACTGTATGACACCAACACGACAACTATAGGACAAAGGAGAAATCTCAGCTCTATAAAACAATCCATGGAGGAAACTATAAAATATGCTAAATTAAAAAGACAATAGCATGAATAAACTGGCACAGGTATAAGTTGATTCTTACAGCATTGTTGGAATAGCAGAAGTGTCCACATATGATGTACTGATTAAGCAAACTACAACAGAGTCAGGCAAAGAAATACTATGCAGTTTTATAAAAGAATAGAAAACTAGATACTGCTAAGATATGTTGTTAAGTTAAAAAGGCAAAGTTCTGAGCTTATATATAGCATATATATGGTATACTGTCGTTTGCATGAGAAAAGGGGGAAAGTAAAATATGTGTTCATATTTGCTGTGTTCCCATGAAGAAATGCTGGAGGGATACAGAAGAAATCAACAAAAGTGGTGTGACATATTGTTTGCAGTAACAGCCCAATCTACTCACACTTCTCTTTATCCACTCTCTTTGGGTAGTGCCTTCCACACTGTCTCCGGGCATGGCCACATAATTTGCTTTCACCAATATGAAGCAAGCAGAATTTGGGAGCTGCCTTCTCTGGCTGCTCATGCAATCCTGTGAGAGCCATGTGAAGAAGCCCAGGCTAGCCTGATGGATGATGAGGGACACGTGACCAGCTGCCTACCTCACTTCCCAACCCCTAACCTAGCCAGCAGCATATCAACTGCAGAGCGGTATGGAATAAGGGACTTACTGTAGGGATTAGACCTTGCATAACTGAAAGTCATTAGCCAGAGACCACAAGGAAGAGCTGGTAAAGAAGTCTATAGAAGGCTGATACTTTTGTATTTTATGCTATTCCTGAAAGTCACCCAAGGTCAGCAGGGTAGATTATTAAAAAGAACAAGTGAACACAAAGCAAGGGAGATGGAGGCCGAAGTGGAAACTCTGTCTGTCTTTCATTCCATCTAATCCCTTTGTTATGGAGCTGTAGTTGTGCCTGGCCCAGGACACAAAGAAGCAGGAGGGGATCCATGGGAGCGGTAGGAGTTGTGGGTCTTGCTGCTGCCCCATGGCGAAAGGGGGGGCCTGTGGGTCAATGACAAAACACATGGGCTAGGGCTTCCCTGGTGGCGCAGCGGTTGAGAGTCCGCCTGCCGGTGCCGGGGACGCGGGTTCGTGCCCCGGTCCGGGAGGATCCCACATGCCGCGGAGCGGCTGGGCCCGTGAGCCGTGGCCGCTGGGCCTGCGCGTCCGGAGCCTGTGCTCCGCAACGGGAGAGGCCACAACAGTGAGAGGCCCGCGTACCGCAAAAAAAAAACCAAAAAACAAAAAACCAAAAAACCATAAAAAGTCATGGGCTACGTTGGTGCCTCAGGCCCTGCACCAATATTCCAAGCATAATGGCCGCTGCCTCACTTCTACCCCCCGAATATCATGCAGGTATCCTGTGTCTTCTACTCAAATCCCGAATCATACAGGGAGGGGAATCCTAAGACACGTACTAGCAATTCAGCTAAATGAATACAGCAAAACCACCACGCCAGTCTAGATCACCACCTTCCAGCCAACTGACTCCAGAAACACGGAGTGTACTCAGAAGAGTTCCGCCAAGATCACCCAGACCGGAAGAACTACTCAGCTCACAATAGAATCACAAGCTAAATTGTTATTTTAAGCCACTAAGCTTGTTGCACAACAAAAGCTGATATAAGTGGATATCTAAAAATGATGAGATGGGTGGATAACAGCAGCTGGAGACAGGGTGGGTAGGAGCTAGACTTCTCAATGTATGCCTTATTCTATGAGACATATCATTAAAATGTTTTGAACCATGTAAATGTACATAAGAATAAAATTAATTTTAGAAGTATCTGAAGTGATCGTAGGATGCTAATGGGTAGCTATTGCAAAAGGCACTCTTTAAAGGGGTGTAGGTGTAATTCAGAGAAACAGAAGAGATGTGTGTAAGTCAGTGGAGTCCCCCAGTCATGTCCATCTCAGATATGGAACAAGCATCCACCCATCCTCTGTCAGGCACTCTTCTCAGAGTCAACCTGTCTTCTCTCTCTTTCATCCTTTAGTCCACCCTGCCATCAAGGCTTTGGATTCCGTCTCTGAGGTATCTCTGAAATATGCCATCTTCTTTTTTCTCCACCACCATCACTGTGGTTGAGACTAGTCCAACAGCTCATATCCCTGCTGCCATATTGCCTCTCTGCAATCCACTCTCTGTATTTAACAGGAGAGGTAGTCTTAAAATAGAAACTGTGTCATGTCATCCCCTCTCCCCATCTCCTGCTTGAAGCCTTCAATGTCTTTTCATTATGTTTGGAATGTATGCAAACTCCTTGTCCTAACTTATAAGATCTTGCAAGACGTTACTCCCACCAACCTCTCCGATCTCCAGCGTCACTCTCCCAGACGCCCCCCATACCACCAGACCCCAACCATAGCGGTCTTCTTTCAGTTCCTCAAATACTCAAGTTCTTTCATACTTCTGGCTTTTGCACACGGTGTTTCTTATGCCTGTTAACTTCTTTCTCTTCCATAGACTATAAGGTCCATGAGGGCAGGGCCATATCTGCCTTGTCTATGATTGTATCCCCGAGTCCTGGCAGAGTGTTTTGCACGGTGGACCTTTGACAAATACTTGACAGATGAATGAATAAATAAAACAAGGTGGATTGAAGTAAACCATCTCCTTCCAATTGCATTGGAGTATCCCTATTTTTAAGCATTCTCTATTTCTTCTTAGATTTGTTTATCTGGCTCTATCCCTCACTTCATCCCTGTCTCTGTCACAATGTCTCTTCCTCAGAAAGGCCTGTTCTGACCCCTATCTCATGTAGTCTGCACTTGACTCTCTCTAAGTCCTTATTTATTTATCACTCTCTGAAAATATATTTTTTACGCATTTATAATGTGGCAGGAACTCTGCCTGTCTTAATAATAGCTGTAACTGTAGCACCTAGAACAGCACTTAACACATAGGAGATGTTTGATGACAAATACATATACACATACATACATAAATGGAACAACAGATAGTGGCCCTGTCTTGCTCTTCCTTCCCTCCCTCTGAGGACTGGCAGTCCTGACCTTGAATTCCAGCCTAACCTTGGAACCCAGCTACCACTAACAGGGCTGCCCATTGCTGAGCGTGTCAGAGTAGCATCTACTTTGACTTCTGTATTTCTGGGCTTCATCCACCTCCTGGAACGTATCTTCCCTTGCTATCCCCTGATTGCTACTAATATGCCTGAACCATGACAAGATACCCTTGGATGCCACGCTTGCCTTGCCAAACTGAACCCTCTGTCTCACTGTGTCTCACCACTTCACCTCTTTTAGAGCCTATTCCTATTCCTTCCCCCAGCTGCCTCAACTGACCGTACCTCCCTGAGTCCCGAGACATGACTGTCAAAGCAAGTCCCAAAAAAGTTAAGGAAATTCAGCAACACCTCTTGAAGCTTTAATTGTGCATTTAGAGCTGCATCATTCTTCTAAAAAGCTGCATAGAATCCCGTAATTTGAACGTACCACCTTGTATTAAACTATTCCCCTGCAGGTAGCCATACAGGCAGCTTTACTTTACAATGTTTGCAGTTAGCATCCTTGTGCAGGCCCCCTCGGAGACATTCACTGTGATGACATTTATATAAAAAGAAAAGAAATTCTGCACATTTTCCATGGCATGGCACATACATAGGTACACAAATGCATAGAAACCATCAGTAGTAGTTACTTTTGGGGACCAGGGTAGTGTTCAAAGACACTTTTTATTTCTCTATAATATTATAGTTTGGTAATAAGGAAAATGCAAGCATGTATTACTTGTGTAATTAAAGGTGATTAAAAACATTAATGAAACAAATTTTAGCCAAAAAATTAACCTCCCTTTTCCAAAGTACCTTTCTCGGGGATAGTAGAAAGTGATCATATGATAGGAATTTCTCTATCCCCATCGCTGGGTGAAGGTGTGGCATGTTGCAAAAGACAAGCTGTCAGTTTGCCCTGAGAGGAGGCCATCTCCCAGTTAGGCAGCATGGTAACTCATCTTCCTTCGGTTCATTTGAAGGACTTTCAACTTTTACTTTGAACTATGTCTCTTGAGTCAGGAGAGTAGCATCCAATAAATGGAAATCTGCCTCAGCATTTGATCTCAGATTTCTAGACTATAGCTGCATCCATGCAAAATCTATCCAGTACTTACCAGGGAAGTCCAGGCCTGGATTCTGCAATTGTATCATGGTGTAGTGATTGGGTTCCGCAGCTAAGTCAGTAGGATGTCATGGGGTTGTCATCTGGTATCTGGACCTCTGAGTTACATTAGAATGGTGCAACAGCAATGAAACAGCACACCCCTCGTATTTTTGTGGGGCTTTTCTTTTCCAAATGCTTCCTGACACCTCACACATCTTTGCAACATAACAGTGTGATAGTTCTGGGGCAGGTGTCACCTTCCCTGTTTCATTGAGGTACTTTAGTCCAACAGTACTGGTCTTTTAGTCTCTTGGCCATGTACCTCAGGGCCTTTGCACTTGCTCTCCTCTGCCTGGGAATGCTCTTTCCCTAGATCATCTGGGAGGATTCTTTTCTCATTCAGTCCACAGTCCAGTCTAGAGCAGTCTTACCTGACCACTCAGGTACCCTTCCAGTTACTTTCCATTATATCACCTTGTCTTATATTCTGTACAGCATATATCACTATCTGAAACTATGTGGTATATTTATTTGTTGATATATTGTCTTCCCCCTCTCCAGCTGAGTGTGAAAGGGCTTAGGACATTGTCATGTTCACTGTTAAATACCCAGTACAGGTCCTGATACCCTGTAGGCACTCAGGAATATCTTTTGAATACATGAATAAGTGGTTTCCCAGAGACTGGGCTAGAATAGTGACTCTCAACCCTGGCAAGCTCATTAGAATCATCTGGAGGGCTTTTTTAAAATACAGTGCCCAGGGCCACCCTCCAGAGATGCCCATTTAACCATGCATCAGATCTGGGGTGACATCCAGGGCTTGGTAGTTTTAAAAGCTGCCCAGGTGATTCTAATATGTGTTCAAGATTGGGGATCCTGGGCCGATGATCTTTTCAGTCCTTTCTGATGCTGTTGCAATCCCCCAGGAGGAAGATTATGGTGATGAGGACCACAGTGATTACAGAGGAGGTGGTGAGATTTGGTTGAACTTGAGCTGGATACAAGAGGTACATCTGAGGCCAGCCCGGTAAGCATGTGCCTGAGATCACTGGCTTTACCAGCAGAACTGAAACAACAACCCACATTTTCTGATTATAAAATAACACAGCTCTCCCTGAAACATGACATCTTTCACTTCTTCAGTGACCAATCACTCCACAATATTCTAAAAGATTCTACCGAAATCAGTGCACAAATTTTGACTACCTCCTCTCTGAACTTAGAATTGCATTTAAATGGAAGATCTGCTCAAAGGCAGAAGCTTCTGGATATAAGCCTCCTCTCATTATTGTCCTGTCCTCCTTTTTTTCCTTCTGCTTCAACTCTTTTCTTTTCTCCATTTCTTTTTCTCTGTAATCTTACCATTTGCTATTTCCCCAGCACTTTCCTCAAATATTTGAAAGTTTTTTTGTGTTTTGTTTTGTTTTACTCCAAAGCTTGGAAAGTTCTCTGCATAGCATTGTGGGCAATCTATGGATAAGAAAAAAACTATTCATCCAAACATTCCATCTCATCCTCATGCAAAGAGGCCACACAGATTGTCCTTGGCCACAAATCCCAGATGATACTCTTCTCAGACCAGAGAAATGGGGAGAAAATTGGAGTGCAGGCACTTGACCCTTCTCCAGACCTTGGAAGTTGCAAAGTCCCTGGAAAACAATAGACTATCAAGGTCTTCTGGGCATTTGGGAAAGATGGGTCATATGAAATTCTGAGTTTTGGGAGCCTCTAAACAAATCCCCTCTTCTGTCAATTAAACAATTGATTTATGAGGAGTGAAGTTGCCGCGTGGTTTGGATACACCATGCTGCGGGGATGAAAAGAGAAGGAAATGTGATTTTGCTTGGAAGACCTTTTAGACTGTTGGCTGTCTAGCACTGAGAATGAAATCTGGGTGCAGAAAGGATGGAGAGGGGGTGGGGCTGATGCAGAGTGGAAGGATGGATTGGCCAGGATGCAGCATCTGGCCCTGAGTGAAGCATTACATTGCTTGCAGCTGTGGGATGGTTTGGAGGTCCCATTTTCCTAGATTCCTTCAGGGTCTCCTTTCTTTCTGATGAGGTGGTAAGGAGACACAGGGCGTGCTGGGTTCAGCCCTCTTGGCACCGGGGGAGTGTGTGTTTTGTGTCTGTGTGCATAGTCGTGAAACTCAGCAGACCTGACACTATTCTCTGCAGGGGAGGTTCAGGGGAAAGGCCAGGTGAGACGTGGCATGGTTATCACAGTGACCACACAGCACACACTGTCCTCCCCTGATTAGACACTTCACATTCTCCAGTGAAAAATTAGTGGGAGATGCTCATTTGTGTCAGGTTTTCTTCATGATTTAAATGCTCTTTGCTTCTCCCAGGACACCTGCGTTTGTTGAACGATATTAGAGGAGGCTTTTGAGAGGTTTGCAAAGAACCAAGCAGTGAAAGAGATGATAATGAAATGGAGGGTGCCCCTGGGGTTGAAGAGAGCGTGTGGGAAGCTGTCACTGGGAAGAGGGGGGAGAGAAGGATGGGCAGTCCTCTCTAGTCATCCATTCAATAATATAGCTTTGTTGTTGTTGTTGTTGTTTGTTTTTTTTGTGGTACGCGGGCCTCTCACTGTTGTGGCCTCTCCCGTCGCGGAGCACAGGCTCCGGATGCACAGGCTCGGCGGCCATGGCTCGCGGGCCCAGCCGCTCCGCGGCATGTGGGATCCTCCCGGACCGGGGCACGAACCCATGTCCCGTGCATCGGCAGGCAGACTCTCAACCACTGCGCCACCAGGGAAGCCCAATAATATAGCTATTTATTGAGAATCCTTGTGACGAGGTGCTTTGCTAAGCCTACTGGGTACAGCAGAGTGAATCTGAGAGGCCTTGCCTTTCCCGTGTTTGCTCATCATATCCCTGCTTATCTTCAGTGGAGACTTTCTTGACTCCCGGGTGGACATCTTACCCTCTCCTCGATGCTTCAGTAACCCTTCATGCAGACTTCTCCTCTGGCACTCAGCACATTTATTATGCTTTAGTTTTCTGTGCAGACATCCATCTGCCTCATAAGACTCTGAGTTCTGCAGACAGGGGTCATGTCATAGTCATCTTTCACTCTCCTGCATATGGAAGTTTCTCAATAAAGGCTGATTAAATGGATTTGACAAACAATGTTTAATTTGGAAAGGTGGATGAGTCTTCACCTATTTATAAATATGATGATGATGATTTAATTTCCCAATCTGTTCCAGGCACTGAGGAGGCAGGTTTGAAAGTGACATGTTGAGATCCATAGATTTTCTGTTTTGTTCTCCAGACAATCAGTGATGTCAGAATGATCCCATGGAGTATTGGTGGGTGGTTGAAAATTAGTGATCATTGTTTAGACACGGTTGATACAGTTTTTGTCTTTTTTTTTTAAACCAGTGTGGTCCTTCCCTGATGCATTGCTCTCTCTTTCATTGTTCCTAAGCCATGCCCTCAACATGTGCCACATCCAGGAAGTACTCAACAGTGGTGACAACCACCATGACAACCAATATTTATTTGGTTTTTCCATGTGTCAAGGTTTATTCTAAGTGCTTTGCATGTTTCATTTCATTTATTCCTCATGCAATCCTATGAGGCTGATACTGCTATTATTCTCATTCTAAAATGAAGAAACTGAGACACAAAGAGTTTAAGTAACTTGCTCAAGGTCATACAACATAGGAGTGGGGTAGAAGCAGGATTCCTGCCCAGGTAATCTGCCTCTAGAGATTCTGCTCTTAACTTCTCTGCTAATTGTGTCCCTTATTTGGCTATTGACCCCAGGAGGTTTATGCACAAGAAGGGATCAAAACACCTCACCTCTTGTGTTGAAGATCTGTTGTTAGAGACATTTCTTGAACTGATTTTCCCTCACCTACTCTTCAAGACTTGGCATCACCCCCTCTGGAAAGTCATCCTTGATCTCTTCCAGACTTAGCCAGATGTTGCTTTCGGTATTTCCGCAAAACCCTTTGCTCTTATTTTTCATGTGGCATCAATTGTAATAGTCTACTTCTTGTCTGTTTCCCCTAGAGTCTGTGAGTTTCTTAAAGACAGAAACATATCTCTCCGTGCCTAGCATCTGTTATTCAACAAATATTTGTTTAAGAAAAATATTGCAATTTAATTCCAACTTCTCAAGAGCCTTACCAAAAGAATGTTTATTGCTAGCTATATTTATTCATTCATTATTTCATCCACTGATTTATTCATTTTTCAATAGATATTTATTGAGGGAGAATCTATCTGTGTTAAGCATTCTTCTAGGGGCTGAAGTGGTAAAACATACATGGTTCCTGTTCATAAAAGGCTACTGTGGGAGGTCGAGACGTTAATCAGAAGTGTCTAATTACAAAATCAGGATATTGCTATGTGATAAACGCACAGAATGCTATGTGAAAAAATAAAACTAAAGTTAAAGGTCCCTGGGACTTCCCTGCTGGCACAGTGGTTAAGACTCCACACTCCCAATGCAGGGGGCCCAGGTTTGATCCCTGCCCAGGGAACTAGGTCCCACATGCATGCCACAACTAAGACTCATGCCACAACTAAGGAGCCCTCGAGCTGCAATTAAAGGAGCCCACCTGCCACAACCAGCGCAACCAAATAAATAAATATTAAAAAAAAAAAAAAAAGGTAAAGGTCTCTGGGTCTCAGAGAAAACCCATAATCCTACCAAAGGGTCAAGTAGGTCATCCTTTGACTCTCTATGCCTCTGAGTCAGTAGCCACTACTGATGATAGCAGGCCAATTGAATGCAAATTTGGAAAGTCTGGACAAGTCAATAAGTTATTCCTAAAAAAGTTTTAGAGTGGTTGAGTTAAAGAGACTACAACAATCATGGAATCCAACTTTACGTACACTGGAGAAGCTCACATTTAGATTCCAGGTGAACTGATTGTGTAAGAAAAATGCAAATCAGTCCCACTTCATGAGATTTACTCAATGTCCCAACACTATTCCTGGTAATAAATAAAGACCAGTGTCTACCTAGAAACTTTATGAGGCAATTAGGGACTTCTCTTGATGTTATCAGGTATTTTACACAGAATCCAGAGTGCATCACCCCAAACCAATTTCGAGTTTTGCCAGGGATTTATTCCAAATTCGTCTTGGTGCTACCCTCTGATGGGTAAAACCAGATAGCAGAGATCGACCTTCTAATCCCAGAGGACATTCTGATAGAGTGAGTTTTTGTTTTATTTAGAGGAGGGATCATAAGATATTATTAAAACAACTTGAACATCTGGTTTGGGGATAAAGTTATTTTATTGTGCGACTGCCAAGCCACAGAGCCAAGCTTACCAAGAAAGCCTCCTTCTCTCTCAGCCTTCTGAAAAGCCTAATACCCAACTATAATAATGTGCACCCTCCAACACAAACGAAGAGTAAAGGGGAACAGAATGAGGTCTTCAAGATGCAAGGAAAATTCACCTGTGGTTGGAAAATCAGAGCAATAAGGGGTAGTTAGACTCCATTTTGAATCTTTTCTCAAGCTGATTGCCTCCTATTCAAACTCAGTGAAAACATTCAAAAATGGAGCAATATCCAAAAGAAGTGTTCACTGAATCCCAGGAAAATTCCTCCTCCCATCATTACTATCCTCTTCTCTCTCAAGTTGAAGGCAGACATTCAGTCTCAGAGAAAATAAAAATCAGAGTTAGCAAGGACCCTTAGAGAACACATAGAATGGGACTGTTTTCTCTACATGAGTCCAGTGCTAATGTAGTCCTCTCCTGCTGTTATACTATTGCTCTAGATATGCCCTTACACTATTTAGACCCATTGATTTATTCAAAAAATATTAGTGAGCACCTGTCAGGTAACAGGCTCTGTACTAGACACTGGGCTCTATGATCTGATGGTATTTGTATTTTAGGCAGCCAAGATAACAACTAAACAGACATATACATAAAATGCTTGCTAGCTGTGAAAGAGGCAGGAAAGAAACAAACAAGGCACTGGGAATGTAACGACCTGACCCTCCCATGTCTCCCTGTCATGCCCATGGAAGAGCCTACAGTTAATTATGACACCCTTTCCCACATTCCAGGCAGTCAATACCAATAGATCAGAGTGGTGAACAAGGTGAAGTCTACTTGCTGTCCCCGAACCTGGGTTTTCAGACAAGGGCAATAAAACTCCCAAATAAGATATAACTATGTCCTGTCTTTCTACTCACAGTATCAAACAGTTGGAAAACAGCCTAGAGATTTATTTTGTTCAAGCCCCTTGTTTTGCAGTGACCCACATTGGGGCAGTAACCTGCCTCAATCTCCCAGCTCACCAGTGGCAAAGCCCTGGCTGTAGACCCAAGTCTTATGACTCCAATTCCAGGACCTTCGCTTGCTGTCTTCAATGGAGATCGTAACATTTTTGTTTTATCCTACTCAACCCTCTCTCCATTCACTCATTGTGCTTTCATAACTCAAAGAACTTAGAAGAGGGAGGAAAGTAAAGCCCAAAAGCTTAGGAGCTAACTAAAGTTTGTGGTTGGCAAAATGGATTCATGAGCGGCAGATTGCAGAAGCTTAAATAGGGAAAGCATATCAGAACCCAGCAACTGAACAGAGATTAGGTTCTCTCTTAACTGTTAGAATATCCAGATGCAGAGAAATCATCCTCCTGTTGAGTTCTCAGTTTGCCTTTTCAGGGATGGGAATTTGGGACTGAAGGGAGGGGGATGGTGAGGGACGTGTGGGCAGGGACTAGATTCTTTCTTTTTATATTTGCTACCTGCTCTTGCTTGACTACACACCTAATGCAAATTCCGAGAATAATCCAGCATATGCCAAATGGGTGACCCTATTTTTTTTGCATCTGACAGCACTTTGCCAGAGGAAGTCAACTCTAAACAGGTTTTTAGGCTGACAATCCAAGGCTCCTCACAGAATTGACTCAGCGGATATTTTGTCCAAGGTACATAGAGCAAGTTTGCTAAGTCTGGGTCATTCTGATAAATTCTTGAAAACAGGGACCCCAGACTGCAAGGGGAGAACATCAAAGATCTCCTGGGGCCGTAACTAAGAGTTGGCAACTGGCCTATGTCCTCACTTCACTCCAGCCTTGGAGCTTGCAGCAAAGGAAGCTCACTAGGCAGAAGTCCTTTTCTGTCTTCTTCTTTTTTTAATTTAATTTTTTATTGAGATATTACTGGTTTAAAATATTACATGTTTCATGTGTACAACATTATATTTCTACTTATGTATATACTACAGCTTGCTCGCCACTAAAACTTTAGTTTCCATCCATTGCCATACAGTTGATCCCCTTTATTCATTTTGCCCTCCCTCTGGTCCCCTCCCCTCTGAAAACCATTACTCTGTTCTCTGTATCTACATGTTTGATTTCATTTGGTTTGGTTTGTTCATTTACTTTATGTTTGCTTGTTTTTCAATATTCTACATATGAGTGAAATCATATGGCATTTGTTTTTCTCCACCTGACTTATTTAGCATAATACCCTCAAGGTTCATCCATGTTGTCACAATGGCAAGATTTCATCTTTTATTATGTCTGAGTAGTATTCCATTGTATATATCTATACCACATATTCTTTATCCATTCATCCATTGATGGGCACTTAGGTTGTTTCCATATCTTGGCTATTATAAATAAGGCTGCAATGGTGCAAGGATTGTTCAACATCGGCAAATCAATGTGATACACCGCATTATCAAGATAAAGTTTAAAAACCATATGATTATCTCAGTAGATGCAGAAAAACTATTTGACAAGATTCAACACCCATTTATGATAAAAACTCTCAATAAAGTAAGTACAGAAGGAAAGTAACTCAACATAATAAAGGCCATGTATGACAAGCCCACAACTAACATCATACTCCTCTCCTTTAAGGCCCTCTGCTTAGTTGTGACTCCCCTGAAGAATCAGAGCTTCTTGACTTAAAAAAATCTCAGTAGATTATCTAGTCCAGCCCTTACTCCAGGGAAGTAAATTAACATTGTCCTTAACAAGACTGTACTATAGGCTTTCATGTGGAGAGAAGAAGAATTAGAGAATTGAGTGAGCAGAAGGTCCCAGAGGACCCAACAGGAACACAAAGTGACTCCCTGGCTCAGGTAGGAAAATAATAAGATATAATAGGATGTTAGCCATCACATTTTTACATGCATCAGAATCACCTGGAGGTCTTTTAAAACACAGATCACTAGACCCCTCCCCTAGAGACTCTGATTCTAGTAAGTCTAGAACTAAAGATTTTGTCATTTATAAAAGGTTCCAGGTGATACTGATGCTGCTGGTCCAGAAACCACACTGGGGAACTTGTAATAGGTAAAAAGAGGTAAAAGATATGGCCATTGTCCGAAGTCATCTAGTTCCCTTGCCTTCTGGAGGCCTTGGAGAGGGAGTTGGTGAGTAGGCATTGTCCATAGTTAGATTGACTGACATTCTTTTCTGTCTATGAAATGTCATATTTGAACTTAGTAAGGAAGGGAGACCTGTGCCAGTTGGTATAGGCCACAAAAAGAATTTCCCAGGGTAATTCACTTAAAAATGAAAAAATATAAAGCTAGGTGCTATATGCAGATGGTGTGGCTAAGGCCTGGAAAGAGCGAGGAACTTCCTTGGATCTGGTGATCTAGTGAATTGAGGTGAGTGTGGGAAAAGCAAGAGAACAAGGGAGACCCAGGTCTCCTGTTTGCCCAATGCTCTTTCACTGTATCACCAAGTATGTGGTAGGTCGCAAATTATGTTGTTTTGTTTTCGATTGTGCTAACTTTTATTCATATTTAGGAGACACTGCAATGTGGGAGAAAGAGCCCCAGACCAGGAGTTGGCAGGGCCCAATCCTGGCTCCACCATGGTTGGTTTTGTGATGCAGGCAAACCACCTTAGCTCTCTGTGTCTTACCTTCTTCACCTGTAAACAGAAATAACAATGTTTGCCCTATAATCCTGCTGAACTCCTTGAGGGTCCAATGAGAGCCAGTGTAACGACTCTTTACAAGGATATAAAGTGTTACAGAAATGGAAGAAATTATTATTCATTCATTCATTCAGCTAAATTGTATTGGGCATCAACCACATGCTGGGCTCTGAGGGTATTGTGAGGAACAAAATAAACAGGGTTCTTGCCTCTTTGTGGGGAAAAGAGGAAATATAGGCTTTCTTTTCAGTCAATTTTTCCTCACTCCCTCCCCTCCCACTTTGCCACTACTGAGAAGAGTTTCCATGGCACCAGCAGAGAGTTAATAAATGCAGCTTTAGAGGTTTCGTGGGAGAGAATCTTCTAGTGCCCTTGTATGTCCTCTCTAAGTGCAAAATGACAAAGGACAGAAGGCAGAGAGCCAGCCAGGTGGGTGGAAAAAAGCTTGCAGTTGAGTCACTGGGTCCCAATCCTATAATCAATGCATGGCTTTGGGTGAAGTATTTAAAACCTCTGTGGTCCCATTTTTATCTGTAATATGGAGATAAGTCAGGGCTAAGATTCAACAGTACTGGTTGTCTAAACACTGAAATACTTCTGTTCCAGTTGATGAAAGTTCCACACTCCAGTGCAAGCTCCATATCATTTCTGGTTAGTAGGTAGCTGTGCCAAACCAATCGTCAAATATTTTTGACCATCGCTTGACTATTCCTTGTTTATACAGTTTTTGTGATGACCACGTAATCATCTCAATAAGTGAATGCCTGGGTTGCTACTATAAAGTGGATGCTCAGTACCGTTTTGTTTTCTTCTGGGCAGGATTCTTAGTGATGAAGAGTGGGCAGAGGTGGGCATAAAGGAAAGGAAGGCAAGAAGTTGGTTGAGAAGGAGCAGAGAGTGAGGATATTGTAGGTGGGTGGGGAGACACACTTGTCTCTGGACCTGGGAGGCGCTTAGGCAGTGCCTCCTTGAAGTCCAAAGAGAAAGCAAGAGTCTTGTCAAAGGGCTTGGCATTCCTTGAATGGAGCACAAAGTGTTATTGTTATGTAGTAACAACCCTTGCCCACATCGCTAATTTATTCCATTCTAATCTCCTCTTCGCTGGGGAGACAAAAGTCTGACGGCTCTCGCTTGCACAGCCCTGAAACCTGCCACTGGGAGAATAGTTTCCTTGTTTCACTGTGGCTCCTCTCACATTTGCACTTTCTTGGCAAACCTGCCCAAAGGTATCAGAATCACCAGGCATACCCCGGAACATTGATATGTTTGGAATTTAATCAAGCGTCCCACAAAATGGAACTATTTACCTTACCCCTGGAAGCGCTCACTTTAAAAATATTTAAAAGTGATCAAAATACAAATGATGAGGGCTCTGCCCCTCACAATGAGCTTTTTAGGATTTATGTATTTTGATACACACCTCACTCTTCCCAAGAAACGAGGTCAGGCATTTCCCTGATTCCGACATGTTAGCGCAGCCAGTGGTAGAAAGGTGGCTGGGGTCCAATCCTGTTTTTTTTTAGTGATACTTCTTTGCCTTGCTCCTTGGCGTCCCTTTTCTTGCAGGAGGGGCTTGGAAAAGCCTCTCACTGCAGTCTCGGGTGGCATGGTCTTAATGCTTGGAATTACCAAGCTAAGAGCTCCAACCCTGTGGCTTTGAAGCCTGGTGGGGAGCAGTCTCAGGCCTGAAAGTGAGGACTCAGAGGGGCCCAAGGGTCTAGGAGCCCAGAGAGAAACAATCCTGCGTCCCCTGACCCCCACCCAAGGGGTTGCGTTAATGCTTCTTTGCGATTCTCAAACCATCAGACCCACCATGGCACCTGACTCTCAGCCACTTCATTGAGAAGATCCATCTCCCTCACACACCACTCCTCTCTGTCTCAAAGATGTGTCCTTCTGTCTCTGTTCTTACCCACTCTCATCCTTCCCTTTGGCTGAGGAAACCTTTGCCCTCTTTGCCAAATGGAACGCACCCACCTGGGCTCATCATCAAATATCACCCCATGGTCTTCTCTCTTGGGTCGTTTCTCCTCTCTCGGGCAGGCTCATGCTTTCCAAAACCTCCTTTCCCCATTTTGTAAGAAGGACCCGCAGTCCTTCCCAGCATGTAAAATCAACACAAATACCCTCTTAACGCTCATGCACTAGCACACCAATCCTCTCCTCTCCTTGCTCACCGGAACTGTTGAGTTAGTATCTCCACTGGCTGGCTCCTCTTTCTCTTCCCCTCTCTTCCATACACCCTTGCGATCTGACTTCTGCCCAAATGACATCATTGAAACAATCTTAATAGTTGGCGAAATACCTATTTCAACTTCGACTCAAATCATCAAGCCAGCTTTTTCTTCCTTTTTCAATCTTGCCCTCACCTTTCCCCACTCCAGGGCATATGACCCTGTGGGCATTCCCTTCTTCTTGAAATCGTTCCTGTACACTGTGATAGTAATAGGTCTCCTCCTGCAACAAAGAGTAGTTTTTCTCAAGTTTCCTAAATGGTTCCTCCTTGGCTGAGAAAAAAAAAAAAAAAAAAAAAGGCATTCTCAAGATTCTTTCCCTCCGCTCCCTTTGCTTCTCCTGTCCTCTTCCCTCCCCTCCTCTTCTCTCTCTCAATAGTGTCATCCGTTACCATGGACTCAGTGACCACTCTTTCCCTCTACAGAACTTTCCTCCAGAACTCCCTTGCCTCCTGGAGTCCAGACCCATAATTCCAACAATCTGCTGGGCTTCTCCTTGTATATGCACTGCTGGCATCTCCGCACAGAATTTTCACTCTTTTCTCCTCGAAACCTAGTCAGCCTTCTGGCTTCTTTATTCTTGTAAGTGCTACAAATATTACATTAGTCATGCAAACTGAAACTATTTGACTCCTTTGCTGTGTCTCACCCCATTTATTTAATTCACTTTTTATGTTTGGCTGTTTTCTGAATTTTCTCTGAGCTCCGCCCCCTCCTTTTCCTTGCACATGTTCTCTTCCTGTCTGGACTACTGCAATAACCTGTTAGGTGGTTATCTCCTAGATTTTGTGTCCTTCTTGTGTCTTTGTCTCATGCACCTCAGCCAAATCAATCTTCTTGAAGCCTACTTCTGAGGAAAGTCTTTCATGGTTTCACCTCTCTGCTCAATTAAATTGGGAGTCTTCTAAATGCCATTCACAGCTTTCCATATGTTGGGTCCTAAAGATGTTTCCAAGCTTAATAGTATTGTCCCGTAATTAACGTATTTTCTAGTCAAGTGAGATGACAGGATTTCCTAGTTATGCCCAGAGTGATTTCTAATCTCTGTCCCTTTGTTTATATTCTTTCTTTTGCCCAAAACCCTCAAGAACACGTTCACTCAATGCAGTGGGAGTGTCTCTTCTCTGAAGCCCTACAAAACTTAGTCTGAGCTTCCTTGTGTTCCGGACCACTGTCAGCTTAATATTGCCTATTTTGAGAGCTTGACCTCTCTGCTTCTCTCTTCTCCAGTTCCTAAGAGCTTTGGGGGCAAATAGTATATCATAGAGCTTTTTAGAAGCTTGCACAGCATCTGGGCCAGTGTCTTCTACATAGTCATCTCTGATATATATTTGTACGATGTTGAATTTTTTAAAAATCACTATAATTTTAGGAAACTTTAAAATCCATTTCTTCTGCTTTGAAAAGTTTTTGTTTCTTCCATTTATTTTTTATTCTAATTAATAACTGGAAAGCACTAGAAACTAGTCACCACATATAAACATTCTCACCACAAACTCATTTATGCTCTTCTCTTCTACTCTCACTAACATTTTTAGAGTGATCAGGAATTCCTATTTAAATAAGTTAGTGGAAAAAGAAAATATAAAAATCCAATTGTAATGTACCCAGAAGCTTCTAGGCCATGATGTTATGGAATTGGTACTTCTTATTTAAAAAAAAAAATGCCCAAAGCTTTGTAATAATGCGACATCCAAGGTACTGAGCATAAAGTTCCCTAGACTCTTTCCCAACACCCATTCTTATCCCCTTCGTTCTGCCTGTAAGAGGATTTAAGGAAAGACAAATAACGGAAGGGTCTCTACCTCATGACAAAACCTTAAGGAGATCCCTTACTGGTCTTTGTATGTTTTTTCATGACCCTGTACCTCCAGAAGAAAAAAATAAAACTCAGTCATCTACCTGGATATTGGTTCTCTATGTTTAAAAAAAAAAAAAGAAATATTGGGAAAATATCCTTAATAACTAACAAAAAAAGAGTTGGCTATTGAGTGCATATCAATCCCTTGCTTGTTTCTCCCACAGGATTAAATCCTGATCTTAACACATAGTGAATGACGAATCAGTTCTCATCGATGGATTATAGATGGCAGATGTACTTTTAAGGGACTCTTTTGGAAACTTTCCTAAATCCTTCAACTCGGGTGAAAGCTGACAACATGTGTGTCTGTATCCAGGTTCATGTATTGGCTGAGAGCCACAAGAAAATTTTGTCAAAAAATTGGTTGTTGGGCTTCCCTGGTGGCGCAGTGGTTGAGAGTCCGCCTGCCGATGCAGGGTACACGGGTTTATGCCCCGGTCCGGGAAGATCCCATGTGCCGCGGAGCGGCTGGGCCCGTGAGCCACGGCCGCTGAGCCTGCGCGTCCAGAGCCTGTGCTCCGCAACGGGAGAGGCCACAACAGTGAGAGGCCCACGTACCGCAAAAAAAAAAAAAAAAAATGTTGTTGACAAAATTACATCTTTGTTAAATGGGGGGAAATGTGGTTGGCAGGTGGAATGCAAGTCTTTTTATTTATGTATTTATTTATTTTTGGCTGCGTTGGGTCTTCTTTGCTGGGTGCAGGCTTTCTGTAGCTGTAGCGAGTGGGGACTACTCTTCGTTGCGGTGCGCGGGCTTCTCATTGCGGTGGCTTCTCTTGTTGCGGAGCACGGGCTCTAGGCACGTGGGCTCAGTAGTTGTGGCTCACGGGCGGCATGTGGGATATTCCCGGACCAGAGCTCGATCCCATGTCCCCTGCATTGGCAGGTGGATTCTTAACCACTGTGCCACCAGGGAAGTCTCGGGATCCAAGTCTTTTAAAGCCAATTTTAAACGATGTATTTGTGTGCATGCGTGTGTGTGTGTGTGTGTGTTTTGTTTCCAGATGCATTTGTATGTAGTACAAATTCCCCTGGCTGCAGAATGGAAACAAGTAGTTCTATCTCACTTGGGGCGATTGGAGCCCTCTTCAACAGGTAGACTCCTCTAGCCATCTTGGACCACTTCTGTGCCACAGGGAAAGTTTTCTTCTTCCCAAACTTTATTTTGAAGCAAGTTCAAGGAAATTCAAAACAGCAGGGTTGGGTAAAAAAATAAGAAGTCTTTTGTTCAGCATGTACAGTTCGGATCGTGTCAGGAAATATTGCTACTTCCATTTCATTACACTTTACTTTGGAAGAACCATTTTTTTCTTTTAAACAAAATCAGGAGAACTCTAAGTCAGGAGGCTGTCCATAGCTGATTCTCATGGACAGATGGCCGGCTCAAACACATAACAAAGGGTCTGTTGTGATGTTGCCAATTCTATTCCATGAAATCTTTTTTGGTATAAACTGGAGAAAGCACTTTGTTCAGTTAAAGATTTTTTTTTCCTGCCAGTTGTCTTTGCCAAGGTCAATGTTTCTGTTACATGGGGGAAGTATACACTCCCCCTGGCGGCTGATTTAACACATTTTTCTTTAGAAAAGACCCATGGGTCTCAGTAGCTAGAATGTCCTGGTGTGATGTACTTTCACTTAACAAATATTTATTGAGTTCTTACTGTGTGTCAGGCAATATACTAAGTAAGTAGTGTTGGAAAACCCAAGGTCTTGCTCTGGGTCTACCCCATATCAACTAACCATTGGATCTGTCCACAAGGCAGCCACTCAACCTCTTTGTGCCTCATTTTCTCAATGCAGTAAATATCTGCACTGTTTATCTCAAAGCATAGTATCAAAGATCCAAAAAGATAAAATAACAGCAAGAGTGATCATAAGTTGTAAATTAGGTTAGGTCACTCCAATGCTTAAAATAATTTAGTGCCTTCCCGTTGCCCTTAAAATAAAATCCAACCTCTTTTCATGGATTCAAAGACCCTGAATAATCTAGTCTCTGCCTCCTTGTCAGCCTCATCCCACACCATTCTTCCTCTGGAGAATCTCACACCTCTGTGCTGGCCAACCATCATTTCCTTGAAAGTGTGATTTCCCCCTCAAGGCCTTCATATATTTTCTCCTCTACCTGACAAGCTCTTTCTCGTGCCTTTCGCCTGCCTAAACTCTTATTTTCTTATTTATTCTTATTTTAAAAGCCAGTTTTTCCAAAATTCCTTTGCTAACCACTAACTCTAAAAGTGGTTCCCTTTACTATTTTCTTTTATAGAATCTTATTTTCCTTCATAGCATTTATCCCACATAGAAAGGTATTTATTTGTTTGTTCAAAAAAATTTTTTTATTAATATCTTCCCCACTAGAATGAAAGCTCTAAGAGGGCAGGTACCATGCCTGTAGAATTCATTGCTATATACCTCACATCAATTGGAATTTGGGGAATGAATGAATGAATGAATGAAACCTGTGGAGTATTATGGAAATGTGAATTTGTCATCATATAAAAATAAAATAATATGTACTATCTAAGAAAAAGAGGATTGGAAATGCAGTTTGAGAAAGAGGAGGTTGTATATTTAAGAAGTACTATTGGGATATGGATTTTAAAAATTCTTTTCATTGTATACTCAATTATGTTAATATCATATATTTGATGACTGCTTAATTAAATAGAATTCTAAAAATTCTAAACCCTCATGATAAAAGGGTTATGAAAAAACCCTCATGAAGTGATGTGTCTAAAGTCACACAGGGGCAGACACAGGGCTAGAATGTGTATCTCTGACCCCTGATCTAGAGTTCTTTTCACTACATTGTGCTTATTCATGTATCTCATTGTTATTATGAAACCTCATTTCTTAAAGCTTGATAGGTTTATTAAACTCTTGTATTAATTCTAGACTAGAGCAGCTGTAAACAAGTTGTTTAATATTTATCAAGCATTTTACCTTTCATTCTGACCTCCTGGTACTAAAATAAACATATCTCTTGGCTCAACCCCTCTCTTCCTTCCTTGCTTCCTTTTCTTTCTTATACTTTTCCATTACTGGGGGCATTTTGTCATCCTTTTTGCTCAGAGGGTCTTTTCTGCCTGAAAACTCATACTCTTCAGTTCTGGGGAATTTTCTTGAATTATTTCTTTCATCACTTCTTTTCCTCCATTTCCCATGTTTTCTTTTTTTTTTAATTTAATTTTTTATTTTTTTCTAGGTTAATTTTTTTTATTGGTTTCTGCTTTACAACAAAGTGAATCAGTCATACATATACATCTGTTCCCACATCCCTTCCCTCCTGCATCTCCCTCCCTCCCACCCTCTCCATCCCACCCCTCCAGGCGGTCTTTACAAAGCACCGAGCTGATCTCCCTGTGCTATGCGGCTGCTTCCCACTAGCTATCTACCTTACGTTTGGTAGTGTATATATGTCCATGCCTCTCTTTCGCTTTGTCACAGCTTACCCTTCCCCCTCCCCATATCCTCAAGTCCATTCTCAAGTAGGTCTGTGTCTTTATTCCTGTTTTACCCCTAGGTTCTTCATGACATTTTTTTTTAAATTCCATATATATGTGTTAGCATACGGTATTTGTCTTTCTCTTTCTGACTTACTTCACTCTGTATGACAGACTCTAGGTCTATCCACCTCATTACAAATAGCTCAATTTCATTTCTTTTTATGGCTGAGTAATATTCCATTGTATATATGTGCCACATCTTCTTTATCCATTCATCCCATGTTTTCTTTTTCTGTAACTCTGCTTTCCCTTCAAACTCGTCTATTGAATTTTTCATATCTGCTATCATAGTTTTCATTAACAACAGCTCTTTGATGTTTTTTACTATTTCTTTTTAAAACAAACTAATCTGGTTTCAAAGGTACAACATCCTTTCTTAACTTGCTGAGAAAACAAATGGCACAATTCTTGAAATTTTTCTTTTCTTTGCATTTTTTGGTCTTTATGTTCCTTTTCCCCCATTTGTATGTTTTAGTCATTGTCTCTGTGTTGAGGCTTTCCTCAAATGTTGGGTGATTCTTGGCTGTCCATTCTTATCTCAGAGAGGATAAGGTTGCCAGATAAGATACAGAACTCTCAGTTTAATTTGAATTTTTGATAAACAATGAATACATTTTTAGTGTAAGCATGTGCCAAATATCACATTTTTTTATTTGCTAAATCTGGCCAGCTTTAGAGAGGAGCATAAAGCAGCTGAAGAAAGATCTGTGTACATGGATAAGACTTGCTGACTCCTAGGTGTCACTAAACTGATCTAGCTGGGCCATTTCATTAGAGGATACCTGGCCATCAGTATCTTTAAGTCTTAATGTTGAGCTGGTCAGAGTCCCCAGACCAGAATCATTCAACCTTCGGTCTAGGGGATGAAAGCATGGCTGTCAGAGTTTTCTGGGAGCTAAATTGAGACAAGAAGTTGAGATTCTCACCATTCAGAATGTGTACTTTAGTGAATCTCCTTGTTCTCAGTAGGATATCTCTTCTTTCAGTAATGCCTGCCATCCCTCTGTCTAGGATCTTTCTGATACAGCCTCACTAGAGAGTCTGTCTTCAGTCTTCTCCCAGGAGGGTGAACAGACCACTTCTAAAACACACTATTAGCAAATCCTACATCAGCTTCAGCTGCGCGCCCACTTTCAGAGGTACTACTTGCTGCCACTTTCTGAGCCTTTCTTGGATTTTGCAGTGCAAATCAGGTTGCTTCTGGACTTCCCCCACTGTAAACTTAAATTTCAGCTTCATGGGTCTGCTAAGCCAGTTACCACTCAACCATCTGCTTTCTATCTTCCAAAATGTTGTTACTGTTGTTTTCCTTCTCATTCTTTTTGTCCTTATGGGTTAATGTCTTTAAAATCAATCCCTTTATTGTCTTTTTAGTGGGTTTTGGAGATGGAGTGTAATGTAAAGCATATGTTAAATCTGCCATCTCTAACTAGAAGCACAGCTATGAATTTTCAAAGTGAGTACAGGAGAGTCATTTAATTGCTCTTTTCTCCAATTTCTTTTTTGTAAAGTGAGAAGACTAAGAGAGATGATTGTTGATGGACCCCACACAAAATTTTATGATTGTGTAATCTCCTGCATTATCATTCTTAACTGAGACCATCAGGGTACAACTTCCTAAACCTTCAAACAAATTCTGTGTTCAGTCTTGTAAGGAATAGACAGAGACACGGGCTACATTTTCAATTATATTGAGCCTTCCAACTCTGCCACTTGCTATCTTGGGGTATTTTCTGAAGTTTATTTCCCCTCAAATGGAGATAATAATAGAAATTTCTCTCATAAGGCTATTGAGATGAGCAGATGAATTAATCCATAGGAAAGTGCTTCACATATAGAAAATTGCTACTCAAATATTTGATTTTTTTGGATTATGCATCTTCTCAATACATTAGTTCTTGGCTTTTTTTTTTTTTTTTTTGCGGTACGCGGGCCTCTCACTGTTGTGGCCTCTCCTCTAACGGAGCACAGGCTCTGGACGCGCAGGCTCAGCGGCCATGGCTCACGGGCCCAGCCGCTCCATGGCGTGTGGTATCTTCGCGGACTGGGGCACAAACCCGTGTCCCCTGCATCGGCAGGCAGACTCTCAACCACTGCGCCACCAGGGAAGCCCTTGGCCTTTTAAAGTCTTCTGGTTGGGAAATCATAGTATTTAACCTTTAGTTGCCTGGACGTACTATAATTTGTGCTACTAATCCTTGCAGGTTGCCAGTGAATTTGTTCCTATGAAGCACTGAGTCCTCCAAGACATTAATAATAATATGAGTCACTCTTAATTGAAAACCATTAATGTGTCAGGTAATTCATGAAGTGCTTTATATAAAGTCAGCCCTGTGTATCTGCTGATGCAGAACTGTGGATATGGAGGGTGGAGTATAATAGACTTGAGCATCCAGTGGATTTTGGTGTCTGTGGGTGGGGTGAGGGTGCTCCTAGAACCCCAGATACCAAGGGATGATTATATCTACAGCATCTCTAATCTTTACAACACTCCTGAAAGGTGAAGTCCTATTGAACCCATTTTACAGATAAGGAAAAATGAGGCTCATGGAAGTTGTCACCTGACCAAGTTCACTTAGTAAATAGTGAAGTTGGGATTCAAACCAGGTCTATCTGGCACCAAGATTCATGAGTACTCTTTTCCTTATGTCATAATGTCTTCTTAACTCTTCAAAAACCACTAATATCTCTTATTATATTGTGAATGAGCTTCAAATAAGAGCTGTAACTTGGTTTCTTCTGGCCTTTATTTGGGCATCCCCCCAGTGGATTCTGAGCTCTGACCATAAGAGTCTATCAGTCACACTTTCTCATCTCTCCCTTTTTCTGTTCAGTGACTGTCTACTCAGCCTGCAGGGCTCCATCAAGGTCTAGCTTCTTCGTAAAGCTTTTCTTTACTTCTCCAAGCAAATTAATTACTCCCTTCTCTATGTTCTCTGAACATTTTAATTTGTGTCAAACAAAATTTCCTCTTTTTAACCATTTCTTTTTTCTAAACATTTTTGACCTACAAAACTGACTTCGAATTGTTTGACCAAATATCTCCTTATGCCATCGCATTGTAGTTGGGGACAGGATCTGTCTGTCCCCTCCCCACCCCGCCTTCAGAATATAAGGTCCATAACAGTTAACCATAATAAGAGTTGGAATTCTGAGCACTCACTATGGGGCAAGACTGATCTAAGCACTTTCCGTGAAAGAACTTTTAATTCTCAGAGCAACCCTGTAAGAGTTGCATATATGTGCATTATATGTAAAAATATTATATATTATAATATTTATAATTATATATTATGTATAAATATTATACAATATATAAAAACAATATTATATATACTATGATGCAGTGTATTATATAATATTATGTATAAGCTAAGGTGTTCCCAGGTATTATGGTTGTAGGCACCAAGAAAACTGAAGCTCAGCTCTTGCGCTTACGGAGATCAGGGCCCTGCAGGGGACTCTCGCAAAGAACACAGCAGCGATAATGACAATGAAGAGTGATTGCTGGACTCCAGCGATGAGCCTTAGGGGAGGCATGAATGGCATGCTGAGCACCTGGTGGTAAAGGAGGAGGTGACAGAAGAGCCAGCCCGGTCCTCGGGGAGGGGAGGGGTAAAATTATCCAAGTGAATAGGTATTCCAGGTCCGTGCAGTTGTGTTCCAGGCCTACGGAGCAGCTTATGCAAAGGTCCTGAGTGGGGGCGGGGTGGGAGGGAAGGAGCAAAGCAGCCGGTGAGAGTTCAGAGCCCAGCAGAGCAGAGTCGGGTAGGACTGGGGGCCGTGGGACCAGTAGCCTGGATTTGAGCCCGAGCTCTATCACTTACTACCTTAGTGGCCTTGGGTAGATTTCTTAACCTCCCTGTGCCTCAGCTTCCTCTGCTGTAAAATGAGTGTGATAAGAGTACCTACTTGGTGGGCTTGGAAGGAAGATTACCTGAGTTAATACTTGTAAAGCACTTAGAACAGTGCCTGGTTTATAGAAAATGCTTAAAAATAGTTCTTGGGTAACTAATTTTCCTTTGTTTAGAGTTAAGGAAAGAAAAGTTTTGCTTCAGAAAAGGTAGAAGTTGGACTTCCCTGGTGGCGCAGTGGTTGAGAGTCCGCCTGCCGATGCAGGGGACACGGGTTCGTGCCCCGGTCCGGGAGGATCCCACATGCCGCGGAACGGCTGGACCCGTGAGCCATGGCCGCTGAGCCTGCGCGTCCGGAGCCTGTGCTCCGCAACGGGAGAGGCCACAGCAGGGAGAGGCCCGCGTAAAAAAAAAAAAAAAAAAAAGGTAGAAGTTTATGATTAGAGCCCGTAATTGGGTTCTCATAATTATAAAATAATTAGAATAATAGCCATCACGTATTTATTGTGTGCTTAATAAGCATCCCATGGCGTGCTAACCTCGAAACAACGTTGGAAGAACAGTACTGATGTCGTCATTTTACTCATGAGTTCACTGAGGCATAGAGAGGTGAAATAACATTCCCACACTCTGAACAAGTAGCAGAGACAGGTTTTTTTAAACCAGGCATTTGCTTCCAGAATCCTTGAGCTGAGCCACCATGCTGTAATGCCTTTTTGGTTTGCAAGATTTAAAATGAAAGTGAGATGTGTTAGGGCCTAGATCATTCATGGTTTAATGGGGCTGTTTCAAAACAAAAACAAGAATACAAAGGAATGAATAGATGCTTATATGAGTATTGTTGGTTTCTATCGCTTCAGGCTTTTTTTCAGTGAACTGATGATGCCCCAGTCCCCTTGAGATAAATCAGCAAGACCTCACATAGAGCTAAAAGTGGCTCCCTTGAGATGATCAAGCCAAAAAAAAAAAAAAAAAAAACCAAGAAAATTAAAAATACAAAGAAATAATTGGTGGAGTTTTCTCTCTTCCTCATCTTTCATGTTCTCCTTTAAAATTTTAACCCAAGCCAAAGATTTCATTTAAGGTTTTGATTGCAGTCTTCAAAAGAAAATATTTTTAAAAGAAAAAAATCATAAAACACTGTCACTGGTAGAATTATACATAATTTTAGAAAACAAAGCAGTAGGGTGTGGCTTCAGAACTAAAGATTTTGGAAGCTTATGACAGTGAACATATATGAGACTTTCAAGAACATCCAATGGTGAAAAAGTTACGGGCAAGGACCTTCTCTGAAACTTGTGAACTTATTTAAGCTCTCTGTGCATCAGATTCCCTTATCTCATGAATGGGGATGATAATAATACTTGCCACAAAAGTGATGACATGAAGAGTAGGTGAGTTAATTCATGAGAAATGCTTCCTACGATGCCTGGCAGACAGTCAGTGCACAGAGTTACTTTCCTGGGGTCATCCAACAAGCTAATGTCCGAAAACAGAATTCTCACCCCCAGTCCTGTTTTCCAGGCAAGCTGTTTTTTTTTTTTTTAAACAACAGATTATTGTGAACACTCTCAACATAACTGATATTGAGTTCCAGGGTTTGTGTTGCTTCTAGGAACTGAATTCATATTCATTTCCTCTGATTGCCTTTTCTTCCAGTATTGTAATATTAACTCCTTAGATAGAAAGTCCTTTGATAAATTTCTGAGCAATAATAATAGTCTTAGGTCAAAGCTGGGCAGCTGAATCCATGGTATGTATCCTTTTAAAAATTATAATTATTTTAACTTTACAGAAAAGAAAAAAGCAACACCTGATGTTAAAACTCAAACATGTGTTTGCTTTTAGCTAAAAAATCCAAACAGAATTACTGAAGTTTTAAAAATCTTCAGAAATTGTTGTAGATGGAGCTATTAAAGTGACAGTGACGCTGGCATCTGAAAGTGATATAATTGCAAGACTTAAAATTTAGCATCTTTTTGTTTTTGAAATTAAACCATTATATAAAGACACAGACTCAAGTTACCTACAGCTCACAGAGTCAGAAGCAGGAAAACTTGTCTCTTGCTCATTTTATGTTATGGAGTACAAGGTTAATTTGAGAAATTTTGTCATGGGTTGGGGAGATATGGCCATTCCTCCCGTCTTTCTCTTCTAGCCTGGCTGAGGGGCTTAGGAGAGATTCACAGTGGAGGGAATAAGGATTAGGAGGCTAACTGTATTATGAGAAAAAGCATGTAATTCGAAGAGGTCATCAGGAAATCATTTCCCAAGGAGGGCCCTTGTCTTTGAAATCCGTTCTCACTCCTGGTCTAACAAAGCCCTAGTTCATTGAACCTCAAAGGATGATCTTAAGCAGCTGGTTTTGGCTGGCCCGCTTTGATGGCTGGGGTGTTTGAACTGCAGTGGGGGTTAAAACGGTCTATTTCAGTTTAATTATTTGTGTATCTGCTCAGGATTCCTCTCAAGGAAGAATGGGCTTCAGCCTGTGGGAAATGAACATCTCTCTGTGAGTAATATAGGGTCTTAGGCGGAATGAAATACCTTTTTCGGGAGCTCAAGTTAATGTTTTGGCGAATTAATTCATCCTATAACTTGGTGCTTCTGCGGTCCATTTGGTTTGAGGGAGAAGAATCCACACTTTCACATCTCGGTGCCTTTTATCTTCTGCAATCTAGAAGACCCCCCCACACCTTCACACTTTCCTGAATCCTGCCCTTTCTCCAGGCATTTCCATCTGTAACCTTTCCAAATCATTTAACTTAAAAATGCAAAATTAAAATATGATTTTAACGTCCCTTTGGTATCCTGGGGAGGAGCAGGGGACCAATGCCCTCTGGACTTGGCTTCATTTGAGAGAAGATGGTTAAGCGTATATTACAGGATGGAATTTTCTAGTTTTAGCCTTGTCTTCAAGGAGAGGGGGTAATTTTCTTCTACAGTATATCCCTTCTTTTCTGGGCTAAAGAGTGGCTGAATTAGATCTCACTAGATTCTTCCATTAGAATATAAGTTCCAGGAAGGCAAGTACTTGTCTATTTTATTGCTATATTAAGAATGCCTAGGACAGTGTCTGGCACAGAGTGGGTTCTCATTCATTTAAATGAGTAAATGAATGACCCAGTGTATCAGTCAGGGTGGGCTGGGTTGTGCTGCAATAACGAGCAACCTTCAAATCTTAATGGTTTATTTCTCATACATTGCAGGTCAGCTGGGAGCTTTGCTCCACTCCACGTCTCCTTTCTATGGAACCCAGGCTGACAAAGCAGCTTTCTTCTTGAATGTAGAGGAAAAGAGAGTTCTGTGTTTCTAAATTGCAGTAGAATATTCTGACCTGGAAGAGATATGTGATCCTTTCACTTACAACTCAGTGGGTAGAACTAGACACAGCACTTCCCAAACCACATGGGGGTATGCTGACAGTCTTACTGTGTGCTCCAGAAGTATTGGTAGCAGTAATGACTACTACACTGAGAGTGGTGAGGTTTTAACTGAAGTGTTTTGGGGAATCTTATCCCTTATTAGAATTTTGGTGGGGCCATGAGGCAGTTTCATTTCTCAGAGTGACTTTTAAAGTCATAAGTCAATTACTTTAAACAAGGGCAATATTACCCAGAGATGTGAAAATTTGTCCTTGGAGGGTGAAAAAATCTACAACTTTTAGCTTTTCTAAGGTTCACACTACATAGACAGATATATAGTATATGGTGGTATTTAAATGTCATAGTAGTGGCAATTAGGAAAAATGTTTATACAAGCTCCATAGGGATAAATAATGAAAAAAAGGTTAAAGCATTGCTTTAAACCTATATGATGTGAGCTTGTATCTGGACATCTTGTTGCTGGTGGTATTTCATGGGAGTTATGGCTCCCTAAGATTTGTGGTTTGTTTCTTCTGGTAATGAAGAGATGATGCCTCCATTCTAGGCCACGTTCATTAAAGTGGTCCTTTCTTTCACTGTATCTGCTGTTCTCTAAAATGTCCTCATACCTGTTGGTATAAAAGGCCTATAGAGAGGATATTACTACTACTAGTAACAGTAGTAA
This sequence comes from Mesoplodon bidens, assembly GCF_964165515.1. Classification (NCBI taxonomy): domain Eukaryota; kingdom Metazoa; phylum Chordata; class Mammalia; order Artiodactyla; family Ziphiidae; genus Mesoplodon; species Mesoplodon bidens. The sequence continues at coordinate 76,587,890 of NC_138167.1, read as the reverse complement.
TTTCATAGTCAAGGCAAATTTCACCGCTCAGGACCACCATTTAGGATAACCAGATGCCAAATCAGATGGGCTCTTTGCTAAATAATGGACTGACTGGTATTCTTGTTCTGATATTTTTGGACATGTGACTATGGAAATTTAAGTCTCAGACTCACATTGACTAGTTAAACATTTGTTGACTTTCAGTGGAAAACCTTATTATAAAGAGAAGATAAAAGAAGCAAAATGTCCCTTTCTTATTTCTTACGAAACCTGGGTTGGAATTTTTGTTCCACCTATTTCAATTGCAACTTGAGCACTTATACACCATGGGATCTTCTTCAAATTGAATAATTTCTTTGTGCTGTGGTTTCCTCGTAGGTAAATAGGAAAAATAATAGTACCTACCTCATAAGGTTGTTGCAAATATTAAATAAAGTAATTACCGTATATATGTGTCTTGAACAGTGCCTGGTGTATAGCAAGTCCCAGATAAATATTTGTTACTGCTAGCTATATTACATTATTATTATTATCAATCCTCATACATGGTCCTCAGCCTTCTTTGGTATAAATTTTCTCTCTCTTTCTGCAACTCTCTTTCTCCTAGCTCCAGAGATTTGATTAGGTATGCGTGTGTGACTCAGTGAGCTCTAAATGGAAGTCACTGAGTGGGACTTCAGGGAAAGCTATTTCAAAGAACTGTACCCAGAAAGCTTCTACTTACCAGCTGAAATGCAGATGGACTTTATTCCTGTTGGTGCAGCAGCCACCTTGTGATCATCAGGCAACAATAATGATACTGTTACTTTAAGGGTAGTGCAGCAGAAGGATAGAAAGAAGTTAAATCTATGACAGCATTGTTGGGCAACTACATTACCCTAGACAAAATTCCTCCTGCTTCTCAGTATGTGAAAAAAGCACATGCTTATGTGTTGAAGCCCCTGTTTTCTGTTGCTTGCAGCAGAAAGAAGGCATTTTAAGTTGAGACACTATTTTTACCTATTTGAAAATGTTTGTGTAAATATGGACACTTTATAAAAATGAATGGAAAATGAAAAGAATGTATACATTTATAAATTACTGGTAAGAGGCATATTACTGGAACATAGTAGGGGTAAAATAAGTTTTTGAATTTCTTTACCCCAAAATTATAAAGTACAAGGGTCACTCCATATGACACGAGGCAAATAACAACTTGTCCATATTATTTTATTTTTATTTTTATTTTTTTAATTTTTAATTTATTATTATTATTTTTTGCGGTACGCGGGCCTCTCACTGCCGTGGCCTCTCCCATTGTGGAGCACAGGCTCCAGACATGCAGGCTCAGCGGCCATGGCTCACGGGCCCAGCCGCTCCGTGGCATGTGGGATCCTCCCGGACCGGGGCACGAACCCCTGTCCCCTGCATCGGCAGGCGGACTCTCAACCACTGTGCCACCAGGGGAGCCCCCATATTATTATTTTTTAAATATTGTTTATTTAATTTTATTTTTTTACAGCATGGCTGAGATATAATTGACATATAACATTGTATAAGTTTAAGATGTACAAGGTAATGATTTGATATATATGTATACAGTCATGCCTCATCATCCACAGGGTATTGGTTCTGGGAGCTCCCACAGATAGCAAAATTCATCAGTGCTTATGTCCTTATATAAAATAGTGTAGTGCAGTCAAGCCCTCCATGTTCCCAATCCCCAATCTGGGGTTGGTTGAATCCGTGAGTGTGGAACCTACAGATACAGAGGGCTGACTGTATATTGCGAAATGATTACCACAATAATGTTAGTTAACACATCCATCAACACACATAGTTACAGTTTTTGTGTGTGTGTGGTTGGGGGGTGGGTGGTGAGAACTTTTAAGATCTATGCTCTTAGCAGCTTTCAAATATATAATAAAGTAATTGTTAATTATAGTCACCATACTATACATTACATCCCTAAAAATTATTCAGCTTAAAACTGGAAGAGTGTACCCAATGACTGCCTTCATCCGTTTCCCTCCCCTAATCCCACCCCCGCCCTGGCAACCACCAATCTTTTTTGTTTCTATAAGTTTGGGTTTTTTTAGATTCCAAATATAAGTGAGAGTATACAGTATTTGTCTTTCTCTGTCTGATTTATTTCACTTAGAATAGTGCCCTCAAGGTCCATTCATCTTGTTGCAAATGGCAGGATTTTCTTCTTTTTTATGGTTGAATAATATCCCATTGTGTATACATACCATATATTCTTTATCCATTCATCTGCTGATGGGAACTTAGGTTGTTTCCATGTGTTGGCTATTGTAAATAGTGCTGCAGTAAACATGGGGGTGCAGATATCTCTTTGAGATAGTGATTTCATTTCCTTCAGATGCATAGTCAGAAGTGGAATTGCTGGATCATATGGTGGTTCTATTTTTTTTTTTACATCGTTGTTGGAGTATAATTGCTTTACAATGGTGTGTTAGTTTCTGCTTTATAACAAAGTGAATCAGTTATACATATACATATGTTCCCATATCTCTTCCCTCTTGTGTCTCCCTCCCTCCCACCCTCCCTATCCCACCCCTCTAGGTGGTCACAAAGCACCGAGCTGATCTCCCTGTGCTATGCGGCTGCTTCCCACTAGCTATCTATTTTACGTTTGGTAGTGTATATATGTCCATGCCACTCTCGCTTTGTCACAGCTTACCCTTCCCCCTCCCCATATCCTCAAGTCCATTCTCTAGTAGGTCTGTGTCTTTATTCCTGTCTTATCCCTAGGTTTTTCATGACATTTTTTCCCTTAAATTCCATATATATGTGTTAACATACGGTATTTGTCTTTCTCTTTCTGACTTACTTCACTCTGTATGACAGACTCTAGGTCCATCCACCTCATTACAAATAGCTCAATTTCGTTTCTTTTTATGGCTGAGTAATATTCCATTGTGCCACATCTTCTTTATCCATTCATCTGATAATGGACACTTAGGTTGTTTCCATGTCCTGGCTATTGTAAATAGAGCTGCAATGAACATTTTGGTACATGAGTCTTTTTGAATTATGGTTTTCTCAGGGTATATGACCAGTAGTGGGATTGCTGGGTAATATGGTAGTTCTATTTGTAGTTTTTTAAGGAAGGTGGTTCTATTTTTAATTTTTGGAAGAACCTTTGTACTGTTTCCCATAGTGGCTGTACCAATTTACATTCTCACCAACACTGTACAAGTGTTCCCTTTTCTCCACATCTTCACCAGCCTTTTTCATCTCCTGTCTTTTTGTTAGTAGCCATTCTAACAGGTGTGAAGTGATATCTCATTGATGTTCATTCCCATGATGATATGCCAACAAATTGGAAAATCTAGAAGAAATGGATAAATTCCTACAAATATACAACCTACAAAGACTGAATCATGAAGAAATAGAAAATCTGAGCAGACCATAACAAGTAAGGAGATTGAATCAGTAATCACAAACCTCCCCAAAAGAAACCCAGGGCCAAATGGTTTCACTGGTGAATTCTGTCAAACATTTAAAGAAGAATTAATGCAATCCTTCTCAAAATCTTCCCCAAAAATGAATAGAAGAGGGTAATTCTAATATGATTTTACAAGGCCAGCATTACCTTCATCCCAAAGCCAGATAAGAAAAATATAAGAAAAGAAAACTATAGGCCAATATCTCTGATGAATATAGATGCAAAAATTCTCAAAAAATACAATAAACAGAATTCAACAACGTATTAAAAAGCTCATACACCATGATCAAATGGGATTCATCCCTGGGATGCAATCATGGTTCAACATACACAGATCAATAAGTGCGATACACCACATTAATAGAATGAAAGACAAAAGTCATATGAGCATCTCAACAGAGGAATAAAAAACATTCTATAAAATTCAACGTCCTTTTATGATTAAAAACTCTCAGCAACTTGGGTATAGAAGGAACATACCTCAACATAATAAAGATCAAATGTGACAAGCCCACGGCTAACATCCTTCTCAATGGTGAATGGTTGAAAGCTTTTCTTCTAAGATCAAGAGCAAGACAAGTGTGCCCACTCTCACCACACCTATATAACATAGTACTGGTAGTCCTAGCCAAAGCAATCAGGCAAGAAAAAGAAATAAAAACCCTCCCAACGGGAAAGGAAGAAATATAATTGTCTTTGTTGGCAGATGACATGATCTTATACATAGAAAATCCTACAGACTCTACTAAAAACTATTAGAATAAAGTAATTCAGTACAGTTTTGGGATTCAAAATCAAAATACAAAAATCAGTTGTGTTTTTGTACACTAACAACAAAATTATCTGAAAAAGAAATAAAGAAAACGATCCACCTACAATAACAGCAAAAACAATAAAACACTTAGGAATAAATTTAACCAAAGAGGTGAAAGATCTATACACTGAAAACTATAAGACACTGATGAAAGAAACTGAAGAAAACACAAATCCTAGACCTCCTGCTCACAGTGCAGTTTTAAGGGAGGTTGGAGAGATGGAATCTGTTTTCTATACTGGGAAGTGGACATTACCTCCCATGAAGACTCATATATGGAAGGGCTTTTCCAAAACTTTGGAAGGGAATTCAAATATCAGCCAGCCAAAAAGAATGATTGTGCACATCTAAGCAGCAGAGTCAGAATTCAAAGCCAGATCTCTCCAACAAATAGTCCATACTTTCAAACACCACACTGAAAGTCTCATAATTTGTTCAGGAATCGAGATCCCACATTTTTAAGATAACAGGGTTCCCATCTGGTGAATCCAAGGGGATGAAAACACTATCGTGTGTGTGTTTTTCTAAGTCATTTTCCCCTTCTTTCTCTTTCGAGGTTTCTTCAAGGATCTGATGGCATTCCCATGGGGTGGATTTATCAAGAGGAGGCTTTATTTTTTTTGACAGCTACGCTGACAGCTGTATAGATTGCAGTAATGAAGTGGTATATCTGTTGAGGATATATTCCTAGAATAGGCAGATATGAAGGCATGAAATCAGCTTTGGAACATGAATCATTAGGATGATTCCCTTATCCACATCCCCTTACCCCTCCAATGGGTTTCTACACAAATAATGAATCTTGGCTGAACTGATCAGTTGCTTTCTGCACTTACTTATTCATGTGTCTCATCTTTTGGGGAGGAATGGGAAATCTGGTTGATAAGAGCCTAGGCCATTTTGTTTTTACTGATGGGTGGAGTCACCCTCAAAGGTTCTTAACCATGCTCTGTTTCTTATTGCTGCTGCAGCAACCACTTGCAGCCTCTGACCCTTGTTTCCTATCTCCATGTGTACAGCACAGAGGTCTGGGGGAAATCACCTAGCCTCCCTGAGCCTCAGTTTCCCCAACTATGAGGTGGGGATAATACTATTTTCCTCATAGACACAGAGCCTCAGTAAGGACTGAAAGATACTCTGTGTGTTAAAAGTGTTACCTGGCCAGGCCCATAGTAGATCCTCAAACCATATGAGCTGAAAAGGAATCGTAGAAAAGACAGGGACTGTTTACATTTTAAGATAAAAATAGCTCGTTGAAAAGGGTAAAATAGAAAATCAGTGTAGGTCCTAATTTGTTGCATTTAGGAAAGGCAGTTTATTTAATTGAATGCCATTTCTTCCTGCTTAACAGTAGCTATTACTGAGGATTTACTCTGTGTAAAATACTTTACCAACATGATCATATTTAACCCTCACCAAAAAAAACCCTTTGAATTCAGTGCTATCATAAGTGGTCTCATTTTATAGATGAGAAAACTGATGAGAAAATCTAGAGAAGTAGTTAAGTGGCAGGACTGGGATTGGACTGGGGCCAGTCCAGCTCCAGAATTAGCGTTTGTAACCACGGTTCTCTTAGGTGGGTACAAAGGAAAGTTGGCTCAGTCCCCACCATCACATGATTGCACTTCCCCAAACGGTGGAGGTGAGTGAGTGAAAGTTACTTCCCCTTTGAGCAGTGGATCATAATTCAAACCCAAGTCTGTAAGCTGCCACCCCTGGAGTCTGTGATGCTGAGTAACATTGCCGTCCTAGGTTCTGTGTAGCTTGTCTGCATGGGTGGATGTGTTCCAAATTCCGGCACAGAGGTCAGATGGGGCACTAACTGGTGAGGCCGTCTGGATGTGAACTGACACCCGTACCCCGTCAGGATGCCTCATTTTGTTTACTCTTCTCAGTTGACTACGCAAGTGGTAACGAAAGTGCTCAGGGGCCTGGTTTCATCTGGAGAGCCTGGGCTGAGCATCAGACCTACTCAGGGAACAAAGTTCTGTTGAATAAGAAAGCTGTGTTTCAAGAGAACCATCCAGCTCAAAAACAGGCCACATGTTCAGAATCTGATCTGTTGGCAATGGGGGTTCCCAGCATTATTGTTATTACGATATATGCTGACCCTTTCTTTTTTTTTTTTTTTTTTTTTTGCAGTACGTGGGCCTCTCACTGTTGTGGCCTCTCCCATTGTGGAGCGCAGGCTCCGGACGCACAGGGTCAGCGGCCATGGCTCATGGGCCCAGCCGGTCCGCGGCACGTGGGATCTTCCCGGACCGGGGCACGAACCCATGTCCCCTGCGTCGGCAGGTGGACTCTCAACCACTGCGCCACCAGGGAAGCCCCTGCTGACCCTTTCTTCACAAAGCCAGGTAAGTTCCCTTGAAAAGAAATCATGGTGTTGGCACTGGATGTCATTTCCAGTAGCAGTTCTTCTGGTACTGGCTACAGGAGCCGAGTGGTAAGATATACTCACACTAAAGGGATCCTGGCAGGGCTGTGAGAATGGGAAAGAGTAGGGAACATTATAACTGCAGGGCCAGCACACGCCTGCCACAGACAACACTCAGCTGTCATGACTGTACACAGTGGTCCTGACAGGGAAGGATCTGCACGGCTAGGGAGGAATTGTATGCCGTGTGTATTTGTGTGTGTGTGTGTGTTGGTGTGGTGATGGTGGTGCACTCTAATTAGACTCTCTTTTAGAGGGAGTCTAGACCCCAGAGTTCATCTTGTGAAGGACAAAGGTATCAACAAGGTGCAGTTCCTGCCCTCAGGAGACTTAGAGTCCAGGGCCTAGAGAAGACTTAAATGACAGCTGGGAGGAGTGAAAGATTCTTTTCAGCTGGGGGGCTGTTACATTTGAATTGGGTATTAGGGTGGACGTAGGGTTGGGACACATGGGACGTGGGTGCAGGGGGCGGCCTTCGAAAGAACAGTGTGACAAGTTGTAAAGGGACATGAACTGGCTGACTGTGTATTGATGCAAAGGGTATGTAAAGAAAAGTAGTAAGGAATAAGGTTGGAGATCGTGAGACCTTGAATTGCAATTCGCATTTCACTCTGTAGAAAGTCGCGTGAGTGCGTGATGTGATCAGAGTATGTTTCAGGTAAATTAATCTGGTAAGAACAGCACTATAGAAAGAGACTGGGGTCAAGGAGACTGGGTAAAATTGTGTGATTTGACTGCTCTTTATGTTTTATTCCAATTCTCAATTTTGTGTATTTTTACATAACACTGATCCCTTTTAAAGCAAACTGTTCTAAGTGAGCCATGCTTACTCTTAACGAATTTTATGTACAAGTTAAAGCAGGAGCATGTTTTTGTAACTTGGTTCAATCCTATGAGTGAATTTATAAATAACTGACATTTCTTATCCTGTCCTAGCTTTTTAGAAAATAAATAGAATTCTGTGTTTGAGGAATTCCTAGCAATGCTGTTACCAGCCACTTGATTCAACGGTAACAGTCTTAGACTTCCTCTTAGCTATGGCCACCTGTTTGAGCTGAGTAGAGAATTGATGGTGGTGGAAGTTTCTTCCAACCTTGCTGCAGTTTTCTTGCCCTTGGATGGAGCTCCACTAGTGGGACACTCCTGGATCTTGTCCCATTTCTTTCTTCTCCCCATGGAAGTGGAGTAGCTAATCTGATTGGTGAGTTTGGGAGAGGAACTGGGTATGTATAGTTCAGCCACGCCCTCTTGGGTGTGAGCTGCCTGCAGGAACCATTGTTTTGCTCTGTGCCCCCCTGCCCTAAGTTTTCCCTGGGCAAGCCCCACATGGAGAGACCTGTAATATCCATACTGCTTGTACAGGGTGGGTAAATCAGTCTAATTCTGGAGTTCAGTTTTAGGAGGCCTATTTGCTTAGTGTTTCAGACTAAATTCTCAAGTATAATGATAAAGGTGATATTTTGATTTCTCTTCTTCCTTGCTTACTAGTCTAATTTCTTAATTGGCTCAGAGTTTAGGCAGAGGAAGAAGTATCCTCCTTATTGGGTCCATGTAACCTTAACAACGTTGTTAATGGGGGAAAGGAGGTATTTAATTGTGTTTTCATGTAAAGTATGATGGTATTTATATTTTGCACAAAACGGAATCTGTTTCTGACTCCAACTCCAAAGAGAAAGGTACTGTTTCTGCCAGATAAGGTCTAAAATGCACATCCCAGCCCAGCATCCCCATGGAAAATATCAGGTCCTGAAAGTAAACACGGTCATCAAAGAGGACCCAGATTCAGGGTGTACCTGGGTGAGACAGAACTGGAGCATCACACAGTCCCTCTCCTTAATAGCTAAAGCTGGCAGTCAGCTTTTGGAGAGAAGAGCAACATCTTCTGTAGGAATCAATCGACAGCAGAAATGGTACTTGAAGTGATACCTAAGCAAAGATGCACTCTTCTTAGTAATTAGTATTGCTGTGGCTGGCTAAATAATATTCTCTTAAAGATGTGCATGTGGACTTCCCTGGTGGTGCAGTGGTTAAGAATCTGCCTGCCAATGCAGGGGACATGGGTTCGAGCCCTGGTCCAGGAAGATCCCACATGCCGTGGAGCAACTAAACCCGTACACCACAACTACTGAGCCTGCACTCTAGAGCCCTTGAACCACAACTACTGAGCCCACGTGCCACATCTACTGAAGCCCCCGTGCTCTAGACCCCGTGCTCCACAACAAGAGAAGCCACCACAATGAGAAGCCCGCACACCACAACGAAAAGTAGCCCCCGCTCACCACAAGTAGAGAAAGCCCGTGTGCAGTGAGGAAGACCCAACACACACACACACACACACACACACACAAAATGTGCACGTCCTAATCTTCAGAACCTATAAATACATTACCTTACTTTGGGGGGACTCTGGGGATGAGATCTAGTTAAAGATGTTGAGATTATTTTGGATTATTCTGGTGGGCCCAATGTAATCATGATATAAGTCTTATAAAAAAGAGGCAAGAGAGTCAGAATCAGAGAAAGACGTGATGACAAAAGCAGAGATCAGAGCATCAGAGAGAGATTTGGAGATGCTATGTTTCTGGCTTTGAAGATGGAGGAAGGGGCCATGATCCAAAGAATGCAGAGGGCTTCTAGAAGCTGGAGAAGGCAAGGAAATAGATTCTCCCCTAAAGGCTCCAGTAAGAGCCAGTCCTGTCTATACCTTGGCATTAGCCCAGTGAGACTGATTTTCGACTTCTTACAAAAGTATACAACAAAAAGTCTTTTGTTTCTGTAAACCAGTAAGTTTGCATTAGTCATTACAGCATCATTAGGAAACTATTATAAGTACCCTAAAACAAGAATTATAATCCTGACAGAATATCATTTTCAAATTAGTTTTTTAATCAACTCTGTTTTGGATAAGATAGTCTGATTTACAACTTTCAAATCCAAAGAAGTACGGACATAGGTTAGTTCAATTTTCCAGGCTGCCACAAAATATTATGTACCACACACACATTTGTTTATGTGTTAGCTACTTTTGCATTATAACAGCAGAGCTTAGTAGTTGCAACAGAGATCATATGGCCCACAGAACCTAAAATATTTACCATCTGGACCTTTACAGAAAAAGTTTGCTGATCCCTGTGCTAGATGCTTAGGCTACAAAGTTACGTCATTTTGCCTGCTCTCAAAGAGTTTACAAACTAGGGTGAGTGTTGGGAAAGAAAACCACCCAGTACAGTGAAGACATTTCTCTAATTGTGTGAACCATGAGAATGAGATTATAAAGAAGGAAATGATTAGTTCTTTCTATGAAAAGTTTTTTAAAAGGCTTTGAAGAGGAGATGAAATTTAAGATGAACATCACACTGTGTAAGCATTTGCTCAGTGGGTAGGAAAAATGCATTTCAGATGAAGATTCAGTGTGATAGAAGGAGGCGGGGAAAGTAAACAGAAAGTATAGGAATCACTCATTAAGTTGCCCAAGCAACTGTAGCATCTGGTGTGTGTGGGTAGGTCCTAGAGAAAGAAAGGAAAAAAAAAAACCCTCCTAAACTCTGAACTATGATGTGAGAATCCCCTTCCTATCTTGTTGCAGTCTTCATCAGAGCTGCAGCTTTCTGGATGAGTCACTTTTTTCAACTGATACTGTTATCTTAAACCACGTAAAGATGGGGAGAGAGTAGCAAGGGTGGATCCGGTCATTGTGACATTAACTTCCTAATTTATGTCTTTGTAAAGATGTTTTCATGGCAAAGTTAAATTTTATAATTGGGAAACTATGAAAACTCTTCTGGAATTGCTAACTATTCATTGTAAAAGGAATCCCATTTTTCAAAGCACAGTGTGGACAACACAAGAAAGAGAGTGCAAAGATAAGGGGAGAAATGTCTTGAGAAACTGCCCCACTCCCCGCCATAGTCATTTAAAAATGACAAGTACATGAATTTTGGATAGAAGATGGGAAAGAAAATTCTTTTTGTAGAAAGGCAGTTTCCAAGAACAGATTTTTCACTGAGCAAGCTATGCCAATAGCCCCTCACTGGTGCAGAGGGAAGATGCTCTCCTTTTCATCATTCTTTTGTCATTGAAATCTGCCTTCTTGATTGCCCCTTCCTTGAATTCTGGATAAACTCAAACTCCACCAGGTTCTGTTGGAAGAAGAAAGGTTAAGTGGAAAGTAAGTGCACTGGGAGGATTTGGGAGAAACTTTATTAGGGACCATAGCATCATAAGCATAATTGTGCCATAATAATACACAAAGTTTCAGCATGCTGTATTTAAACTGCATTTGACTAGTTCTTCAGATTATTTATGTTTGCTGTTACAAATTGATCCTGGATACAATATCAATTTCTTAATGAAGAGTTGCAGAACTGGATCTGCTTCATTACCTAGCTGTGTGGCCTTTGACATGTTCTTATGTCTTTCTGAGTACTGGTCTCTCCAAGTGCAAAATAAGCATGCTAGAGAAGTTGTCATGGAGGGGTGGAAGAGCATTGGGTTTGAGGCTAGGATACAGGACTTCCCAAGACAGCTCTAACTCAGTTGCCTCTAATTTGCTACTTATTTATTCTGTGTTCTTGGACAAAAGGCCCTTCTGAACAACAGTTTCCTTATCTATTAAACAATAAGAATAATACATAGAAATCTTATGAAGCTACTAAAAAGATTAAAAAGTAAAGGAGAATTATAAACTAGTCAAGAAAGACTTCATCTTCCTCTACAGTTTGTTAAAGATCCAGAAGACTTTAGGGTCAGTCAGATGACGAGTTTTAAAGATGCTTAATCACTTGTTTTTACTATGTTTCAAGAGCCTTAAACATAATCCTAACTCCTACCCAGTAATCTTCCTCTTGGAAATCTTTCTTAAGAAAATAATATAATATTTAGGATTATTTTGTGATAGCAAAAATTGTAAATAATTTTTTTTTTTTTTTTTTTTTCTTTTTGCGGTATGCGGGCCTCTCACTGTTGTGGCCTCTCCCGTTGCGGAGCACAGGCTCCGGACGCGCAGGCCCAGCGGCCATGGCTCACGGGCCCAGCCGCTCCGCGGCATATGGGATCCTCCCAGACCGGGGCACGAACCCGTATCCCCTGCATCGGCAGGCGGACTCTCAACCACTGCGCCACCAGGGAGGCCCGTAAATAATTTTTATAATGAATGTTTAACTAATGGTTAATAAAATAAGCTGCCACTTTGTGGATTATTATGGGGTTATTTATATGGGTTTATGATTCTGTAACCCCTGGTGGAGTCTCTTCCAACTTGTCTTTAAAAACACAATGGCAATTTATACAATGTATCTAAAAATCACAGCATTAGTATGTGATATGGTTTTTTCCAAGAAAAAAATATAAAAATTTATGGGATTGTGCCTGGAGGAAAAAAAATCACAACATTGAACATTCCTACTGACACAAAACCTAGTGCCAGAATCTTTGACAATTTTCTGGTCAGTGGGGTTGGACTGAGAAAAATCAATCAGTGGCCTACCAATGCATCATCCAGTTAAGACAAAGAAATCCTGGACTAAAATGGGACAAGGTGGGATAATATTTCATCTCTTCCCCACTGTCTGCCCTCTGGTTCAGTGATTCAAGACCTTTACTTATCAGAAAACAAGGTAGCCATGTTTAAATCAGATAGGTCCTATGTTTTGAGGAGGCAATTGTTGTCTTCTTCCCTATCTGCTTTGGACTGAATATTTGTGTTTCCCCCCAAATTCGTATGTTAAAACCATAATATGATGGTATTTGGAGGTTGGCCTTTGGATGGTAATTAGGTCATGAGGATGGAGCCCTTATGATGGAATTAATGCCCTTATAAGAAGGGACATGAGAGAGTTTCTTCTCTCTTCTCTCCACCATGTGAGGATATACTGAGAAGATGGCCATGTATAAGCCAGGCATGGTCCCTCACCAGACATTGCTGGGACCTTGATTTTAGACTTCCCAGCCTCTAAAACCATGAGGAATGAACTTTTGCTATTTAAGCCACCTAGTCTACAGTATTTCCTATGGCAGCTCAAGCTGTCCAAGATGCCATCCCGCCTCTGATCTATATTTCAATATCATTTTGCAAAGTGTTCTTTCCAGAAAGCAGGGTAGGAACCTGTGGGATGGTGGTGATAGTGGTGGTAGTCATCTGGTCACCACTGCACTTTTGCATTCTGGAAGTAGAGTTCCCTTGAGCAAAGCACTTTAGACGAGATGGCAACAGGTAACCATCAGGTCGGGTAACAACTCGAGCTGTGCAGTTCAGAGTTTCAGAGAACCACCACATTCAGAGAACCTACCTAGAGGTAGGCCACATTCCATTGTGGGCCAGGAGAGCTGTCCTAGGTGAATTCCTGCTAGACATTGGCCAGAAGCTCTGCAAATTACTGTATTCCAGTTATGCTTTAAAGTGAAGGTGATGGATATGGAAGGCAGAGAACAGCAGTCAAACTAAAATTAATTAAAACTTTCTTTGCCTAGAAAAAGTCTTTAGCCCATCCTTCCAAAAAGCCTACTAAGCTCCAAGTAAGCAAATACGAAAATAAACTCCAAAGAGTGCAAACATTAAAAAAAAAAGTATAAATAAAAAATCCAGCAAGGATTGACAATAAAAACAATTACCCACTGATTAGTTAGGAACTTGTTTGACTATCTAAAACAGAAAATCCAAATAGTTAGTGATGGCCTAAATAAGATAAGGTTTATTTTTCTCACATGTAAAAGAAGTTCAGAGATGGGCAGTTCAGAGCTGGAAAGGCAGCCCATGATGTCACTCAAGGACACAGGTTCCTTCCAGCTTTCCCCTCTGCAATCCTTAAAGTGACTCTCTCAAGATGGCTGCCAGGACTCCAGCCATTGTGTGGAGGCAGGAAGATGACAAAAGGCAAAAGGAACACTTGCTAGTTGATTCTTTCCCATTTAGGGGCCTTTCTGAGAAGCCCCACTGGTGACTTCTGCCTATAATTAATTCATTGACCAGAACCCTATTACACGGCAACCCCCTCTGCAAGGTAGGTTGGGAAATGTAGTTTTAGCTGTGACTATTTCTACACCCAACTAAATCAAGACTCAGTAAGATAGGAGAATGGATCAACATTGAGTCAACAACTAGCAGTATCTGCCATGTCTACAAAGCTACAAAAAAAAGGAAGTCTGGGGCTTCCCTAGTGGTGCAGTGGTTGAGAGTCCGCCTGCCGATGCAGGGGACACGGGTTCGAGCCCCGGTCCGGGAAGATCCCACATGCTGTGGAGAGGCTGGGCCCGTGAGCCATGGCCGCTGAGCCTGCGCGTCTGGAGCCTGTGCTCCGCAATGGGAGAGGCCACAACAGTGAGAGGCCCGCGTACCACAGAAAGAAAAAAAAAAAAAGAAAGTCTGTTCCAAGAATCAGAACTATAGCCAATTCCCAATACACCTCATCTGTGGGGCTCTAGGAAAGCAGATCGTAGAGAATCCCCAAATCAAAGTTAAGACTAAAGTAACCACAGAACATAGGAAATGGATTGAATGTAAACTTATTTAGTTAAACTTCTATTCTGTAATTAGGAATCCAGTTTTCATTCTATAGATATTATCTGAAATTCTAAAAACTATAAAATAAATTAAGAATTGTATCATATTAAAGCTGTGACAAAGCAAAAGAGAGGCATGGACATATATACACTACCAAACATAAGGTAGATAGATAGTGGGAAGCAGCCACAGAGCACAGGGAGATCAGCTCGGTGCTTTGTGACCGCCTGGAGGGGTGGGATGGGGAGGGTGGGAGGGAGGGAGATGCATGAGGGAAGGGATGTGGGAACAGATGTATATGTATGACTGATTCACTTTGTTATAAAGCAGAAACTAATTAAAAAAATTAAAAAAAAAAAAGAATTGTATCATATTAATTGCTTGGGGAGAAATGGCCAAGAGGTTAACTAATTAAAGGATTGTTACCTATCCTTTGCCTTTCTTTAAATATTGGAGTGGAATTGAAGTGTGGTCCTTCTCTCTTCTCTTTTTTACCCAATCCCTCTATCTCCGGCCTTGAGTTTATAAAATTCAGAGCCTCTCAAGTATTTCCTTTGTTGGGCCACTGACCCCTGTTGGGTGGGGGTTAGGGGCAGAGGGACCAAGCTTAGGAGTGGCCCCTCCCGTGGTGGGTGGGGGAGGGGACAGGGCTTCCTTGTGTTAGGGTTAACTCCATAGCAGTCCCTGACATAGAATTGGTGCCTAGTAAATACTGATTTAAATTGAAGCTCAGATTTAAAAAATGGGGTGGTGGCAGGAGGCACATTCTGGTTCATTCTTCTTGGTACTTTACCCCAGCCCTCCTTGTTCCTGAGTGAGTGCAAACAGCCACTGAAGTGCACCTGAACTTTTCTCTGTTCCTTCTCTTTCCCACAGCAGCGGGGTGCATGGTGGAGGGAAGGGGGGAGAATTAGAGACAGATGGGAACCTACTGATTTCCTGTTTGCATGCCTCCCCTCAAGAACTATGGAAGAAAATTTATATTTTATTGAAAAATACAAAATTTGAAGTGAAAGAGGAAACTAGGGTATCTAATAATAATAGTAATAAGATTTAGCATCTGTCCCGTCTTACACGTAGCACAAAGAGCCTTCTGAGGTGTGCTTCCATTCCCTCACACTACTGATTCTGTCCAGGCACTGGCCCACCTCCTACATCCATGGGCTCTTTTTTGGGCCGGGCCTCTTGCTGGGTGACTCCACCTAGATTCTCAACTAAGAACGGAACATTTTCTTCATTTTCACCACACAGAGGAATGATATTATGTGCAGAACATCTGCAAATCTTAAGTGTGGGCCTCATGCTGTACCAGTTTCCCACACATAAATCTTCCTGTGAACTCAGGTCCACTGATACTTGCCTTTATAGGTGACTGTGAGGCCAAGCACATGTTGTCCTTTGGAGCAGAAAACCAAACCCCCTTTCCAATGGAAAACAGTCCACAGTTTTAGGAGGTTTGAACAATAGCTCACGGCCCTCTTGCTTGTCTGCTTTTTCCTCCCACAGTGCTCCAGTTTGGTTGACTGGACGCTCATTCGGGCAGCCAGATTCTGAGACTCTCAGATTGGAAGTTGTGGCCTATTCACCCATCCAGGGCTAAGGTTCCTCCTCAATGTGTGCAGTCCAGCCTCTGTTTTCCCTTCTCCTTGGGCAAGGAGGTGGCAATGTCTTTGAGATCTATCATTCACTCTATCTTCAGACCACTTCAGTCAAATGAATTTGCTGCTAAACACCCTAGATGCCCAACTAGAACGAATGGCTAAAAAACTAAACAAATGAAAAACTGGTGCTTCCATGTGATAGGATGTAATGCATCTATTAAAGATCATATTTTAGGAAAAATTATTGAATCACCTGGAAAAAAGTTTATGATATATTATGACATAAAAAGAGCAGGTTATAGGACAATATGTAAAGTATGATCCAGATAGATAGATGGATAGATAGATGATAAATGATAAATAGATGATTGAGTGAGTGAGTAAGTGGACATAAGGGATGATGAGTGTTTCAAAACACTTAACTCTACCCTGAGGGCTGTGTTACTATTACCTTCCATTTGCCTTACACCATCTAGAAAGACTAGTAGACATTTCTAGAGGAAAACAATCTTATGACTACTCAAACACAAAAATGCAGAGAATTCAGGGGATGGTGTTCCCTTCCAGTCCATTCATTGAGTCAGTGATGGTCACTGGAAGCCAGCCCTTTGTCTCTCCTCTCTCTGGCCATGGTTTTTCCATCCTCTCACACATTTCTGCGGCATCCCAGCTCCACCCTGGCATTAACAGATCCTTACAATCCTCCACAGGAGCAGGCATAGGGCTTCTAGAAGTTTCAGGGTGTGGCATTGTCGAGATGAACTCCTCTTGCTAATATTCAGTCCATCACATAAAATTTAAGGTATTATTTACAATAAAAAAGAAACCTTATCAAGATTATGGGGAACAGAAAACCTCATTAGGTTACATTGACTTTGCCATATAATTAGGCAGATGTCATGATAAAATGTGTTAGCCTAGAAGGGAAAATACTACAGTTTTTTTGGAGAGCAGATGAGTTACCCAATCATAATCATGGTTAGTCTTGAAAGCTGCGTTTTCTATATCTTAAAGGACTCTCCTCTCTCTCTCTCTCTCTCTCTCTCTCTTAATCATTTCTCCATACTCTTTTATCTCCTGAAAAAAAATTTCACCACACCCACTATTTGCATTGCTTCTTAGAGAACATTCTTCTTTGCAAGCTGGAGCTATGAATTTTCTGATTCAAGTCAAAGTTACTGAAGACAAAAAGAATATGAAAGAAACCAAAGGGATAGTGAGGTGAGCTCTCTAGGTTAGTCAGAGGATGCCTGCTGGAGAGTAGAGAGTAGGGAATGGGTACCTAGGATGAGGCTAGACTGTGGAGGGCTGAAATCTTAACTTGGTTCTGGAGCCCACTGGAAAGACAACTGCCAAGTTGGATCAGCAGGGGTTCCCCCCTGCCCCTCTGCTATTATCTTGTCCCAAATTCTGTTCCTGGCTTATTTCCCTCTTTCCTTCTTAGATAGGGTACTCAGCTGTTCTGGACAACAGAATGGGAAGCCGCTTAGATGCCCTGGAGTCTTGCTTTTGCGGTTCTGATACAGAGCATTAGACCTAATTTAATTTGAAAATAATACAGTAAGATGAAAGGAAATCCAACTTGAGCTCCTCATTTTAAAAAGAGTCCAAAAACAAAAAGATGATGTGAGCCCAAGACATGAACCTCAAAGGAGGCCCTCTGGTCAATGGAAGCAGACGGGGCCAAACGTTTTTCCCATCCGTGTCTTGTCCCTCTGGCATGGAGGCTGGATGAGGGAGGGAGGTACATAGCAGAAGAGCTGGCCAACTTGCTGATGCTGCCCTCTTATTCAGCTCATGGAAACTTCATAGCATCTAAGGTCTATCTTTCCCCCTGGATTTGAGGGGAAACCACCTATAGCCCTCTTGAACTAGTTTCATGGAAGGAACTTCGATACTGTGCAAAATTTCACCCAAGATTAATTGAACTTGACATCCTGAATGTCTTTTGCATGACGTACTAAGGTAGTATTTTTGAAAATGTCAGTATCTGATCCTTGGTGTGTGGTTTTTAGATGTCTAAAGTATTCCCACTTCTCAAATTTCCTCTAAGAAGCTGGAATGCGATACATTTCGGGGTTTTCTTTATTTCGGATGAATCTCCACCTTGCTATAGCAGAGCTAAATATACTCCAAATCAACAATTCATCACAATAAAAAAAAAATACTGAAGGATATCCAGAGTGGCTGACCTCAGTTCAACGCAAACCATTCTCTACTTTACGGGAAATTAGGATCACAGGCCAGCTTTACATTAAATGGAAAGTGTACGCTACCATCTTGTGGACAAAATATAAATAACACTGAAATCTACTCAAGACTACTTACCTTTCTCGGTATTACAGTGAACAGCTATCTTGTCCTGGGTTCCCCCATGCCATCATGATGACCGTCCTATGCAGTTTGGAACTTTGGTCTTAAGTGATCTCTGTCAACAAAATCAGGTGTAGTACAACATGAAAAAATGGGAGTTTACTGAGAAAATTGTCGAACACAAATGCCAGAGATCTGAGTCCTTGTGTAACATTTTGACTCTGGCTTCTAGTTTTCATTTTTCCAATTGTAAAATGACTCTGGTCACCTCGTATGGCACACCTAGGTTTCTGGGTGGTGTTGAAGGGTTAGGTTTGCACAGTGTCCTGTGGAGTGGAATGTTTTAAACCAAAATAAATTGGTTTATTAATCAGTTATTTTCTAATGAATGTAAAAATTGGTTATTTTTCTCCTGAATGATTTTTTACACATATACATACACTAACTCATACACAAACACACTCATTTCCCACTTCCCATGTACTAAAAGAATGACATTCTAGAATGTGGAAACAGGAATAGTGTCATCACAGCTGAATAAAGAAGAAAACACAGAATCCCAGCATCTTAGGGTAGATAAGAATCTTCATGTTCATCAAACCCAATCACTTTTCTAATGCTTGCATCACTTGTACAATATCAAGCCATTCTTTGAACATCCTTTTCCATAATGTAAGAAAGTACTGGCAATGGTAACCACATAAAAGACAGAGGACTAGATTTCTACCATAAATTTCCATGGATACATTTTTTTGTTAATAGAGAGAGATGATCAAAATTAAGCTAGGCGCTAGAGAATCTTTACAGAAGATTCTGTAAATATCAGTCTCTTTTTCCTGATGTAGAGGTTGTAGTCTATTTATGGTATGCCGAATGGCTCTCATGCCCACTGGAGCTTAAAAGATCTAAAGTTAGAACATTCCAGTGTTAACAGTTCTTTCATCTCGTAGGGAAGCAAGACATCTACCATAAGCTGAAGGTGTTTCATTCCATTAATTCTTCCTTTAAGCATCATATCTAAGTTAGGGATATATGTGCAAGTGTGTGTGTGTTTGTGTGTGTGTGTGTGTGTGTTCCATGTGTTTTTCTTACTCATAGGAAAATCATGACTTTCAGGTTGATCCTAGTGGTAAATCACCACTTAAGAAGACATCATAATGTTCTTTTTTTTTTTTTTTTTTTTTTTGCGGTACGCGGGCCTCTCACCGTTGTGGCCTCTCCCCTTGCGGAGCACAGGCTCCGGACGCGCACGCTCAGCGGCCATGGCTCACGGGCCCAGCTGCTCCGCGGCATCTGGGATCTTCCAGGACTGGGGCACGAACCCCAGTCCCCTGCATCGGCAGGCGGACTCTCAACCACTGTGCCACCAGGGAAGCCCCATAATGTTCATTTTTGTTGTGAGCAAATAATGTAACTGGTCTTTCATTGTTTTCCTAGTTGTATAAAAAGAAATAATTTATGTCTTCTCTATCTCCCATAGAGATTGCAAAGATTATGATACCACTACCCCTGATTAATCTCACTAATCTCGGTATTTATATTTCTATTACAACCTTGCAATAGAGAGCAGAGTCTATTTCGAAAGAAATATGTTCACCTTCACTTTACTGTCAATGTTGAAGCACTGAGTTTCCACAAATAGAAAAGTTCTGAAACCACAACAAAATGACAACAACGATGATAACAACAGTAACAAAGACAGACAGGGCAGGGACCTGTTCTCAGCACTGGCTGTAGGAAGGACAGGTGAGAATTAGAAATTTTACTTAACATACTTGAGTTCCAGGCCTTCCAGATCAATTCCACTTGTCTCTGCATTTTTATTTTTTTGACCTCCCTCCTTGGGGCGGGGTGGGGGGGTAGTTTGTTTGTTTGTTTTTACTATACTTTGTGGCCAAATGTATAAATGTAGTCTCTGAAGGGAGGCCATTACTTTAAAAGGTCTGAGGAAGCTTTAAAAAGAAAGGTAAAATAGACTGTGCCTTGATTAGCTAGGAGACCACCAGTATTAAAGCACCTTAAAATCAGTAAGAAAAATTTCCAAATCTGATAAGAAAGAAACTTCTGTATTGCATTGTTTTCCACAATTTAGACATGGTATTTTCAGTTTCCATATATTTTTCTGTGAATGATGAATTTTTGAACGTTAATACTAACATTTTATCACAAACATTTCATGGTTCTTCTTGTGCTTCAGAAACTGCTGCATTCTTACATATATATTGCATATATCCTGACCAATTTGGGATAACTCAAAAGTTATTCTTGTCTCCAACAGGACTTATCTCCAAATTAATAATGGAATTCAATGGTAAAACAAGGCTCAGTGTCCAGAATGTTACTGGACAGTCAGCTGTTTGTATATTTTGCTCTGTATTTGAAAACTTTGTGTACTAGACATAAAGGATAATCTGAGTTGAAGGCATTATATAAATTCCAAATAAGCTCAAGGATAGGACTAATGATATTATTTATTGAGTGTCTGTGATGTAACAGGTAGTCTGCTAAGTCTTTTCCATTTACAGGAAACTGACCATCTCCATTTCACGCTTGGTGTGTATGAGTGACTTACCCAAGTCACAGAGTTAGAAGTACTGAATTAGCACTCGAAGCCCACATGCTGTTTAGGCCATGCCTGTGGTTCCTATATAAAGATTGAAGTGTGGCCTGGGTGAGTTTTGATAGAGAAGTAAATCTCATAAAGCAAATCATCCACCTAAAAATTTCCAGTCAATATTTTGGCTAAATAAGATCGCATCTTGGGAGAGAAGTTGAAGTTGGTGATACAGATTTTGTGGTCACCTGCAGAAATGCCAGACCTAACGCTCTGAGACAGGGTAAGATCACTGAGGGATGACATGAAAACAATGGGGCAGAAATCCTGAATCCTGGAGAATGCCCACAGGTAAGTGAGCAGGATAAAGAAATGAGCCTCAGATTCACAACCAATCCATTAGACAAGGTGGGGGTGGTGGTGTCTCATTACTCCCCCTGTTACAGATCAGGAACTTGAAATACAGTGAGATGAATGATTTATTCAAGGTCACACATCAAATCAGCCTCCAACCCAGGACCATAAACCAGAGTCCCTGTCACCCAGCCCATTGTTTTCTGCCCCCATGATTTTAAACTGCAGGCCTTCTGTCTTTCCTAAGCCCATCATTTCTCCCCAGTGGGTGAGAAAAAATAAACAAATTCCAATGAGTGCACCCAACCCAGTCTGGGCTTCCATCTCTGTTGTTCTGACAGCTTTCTGGTCCCTAAATGAAATGATCCCATATTAAGCCTTGGTGTACGTGGAGGGTGGGAGGGCAGACAGTGGGGGAGAAGCAGGAGTCAGTATTAGTTTTCTCATTTAATTAACTGTATTCAACAGAGCTAATGCCATAGACAAGTTACTAAAGGCCAGTAACACATCCCTTAAGGAATACTTGGGGCCCATTTTTTCAGCCCATTAGTGACCAGAAGAACAGCCTCATAAACCCAGGTCTGCCAAAGCCAAAAGAAAAATGTGTATAATTGGAAAAAGGTTGAAAACAATCCTGGATAATAAATTACACTTACTCAGTTCCTTTGTCCTTCCAACTCTACAGCTAGCATCACATTTCATAAGGGAGCCACGGAGAAGAGGCAAATGCTGAGAGGAAGTCTATACTTATTAGACACCAGAGAAAGGCCTCCAAGATTAGTGAAATCAGTTGTTTACTTCGAGTCGCTAACTTGAAGGGTGCATCAGGCCAAGGATGCTGCCTGCTTCCCTCAAGGAACAGAGCACGCATGGCCCCACAGCTTGATCATTATCTATAGGAAAGTGGGCAGGGAGAGCTTAACAAAATATCTTCTAATTAGGTGTTCTGATAATCTTCTAAATTCCCTTGTGCAAAAGCCAGCTACCTACCTCATCTCCTTGGACTGCCCAGAGTTATAATCTACTCTTGACATTTAATGGATCTTCCTCTCCAGGAGATAGCCATTCAAGCAAAAGGAAGATGAATGGAGGTCTCTTGCTTACCAAGTGCATTTTCTTTAATAAGTAGACACATAAACATGCGTGCACACACATGCTGGTGTCTCGTGTGGATTGAAACCAGCTGGAATACATTTGTCAGGGAATGCCAAGCTTCAGTTGGTCTTAGAACTTGAAATGGATCCTCCCTGTTTTCTGGGATAAGTCCTCTGGACGTTCGCTTATGCTGCTGCCAGTGATGTGTGAATTTGATCATTCAATTCTTGTCCATTAAGACATTGGAGGGCTCATATTTTTAAGCCCCAAAACTCCTGGGAGAGCCAGAGGAACCAAGGCAGCATGACGTCCCTGCAGAGAAGTTCTCATCACTGTCCCCTGTCTGGACGACCACCTACCTACCCCTTCTAGCATTTAGACTCATTTTGCCTACCATTTCCCTCATGGAAATATATCCAACAAGAGCTGGCATGCCCATATGCATGGGTTGTACAGTGCAGGCTTCTGGGAAAAGAATTTACTCCCAAGAAACATCCTCTAGAAGTGGCCCCTTTTCAACATTGTTAAGCTACTACATTCACCTCACATTTACTATGATCTGTTGTGAAAGCAAAGGTCAGTCTGCTGGCTACTTTCTCTATTGGAACAGTCAGTAGTCAGACCATGAAGCAATACAAAGACGATGTCTTTTTATGCAAGGTCACCCCCAATATTAGAACCAGGATTAATTTCTGGTTGTCAGAAAGTCTTTCTGATGTGATTTGAATGATCCCTTGCTCTTCCAGAATCTCTTCCACCCAACCGCCCCCACACCATTGCCCCCAGCAATTTTTAAAGCCCTGCTAAGAAAGTAAGTCCTGTGAAAGCAAGAATCTTACCTGTTCTGTTCATCACTATGTTGGCACATCACATGCCCTAGACACACACCATAGCAAATTCGGAGGGAAGAAGCAAGTAGAGAGAAAATTTTGAACTACAGTCAGTGCTCAGAGAAAGCCTGTCCCTTTGGCCATTATGTTGCTGGGGACTAAGCAGAGAGCAGGTGAAGTGTGCGGTATTGGATCTCTGATTGGTGAGAACAGCACACCCTACCTTAGCACAAAAAACCCTTTGGTTCAACCAAAGGTGCATCTTACAACAAGCATAGGTGCATCTTACAACAAGCATGGATTTTGTGTTTAGGTCTCTATTGAGGTGGCCAGCTCATCCCGGTCTACCTGGGAATTTCCTGTATGTCCTGCATCCTGGGAAACTCTTCTATTCCAAGCAAACCATAAAGATTGGTCACTCTAGCCTCTAGATCTTCCTAAAGGAACAAATGATCATTGCCTTAAACTTAGATTCTGAAGATCTGAATTCAAGTTCCAGCATCAGCACCTTCCATTCCCCTTGTCTTATGCAAGCCACTCTCTTTTCCTTCTCCTGCAAAACAGAGATAACTTTATATGGTAGTTGCAGGATTAAATTAGAAGCTATAGCCTTTAAGATTATCAAGGCAGGGACAATTTATATTCCATCTTAGTAGCCCTGAATGAGTGTTTGTGAACACACTTTGTGAACTGAGACATAATTTTGCGTCCGAAGTGTTGCCAGTATTATAAGCATATCTTTTTCTCAAATACCTCTCTGTCCAATTCTAATGAGTCTGTATAGCTCCAGGTGAATCATAGTCTCTTCTGTGAAGCCCCTCAACTCACTCCAGCCACAGTTGTTTCCCTTGCTTTCATAGACTCCTAAGTCACTTGAAGAAAATTGTTCAGCATCACCACCATTAAGAGTATGTGCTCTGCATCCAGAGATTTTTACTCCCTGACAGGCAGGGTCGACACCCCTACTCAGCCTTGAAGCAGTTACAGAAGACAGACCATCGCCCTTCTGCTTCCCATGAGAATATGGGATAAAATCTCTGAGGGGGGAATGAAACAGGAGGGAAGGGGGCAGGACACAACTTTGAAAGAATGACATAGCCCAAGGACATGACATAAACCGACTAGAACTAAATGGGTCCAAGGTGGTGGACACTTCCATTAGAAGTGTTGAGTCTCAGTATACACATCAGCAAGCTAAATGATACACCCACAGGCGCCATGACAGTTTCAAGGCCAACCTTAAGGATCAAAAAGTGGCCGGTGGCCCAATTCCTGGAAATCCCTGCCCCTTCTCAAAATAGCTGGAATACTCCTCCCACTCATTAGCCTATGAAATTACCCACCCTTATAAAAACTGACAACCCCATACCCTGGGGCCGCTCTTGCCTTCTGAGGTGGCCCACACTCTGTCTATGGAGTGTGTTTCTCTCTAAATAAATCCACTTCTTACCTATCAAAAAAAAAAAAAAAAAAAAGAGTATGTGCTCTGGAGTCAGTGGAGCAAGTTTTGGCTCCACCACTTAATATTTAGGTGACTTTGGGCAAGTTAGCTAACCTTGTGGGGCACAATTGTTTTCCTTTATAAAATGGGAGCCATTTGAATAGTATCTATCTCATTTGTAGCTGGGTGTATGGAATGAGATAATGTTAAATCTATGCCTGGCATAAGCTAAATGCTTAGATATGTTAGTTGCTCTGCCCTGAAATATATTTAATACTTACATGCTTACAATCCTTCTTGTATGGCCTCTGACTTGGAGAAAGATCCCTTTGCAGTTATAATCTTTCATCTTCCTTAAACTTTTTATGGATCTACTATGTTTCCTTCTCCTAGATTGTAAGTTCCTTGAGGTTAATAATAATAATAATATAATAATAATAATAATATCTGGACCACCTCCACCAAGACCAACAGTAGTGATAGCATTTTGAGTACTTTTTATTGTACCAGGCACTGTACAAAGCAAATTGCCATCAATGGGGGAGCCCTAACTATGAAGCAGGTACTTTACTTAGATCACTTCATTAATCCCCATAACATCTCAGTGTGGTAGGGATTATTAGCTCCACTTTACAGAAGACCTTAGATGAGGTGGAAATTAGGTAACTTCCCTATTAGCTGGGACTCATTGAAGACTGTCTGGTTCCAAAGCTCGTGCCCTTTCTATATTGCTTAAGTCCTGGGGTCCCCCAGACCATCTGGTACAATTCCCCTCACACACATAACAAAGCACTGCTTCTCAAATTTTTATGTGGATACAAATCACTTGGGGGTCTTAATAAACTTCAGATACTGGTTCTGTAAGTCTGCGGTGGGCCTGAAGCTCTGCATTTCTAACAGGTTCCCAGTGATGCTGCTGCGGCTGGTCCAGGGACCACACTTTGAGGAGCAAGGTCACATAGCTGTCCAGTTGGTTGTTTAACAGGTGAAGGCTCTAGGATCTACATCTTCTGAAATTCTTGGGGCTAGAACTGGGTGAGGGGATGGCAGGAAGAGAATATTTAGTGAAGTTGAATAAGCGATGGGTCATATTTTGGTATTATTCCTACCTAGAGTGAACATAACTTGGGACCACTTTTATCTATTTCTCTTAAATTCTATGATATTCGCTGTTCCTCAAATTCCCCGGATGATCAGCTGGGGTAATGAGGAAGCATGCAGCTTCCCCAGGCCCTTTACCAAGGTGGGGTCCAGGAATTTTTAATTTTAACAAGGATTCCCAGTGATTCAATATTAGAACATTTTGGAAAATGCTGTTAAGTGCTAGAGAAGTTGCAGAAGCAGGCAATAAATGAGGGGTGGTGTTATCAAGAAAAGCTTGAAGGGGAGGTAGGAGATGGAGTTTGTCTTTAAAGAATGAGAGAGAAAAACAAAAGGAATTCTTACACATTGGTGTAAATTGGTATAACCATTTTAGACAATTATTTAATCGTATCTACCCACGTTGAAGTACATCTATCCTATGAGTCAAAAATTTCACTTCTAGATATAGACCAAACAGAAATTCATCCATATGGGTACCTAAAGTCTGACTGAGAATTTCATAGCAGCATTATTTTTAATGGTCCCAAGCTGGAAATAAATCAGATTTTAATCAATAGTAAAATGGAAAGATTGCATTATAGTCATATGATTGAATGTTATAAAGCAAGGAAATGAATCAACCATTGCAATAAATACACACGGAAAAATATGTACAATATGGTTCCTGTTATTTGAAGTTAAAAACAGGCAAAACTAATCTACGGCATTAGAAATCAAGACGTGACTATCTATGGTGAGTTGGAGGGGGCTAATGTCTGGGAGGGGGCTTAGTAAGGGAGCTTCTGAAGTGCTGATAGTATTCTATCTCTTAGTCTGGGTAGTGGTTATATGGATATGTTCATTTTGTGATAATTTGTTCAGAGGTACACTTAACAAATATGTGTTCTTTTCTATAAAATACTGTGTTTTAAGAAAACACACAGGGGCACACACACACACACACAAAGGTTTTAAAAAGAAGGAGGAGACCACAGCACAGTTATGCTCTAGGCAATGTTTGCATTGACTATATTTCTCAAGGCTCATCTCTGGGATATAACATTGAACTGGCCCTCAGGGACTTTGTTTTCCCCAATCTTATGGTATAAAAATGATGTTTGACATTGATTCTTCCCAAACCAGGTATTTCTGAAGAAAATATCATATGGACCACATCCATCTTTCTCTTGGAGAGATATTTAAGCATCAATCACCCTGTGGACTAGTTTTGTTCTTGATTGGAAAGAACAGCCAAGACTCATTGCCTCTGGAAATTTGCCATAACCATTGGGCATCCCAGAGAATTTTCAGTAAAGCATGATAATCCTGCAAACAACTTAGTCAACTGAGTAATCACATGTTTCCAGTTTCCATCTCGCCACACCTCCCCAAGCACACAGACATGCCCATTGTTCTGGCTTCTGTGACCAACCTTGCAAAATCTACCTTCTACAGCTCCCAAGGCATGAAGCTTGCTTTTTCTGATTACCCAGCTGGCCCTTAGTCCTGGCTTTATCTTCAAGACAGAGGTCTGGGTGGTCTTTGAGAAATCTGAGGAGAAGGTCATTAACAAGGGATCATATCCCCAAACTGACGTTTTATGAAACCTCAAACTTAAATCCTCCTGGAGCCTTGTCTTCTCCAAGTTGAAGGTAGTATCATGGGAACTTGGGCAAGAAGTTGGAAGTGTTCTGAAATGATGCAAAAGCAAGAGTTAATCTCAAAACAATACAAAGCAAGTGACTTATTTTAATAAGTCGGTCAGTAGACACATAATGGGGGGTTGATATGCAAATAACTAGAGTGAGAGGAAATGAATTACAATAACGAGCCAGTTGCTCATAAGTCATTTACCTTCCTTTCAGAATATCTGCCCTTGGACACCAGTTTTTAAAGTAGGACCTGAAAACTGACAGCTGGCAGGGCTAATATCACCCACAGATAAGTTTGGTTTGGCTTGAACAGACAAGTTTGGATGAGCTTTAAAACTCAGGAACTTCACACTAAAATCCATACTTACGGCTTCTCTTTAAAAACGGAAAACTCTGGCACCATTTCCACATGTTAACAATTGCTGGAGCCACCATCTCCCATTGCTCTACACCAGACTGCTTTGCTCATTTATATTGCTTGTCTGTAGGAATTTATGTTTTCTACCCTGCTATGACAGTGTCTGTCTTCAGAGACAAGTCCAATGAAAGGGGGTTTGTACCTGCCCACAGGGCTGTTGACAGGACGGGCTTAGGCAGCCATATTTTCTCTGATGTTACCTCTCCCTCTGGCCCTCCACACCTCACCTGTGGCTGACTTCGCCAGGGATGGCACCTGAATCAAAGTTGGCCCGTCCTGAAGCTTGCCAGGACTTCTGGCCTGGCAAGGAAAAGTAAGCAAGGGTAATTGCATTCTTCACTCAGAATGCTGGAATTAGAAAACTGAGCAACCGTTGCCAGCTAGTGGGGGAGAAAACTGAAGAGCTTACCAAATGCATTTAGCATCGCAGCAAGACAAAGCCCTGTGTGAGCTGAGCTTCATGGTGGAGAAAACTCATTGAGAGAGGAGAATAAATTGTGCACCAAA
Source organism: Mesoplodon bidens (assembly GCF_964165515.1). Taxonomy (NCBI): domain Eukaryota; kingdom Metazoa; phylum Chordata; class Mammalia; order Artiodactyla; family Ziphiidae; genus Mesoplodon; species Mesoplodon bidens. Next base: position 76,559,860 of record NC_138167.1, on the reverse strand, counting down.
AGAGGCAGTGATAAGACACCAGGTGGCCTTGAGAGCACAGATTTGCCCCTTGATGCCATGCTCAGGTCTAGTTCTGGTGAGAGCTGATGTCTTTGGTTCCTACTCCTCAGATGTCCATGAGTTAGGAGAAATTTACCCCACTTGTCTTATATCCACCCTTCTTAGGAAAATAATACCATGAATTTCCTTATGGGAACCATTCCACCGTGAGAGAATAGCCCATGTGAAAATGAAGCCTATGCACAGAGGAGAGAAGACCCCTACCCTAAATATTTCAGATCTTTCTTGTTTCTGCAGAAATGCTTGTGCTCAAAATAAAAGGCTCTCTAAGCCTTCATTCAGCATATATGCCTATATTTAAGGTACACTTGAGAAATTCAATAATGATAAAAATACATTTCATAAGCATTTATAGAGTGTCATTTGTACATTGCCCACTGTGGTAGGCACTGAGAGGGAAACAAACATGACCGAATCCCTACAGTCAAGGAGCTCATGATCCAGTGGAGAAGAAAGAAAACGTACATGAATTTCTATAGCAAAACTGAATGAAATAAACACTATAGTAAATACATGCCGATCCTCATAGGGAGGAAAAGGGAGGGAAGAGAGGGGAGGAAGCGATTCTCTCTAACTGGGGTTGGGGGCAGTTTGGTAATCTGGCTTCCTAGCAAATGAGAAGGAGAGATGGCAGATACAGACCAGTTTACAAGGAGGCACCGACAGCAGGACCATGTTGATGGACATGAATACAAGGAAAGAAAAGGAATACAAGAGAACTGGGAGCATAGTAGGACAGAGGGAATAATCTCCTTCCCAGGGACTTGAGGCATCATTGAATGACAACCTGTAGCTGCCATCATAGTGGCACCCAAACTGAATGTCATGAAGGGGCGGAGGAGGAAGAGATCAGTGGATGGTCAGAGAACCCTTCCTAAAGAGACTTCAGTGGGGCTTTGAAGTTTACATAGGGTTTAGAAGAGAGTGAGAGGCAGCAAGGAGCACTCCAGGTGGAAGAAATCATGGGAGCAAAGGCATAGGAAGCTGAAGAAGCCGTCCTTTGTCCTCTCAGGGCCAGTGTGTGTGTGTGTCTGGGAGGAGGAAAGAGGGAGCAGACCTGCTTTACTGGAGTTGATAGTTAAGAGTGGAGAGTGGTGGAAAAACACTGTTGATAAGTCTGTCTGGAGCCAGCCTGTGGAAGGCCTTGGATTTCTGGACAAAGGGTTTGGACTTGATCCTGGAGGCAGAGGGGGCCAGAGAAGACTGGGGAAAGGGGTTGACTTGATGAAAGAGTTCCTCATTCACTAAAGAAAAGCACCAATGCAGATCATTTTTCTCCTTAGAAAACAATCACAGAATTTAGCTTTAAATGCACCCCCAACTCCATGAAAAGCATATACCAGGCCCTGCAGGGCTCCCGGGGGGAGTTCATGAGTTCAGACTCAAAACGCAAGACGTGTTTTACTTGGCATTGAAGCATGTCTATGGGTGATGCATGTCCTCAGACGAGGACAGAATGATATGATTAAACATTTTAGATCAGCTACTCTGCCTCTCCCGTCATGCCTTTTCCCTCCACAGTTCAGCCTCTGATTCCTCCACTTCTGGATAGCCAGAGCAAAATAGCTGTAAGACAGATCGTATGGCTTCTTAGTGGCATCTGTAGTGTAGATGCTAAGGATAAGGGCTTTGGAGACAGTAACTACTGCTTTCTCAAGCTTTCTAAGTCTCTCTGAGTCCTTAGCAGTGTTTAGGAGCACCTAGTCTGGCACATGGCAGGGACTCAGCTAGAAATAACTAGTAACAATGTTTATGATACATTTGGTTTTTAATGGAAACTTTCGAGATATTTATTTTCTTCTTTCTCTCGTCTTTCCTGCTCAGTGTCTTCCTACTATTTCTTCCTTTCTCTTTCTTCTTTTTCCTTTTCGATTTTCTGTTCAGTTCATTCTTCTCTCTTTCCCCACTTTTCCCTTTTTCTTTCTACTTTCTATCTCCTTGTAACTTTCTTTTTCCTTACAGGAACTGGGAAAGACAAGGGTGTGTGGGCGGCCATGGCGTCCCTCCAAGGAAAGTGTGAGGCTTTGGGCAAAATAGATCTCTCATTTCTTCCAAACATAGGTCTAATCTGAACTGTCTCCAGGCTCTAGTCTCCAATCCAACTTCAGTGGTTTCAGTTGGACTCCATGAGAAGGGACCCCAGGGATGCTGTGTCGTTAGTCTTGTCTTGGAGAAAATCACTTTCTGTGCGCCTACTTGTCTCGAAGGTTGGGGCACCCACATTCCCTTTCCTCAAGTCACCAGAGCCCAAGAGAGACTTCTGAGCAAAATGCCTGGCTGAAGAGAAGCAGGACTTCATTAAGAGTTTGATTTATCCCCAAATGATCTATTGTTATGCATCAAACATGTTTTCCCTACAAACCAGTTGGCAGGGAGCACGCAGATAAATTACTACAAGATGTAACCAGACAAGCTGTTCAAAAAGGAAATGGCTCTCTGTGTGTGGAACTCAGGAGAGCACATCTATAAACATGTGTTGGGAAATCAATTCAGTCTAAGCTTGCTGGAAGAAATGAGCTACTGCCCCCAAACTACCAGCTTGCTGTGATAGCTGACTGCTCTTTTGAGGTCATCGTCCATGGTCTCAGTGATGAGGATGAATAAACAAGGTCAGGACCTACTCTGAAGTGTCTTCAGAGCAAAGGGGATATTGAGTTATCCATAGACAATTGTGAATTCTCTCCTTCGGTACAAGTCAAGTTAGCTAATCTTGTTCTGTTGGAGAGAATGGGTTAGAGTTTATTCTATCTGCATATTACAATATTTAGTTGTAATGATAGATTTCAAAGGAATAATAGTAATATAGAATATAATGTAGTATAGTACAGTATAGCACAGTGCTATATAGTTTGATGTGGAAGAAGAACCCCTGGGCATGACATCAGAGAAAAGTGGGGGGTATAAATCCTGTCTGACCACATGCCAGTTGCTAGCTCTGTGACTCTTGGAAAGTTCCTTAACTTCTCTGAGATTTCCCCCTCTTTTATAAAGGGGGGCAGACACATACAACTTGCCTTACAGGTTGTTTTGTTTTAACGCATGCAATATGCCTTATAACTGCAGTGTGGCCAATTAAATTTAAACGAATTAAACTAAATACAATTAAACTTTAGTTCCTTAGTCACACTAGCTACATTTCAACTGCTCAGTAACTACATGGGGCTTGTGGCTACTGTATTGAGCAGCACAGTTATATAACATTTCCATTATTATGGAAAGTTCTACTGGACAGTACTGTCCAAGAACATTCCAGAAGCAGTGTAAGTACTTCACGCATAATTGTTGCTCCCTGCTTAATAGTTCAAAGCACTTTCACCCATAGGACCTGATTGAAGGGCTGTCTATCCAGCAAAGTTGGAATGCCCTTTCTCTTAGACATCTCTGTCTCTCTGTATAGTGTTCTAACCTGACTCAAGTCTACAGCGCATGGTGATGGCTGGAAAATTGGAGAGTATACTGAGAGAGGATTTCTGGGTCTTTAGTTAAAATATACCAAATGCATATACGATAAGCCTTAACTCCAGCCACAGAACACATCTCAGTAGAGATAACAAATAGGAGTAGAAATGAAGTGCCATCAACAATAACAACAAAAACAAACAAATCTTTATCTGATAACCCAGTATCCCTTTTTCTCTGAAGACACTTCAGAGTAGGTCCTGACCTTGTTTTTTCATCCTCACCACTGAGACCATGGACGATGACCTCAAAAGAGCAGTCAGCTACCACAGCAAGCTGGTAGTTTGGGGGCAGTAGCTCATTTGCTCTAGCAAACTCAGACTGAATTGATTTCCCAACACATGTTTATAGATGTGCTCTCCTGAGTTCCACACACAGAATATCCACCAAATACTAAACATGGGCTAGTGCTAACATGCATGTTACCCTCTTAATGTTTCATTTAACCACCTTGGAAAAATTCCAGTGTAGATGAAAGCTACCCCAAGGCGTATAGCTGAAGCTTAAGAAATGTTCTTAAGGTCCAGGCAGAGTGATCACAAATTCACTTTCATTTGGTTGAGGACCATCTTGACTTTCCACGGTGAGACCAACACATCTGTGCTGCAGCTGAAGGGGTTGTAGCATGACAAGAAGGTCCTCTTGATCTTCAGAGCATATTTCTTGGCAGAGACAAAGTAAAGTAAGCCCAAGGTAAGGTCGCCCTCCATATATGCAGCAGTGAAAAGAACAAAAGCAACAGCTACATTTGTTGAGTGCTTAATGTATATACTGTTCTATTCATATTATGCAGGTCATCTGATAGTCTCCACCATAACCTTATGAAGTAAGAACTTTAATATCTCCATTTTATAGGTGAAGAAGTGAGGCACTGAATGGTTAAGAACTCACCCAAGCTCACGAGCTACTAAGTGGTGGAACCAGGACTGGCCTGGGTGGTTTAGTAAAAGTTCACATTTTTAACCACTGTTCTCTGAGGCCTATCAAGGTAAGTGATCTCTCTGTGGTTTCCTCATTTCAGTTTCAAAAAAACGTTGAATTCTTTTATAATATTTAGTGTTTTCCATCTGCAGTTTTTCTGGTCACTGCAGGAAACAGCTCTAAATATTAAAGAAAGTTATCGTATTACAGACGATGATGGAAACACTGCTTTCTAGATTAGTCAACTTATTGATTTATGTAAACAAGTATTTCATGAGTAAATGAAGATAACAGATGCAAATGAGACAGTGAGATCATTTTATCTTTGAAGGTGCAGAAACATTTTGTCCCATTGTTTGAGTGAAGAACATGTGAAGTGAAAAATGGGCACTTAGATGGGAAGGTCAACAGACCAAGACCTCTAGGCCAGCTGCCTGCTTTCATAAACAGTTTTATTGGACCACAACCCCACCCAATCATTTATGGATTGTCTATGGGTAGAGCTGGATAGTTGTATGGCCCACAAATTCTAATATATTTACCATCTGGTTCTTTCCAGAAAAAGTTTGCTGACCCCTGACTTAGATGGCAGTGAGAAAATAGCATTATGTTCCGAAAGTGGGTCTTATCTTATAACCATCATTTTCAGTGGACTGAAAACATATGACTTCAGTGGTACAGTATTAATAAAATTTGATATCGTTGAATTTTACATAATTGAAAACTGCAAATAAGAAGAGTTGAGAAGTCAAATGGTAACTTTATAATAAACACTGTTGCAGTCCTGAATTTGAAAGCCAAAGGCAATCATTAAATAAGGTAGAAGGAGGGTCTGTTCATTGACCTCACAGGAGATAATATAGTAGTCCATTGGTATCTGTGGGGGAATTGGTTCCAGAACTCACCCCCCAGTCCCCACCTATGCCCGCAGATACCAAAATCCAAATGGATACTCAAGTCCCTTATATAAAATGGCATAGTATTTGCATATAAGCTATGGACATCCTCCCATATACTTTAAATCACCTCTAGATTACTTACAATGCCTAATGCAATTTAAATGTTATATAAATAGTTGCCATTGTGTGCAAATTCAACTTTTGGTTTTTGGAACTCACGGGAATTTTTCCCTCTGAATATTTTCAGTTTGCGCTTGGTTGAAACCAAGGATGTGGAACCTATGAATGCAGAGGGCTGACTGTATTCTGTACCTCTGGAGGTAATGAGAGTCAAGTTGATAAGAGCTTGATATACTAGGGGCAAAGGCCCCATCCTGGCTGTAAAAAAACTTAGAGGTTCACAGTTCTGATTGCATGATGGGATCACCAGGGGAGCTTTTAAAGACCCCAGAGATATTCAGGGTTTCTTGTGGTTCCAAATTTTAGAATTGTTTTTTCTATTTCTGTGAAAAATGCCACTGGAGTTTTGATAGGGATTGCAATGATTCTATGGGTAATATGGGTAATATAGACATTTTAATAACATTAACTCTTCTGATCCACAAGATACCATTCCATTTATCTTTGTCTTCTTCAATTACTTTCATCAATGTCATAGTTTTGGTGTTTGGATCTTTTACTTCCTTGGTTAACTTTATTCGTATTTTATTGTCTTCAATACTGTTATAAATGGGATAGTTTTCTTTATATCTTTATCATTCCTGGTGTACAGAAACACAACTGATTTTTATATTTTGATTTTGAGTCCTGACACTTTATTCATTTTTTTAGATTTAACAATTTTTTTGGTGGGGTCTTTAAAATTTTCTATATACAAGATCACCTCATCTGCAAACAGAGACAATTTTACTTCTTCTTTCCCAATTGAATGTCTTTAATTCCTTTTTTCTTTCCTGTTTGCTCTGGCTAGGATTTCCAGTACTATGATGAATGAGTGGTGAAAGTGGACATCCTTGTCTTGTTCTTGATCTTAGACTGAAAGCTTTCAACTTTTCATCATTAAGTATGATGTTAGTTGTGGGTTTGTCACATATAGCCTTTATTATGTTGCAGTATGTTTCTTCTACACCCAGTTTGTTGAGTTTTTATCATGAAAGGATGCTGAATTTTGTCAAATACTTTTTCTGCATCTATTGAAATGATCATATAATTTTTATCTTGCATTCTATTAATGTGGTGTGTCACATTTATTGATTTGTGTGTGTTGAACCATCCTTGCCTCCCAGAGATAATTCTCACAAAGCTATCTTGAGAATGTACAAAACTGGAGGCATCACACTCCCTGATTTCAAACTGTATTATGAAGCTATAATAATCTAAACAGCGTAGTACTGGCATACAAACACATGGACCAATGAAACAGTATTAAGTGACCAGAAATAAACCCATGAATACATGGTCAACTAATTTTTGACACGGAGCCAAGAATACTCAATAGGGAATATATAGTGTCTTCAATAAATGGTGTTTGGAGAACTGGATACTCACATGCAAAAGAATGAAATTAGACCCCTATCTTACACCACTTATAAAATTAACACTAATGGACTACGGACTTAAACATAAGACCTGAAATCATAAAAGTCCTAGAAGAAACATAGGGGAAAAGTTCTTTGGCATTGATTTTGGCAATGATTTTTTAAAAATATGACATCAAAAACACAAGAAACAAAAACAAAAATAAACAAGTGGGACTGACTACATCAAACTAAAAAGCTTATACACAGCAAAAGAAACAATCAACAAAATGAAAAGACAATCCATGGAATAGGAGAAAATATTTGCAAGTCATATATCAGATAAGGGGTTAATATCCAAAATATGGAAGAAACTCATACAACTTAATAGCAAAAAAAAACCCCAAAACCAAAAAACAAATGATCTGATTTTAAAATCATCAAAAGACCTAAATAGACATTTTTTTCCAAAGAAGACATACAAATGGCCAGTAAGTACATGAAAAAGTGCTCAACATCAATAATCATCAGGGAAATGCAAATAAAAACCACGATGAGATATCACCTCACACCTGTTAGAATTGCTGCTATCAAAAAGACAAGGATGTGGAGAAAAGGGAGCCCTAGTGCACTGTTAGTGGGAATGTAAATTGGGCCAGCCACTGTGGAAAACAGTAGGAAGGCTCCTCAAAAGATTGAAAATAGAACCACCATATGATCCAGCAATCTCACTTCTGCATATTTATCCAAAGGAAATGAAATCATTATCTCATAGAGATATCTACACCCCAAGTTCATTGCAGTATTATTCACAATATCCAAACATGGAAATAACCTAAATGACCATTGATGGATCAATGGATGAAGAAAATATGGTACACACACACACACACATACACACACACACACAGAAATATTATTCAGCTTTAAAAAAGGGCAATCCTGACATTTGTGACAACATGGGTGAAACTTAAGTGCCTTATGCTAAGTAAAGTAAGTCAGACAGAGAAAGACAAATACTGTATGGTGTCCCTTATATGTGGAATCTTAAAAAGTCAACTCACAGAAACAGAGAGCAGATTGGTGTTTGCCAGGAGCTGAGGGATAGGCGAAATGAGGAGATGTTGATAGAAGGATACAAATGTTCAGTTATAAGACATCTGGGGATCTAATGTACCGCATGGTGACTATAGTTAACAATACTGTGTTGTATAACAGCAATAACAAAATGGTAATTATGTGAGGTGAAGGATGTGTTAAGTAACCTTATTGCAGTGAACATTTCACACTATATAGACATATCAAATCATCACACCTTAAACAACATGATATATCAATTGTATCTCAATAAATCTGGAAATCAAACAAAAAACCAACCCAGAGCTCAGGCTGCTTACCGTACCCATTACTTCAGAACCTCTGGGGGTGGGATCTAGGCATCAGTATATTTTAAAGATCCCTGGGTGATTCCAGTGTGCAGCAAAGGTTAATGATTCCTCTCTGGAAATGGGCTGTTCTTTGTGGGAGAGGGCAGAATGTGCTTCTATTTGCCTTGAGACTTTCCCATGAGAGAGTACTTCTACCCAGACCCTCTCCACTTGGGTAACTACAGACAAAGGCTCTCTCTTTGACCAAATTTTAGTCAGCGTCCTCTGAGCCCTCTGCTCAACTAGACTTGACTGTGGGCTTTGGTCTCTATCCTTATAGAGTCCAGTTTTAGCAAGAATCCTCTGAAGTCAATTTAGCTAGAATCCCTCATCCTCAATATTTGGAGAATCACCCTCAATATCTGATCACTGTCCTCATCCCCCTCCCACCATTCCCCAGTATCTGATCCTCTTGGCCCCTCATCAAGAATCCTGTTTGGTCCGTTTAGCAAGAATTATCCTACCGTCTTAGTAATTTTCTATCCACCGACCCCCGCCTTGCTCCTTGGCTATAAATCTCCACTCCCTTGGTATTCAGACTTGAGCCTGAGCTCTCTCCCCTTCTGCCAAAAGGCATTGCCATAGGTCCTCTTGAAGGAAGTCTTCCTTATCATCTTTAACAAGCACCAGAATAATTTTTTCTTTAGCAGTACTACTCACCCTTAATGTCTCAGTTTAAGCCTTAAATGTCCTTTTCTCTAGGAAGTCTGAATTAGGTGTCCCTCTCTATGCTCACAGCACCCCCTCTACTCCTCCTATCAATTGCTATTGTAGTTTCCTGCGTACTCTTCTCTGTGTCCCATTTGACTCAAAATGTCATGATGGCAACGCTCCATCCACCTTGTTCCACGTGAACAGCAGCAGCAGCAGTGAATACTCACTGCATCACACACGGACTATGTGTCACCCCCTGAGCATAGTATCTTAGTTAATACCTATCTCAACCCTATGATCATCTCCATTTTGCAGGCAACGACGTGAGGATGGGAAAATTAATTACCTTGCCTCAGGTCACACTGCTAGGAAGCCCTTAGTGCTAAGTTCAGTTTCTGGCACATGGTAGGGTGTTCAATAGAGATTTGTTGAGTGAAAAAAAATAAATGCATGAGTTGCTTTCCTCTCTAGTTTGTCCACAACCTCTCTGGTGGGGTTGAAACCACAGTGAGATTCCCTTCCCCTACTCCCATGCTTACTAAGGCTCAGCTTTGACCTCTTCCAAGTTTTCTGTCCCAAAGTAGATGGGTTGAAAGTCCTGACCTTCATATGACTGAACAGCAGCAACTTCTAATGAAAGGGCTAGTATTCCAGCTTCTTTGACAGAGCATACTTAAAGGAAGATGAAAATAAGAGAGGAGAGACTGTATGTGTAACATTTCCCGAAGTGTGTACTTTCAGCTTACAGCCTGAGAACCCAGTGTGGGAGGAATAGGGCATGGAACTGTTGCAAAAGAACCTTAAATCCTTAGACATGTCACACACTTTCTGGCAATGGAAATAAGCGTTATTTTCCACTTCTAGATACTATTGGACTTGCTGCTGTCACAACCAATAAAGCGTGAGCTCATTGAAAAGTATTATCGAATCCATATTAGCGTCCCATCATCTTATTCAGTAAGTACAAACTGCAGCACTAAAGCATTTTGCGGGGTCCAGTGGGATTTTTTTTTTATTAAAAATATGGAACGCTTTACAAATTTGTGGGTCATCCTTGCACAGAGGCCATGCTGATCTTCTCTGTATCGTTCCAATTTTAGTATATGTGCTGCCGAAGTGAGCACCAGTGGGATTTTTGCAGTTATTAGGAGTCATAAAAATTCTAAATATTTATTGACTGGGCAGTGTATTGTGGATGCAGAATACCTCATTTAATTCTCCATCAACCCTTTGCAGTAGATACTATTATTCTCATTTTACACAAAAAGAGCACAAGATATCCTAGAACACTGACAATAATATTTCCTGCTTAATACTGTGATGAAGACAAAACACCTAGGGGACTGCCGGGCCAGTGCCAGAGTGGCAGCAACAAGAAGGGTCCATGGAGGAGGCTCAGAACGCTTGGGTGGTTGGAAGGGGGATGCTAATAATATCCGGACATGGAGAAGGGGCCTCAGGTAGACTGACTGTGTCTAGAATTGGGGAGCTCATGATGATCCAAAAAAGAGGTGGTGTATACCTAAAGATCAGCAGGGGCTAAAGTGGTTGCCTTGGCAAATGGCGATGTTCTTGGGTGGGGTGGGGAGAATACGTAAGGGACCTGGAACCTCCAATGCTGGGAAGAGTGGTGCATGAATACTCAAGTATTCATTGAATCCCTACTGTGTTCTAGGCACAATGCAAGTGGCTGGGATATAGTTCTAAGCAAAAGAGCTGTGATTTCTCTCTCTCTCTCTTTTTTTTTTGCGGTACGCGGACCTCTCACTGTTGTGGCCTCTCCCGCTGTGGAGCACAGGCTCCGGACGCGCAGGCTCAGCGGCCATGGCTCACGGGCCCAGCCGCTCCACGGCATGTGGGATCTTCCCGGACCGGGGCACGAACCCATGTGCCCTGCATCGGCAGGCGGACTCTCAACCACTGCGCCACCAGGGAAGCCTGATTTCTCTCTTCATTGGAATTGTTTAGAGAAATTATTCAAATATTAACATAACACATAATTTAAAACTGTGATAGCTGTGATGAAGAAAAGGTACAAAGTACTCTACAAGTGTACAATAGGGGAATCTGCTCTCATTTGGAGGGTCAGGAAAGGCTTTCTTGAAGGAGGAACTGGAGAGAGGGAAGGAGAGTGAGCATTCCTAGCAGAAGAAACAGCAAAGGCCCTGAGGTGGAAGGAAAAGGATACATTTGAGAAAATGAAAGACAGCCAATATGTCTACAGCCCAGTGTGCTGAGAAAAATACCCCTGGGACTCTGAGCACGTTGGAGAACAAGACAAGGAACAAGCCATTGAAACTTGCCTCCAAGCTAAGACCAGAAGGACTAAGGCTATTGAACCATATAGGTCTGAGCTTCCTCAACTGGCCCCGTACTAGGGATCCAGGTAGTCCCGAGGGAGCCTTCACCATGCTGCCTGGCAGTTTCTCAGGTGGCAAGTACCCTGGCTAGGGGGGGGAGATTTGGGTTTCGGCCCTAGCTCTACCTCTTTTTCAATTAGGAGCCACTGGAGCTCTGCTGACCCTGTGGGATTGTGTAGGGAGTGGTCCTCATACTGATTAAAGGTTTTGTAGCACTGGTATGGAGCAGTGGCCTTCAACTAAGCTGCACATTAGAGTCACCTGGAGGAACTTTAAAATTACTGCTGCCATTATCCACAATAGCCAAGATATGGAAATGACCTAAGTGTCCATCAGTGGACGAATGAGTAAAGACGTGTGGTATATATACAATGAAATATTATTCAGCCATAAAAAAAGAGGAGGTCATACCATTTGCAACAACTTGTATAGCCCTTGAAGGCATTATGCTAAGTGAAATAAGCCAGATGGAGAAAGACAAATATTGTATGATCTCACTTGTATGGGGAATCTTACAAACAACAACAACGAAAACAGAAAACCAAACTCATAGAAAAAGAGATCAGACTTGCAGTTACCAGAGGCAGAGGGTGGGGGAAAGGAGATTTGGAGAAAGATGGTCCAAAGGTACAAACTTTCAGTTATGAGATCAATAAGTAGTAGGGATGTAATTTACAGCACGATGGCTATACGCAACACTGCTGTATGATATACGGGAAATTTTTTAAGAGAGTAAATTCTGTGAGTTCTCATCACAAGGAGGATTTAATTTTCCTTTTTTATTTTCTCTTTTTGCTTTTTATTGTATCTATATGAGAAGATGGATGTTAGCTGAACCTACTGTGATAATCATTTCACAACATATGTAAATGAAACCATCCTGCTGCACGCCGTAAACTTACATAGTGATGGATGTTCATTATTTCTCAATAAAACTGGAAAAAAAGTCCTACTTCTTCAACCCCATGCCCATGGCTTATGACTTAACTGCTCAGAGTATATAGGCTGGGCATCCAGACTTTTAAAATCTCTCCCAGTGATTCTAAGGTTCAAACAAGTTTGAGAACCACAGGGTTAGAGGCTAGTTCCCAAATGTCAGTCTACAGATCAGCTATATCATGAGTACCTGTAGGGCTTATAAAGAAATCTCCAGCTCTATATCAAATCTGCTGTGTCAGCACTTAAAAATGGAAGACTTAGGTGATTTTTTAACCTATCCAGGTTTGCTAAGGCCTGATTTAGATCATGGCCTCTCAAACTTTAATCTGATTCAGTCTGGGGTGGGGCCTGAGTTTCCGCATTTCTAACAAGCCCCAAGGTGTTGTTGCCTTCCAAGCTTGAATAGCAAAGTCTTCAGGGGATGCAAATGGAAGAACGGGTGGCTTTTCTCCAAAACCTGCCAAGGGCTGGACCTGAAATCTATTAGCATACAGGGACCTTACTACAAGTCCATGTCCTCTTCCCAGATCACTTTCTTCGGGGCAGGGATTGAGTCTTTTTTTTTTTTTTTAACATCTTTATTAGAGTATAATTGCTTTACAATGGTGTGTCCCTTTCTGCTTTATAACAAAGTGAATCAGTTATACATATACATAGTCTTTGTCATGGCACCATCTCTAGCATCTAAACTCAGTGCGCAGCATGTTAGAAGCAAAATAAATGGGATTTGAACTGAATAAATGCCACGATGTCCTCAGTGTCCAAGACGTAGAGCCAGCTGAAGGTGAGACATTGCTTTAACACGGGCCTTTTGCCACTTCCAGTCATAAATTCCAATTGGATGTGGTCCAATGCGAAGCTGTGTGTTACCGAAGCCTGCTCGGTAGGGGGTAGGGTCAAAGCAGGCCTCTGGAATATTAATAATTCTGAGCAGTGACCACAGCTATGATATTTACAGACCCATGAAGCACAGGGGACAGCCTGAGGCTGCACACACAGCTATAGACTCCAAGGATTTACTCTGTTCCAAATGGAGCATGTATATTGCCCAGTGCTGCCAAAAGCCATACGGCTCATTAACTTTTACTATACAGAGAAATGTGCCAGGCCTGGTGCTAAAAGGACATGACAAAGCACATTTGACAGCAACGGTCAAAGGAAAAAGCACAGTGGGAGCGGAACTGCTCTGTGGGAAGTTGCTCATGCCTTTGGAACAGGAGACAAATACCTCTGCCTCTCCGTTTGGAGGCCCAGGCTGGTTGGAATCTGACAAGGACTTATTACTTTAGAAACTTTTTTCAGGGGTTTGGTTTCTTCCCCTGGATTCTCCCTGCATGGTGATGGATGTTTTATTCCTGAATATTTTTTGATGCTATAACTATTGGTGTAGTTTGTGAGTTACATATTGGGAGGGGGTCAGAAGAGAGAAAGGAACAGAGAGAGAGCAAAAAGAGAGAGAAAGAGAACGAGACAGAGAGTTACAGAGAGACAAAGAAATAGAGAAGGGAAGGGAGAAAATCCCCCACAATTATAAGTAGTTGGAAAGGAGCAGAAAACTGTAAAGAAAGGGGTGGGAAGTCAGACAAGGATGGAGGTAGAACCTCAGGCCAGGGCTCCCCCTTCTTTTTGTTGCTTTATACTAAAGGATGGTCGAAGTATCCTTCAAAAGGAACTTAGGTGGTACACACCCTTACATCCTGCAAGAGGCATAGAGGGTGACATTTTTGGTCTCACCCTTTAGCCCTGATAAATCGCTGCTGACTCTCACCATGAAATCTCACCCTTATATTTTTTTTTCTGCCACCATCACGCTCTTTACTTTCTGTCAAAGGCTAGCCTATCTGGTTCGGGGCAGCTACCTTTTATGGGTTACATTTTTTTAGTGGTTGGAATAATTCAGATCTAGTCTCTTAGCAAGTTTGGTGAGTATAATACAATATTATTGTCTATATTCACTATACCATGCATGAGATCTCCAGGACTTTTTTACTACTTGTGGCAAATTTGTGCCCCTAAACAACATCTGTCCTATCCCCCGACCCTGCATCCCCTGGTAGCTACCATTTTACTCTCTGTTTTTACAAGTTTGGCTAAAAAGAAATGATAACTAGGGGATGTGACAAAGGCACTAATTATCGCTGCGATGGCGACATATTACAATATACAAATGTATGAAATCAATATGCATACACCTTAAATTTACACAATGTTATATGTCAAATATACTTCCAAAAAAACCCCAAACCTTTGTCAGACTATTCGAACCCAACTTTATCTGACCCTACCACTCTTAAATCTCTTCACTCAACGTCCCCCATGTCTCTGGCCCTCTTCTCTGCACACAGCCTGTGAGGAGATCTTGTCCTCCGTCCACCCCGCCCCACTCCATCCGTAGGTATAGATCCCACATGGAATGTTACACATCGCTCAGGGTTTCCCAAAGTATGTTCCCTGGACCACCTGCTTCGGAATCACCCGGATGGGGGTAAAGGAGGAGGAAGAAAGGAAGACTTTTTTACATGCAGTTTCCTGGGCCCAGTCCACCCAACCCTATTAAACCAGGCTGGGCAGGGGGCCACTGTGGAAAACTACATTTTAAATCTTCGTCCCAGTTGATTCTGATACACAGGACAGTTTAAGAACCTCAGCAAGAGCAGCCCTTCAGGGGTCTCACATTCTTCCTCTTTCAAGACCCTGTTCAGAAGATCAGAGACCACCCTCCCTAAACACATGCTGTGTCCAGAGAATGGGTCACACACTTACACAACTCGTGGAAACTCTCCAGGCCTACACTTTCTCATCTAAAAGCAGGGGGCGGTGTCTAAGTCGTGAATGGGAACAGGGACAGGACAGGTAACAAGTACAGAAGTGCAGCTGACCTGATGGGAATTAGGGGAAGAAGGAGGCTACCTGCTCTGGTTAAAGGGGCAGCTGCTTCTCCACTGCACTCAATTGTGGCTGGAGGGGAAGGCCACCCAGAGGCGCCAAATATTCTGAATTTGTAAGGAATGCTAGAAATCTGTATTTGTACATAAATTTCTCTGATTTTTAATTTCTGGCTAAATTTTTTTTTAACAGGCCAAACAAAATAGTATACACATTCAGACTGTGAGTCTATGTTTGCAACATCTGGCCTAGAGCTTCCTAGGGTTGCCTTCAGCACGAGGGTGCTGGGATTCACTGACCTGGAACCTTCCTGGCTTAATAAGTTGTTCTGTGGCTGGCTGACGCTCCTCTGCTGTCCCCTCTCCTTTTCAGAAGAACTAAGGTTCTTAAAAATTAGCACACATTAAAATCACCTGGTGGACTTGTTAACATACAGATTACCAGGCCCCACTCCCAAAGTTTCTGATTCAAAAGATCTGAAAATTTGCACTTCTAACAAAATCCCGAGGGATGCTGAGGCAGCTGGCCTAGGCTTGATGCTTTAAGAACCTCTACTATAAAGCACCACTCACTGCCTATAATGTTTCTTCTCCTTAAATCAGCGCTCACACCTTACTTAGCTCCTCGCGCATTTCTGAGTCACTTCACACAGCGGTCACTTTGGGCCCTTCTGGGGTTGCTCACGTGATCAAATCCATTTGGACAATAATAACTGTCTTTTTTGGTTGTTTACTATGTGCCAGCCATTCATGTAAACACATTACTATATTAACTTTGATCTTCATCACAACCCTATTAGGAAGTCATCAGCACCTCTAATTTCTACCTGGAGGGAAGTGAAGCCCAGGGAAGTTAAGTAACTTGCCCGCAGTCACATAGTTAGTGAGTGGCAGAGACAGAATCCAAACCCAAAATGTCAGACTCCGGAGCCTGTTTATCATAGAATTTCTAGACAAAGCCTGGATACTTTTGAGAGTGAAAGGAAACATTATTAATGATTATGCCCGACGACAGATGTAAACCAGGACTGTCATAGGCAAACCAGGATGTAAGGTCACCCTGTGCATTCTGCCATTTCAAATGTCCTTTTTGGATGATCTACAACTTTGTGAAAAGGGCACAGATGTTGCAGCCAGTCAAAATACAGCTTAATTGAGCTAAAGCATGAAAGCACTTAGGTCAGGGCCTGCTACATGGTAGGAACTCAACAGATGTCTCTTTCTTTCAGTCAAGCTTCTAAATCCTTACAGGGGAACATAGGCAAGTGTAATATATAGCTAAGATTCTGGAGGCCCTACAATAATGTTGATAGAAAAAAAAAAAAGAACATAAATGAAAACTCTTAAAAGGTCACACTAAGATTCTAATAATCCAGGGCTAAGCATAAGAGTCCATAGGGGGCAACTCCCTCAGGTTTTACATTTTTAAGGAGGTATGGAGTTCGAAGTGAGTCTTGAAGATTGAGTAGAAGATGGGAAGGCTAGAACTGGTGATAGGAAGAGAAAGACACAGCCCTTATGCAGAAACTAAATTAAGGCTAAGAAGCATCTCTGTGACTAATCTCTGTTGCATGCTTCAAGTTCACTCCAACCTTTGTAAGACTCCAGATAGGATAAAAGAGAGAAATATCTTTATTTATTTAGTGAGTTTTGTATACTCTGTCATTATTTTGCCCTCACTCACAAAGCCCTAGAGAACCCGGATGAAGACTTGATCCTCCCAGGCACGCAAGTACAGACAGAGAAATTTCTGAGAAGAATTGGCCTGGGGTTTTCGAGAACTTTTGAATTTCGGGATTTTGAACAAAATCCTGCCCATCACGATGGTTTTCACAGTCAGAGCAACAGCTGCTGGTACTTAGTCCCCCCGATTTATGTGAAAAGGAAGGACAATTTCATCATACTTTTTCTCAGTCCCAAGTGTGTGAAATTCCAAATAGGCTCAACGCTACCCTCTAGTGTGCAAAATGGGCAGATGTGGGGATCAGAGAGCGTTCGTGACAAAACCCCTGGAAGAAGACTGGAGAAGGTAAGGAGAAAGAAACATTCTTGTATTTTCAGAAGGTCCATGAATTAAAAAGTATCCAAGGACTCTAAGAAACAGACAAATACTTCCCTGATGAAAGGTCTAACGTGGTACTTCCCATAGAATATCATGTTCTGTAAAGTACCAGTCCTATGTGATATTCCATCCACATACCCTCCTGAGGCCCATGGTGAAAAAGTTAGGAATTCTCTGTACACCATGCTCCTCAAGCCCTCGTTAGAGAATCAGTGTTTAATAAAGGCTTGTATAGTAAAGGCTCTGGGAAGTTATGCAATGATGAAATTCTACTTCTCACACATATTTGAGCACTGTAACCTTTTCTGTTTTGTTTTCTCACAAATCCATGTTATCCCCTGGGAGAACTGCTCCTAGAGCATACATCGGCCAGTGCTAGTGGGAAGAACACAGAGTTCTTACCTTAAGCTCTCCTATGATGAAAGAAGATCTTCCTCATAGGGTTTGATTACTCTACTTTGCTTGCAAAGATAGAAATCAATAGTAACCCAGTAGAGCTGACCAAGGTACAAAAGGGCAAAAGAACAGGGTGATGACTGAAACCAAGTATCTGATCCATGGCACCAAGGACTGGAGGATCCCATAAGAGGCTAAGAGGTCATCCAGCTCCACCCCACCCTACATCCCACCCAAGTCTTTAGGCAAGACACGCAATCTTCTTACAGTTCTCCTAAAGTGTCATTCTCACTCTCTGTCGATCAAAGTTCGAATAAGGCTTCGTTCAAGTGTCCCCTTCAGATTTTTCTCCTGACTCTAGGCTCCATTGAGCATTTCCATTTCTGACCTTCAGTTAGATCATTCATTTATTCACCGAAGGCATATTGAACACCTGCTATATGTACAACATGGTGCTGGGAGTGCAGATCTGAATAAGACAAAGAGCATCCTTTTGAGGAGCTCATAATTTCTGCCACTGAAGGGAGATGTGAAAAGGGGACAATGCAGACTCCACTGAAGCAGATGAAGATACAATAAGCCACAAAGACATTGCCGAATACCATCCAAGAGGGTTGTCAACATGATCGCATGGAGTTCCTAGAACAAAGCCTGGCTTATGGTAAGCACTCCGTAGATGTTAGCTGTTATTGTTGTTATTACTACCACTGCTATTACAGATTACATTTTTTTGCATTACTTGGTTCTTTCTTTTTTTTTTAACCAGATACTATTTATTTATTTATTTATTTATTTATTTATTTATTTTTGTTTATGGCTGTGCCAGGTCTTGGTTGCTGCACGTGGGCTTTCTCTAGTTGCGGCAAGCGGAGGCTACTCTTCGTTGCGGTGTGTGGGCTTCTCATTGTGGTGGCTCCTCTTGTTGCGGAGCATGGGGTCTAGAGTACAGGGGCTTCAATAGTTGTGGCACGTGGGCTCAGTAGTTGTGGCACATGGGCTTAGTTGCTCCGCAGCATGTGGGATCTTCCCGGACCAGAGATTGAACCCATGTCCCTTGCATTGACAGGTGGATTCTTAACCATTACACCACCAGGGAAGTCCCATTACTTGGTTCTTAATATGCTGTAAGTGTCCAAGAAAATGGAAGGGTAAGATGCCATCTCCCCCACAAGTGGTTTACTTGGTGAAATTACTCCTTTACTCAGTGGCTGATAAATACCAAAGCCAGTGACACTGTAAAATGATGCTACTGATGACTCTCTTTTTGGCTTATTTCATTGATTCATCAATTCCTTCCTTTATTGTTTTGACTAATACTATGGAGTCCCCATTATGTGCCAGACTCTGTGCGAGGGATGGGGAATATAGTAATCAACAAGACAGATATGGTGTCTGCTTTCCTGGAGCTTGCTATAGCCCAGGACTTGGGAGAAAATTTAAACAAAATTATGTTATGTGAATGTATTTTGTGACATACAAGGCAGGGGTAAATGTAGAGTGTTATTACAATTTAACAACTTACCAACAGTATTGCTGTCAATCTTGGCCTTTAGTCTTTGGAATGGAGAATATCACTGTGCTTACTTGTCACTGTGCCTGGTTGCATGACCTTCAGAAATGTCTGCTGAACAAATTAATGAGTGGACAAATTAATTAGAAGCATTATTACTAAAATTCCATTTGCTACATAAATATAATCATGATGAAAAGAAAGGGGGTGATAAGAATACATATGAATTAATGAACTCCTATTCTGTGATAAATGACATCATGTGCCTCATTTTAAGGGTGAGAAAAAAAAATGAAGTTCAGAGATATTAAGTAACTTGCCCAGGGCTTCAAACCTATACACACAGATAGTAGAGGAACCAGTGGCCTGAGAACACACATTTTCCTTCCCCTTTAGGGGGAAGCTACATTCTTTCCCCAGATCCCGTTTTTATTATTGGGGAACACGGTCTTCTTTTCCAGACTAAACTAAGTGGGAACGGATGAGGGGATGACTTCCACCTAATATGTCACAGCTGGAGATGGGTGCCATGGCCATTAGCTGAAATTAATGCCCTGAAGGCAGTCATTACCAGCCCCAGTCTACTAGGAACCCAGAGCATCTCTGATAATGCAGTCTTGATGTCCTCCCAACATTTTCCAAATAAAGTGAAGCAAACAACAGATTTCCTTAACACCAAAAGGCCAGGAGTCTCTGTGCTGAGTGAAGTTGATGGAGAACTCAGTCACACAATAATGGGGCCTGAAAGTCACCTAGTCCAAGTCTTTACTTGACTGTTTAATCTCCTCTACTCCATCCCCACCAAGTACCCTCTAGCCTATGGGTTGGTGAACTTGTTCACATTTAGGGTAAGCTATTTGGAATGACCTGATTGGAAAGTCTACTATATGTTGAGCTGAAATCTGCTTCAGGCAGCTTCTACTCATTGGTTTTCACTTCCTCCCTTGGGGTCACCCAGAAATATGATCTGCTATCCACATGATTCTTATTTCTATATTTCCCCTATGATACTTGTCATACCACACGCTCATGCTATTATAAACTTAATCCTTTTCCTTTCAACTCATTGTAAATAAACACCTATTTTAATCTCAAAACTGAGCAATAATGTCCATGAAATTGTAGGTTTGATATGATTGTTTTCTATTTTTTCTAATAAATATTAACTATATTATCAGTATGTTATTAATTACATGTATTATTTGTATTAATGTATTATTAACTAACATTATTATTAATGTATTATTAATGTATTGGTGGTGGTATGACTACCCCATTTTGGGAAACATCATACATATTCCTTCTCTATATACAGTATTTGAAAATTACAACCACAGCCTTCATTAGAACAAACATTCCCATTACTTTCAATCATATGATATTATGCAAAATTAATTTACCATCCTAGGTGTTTGCCTCTGATTTGTCTACATGCCTACTTAGGTTTGGGGGAGCCAGTTTCATATAAAATTCTGTAATTATTTATGTTCTGATTTTACTAATACAATCTGTGTTTTCATTAGCTTTCTGGACAGTTGAACTACTGTATGTATTTCTAAAGAGTTCACTGGTCCTTAAGATCCTTAAGCATTTTTTTTTTATCCACACCTATGTTATAACATCCTTTCCCATCTTGATCATTCTTTTTTCTTTCCAGTAGAGAATGTTTTTCTTGCCCCCCAGCTTTATTGAGATAAAACTGTTGTATAATATTGTGTAAGTTTAAGATGGACAGGTTGACATGACACACATATTGCAGAATGATTACCAGAATTACGTTAGCTAACCCATCACCTCACATAACTATCATTTTTTAATGTGGTAAAGACATTTAAGATCTACTCTCTTAGCAACTTTCAAGTATATAATACAGTATTTTTAACTGTACTCATCATGATGTGCAGTAGATCCCCAGAACTTATTCCTCTTATAACTGGAAGTCTGTACACTTTGGTCAACATCTTCCCATTTCCTCCCATGCCCCAGCCCCTGACAAACCACCATTTCCTCTCTGTTTCTATGTTTGGCTTTTTTAGATTCCACGTAAGTGATATCATACACTGTTTTTCTTACTTATTTCACTTAGTATATGCCAAATTGTACTAAGAAGACACAAATCAATGGAAAGATATCTCGGGTTCATGAATCAGAAGAATTAATATTGTTCAAATGCCAATACTATCTAAAGCCATCTATAGACTCAGTGTAATCCCTATCAAAATTCCAATGACATTTTTCACAGAAATATAAAAACAATCCTAAAACTTGTATGGGGCTTCCCTGATGGCACAGTGGTTGAGAGTCCGCCTGCCGATGCAGGGGACACAGGTTTGTGCCCCAGTCCGGGAAGATCCCACATGCCGTGGAGGGGCTGGGCACGTGAGCCATCGCCGCTGAGCCTGCACATACAGAGCCTGTGAGAGGCCCGCATGGCGAAAAAAAAAAAAAAAAAAAAAAAAAAAAAACTTGTATGGAACCACAAGAGACCCCAAATAGCCAAAGCAATCCTGAGAAAGAAGAACAAGCCTGGAGGAGTCACTTCCTGATTTCAAACTGTACTACAAAGCTGTAGGAATCGAAACGTTATGGTATAGGCATAAAAATAGACTCATAGAACAATGGAACAGAATCGAGAGCCCAGAAATAAATCCTGGCATACACAGTCAACTAATATTTGACAAGGGAGCCAAGAATACTCAGTGGGAAAAGCATAGTCTCTTCAAAAAATGGTGCTGGGAAAACTGGCTCTTCTTTTGCAGAAGAATGAAATTGGACCCCTTTCTTACCCCATTCACAAAAATTATTCAGAAATAAGTAAAGACTTAACATAAGACCTGAAACTTCAAAACTCCTAGAAGAAAATATAGGGAGAAGGCTCTTTCATATGACACCAAAAGCCCAAGCAACAAAAGCAAAAGTAAAGAAGTGGGACTCATCAAACTAAACAAGCTTCTGCACAGCAAAAGAAACAATCAGCAAACTAAAAAGGCAACCTATGGAATGGGAGAAAATATTTGCAAATCATATGTCTGATAAAAAGTTAATATCCAAGATATATAAGGAACTCATACAACTCAATAGCAATAATAATAATAATAATCCTATTTTTAAAATGGGCAAAGGGCTTAAATAGCTATTTCTCCAAAGAAGACACACAAATGACCAAGAAATACATGAAAATGTGCTCAAAATCACAAATAATCAAGAAACAAAGCAAAAGAGAGGCATGGACATATATACACTACCAAACGTAAGGTAGATAGATAGTGGGAGCAGCCGCAGAGCACAAGGAGATCAGCTCAGTGCTTTCTGACCGCCTGGAGGGGTGGGATGGGGAGGGTGGAAGGGAGGGAGATGCATGAGGGAAGGGATGTGGGAACAGATGTATATGTATGACTGATTCACTTTGTTATAAAGCAGAAACTAATAAAAATAAAATAAAAAAATAAAAAAAAGAAAATGCAAAATAAAAAACTCAACAAGATATCATGTCACACCTGTTAGAATGATTATCATCAAAAAGACAAAAGATAACAAGCTGGCGAAGATGTAAAGAAAGGGAACCCTTGTGCACTGTTGGTGGGAATGTAAGTTGGTACAGCCACTACAGAAAGCAGAATGGAGTTTCCTCTAAAAATTAAAAATAGAACTACCATTTGATCCAGCAATGCCACTTTTGATTATATATCAAAAGGAAATGAGATTAAGATCTCAAAGAGATATCTGCACCTCATGTTCTTTCCAGCATGATTCACAATAGCCAAGACACGGAAACAACCTAAGTATCCATAGACAGATGAATGGCTAAAGAAGATGTGGTGTATGTATAAACAATGGAATATTACTCAGCCATGAGAAAGAAGGCTATCCTGTCATTTGCAACAACATGGATGGACCTTGTTCTTTCTTTTGGAACCAAGTACAAGAGCTTGCATTGATCTTTACTATATTTCATCTTGGCCTATCAGTTTAACTGTAAAGATGCTTGCTGATTCTGATTCTGTTACCTAAAATATTCATTCTCTCTCCTAGCCTCTTGCCATCTACAGATTTGATAAACATGCATTCTGTATCTTCATCCAAATCATTGACAGGCATATGGTCCTAGAAACTTGCTTCCAGGTTGATATTAATTCATCAATCATCTTACTTTGGGTACTAGTTTCTATTATTGAATTATGTTTCTTCATTATTAATCTTCTAGAGACTTTTGTCATTTAATATGGTTTATGTAATACTCTGGTAATCACTTTTGACATACTTAAGTACTGCTTCATAAGCACATTTTTATTTTTGTAAGATTATTAAAGAATTTCTTAAAGGCCACTCACCGCTGGATGTTATAATAAGGTTTATTATTATAAAGTACCTATTTATCCACTCATTGAACAAAACACTTGACATATGCTGCTCATCATGGTAGGTATTACCGTCCCTAAGATAGAGGGGAGGAGTTTCTGAAAGGTCATAAAACCATCAAAGTAACCCATTTAGTAGTTGGAGAAGCTAAGATTTAAACGCAGGTCTGTCTGACATCATAGCACAATTCACTTTTTTTTTTTTTTTTTTTGCAGTACGCGGGCCTCTCACTGCTGTGGCCTCTCCCACCGTGGAGCACAGGCTCCGGAAGTGCAGGCTCAGCGGCCATGGCTCACGGGCCCAGCCACTCCGCAGCATGTGGGATCCTCCCGGACCGGGGCACGAACCCGCGTCCCCTGCATCGGCAGGTGGACTCTCAACCACTGCGCCACCAGGGAAGCCCCACAATCCACTTTTATTTTTTTCTTTTTTCTTTTTTGCTTTATAACAAATTTAATCAGTTATACATATACATATTTTCCCATATCCCCTCCCTTTTGCATCTCCCTCCCACCCTCCCTATCCCACCCCTCCAGGCAGTCACAAAGCACCGAGCTGATCTCCCTGTGCTATGCGGCTGCTTCCCACTAGCTATCTACCTTACGTTTGGTAGTGTACATATGTCCATGCCGCTCTTTCACTTTGTCACAGCTTACCCTTCCCCCTCCCCATATCCTCCAGTCCATTCTCTAGTAGGTCTGTGTCTTTATTCCTGACTTACCCCTATGTTCTTCATGACATTTTTTTTCCTTAAATTCCATATATACGTGTCAGCATACAGTATTTGTCTTTCTCTTTCTGACTTACTTCACTCTGTATGACAGACTCTAGGTCCATCCACCTCATTACAAATAGCTCAATTTCGTTTCTTTTTATGGCTGAGTAATATTCCATTGTATATATGTGCCACATCTTCTTTACCCATTCATCCGATGATGGACACTTAGGTTGTTTCCATCTCCGGGCTATTGTAAATAGGGCTGCTATGAACATTTTGGTACATGTCTCTTTTTGAATTATGGTTTTCTCAGGGTATATGCCCAGTAGTGGGATTGCTGGGTCATATGGTAGTTCTATTTGTAGTTTTTTAAGGAACCTCCATACCGTTCTCCATAGTGGCTGTACCAATTCACATTCCCACCAGCAGTGCAAGAGTGTTCCCTTTTTTCCACACCCTTTCCAGCATTTATGGTTTCTAGATTTTTTGATGATGGCCATTCTGACTGGTGTGAGGTGATATCTCATTGTAGTTTTGATTTGCATTTCTCTAATGAGTAAAGATGTTGAGCATCCTTTCATGTGTTTGTTGGCAGTCTGTATATCTTCTGTGGAGAAATGTCTATTTAGGTCTTCTGCCCATTTTTGGATTGGGTTGTTTGTTATTTTGTTATTGAGCTGCATGAGCTGCTTATAAATTTTGCAGATTAATCCTTTGTCAGTTGCTTCATTTGCAAATATTTCCTCCCACTCTGAGGGTTGTCTTTTGGTCTTGATTATGGTTTCCTTTGCTGTGCAAAAGCTTTTAAGTTTCATTAGGTCCCATGTGTTTATTTTTGTCTTTATTTCCATTTCTCTAGGAGGTGGGTCAAAAAGGATCTTGCTGTGATTTATGTCATAGAGTGTTCTGCCTATGTTTTCCTCTAAGAGTTTGATAGTTTCTGGCCTTACATTTAGGTCTTTAATCCATTTTGAGCTTATTTTTGTGTATGGTGTTAGGGAGTGATCTAATCTCATACTTTTACATGTCCCTATCCAGTTTTCCCAGCACCACTTATTGAAGAGACTGTCCTTTTTCCACTGTACATTCCTGCCTCCTTTATCAAAGATAAGGTGACCATATGTCCGTGGGTTTATCTCTGGGCTTTCTATCCTGTTCCATTGATCTATCTTTCTGTTTTTGTGCCAGTACCATACTGTCTTGATTACTGTAGCTTTGTAGTATAGTCTGAAGTCAGGGAGCCTGATTCCTCCAGCTCCATTTTTCGTTCTCAAGATTGCTTTGGCTATTCGGGGTCTTTTGTGTTTCCATACAAATTGTGAAAGTTTTTGCTCTAGTTCTGTGAAAAATGCCAGTGGTAGTTTGATAGGGATTGCATTGAATCTGTAGATTGCTTTGGGTAGTAGAGTCATTTTCACAATGTTGATTCTTCCAGTCCAAGAACATGGTACATCTCTCCATCTATTTGTATCATCTTTAATTTCTTTCATCAGTGTCTTATAATTTTCTGCATACAGGTCTTTTGTCTCCTTAGATAGGTTTATTCCTAGATATTTTATTCTTTTTGTTGCAATGGTAAATGGGAGTGTTTCCTTGATTTCACTTTCAGATTTTTCATCATTAGTATATAGGAATGCCAGAGATTTCTGTGCATTAATTTTGTATCCTGCAACTTTACCAAATTCATTGATGAGCTCTAGTAGTTTTCTGGTAGCATCTTTAGGATTCTCTATGTATAGTATCATGTCATCTGCAAACAGTGACAGCTTTACTTCTTCTTTTCCAATTTGGATTCCTTTTATTTCCTTTTCTTCTCTGATTGCTGTGGCTAAAACTTCCAAAACTAGGTTGAATAAGAGTGGTGAGAGTGGGCAGCCTTGTCTTGTTCCTGATCTTAGTGGAAATGGTTTCAGTTTTTCACCATTGAGGATGATGCTGGCTGTGGGTTTGTCATATATGGCCTTTATTATGTTGAGGAAAGTTCCCTCTATGCCTACTTTCTGCAGGGTTTTTGTCATAAATGGATGTTGAATTTTGTCGAAAGCTTTCTCTGCATCTATTGAGATGATCATATGGTTTTTCTCCTTCAATTTGTTAATATGGTGTATCACGTTGATTGATTTGCGTATATTGGAGAATCCTTGCATTCCTGGAATAAACCCCACTTGATCATGGTGTATGATCATGTGCTGTTGGATTCTGTTTGCTAGTATTTTGTTGAGGATTTTTGCATCTATGTTCATCAGTGATATTGGCCTGTAGTTTTCTTTCTTTGTGACATCCTTGCCTGGTTTTGGTATCAAGGTGATGGTGGCCTCGTAGAATGAGTTTGGGAGTGTTCCTCCCTCTGCTATATTTTGGAAGAGTTTCAGAAGGATAGGTGTTAGCTCTTCTCTAAATGCTTGATAGAATTCGCCTGTGAAGCCATCTGGTCCTGGGCTTTTGTTTGCTGGAAGATTTTTAATCACAGTTTCAATTTCAGTGCTTGTGATTGGTCTGTTCATATTTTCTATTTCTTCCTGATTCAGTCTTGGCAGGTTGTGCATTTCTAAGAATTTGTCCATTTCTTCCAGGTTGTCCATTTTATTGGCATAGAGTTGCTTATAGTAATCTCTCATGATCTTTTGTATTTCTGCAGTGTCAGTTGTTACTTCTCCTTTTTCATTTCTAATTCTATTGATTTGAGTCTTCTCCCTTTTTTTCTTGATGAGTCTGGCTAATGGTTTATCAATTTTGTTTATCTTCTCAAAGAACCAGCTTTTAGTTTTATTGATCTTTGCTATCGTTTCCTTCATTTCTTTTTCATTTATTTCTGATCTGATTTTTATGATTTCTTTCCTTCTGCTAACTTTGGGATGTTTTTGTTCTTCTTTCTCTAATTGCTTTAGGTGCAAGGTTAGGTTGTTTATTCGAGATGTTTCCTGTTTCTTAAGGTGGGATTGTATTGCTATAAACTTCCCCCTTAGAACTGCTTTTGCTGCATCCCATAGGTTTTGGGTCGTCGTGTCTCCATTGTCATTTGTTTCTAGGTATTTTTTAATTTCCTCTTTGATTTCTTCAGTGATCACTTCATTATTAAGTAGTGTATTGTTTAGCCTCCATGTGTTTGTATTTTTTACAGATCTTTTCCTGTAATTGATATCTAGTCTCATAGCACTGTGGTCGGAAAAGATACTTGATACCATTTCAATTTTCTTAAATTTACCAAGGCTTGATTTGTGACCCAAGATATGATCTATCCTGGAGAATGTTCCATGAGCACTTGAGAAAAATGTGTATTCTGTTGTTTTTGGATGGAATGTCCTATACATATCAATTAAGTCCATCTTGTTTAATGTATCATTTAAAGCTTGTGTTTCCTTATTTATTTTCATTTTGGATGATCTGTCCATTGGTGAAAGTGGGGTGTTAAAGTCCCCTACTATGATTGTGTTACTGTCGATTTCTCCTTTTATGGCTGTTAGTATTTGCCTTATGTACTGAGGTGCTCCTATGTTTGGTGCATAGATATTTACAATTGTTATATCTTCTTCTTGGATCGATCCCTTGATCATTATGTAGTGTCCTTCTTTGTCTGTTCTAGTAGTCTTTATTTTAAAGTCTATTTTGTCTGATATGAGAATTGTTACTCCAGCTTTCTTTTGGTTTCCATTTGCATGGAATATCTTTTTCCATCCCCTTACTTTCATTCTGTATGTGTCTCTAGGTCTGAAGTGGGTCTCTTGTGGACAGCATGTATATGGGTCTTGTTTTTGTATCCATTCAGCCAATCTGTGTCTTTTGGTGGGAGCATTTAGTCCATTTACATTTAAGGTAATTATCGATATGTATGTTCCTATTCCCATTTTCTTAATTGTTTTGGGTTCGTTATTGTAGGTCTTTTCCTTCTGTTGTGTTTCTTGCCTAGAGAAGTTCCTTTAGCATTTGTTGTAAAGCTGGTTTGGTGGTGCTGAACTCTCTCAGCTTTTGCTTGTCTGTAAACGTTTTAATTTCTCCATCAAATCTGAATGAGATCCTTGCTGGGTAGAGTAATCTTGGTTGCAGGTTTTTCTCCTTCATCACTTTAATTATGTCCTGCCACTCCCTTCTGGCCTGTAGAGTTTCTGCTGAGAGATCAGCTGTTATCCTTATGGGGATTCCCTTGTGTGTTATTTGTTGTTTTTGCCTTGCTGCTTTTAATATGATTTCTTTGTGTTTAATTTTTGACAGTTTGATTAATATGTGTCTTGGCGTATTTCTCCTTGGATTTATTCTGTATGGGACTCTCTGTGCCTCCTGGACTTGATTAACTATTTCCTTTCCCATATTAGGGAAGTTTTCAACTCTAATCTCTTCAAATATTTTCTCAGTCCCTTTCTTTTTCTCTTCTTCTTCTGGAACCCCTATAATTCGAATGTTGGTGCGTTTAATGTGGTCCCAGAGGTCTCTGAGACTGTCCTCTGTTCTTTTCATTCTTTTTTCTTTATTTTGCTCTGCAGCAGTTATTTCCGCTATTTTATCTTCCACCTCACTTATCCGTTCTTCTGCCTCAGTTATTCTGCTATTGATCCCATCTAGAGTATTTTTTATTTCATGTATTGTGTTTTTAATCGATGCTTGATTCATCTTTAGTTCTTCTAGGTCCTTGTTAACTGTTTCTTGCATTTTGTCTATTCTATTTCCAAGATTTTGGATCTGGGAAATAGAATCTTGGATCATCTTTACCATCATTATTCTGAATTCTTTTTCAGGTAGACTGCCTATTACCTCTTCATTTGTTAGGTCTGGTGGGTTTTTATCTTGCTCCTTCTCCTGCTGTGTGTTTTTCTGTCTTCTCATTTTGCTTATCTTACTGTGTTTGGGGTCTCCTTTTTGCAGGCTGCAGGTTCGTAGTTCCCGTTGGTTTTGGTGTCTGTCCCCAGTGGCTAAGGTTGGTTTAGTGGGTTGTGTAGGCTTCCTGGTGGAGGGGACTAGTGCCTGTGTTCTGGTGGATGAGGCTGGATCTTGTCTTTCTGGTGGGCAGGTCCACGTCTGGTGGTGTGTTTTGGGGTGTCTGCGGACTTTTTATGATTTTAGGCAGCCTCTCTGCTAATGGGTGGCGTTGTGTTCCTGTTTTGCTAGTTGTTTGGCATAGGGTGTCCAGCACTGTAGCTTGCTGGTCGTTGAGTGAAGCTGGGTGCTGGTGTGGAGATGGAGATCTCTGGAAGATTTTCGCCGTTTGATATTATGTGGAGTTGGGAGGTCTCTTGTGGACCAGTGTCCTGAAGTTGGCTCTCCCACCTCAGAGGCACAGCACTGACTCCGGGCTCCTCAATTTGGGATGATTTGTTGTCTATTCATGTATTCCACAGATGCAGGGTACATCAAGTTGATTGTGGAGCTTTAATCCGCTGCTTCTGAGGCTGCTGGGAGAGGTTTCCCTTTCTCTTCTTTGTTCTCACAGCTCCTGGGTCTCAGCTTTGGATTTGGCCCCGCCTCTGCGTGTAGGTCGCCGGAGGGCGTCTGTTCTTCGCTCAGACAGGACAGGGTTAAAGGAGCAGCCTCTTCGGGGACTCTGGCTCACTCAGGCCGGGCGGGAGGGAGGGGCACGGAGTGCGGGGCGAGCCTGCAGCGGCAGAGGTCGGCGTGACGTTGCACCAGCCCGAGGCGCGCCGTGCGTTCTCCCAGGGAAGCCGCCCCTGGATCCCGGGACCCCGGCAGTGGCGGGCTGCACAGGCTCCCGGAAGGGCGGTGTGGGCAGTGACCTGCGCTCGCACACAGGCTTCTTGGCGGCGGCAGCAGCAGCCCCAGCGTCCCACGCCCGTCACTGGGCTCCGCGCTTTCAGTCGCGACTCGCGCCCGTCTGTGGAGCCCCTTTAAGCAGCGCTCTTAATCCCCTCTCCTCGCGCACCAGGAAACCAAGAGGGAAGAAAAAGTCTCTTGCCTCTTCGGCAGCTCCAGAGTTTTCCCGGACTCCCTCCCGGCTAGCCCACTATCCACTTTTATTCTAAAATGGTAGACTCCGAATGGGAATTGAGTTTGGACAGATAGGCATGCCTGCTCTCAGCAGAGTGTCTGCATTTGCAAAGCTAATATGTAACAGCTATCCTGGAAAAATATCAAACCTCTGCCAAGGGCTTTGATTTGGAAACACTGAAAACCTTAGTCACATAATCTGCACAGAAGAGAGGTTCATATAGAAGAAAAGATGTGGCATACTTTGTGTGAGGAGTCTCAGTATGGAAGCCAGGAGCAGAGAGCAACATCGGGAGGGGTACGTGCTTTAGTTCTGCATATTAGAGAATAATACTTCTGAAGGCTGGTGAATTCCAGAAACTGGAATTGAAAATGAGTTTAGTTATGGTCTTTAATTGTGGTACAATTCCATGGGAAGAAGAAATAAATATTGTCTAGATTGAGCCTCCAGATCCTGCAGCCGCTGTCACTATAGCTACCACTCTCTTGCTTCTACTGGATGAATAACAGAGTAATGCCATCTCTCTGGATTTCTCCGACCACATTCATGGACACAAAAGCAACCCAGGTCGTTTCCCTTAAGAGCTTCTGTACTAGAAAGGGAGCTGTATTCTTCACCCTGTCCTACACAGGCTACAGAGCTCCAGTCAACATGGGAACTATTTAAAGTGATGTAGGAGACTGATGACTCCCAAAGGAAAGGCAGACTAGTGGCTGTGCTGTATGAACTTCAGTTCCTGGACATTTACCCCTTTGGAAGAGAGTTGAGATGGCTGCTTTTCAATGGGTACAGGCTCTCTGCAACCTTGGCCCTATTTCTTAGCTTTTAGAAGGTGGGTAGCAAGCAAACTTTTCCAGTAGAAGGCTGTGTTTCCAGGTGCCAAAAATGCACTTGGCCATGGAACTGCTGCAGAAGGTCTCTGGGGGAACCTCTGTGTTTTTGCATGGTTATGGGTTGCTAGGTCTGAGATAACCTGGGGCAGGCTGCATTGCTCACCAAATCCCTAAATGAAGTGCTTTAGCATCAGAACATGGGGAAAGCTTGCCTGGCTTTTCTGTCGGGGTTGGCAAAGCCAACTACATAGCTGCCATGTCAAAGACCTCATGCAAGATATGTCCAGCTGAAAGCATGGAACGTCTTGGTCAGATCAGATGGCTGGTCCGTGTGGAAGGGAGCCAGTCATCCACCAATGCTTGTTTAAGGTAATCTGAAACATTTTAAATAGTAATTTCATTAAAAAGCCCTTTCCACCAGCCTCTAAATAGCAGAGGAGGCAAGTCTATGTAACGAGAATTTCATTACAGTGGAAACTGTCTTGCACATGTTGTTTTCTTCCGTGGTTTTGGTAACCATGCTCCCAAGAGAGAACAGGCTAGGACTTCCTAGGATGTACTACATCAGTGATGCCAGTGCCAACCTGATCCTAAGGGAAACTGAAATCTGACCTAACCTATAATGTGATCTGCTTGATTGCTAAAACAAACAGAAGGCCCTCCCACATCCTGCACTAGAGAAAGACTTGAGTTGGCATCCCTCTGGGTGTGGTCCCTTCACATGGTGAAGGGAAACTTCCCTGTTTTGGATGATGCCTCTGAAGTCACCAGCATATCTTGACAGCGGCTAGCTACCTCAGAGAATTTTCTGTATTTGGCCTATGGGGGTTGGCATTTGGGGTTCCATGTCTGGCCCCAACCTAACAGCAAGGGAAGTCTGTCTCCACAGCTGCTCAGTGTGCCCTGGTGCACAGGAGAACTAGGTGGGTACTTAAGAGGTGCCCACACAGTACAGTGGGAGAAACTGTGTTACTTTTCAGACTGGCTGCTCTGAGGCTCTTCCCCATCTCTGGCTGGGATTATTGTCACAATCTCCCAGTGGCCTCCCTGCTTTCTCCCTTACTCTCTCAGTCTGTTCTCAACACAGCAGCCAAAGTCATGCTGTTCAGACCTAGGTCAGATCATGTCACTGCTCTGCTCAGAACCTTCCAAAGGCTTCACACCTCACTCAGTAAATTAAAAGCCCAAGTCCTCATGGTAACGTGTAAGCCCTGATTCTATCCTTCTTATCACCTACTACTCTTTCCTTGTATCCCCTCTGTTCAGCTACCGTGGCCTCCTTGCTCTTCCTTGGACACATTTCTGTCTCAGGGTCATTTCTGCCTCTTACTTTTTCTTTGCTTATCTACATAGCTTGCTCCCTTATACACTCTAGATTTGCTCCTATTTGATCTTCTTAAAGAGACCTTCTCTGAGCCATCCTCACCTAAGAGCACCCTCTCCTCCACTTCCTCGCCTAACGTTTCACCCTAGCATTTATCAATGTCTAATATATTATACAGTTCGCTTAATATTTTATTTATTGTTTGTCTCTGCTGGACAATCTCTGGGAGCAAAGATTTTTGTCTAATTTGTTACCTGTTGAATCCCCAAGATCTAAAGATCTATAATAAGCACTCAACAAATATGTGTTCCATAAATGAATTATACCATTTAATCCTTTCAACAAACGTGTGAAGCACATACTGCTGTATCCATTCACAGATAGAGAAAATAAGCTTAGAGATGTTAAGTGACCTGCCCCAGGTCACATTGACAGTCATTGATCTTTCTTTGGCCTGATCACTTACTGCAGGGCATCATTATGCTGCTTCTCCTGCCACAATACCAAGTCTCCTAAAATCAGTAGCTTTCAGGTACAGTCCTACCACACTTCTAATAATCGCTAGTCCCTTCCACACCAATTCTTACAGACTGAAGTTAACAGCATTTCTTCCATAGTTTCTCTTAGGCTTTCTAAAGTAGCGACCCATACTTTTCCATGTTGTAACTCATTCTCTGTCCACAGTGGACCCGTGAGATGAGGAGCTCTCCTTTAGCCCAGCGCAGTCAGATACTAAAAAGAAATTCTGTAAATGAGAACATTCTAAGTAGACTTTCTATAGCATATTGTGTATGAAGCACAATTTATAATGCTTTCTTATTCTTATTGTATGTCCTTTCTGACCACTCCAGGAAAGAACTTTGACCCTGAGTTCAGAAGGTCTTCATTCAAATTTCATCTTTGTTACATAGGCTAGCTGTACGACCAAGGGCAAGTGACTTAAACATGTCTTTGACAAGACTTTCTAATCACCAAATAGTTCTTACTGCAGAGGGTGATTGTAAGGTGTGAATGAAATTATGTTCATGAAGCACTGGTGAATATTATGAGAATGCACAGAACATTTAGATATGATAAGGAGATGGTAGTATAATTATCGAGAGTAGGAATCTAAAGAGGCCCACATCAGCTGCGTTGTTTGTCACCATTCCACTGGCCCAAGTTAGAATGTGTGAATTCATTCATCACCATTGCTAAAAACAATAAGAAATCTTCAAAATCATCAATCAATCAAAAAGCATTAGTTAACAAACTTCCACTATGTTCTCTTCATTACCAGGTCATGAGTTAAAAAAAAAAAAATTCCCATTGGATCTTGCCAGTATATTTGTGGAGATAAACATTTATATGGGAAAAAAGAACCAAGAGCACTCTACAGTAAGCAGGTAGGGCCAAAGACACAGCAATGGCCATCAGCAATAGAGGGGTAGAGGTCTTTCCCAGAAAAGGTAGTCCAGGAGGACTCAGTAGGGAGGTAGTACTTTGGGCTGGCCTTACATGTGAACTGAACCTGAATAGGTAGCAGGAAAGCAGACACATCACTGGAAGAATAAGTTAGCTTAAAAGATGAGGCTGACAAAGGAGGCTGGAGTCAGAAGCTAGAGGGCCTTGAACAGCAGTTGAAGAGCTTTGACCTTGATCCTACAAGAAATGGGGGAGTGGGTCAATGTGTAAGAACCTAAGAAATGTTTAAGAGTCAAAGAGGCAAAGAAATCTGGAATGTTGGAGCTGGAAGTTACCTCATCCACTTCAGCCTCAACCTGGGATTGAAGAGGACACAGAGGTCCAGAGTAATGAAGTGACTTGCCCAAGAGACAATGTCAGTGAATCCATGACAAAACCAAGACTTCAACTCAGGTCTCTGGCTCCTAGTCTGGTATTCCCCACTCTTCAGAAAAGGACAGCACATGCATGGCTAATTTTATGAGCCATAGCACCAAAAAAGTCTTCTCTTATCCCATCTCCTCACATGTGCATCAACCATGATGCACACTTACCATTGCTAAATTTTAAAATCGGCATTAAATGATCTAAGATAATTCAGTCCAGTATTCTAGTGAGCAAACAAGAGTTAACACAAGCATCTACACTTGCTTTTCCAATAGCCTGAAATCAAGTGATACCTGCTTTTCTTTCACATTTGCTCTACTTTCCCTTCAAATTCCACTTCTTCCTCTCACCCATTATTTAATCATAAGGTCTTAATCCCAGGCCCTGTCCACACCATGTCTGAGCCTTGCATCCAGGTCCTGGTTGCCAACAGCCAAGTATTTTCTTAAGAAACTAGAATTGAGGACTTCCGGGTAAGATGGCGGAAGAGTAAGACGCGGAGATCACCTTCCTCCCCACGGATACACCAGAAATACAGCTACACGTGGAACAACTCCTACAGAACACCTACTGAATGCTGGCAGAAGACCCCAGACCTCCCAAAAGGCAAGAAACTCCCCACATACCTGGGTAGGGCAAAGCGGAGAGATTCCCGCACAGAAGATCGGTGCCGAGCGGCACTCACCCGCCCGAGAGGCTTGTCTGCTCGCCCGCCAGGGCGGGCGGCGCTGGAAGCTGAGGCTCAGGCTTCGGTCAGAGCGCAGGGAAAGGACTGGGGCTGGCGGCGAGAACTCAGCCTGAAGGGGGCTAATGTGCCACAGCTAGCCGGCAGGAAGTTCGGGGAAACTCTGGAGCTGCCGAAGAGGCAAGAAACTTTTTCTTCCCTCTTGGTTTCCTGGTGCGCGAGGAGAGGGGATTAAGAGCACTGCTTAAAGGGGCTCCACAGACGGGCGCGAGTCACGACTGAAAGCGCGGAGCTCAGTGACGGGCGTGGGACGCTGGGGCTGCTGCTGCCGCCGCCAAGAAGCCTGTGTGCGAGCGCAGGTCACTGTCCACACCGCCCTTCCGGGAGCCTGTGCAGCCCGCCACTGCCGGGGTCCCGGGATCCAGGGGCGGCTTCCCTGGGAGAACGCACGGCGCGCCTCGGGCTGGTGCAACGTCACGCCGACCTCTGCCGCTGCAGGCTCGCCCCGCACTCCGTGCCCCTCCCTCCCGCCCGGCCTGAGTGAGCCAGAGTCCCCGAAGAGGCTGCTCCTTTAACCCTGTCCTGTCTGAGCGAAGAACAGATGCCCTCCGGCGATCTACACGCAGAGGCGGGGCCAAATCCAAAGCTGAGACCCAGGAGCTGTGAGAACAAAGAAGAGAAAGGGAAACCTCTCCCAGCAGCCTCAGAAGCAGCGGATTAAAGCTCCACAGTCAACTTGATGTACCCTGCATCTGTGGAATACATGAATAGACAACAAATCATCCCAAATTGAGGAGCCAGGAGTCAGTGCTGTGCCTCTGAGGTGGGAGAGCCAACTTCAGGACACTGGTCCACAAGAGACCTCCCAGCTCCACATAATATCAAACGGCGAAAATCTTCCAGAGATCTCCATCTCAACACCAGCACCCAGCTTCACTCAACGACCAGCAAGCTACAGTGCTGGACACCCTATGCCAAACAACTAGCAAAACAGGAACACAACGCCACCCATTAGCAGAGAGGCTGCCTAAAATCATAAAAAGTCCGCAGACACCCCAAAACACACCACCAGACGTGGACCTGCCCACCAGAAAGACAAGATCCAGCCTCATTCACCAGAACACAGGCACTAGTACCTTCCACCAGGAAGCCTACACAACCCACTAAACCAACCTTAGCCACTGGGGACAGACACCAAAAACAACGGGAACTACGAACCTGCAGCCTGCAAAAAGGAGACCCCAAACACAGTAACATAAGCAAAATGAGAAGATAGAAAAACACACAGCAGGAGAAGGAACAAGATAAAAACCCACCAGACCTAACAAATGAAGACGTAATAGGCAGTCTACCTGAAAAAGAATTCAGAATAATGATGGTAAAGATGATCCAAGATTCTATTTTCCAGATCCAAAATCTTGGAAATAGAATAGACAAAATGCAAGAAACAGTTAACAAGGACCTAGAAGAACTAAAGATGAATCAAGCATCGATTAAAAACACAATACATGAAATAAAAAATACTCTAGATGGGATCAATAGCAGAATAACTGAGGCAGAAGAACGGATAAGTGAGGTGGAAGATAAAATAGTGGAAATAACTGCTGCAGAGCAAAATAAAGAAAAAAGAATGAAAAGAACAGAGGACAGTCTCAGAGACCTCTGGGACCACATTAAACGCACCAACATTCGAATTATAGGGGTTCCAGAAGAAGAAGAGAAAAAGAAAGGGACTGAGAAAATATTTGAAGAGATTATAGTTGAAAACTTCCCTAATATGGGAAAGGAAATAGTTAATCAAGTCCAGGAAGCACAGAGAGTCCCATACAGAATAAATCCAAGGAGAAATACGCCAAGACACATATTAATCAAACTGTCAAAAATTAAACACAAAGAAATCATATTAAAAGCAGCAAGGCAAAAACAACAAATAACACACAAGGGAATCCCCATAAGGATAACAGCTGATCTCTCAGCAGAAACTCTACAAGCCAGAAGGGAGTGGCAGGACATAATTAAAGTGATGAAGGAGAAAAACCTGCAACCAAGATTACTCTACCCAGCAAGGATCTCATTCAGATTTGATGGAGAAATTAAAACGTTTACAGACAAGCAAAAGCTGAGAGAGTTCAGCACCACCAAACCAGCTTTACAACAAATGCTAAAGGAACTTCTCTAGGCAAGAAACACAACAGAAGGAAAAGACCTACAATAACGAACCCAAAACAATTAAGAAAATGGGAATAGGAACATACATATCGATAATTACCTTAAATGTAAATGGACTAAATGCTCCCACCAAAAGACACAGAGTGGCTGAATGGATACAAAAACAAGACCCATATATATGCTGTCTACAAGAGACCCACTTCAGACCTAGAGACACATACAGACTGAAAGTAAGGGGATGGAAAAAGATATTCCATGCAAATGGAAACCAAAAGAAAGCTGGAGTAGCAATTCTCATATCAGACAAAATAGACTTTAAAATAAAGACTACTAGAAGAGACAAAGAAGGACACTACATAATGATCAAGGGATCAATCCAAGAAGAAGATATAACAATTGTAAATATTTATGCACCCAACATAGGAGCACCTCAATACATAAGGCAAATACTAACAGCCATAAAAGGAGAAATCGACTGTAACACAATCATAGTAGGGGACTTTAACACCCCACTTTCACCAATGGACAGATCTTCCAAAATGAAAATAAATAAGGAAACACAAGCTTTAAATGATACATTAAACAAGATGGACTTAATTGATATTTATAGGACATTCCATCCAAAAACAACAGAATACACGTTTTTCTCAAGTGCTCATGGAACATTCTCCAGGATAGATCATATCTTGGGTCACAAATCAAGCCTTGGTAAATTTAAGAAAATTGAAATTGTATCAAGTGTCTTTTCTGACCACAATGCTATGAGACTAGATATCAATTACAGGAAAAGAGCTGTAAAAAATACAAACACATGGAGGCTAAACAATACATTACTTAATAACGAAGTGATCACTGAAGAAATCAAAGAGGAAATTAAAAAATACCTAGAAACAAATGACAATGGAGACACGACGACCCAAAACCTATGGGATGCAGCAAAAGCAGTTCTAAGAGGGAAGTTTATAGCAATACAATCCCACCTTAAGAAACAGGAAACATCTCGAATAAACAACCTAACCTTGCACCTAAAGCAATTAGAGAAAGAAGAACAAAAACATCCCAAAGTTAGCAGAAGGAAAGAAATCATAAAAATCAGATCAGAAATAAATGAAAAAGAAATGAAGGAAACGATAGCAAAGATCAATAAAACTAAAAGCTGGTTCTTTGAGAAGATAAACAAAATTGATAAACCATTAGCCAGACTCATCAAGAAAAGAAGGGAGAAGACTCAAATCAATAGAATTAGAAATGAAAAAGGAGAAGTAACAACTGACACTGCAGAAATACAAAAGATCATGAGAGATTACTACAAGCAACTCTATGCCCATAAAATGGACAACCTGGAAGAGATGGACAAATTCTTAGAAATGCACAACCTGCCAAGACTGACTCAGGAAGAAATAGAAAATATGAATAGACCAATCACAAGCACTGAAATTGAAACTGTGATTAAAAATCTTCCATCAAACAAAAGCCCAGGACCAGATGGCTTCACAGGCGAATTCTATCAAACATTTAGAGAAGAGCTAACACCCATCCTTCTCAAACTCTTCCAAACAATATCAGAGGAAGGAACACTCCCAAACTCATTCTACGAGGCCACCATCACCTTGATACCAAAACCAGGCAAGGATGTCACAAAGAAAGAAAACTACAGGCCAATATCACTGATGAACATAGATGCAAAAATCCTCAACAAAATACTAGCAAACAGAATCCAACAGCACATTAAAAGGATCATACACCATGATCAAGTGGGGTTTATTCCAGGAATGCAAGGATTCTTCAATATACGCAAATCAATCAATGTGATACACCATATTAACAAGTTGAAGGAGAAAAACCATATGATCATCTCAATAGATGCAGAGAAAGCTTTCGACAAAATTCAACACCCATTTATGATAAAAACCCTGCAGAAAGTAGGCATAGAGGGAACTTTCCTCAACATCATAAAGGCCATATATGACAAACCCACAGCCAACATTGTCCTCAATGGTGAAAAACTGAAACCATTTCCACTAAGATCAGGAACAAGACAAGGCTGCCCACTCTCACCACTCTTATTCAACATAGTTTTGGAAGTTTTAGCCACAGCAATCAGAGAAGAAAAGGAAATAAAAGGAATCCAAATTGGAAAAGAAGAAGTAAAGCTGTCACTGTTTGCAGATGACATGATACTATACATAGAGAATCCTAAAGTTGCTACCGAAAAACTACTAGAACTAATCAATGAATTTGGTAAAGTAGCAGGATACAAAATTAATGTACAGAAATCTCTGGCATTCCTGTACACTAATGATGAAAAATCTGAAAATGAAATCAAGAAAACACTCCCATTTACCATTGCAACAAAAAGAATAAAATATCTAGGAATAAACCTACCTAAGGAGACAAAAGACCTGTATGCAGAAAATTATAAGACACTGATGAAAGAAATTAAAGATGATACAAATAGATGGAGAGATATACCATGCTCCTGGATTGGAAGAATCAATATTGTGAAAATGACTCTACTACCCAAAGCAATCTACAGATTCAATGCAATCCCTATCAAACTACCACTGGCATTTTTCACAGAACTAGAACAAAAAATTTCAAAATTTGTTTGGAAAAACAAAAGACCCCGAATAGCCAAAGCAATCTTGAGAACGAAAAACGGAGCTGGAGGAATCAGGCTCCCTGACTTCAGACTATACTACAAAGCTACAGTAATTAAGACAGTCTGGTACTGGCATAAAAACAGAAAGATAGATCAGTGGATCAGGATAGAAAGCCCAGAGATAAACCCACGCACATATGGCCCACTTATCTTTGATAAAGGAGGCAGGAATGTAAAGTGGAGAAAGGACAGCCTCTTCAATAAGTGGTGCTGGGAAAACTGGACAGGGACATGTAAAAGTTTGAGATTAGATCATTCCCTAACACCATACACAAAAATAAGCTCAAAATGGATTAAAGACTTAAATGTAAGGCCAGAAACTATCAAACTCTTAGAGGAAAACATAGGTAGAACACTCTATGACATAAATCACAGCAAGATCCTTTTGGACCCACCTCCTAGAGAAATGGAAATAAAAACAAAGATAAACAAATGGGACCTAATGAAACTTCAAAGCTTTTGCACAGCAAAGGAAACCATAAACAAGACCAAAAGACAACCCTCAGAATGGGAGAAAATATTTGCAAATGAAGCAACTGACAAAGGATTAATCTCCAAAATTTATAAACAGCTCATGCAGCTCAATAGCAAAAAAACAAACAACCCAATCCAAAAATGGGCAGAAGACTTAAATAGGCATTTCTCCAAAGAAGATATACAGACTGCCAACAAACACATGAAAGAATGCTCAACATCATTAATCATTAGAGAAATGCAAATCAAAACTACAATGAGATATCATCTCACACCAGTCAGAATGGCCATCATCAAGAAATCTAGAAACAATAAATGCTGGAGAGGGTGTGGAAAAAAGGGAACACTCTTACACTGCTGGTGGGAATGTGAATTGGTACAGCCACTATGGAGAACAGTATGGAGGTTCCTTAAAAAACTAAAAATAGAACTACCATATGACCCAGCAATCCCACTACTAGGCATATACCCTGAGAAAACCATAATTCCAAAAGAGACATGTACCAAAATGTTCATTGCAGCTCTATTCACAATAGCCCGGAGCTGGAAACAACCTAAGTGTCCATCATCGGACGAATGGATAAAGAAGATGTGGCACATATATACAATGGAATATTACTCAGCCATAAAAAGAAACGAAACTGAGCTATTTGTAATGAGGTGGATAGACCTAGAGTCTGTCATACAGAGTGAAGTAAGTCAGAAAGAGAAAGACAAATACCGTATGCTAACACATATATACGGAATTAAAAAAAAAAAAAGTCATGAAGGACCTAGGGGCAAAACGGGAATAAAGACACAGACCTACTTGAGAATGGACTTGAGGATATGGGGAAGGGGAAGGGTAAGCTGTGACAAAGTGAAAGAGAGGCATGGACATATATACACTACCAAACGTAAGGTAGATAGATAGTGGGAAGCAGCCACAGAGCACAGGGAGATCAGCTCGGTGCTTTGTGACCGCCTGGAGGGGTGGGATGGGGAGGGTGGGAGGGAGGGAGATGCATGAGGGAAGGGATGTGGGAACAGATGTATATGTATGACTGATTCACTTTGTTATAAAGCAGAAACTAATTAAAAAATTAAAAAAAAATAATAATAAAATAAAAAAAAAAAAAAGAAAAATGGAGCTGGAGGAATCAGGCTCCCTGACTTCAGATTATACTACAAATCTATAGTAATCAAGACAGTATGGTACTGGCACAAAAACAGAAAGATAGATCAATGGAACAGGATAGAAAGCCCAGAGATAAACCCACGCACATATGGTCACCTTATCTTTGATAAAGGAGGCAAGAATGTACAGTGGAGAAAGGACAGCCTCTTCAAAAGTGGATCTGGGAAAACTGGACAGGTACATGTAAAAGTATGAGATTAGATCACTCCCTAACACCATACACAAAAATAGACTCAAAATGGATTAAAGACCTGAATGTAAGGCCAGACACTATCAAACTCTTGGATGAAAACATAGGCAGAACACTCTATGATATAAATCACAGCAAGATCCTTTTTGACCCACCTCCTAGAGAAATGGAAATAAAAACAAAAATAAACAAATGAGACCTAATGAAACTTCAAAGCTTTTGCACAGCAAAGGAGACCATAAACAAGACCAAAAGACAACCCTCAGAATGGGAGAAAATATTTGCAAATGAAGCAACTGACAAAGGATTAATCTCCAAAATTTACAAGCAGCTCATGCAGCTCAATAACAAAAAAACAAACAACCCAACCTAAAAATGGGCAGAAGACCTAAATAGACATTTCTCCAAAGAAGATATACATACTGCCTACAAACACATGAAAGAATGCTCAACATTATTAATCATTAAAGAAATGCAAATCAAAACTACAATGAGATATCATTTCACACTGGTCAGAATGGCCATCATCAAAAAATCTAGAAACAATAAGTGCTGGAAAGGGTGTGGAGAAAAGGGAACACTCTTGCACTGCTGGTGGGAATGTGAATTGGTACAGCCACTATGGAGAACAGTATGGAGGTTCCTTAAAAAACTACAAATAGAACTAACATATGACCCAGCAATCCCACTACTGGGCATATACCCTAAGAAAACCATAATTCAAGAAGAGTCATGTACCAAAATGTTCATTGCAGCTCTATTTACAATAGCCCGGAGACGGAAACAACCTAGTGTCCATCATCGGATGAATGGATGAAGAAGATGTGGCACGTATTTACAGTAAAATATTACTCAGCCATAAAAAGAAATGAAATTGAGCTATTTGTAATGAGGTGGATGGACCTAGAGTCTGTCATACAGAGTGAAGTAAGTCAGAAAGAGAAAGACAAATACCGTATGCTAACACATATATATGGAATTTAAGAAAAAAATGTCATGAAGAACCTAGGGGTAAGACAGGAATAAAGACGCAGACCTACTAGCGAATAGACTTGAGGATATGGGGAGGGGGAAGGGTAAGCTGTGAGAAAGCGAGAGAGTAGCATGGACATATATACACTACCAAACATAAAATAGATAGCTAGTGGGAAGCAGCCGCGTAGCACAGGGATATCAGCTCAGTGCTATGTGACCACCTAGACGGGTGGGATAGGGAGGGAGACGCTAGAGGGAAGAGATGTGGGAACATATGTATATGTATAACTGATTCACTTTGTTATAAAGCAGAAACTAACACACCATAGTAAAGCAATTATACTCCAATAAAGATGTTAAAAAAAAAGCTATGAGAAGGCTAAAATATGCAGAAAACAACTATTAGAATCAGAAAATCATTTAAATAAAAATATTTTTACTACTAAAGAATCTAGTGGCTAGAAGTGCTATAGCCATATCATGATTATTCAAAGTTATAACATTATTTTGATTCATGTCACTTCTAACTCTCTGTAACAAAGAATCAGAGTTAAATAACAATATATTTTTTGTAATAGATGAAAAAAAAAAGCTGCATCAAGGTGCCCCCAAATTATACATATGTGAATAAAAATTATATTTCTACCCTCAGGTTTCAGCTTCCCGTCAAAATTTAACATTAACATTTTGCCCTTTAAATATCTATATTGAATAAACACAGCATCTCTAGAAGAACTTTTATGGTAAAAAAAATAAATTATTATTTGCACAGCACATATCAGATCTGAAAAATCCTCCAGTTCTTCTGTTAACTTTTATTTATTGAAACCGTATGTGATTCAACATGTCTTTCTGCTTTATCCTAAAGGGGAAAATAATCACATATCCTTGGTGTACAATTTTCTTGTGAAAGAAGAGATTGGTTCTTTTTTTTTAAGCCATAGCTATTTAAATAAGATAATCTGAGCTAAACATTGCCCCAGAGGTAAGGATGCTGATAATGATATACACAAGAGAGTATTGCTTTAAATCTGCTTGTTTTTTTTAGGGATTTCATGGTGTGTCTCCCTACTTGCACATACTATGCTAGTTTAGAAATTTAGATTCTCTAATGATATACCACTCTTTCTATGCGTATATGTAATATCTTCTTTGTTTTTCCAAAACTTGCCTTTGATTCATTCTGAAAGGCAAGCAAATCTTTCACAATTATGTGCTTTTTCCTTCCTATTTTTACGGTTACAGTCTTTTCAAAATGTTGACATTTTAAATCTCTCCATGCTCTAAATTAAAATTAAAAATTTTGCCCCCAAAAAAAAAAAAAAAAAAAAAGAAACTAGAATTGACTAGGCTTTGATCTGAATAAAATTTGTTTTTACAATTCCCATCTTGAAATAAAATTTAAACTTCTGCTTGGTGTGTTGAGAGGAGCCAAATAATAAACTGAAAATGAAATTGTTGTCCCTCCGCACAGTCCAGCAACCACATAGGAGTGTGATTTGCCTGGACCAAGAGGTGATGATGGGCCTGACAGTGTGATGGGCTGAATATTGGATCA
The DNA here is from genome assembly GCF_964165515.1 of Mesoplodon bidens. Classification (NCBI taxonomy): domain Eukaryota; kingdom Metazoa; phylum Chordata; class Mammalia; order Artiodactyla; family Ziphiidae; genus Mesoplodon; species Mesoplodon bidens. The sequence continues at coordinate 76,515,882 of NC_138167.1, read as the reverse complement.
TGCTCAGCCTAGTATGTTTCTCTAGAAATTACTTCCTGGAAATAGAATTACCTCACTGTACTAAACTCTTGAATTTGCCTTTGTTTGAACATCTATAACATAAGGGTGGGTAGATATGTGGATGAACTAGATGACAGGTGAACTTTGAGATTCATTGAAGCCCTATAATCATTATATTCAATTTTAACCAAAGTGACTCAAAGTCAGCTTTTCAGAATTCTAGTTATTAGGAGAAAAATCTATGCTTTCTTTCACTGTACATTGTCTTATGCCTCATACAATATTCCATACTTAGGGATCACAATGTATTACCTTATTAAAGGCCCCAAGAAGTTTTGCAGTAAGTAAACTGCTTAAACAGCTGCTGCCCAAACTTATTTATCATGGAATCTTTTCTTTTCCTGTAAGAAATCCCTAGCCTAGTTTTACCAAATTTATTAGCAAGACAATAAAGAATGAAAAGAATAATTACCGGTGAGAACTGGGCAAATTTCTTATCTACTAACATGAGAATATGATCCAGTAATTCATGACAACAGTCCCTAGAGGAGAAAAACAAGAGGTGATAAATATGATTTTTAATCAACTAGAAAAGGCTATATATAGGGGTATCTATGGAAAAAAAACTAAACATGATTTACATTTTGACATTCAGGAATGATTCTAGAGCAGTTCACCTGCTGGCTTGTTAAAATAATGTTATCTCAGAAAGTCCAGCTATTCAGAAGATAAATTCCTACATGACACAACTATTGCAAGTAGGTTCAAATATCGTAAAGGATTCATGGCAGAAACACTAAAGTCACATAAATTCCCTGTAACATCAACAACCCCCATTTGCATAATCACGTTGTCAATAAAATCCTTTCTTATACATTATCCTATTTGAGTCACTCCATTATTCTGGTTTTTATCTCCAGTTTATAGATAAGGACACGAAAACTCAGAGAAGCTAAGTGTAGTGGATGTTGCAGTGTGCCACCCAGATTCCCCTTAGCACCAAGACACCCCCTTCCTCCTGCCAAAATGCAGGCTGCTGATGGGTCAACACTGAGTCCCTCCCCAGGAAAGGGAGTTGTCTTGCACAAAGGCAGATCTGCCTCCCAGGATAGCCCACATCTACTGACTTGTCAAGAAAAGGGTACAAAGCTTCATCCCCTTGCCTTGATTCGGGACATCCCTGAAGGGCTAGCCCAGATTCACAGTTTCTGAACCTACTGTAACAACTTCATCACAGTTCCTGAGCCTCTGTTGCCTCTTCCCAGTTCTCCTTCTCTCATTTCTCTTAGGTGTGGATCCCCAGGGCCTCCCCAGTTAACATCCTGCATGCAAATCTCCACCTCAGAGCCTGGTTCCTGGGATACCCAACCTAACGACTCTAACTTGACTAAGGTCACCCTACTAGCAAATAACAGAACCATAACATGAATGCAAATTCCATGCTCTGTCAGCACACCAATATGCCACTTGGCAGGTGGGCCTATGAATGGATGTGACCTCTACACTCACATCCCCTGCCATTAGGCACCGCATTTGCTAGCTTCAGTCACACTGGCCTCCTTTGCCTTCCTTGAACCCACCAAACCCAATCCCATCAGAGCTTTGTGCTACCTCTTCCCTCTGTCTGGAAATTTCTTCCCCCAGATCATTATATGACTGGCTCTTTCTTGTCTTTCAGGGCTCAGCTACAGGGTCATCCCCTCAAAGGTGCCTACCCTGACCATCCAATATAAGGTAATCCTTTTGTTCTAGTCTTTCTTCTCTAGCACACTGTTCTGCTATATGTCCATATTAGCACTTAATTCTCTGACATTAGCTTATGCATTTACTTGTGTATTATCTTCTCCCTCAAGGCTTGGCCTCCAGAAAAATGTAATTCCCATGATAGCAGGAACTTTATGAATATTCTCAGTACTTTGAACAGTAGTTCTCAAAGCGTGGTCCATGAACCACCAATGAAACTGTTTTCATAATGATACTTAGACATTACATGTCTTTTTCATTATGTCAACATTTTGCAATGATTATATGAAAACAGTGGTGGGTAAAGCTGCTGACTCCCTAGCATGAATCAAGCAGTGGCATCAAGCTGTACAACTACTCATTGTGTTCCTCACTTTAATGTCCTTAGAGGGGGGAAAAAAGCCAGTTTCATTAAAGAACGTCCTTGATGAAGCAATAAAAATTATTGTTTCAAAATTGTGACCCTTGAGTACACATCCTTTTAATATTTTATGTGATGGAAAGAAAGCAACCATGAAGTATTCCCCTTGAGTGACAAAGAAACTTTGTGTTGAAGAAAAGCATTTGTGTGCTTGTTTGGTATGAGCTATACTAGCTGCAGTTTTCATGAAACACCATTGTTACTTGAAAGAACGACCAACAGTCAAACTATGGTTATTTATATCTGGGTATCCGACAGACATTTTCTCAAAAATGAATTAAAATGCCACTGCAAGGAAAACAGCTGACAGTATAGTTGCCCATGATAAAATTCAAAATTTCAAGTGAAAATTAGAATTTTGGAAAACTTGCATCTGTCATCATCATTTTGGCAGCTTCCCACTACTTAAAGATTTTTTTCTGATGAAATTGGTGATATTAACAAATATGTGATTTTAAAAAATATAGCATATATAGTGTGATGCAATGTATCAACTTTTAGACTACCTGAATAACTCAGGAAACTATCATTTTCATAGTGAACAATGCATGAAGTTACAAAATTACGCATGGTAAGAGGAACCATTCTGAGTGCAAGATAGACCAATGGATTTTAACGTAATAGAGTATGAAAAATTAATTGATATGGTTTCAAAATCCTCATTGCTGCTAACTTTTAAGAACTCACTACTAATTAAATTTTATTTTAGCATCAAAGATTATCCACAGTTATCCAAAAAGGCTATCAAATCACTTTCCCTTTTCTAGTTAAGTAAGTATATGAGAAACAGATTTTTTTTTTTTGCGGTGCACGGGACTCTCACTGCTGTGGCCTCTCCCGTTGCGGAGCACAGGCTCCAGACGCGCAGGCTCAGCAGTCATGGTTCACGGGCCCAGCCGCTCCGTGGCATGCGGGATCTTCCCGGACCGCGGCACAAACCCGTGTCCTCTGCATCAGCAAGCGGACTCCCAACCACTGCGCCACCAGGGAAGCCCGAGAAACAGATTTTTTAAATATACTTTAACCAAAACACATATCACAACAGATTGAATGCAGAGTGCAAAGACAGAACTGTCAGACAAAGGCAGATACTAAAGAAATTCACAAAAATGTGAACCAATGTCACTTGTTTTTTCTCCATTCTTTTTTTTTCTTTTTTTATTGGGGTATAGTTGTTTTGCAATGTTGTGCTAGTTTCTACTGTACAGCAAAGTGAGTCAGCTATATGTATACATATATCCCCTCTTTTGTGGATTTCCTTCCCATTTAAGTCACCACAGAGCACAGAGTAGAGTTCCCTGTACTATACAGCAGGTTCTCATTAGTTATCTATGTTATACATATTGGTGTATATATGTCAATCCCAATCTCCCAATTCATCCCACTCCCCCTATCCCCCCTTGGTGTCCATACGTTTGTTCTCTGCATCTGGGTCTCTATTTCTGCCTTGAAAACAAGTTCATCTGTACCATTTTTCTAGATTCCGCATATATGTGTTAATATATGATATTTGTCTTTTTCTTTCTGACATGCTTCACTCTGTATGACAGTCTCTAGGTCCATCCACATCTGTACAAATGACCCAGTTTTGTTCCTTTCTACGGCTGCATAATATTCCATTGTATATATGTACCACATCTTCTTTATGCATTCATCTGTTGATGGGCATTTAGGTTGCATCCATGTCTTGGCTATTGTAAATAGTGCTGCTGTGAACATAGGGGTGCACGTATCTTTTTGAATTATGGTTTTCTCCAGATATATGCCTAGTAGTGGGATTGCTGGGGCATATGGTAGTTCTCTTTTTAGTTTTTTAAGGAACCTCCGTAGTGTTCTCCATAGTGGCTGTATCAATTTACATTCCCACCAAAGGAGCAAGAGGGTTCCCTTTGAAACAGTTTCACTTTTCTCACTAGTTTTTTTTTATTGTTTTGAAAAATGGAGCTCTTTTATAAAATTTATCAGTTATTTTTATTAATATGTAATGCAATTATTGACTTAAAATCAATCAATCAATTTTTTAAATGTCTTAGTCTTAATTTAGAAATTGATAAATATTGATAGATACTACCCACATAAACAAAATCTCTTTGGGGTCTTCAAAATTTTTTAAGAGTGTAAGGGGATCCTGAGACCAAAATGTTTGAGAACTTTTGGTCTAGAATTAGTGCTTTCATAGATTCGGCATTCAAAAACTATTTATTGAATGTTCCAATATTTATAAAAGGAAACAGGTAATTTAAAAAAATACACTTTCAGTTGGGTTATAGATCATGTCTCTGCACAATGCAAAAATAGAATATTGTATCCACCTGAGTGAGCAAGTACACTTTCCCCGTGGCTCAAAGTACGTAGCTGTCAAGAAAGAGAATATCCATCCCAAGTTTGATGGTCTTGAAAGGAAATCTCCATTTCCTACAGACTGCCAAAATCAAAGGTTTTTTAGGACGCCGGAAGTCTGTCGGCTTAAAATTAGTTCTCATAGACCTTGCCTTGCTTAGTAGTGTTCTTTACCTGTAGCCAAGGAACATTTATGAAAGAGAAGAATCCAGCACAGTCCCAGACAGTTAATGAGTTCATCTATGCTCTACCCATCAGGCTGTCTAAAGACATGGCAGCCAATGCTGTTTGAACAGGAAATCTGCTTTGGAAGCCCTGACACTTAAAGTTTCTCTTTAATGGATATGGATCAAATCAAGTTCATAGTCAGGAGCACCAAGCTGCCCCTCTTCCTCAAGCTCCCCTCTCAAGCCAGGGCATTATAACCAAAGAGAAGCAAAAAATACTAGGATTATCAACTGAGATGGGAACCCTTTGGTAGTGCCAATGTTATGAAAGCTAAAATTAAGAGGCACTGAAGTGAGCGTTCTCAATATTGAAACTCAAAGATGACAATGGGATTCTCTGCCCAACATTTTCTGGAGCTGACCCCGGGATTTTCAACAGTTTTAAAGAAGGCTCATTCTATGGCTTGCCAGATTTTGAGCAGTAGTCCTGACCGGCCTTCATCAGGAAAGTAGAGGAGGTTCACCTCAAATTTTGGAAAAAGAAGATTGCTTATATCTGAATTACAACAACTTCCTGATTAAGTAGAACCAAAGCAACAAGACCTTTCCATTAGACAGACACTTTTTGTCCTACTTTAAAAAAAAGTGAAGTGATAAGACAAGCAAGTGACATAAATAATTTCATAAGGAGAAAGGACTACTTACAAAGAGTATCTGGGGTCCAACATCCTTTCGGCTCAGTCTTTACTGTACTTTCAGTGTTCAGTGCAGTTGATATGATTAATAACGACTATGGTTCAAAACGATGATTCAGAGGCATCAGAAATTCAGGCACTCACCAACTCTTCATGAATCTTAGAAAGTTAATAGACACAATTTATTACTGAAACCTTTGCATCATGTCTTGAGATAACTGGGAAGGCTATGAATAGTTTGTACTACTACTCACAGGCTACAAATTACTGTGACACATTTCCCGGGACTGATACGGTCACATCATAGGCACTACCAGTTAATAGTTTGTTACTAAATAGTAGCTGAAATATTGAAGGTGGATACAAGATCATCTTTATCATAATAAAACAGCCATCCCTGGACAGGCTGAACATCAGTTCCCCTCCCTGTTCTTGCTTCACTCTCTTCAGTTACTGTATTATCAGTACAAGTGGTTCATGTTTATTGTTTGTCTCTCTCCATGAGAAAGGAAACTCCAGGCATGGAGGGTCCTGGTCTCATTCCCTGTGGTTTCCCTGCACCTAGAACAGAGCCTGCTGCATTGTTAGGGCTAATAACTGGTGCTGAATAAATGAGTCTTGAACATTCCTCAAGTGCTTGCATGTTCAATCATAGGTGACAAGTTCCAGTCTCTCTCTGCCTCTCTCTGTCTGTATCTGTCTTTCTTTTTCTCCCTCTCCTTCTCTTTCTCTCTATTTCTATTCTCACTCTCTTCTCCTTGTATTCTGCTGTTTGTTCAGAGCCTAATCAGGTACCTGGCACATAATAGGAGTGTCTCAGATATTGAATTGTCTTTGTTTGTTCAGGCTGCTATAACAGAATACCATAGACTCAGTGACCTATAAACAACAGAAATTTATTTCTTACAGTTCTAGAGGCTGGGAAGTTCAAGATCAAGATGCTGGCTGATTCTGTGTCTGAGGAAGCCCTGCTTTCTGGTTCATCGGTGGCACCTTCTCATCTTCTCATGTGTCCTCACATGGTAGGAGGAACTTCTTTTATAAGGACAGTAATCCTATTCTTGAGGATGCTGCCTTCATGACCTAATCACCTCCCAAAGGGCCCATCCTCTAAAACCATCAACTTGAGGGTTTGGATTTCAACACATGAATTTTGGGGGAACACAAACATTCAGACAATAGCAATGATGAAGGAATAAATGAATAAATTGTAGGAATCTTTTCTAATTGCAGTAAAGGTTTTGTCTGGTTTTAAGCATTAGCAAGTGGATGGAGAAAGGAGCTTTTCTGTCATCCTTGGAAAAGTTTCCCAGAGAGTACCCCTTGCTTTGCCCATGCTTGGGGCCAGGGATGATATTCAAAATATTTAACAACTGCTCTGGTGGCATCCACCCATTAGTTTTGACATCAGTGGTAGACCGGATCGGGTTACTGGGCCAGGTATTAACTCTCCAGTGGCTGGCTTCCAGAATGTTCTGGGGCACCAGGAGAGTGGTTGGATCATAAGGGATCATGTAGGAAGCTTATAGCAGCGGTTCAGACTATTTAAATATTTTATCAACCACTCCATCTCCACCCTGGCTCTATCCTGAATCACAGCCCTGCCTGGTGCCCCTGTAAGGTGGTGGCCCTTCCTAGGAGTGTTCATAGAACAGGCTTGAGGGCTCAGCCCTGGAGGGATGCACATCACACAGCAGGCAGGGGCCAGAGTGAGCATGCTTGGCACTTATGGTTCAGAGAGTGTACTGAGAACTAGGGGTGTCTGATGACCGAACTGTGAGGCTGGCAAGGAAGCCCTGACCTGACAGCAGTCCTCAGTGGGCTGCAGCTAAAAGTCTGTTTTGTCTGTACGTAGAGAAGAGAATGAGCTGCACCTCTGACACGAATCCCAGGCCACTGGGACACGCCCAGATTCACCGGGACAGCCCGTCTGTAAGGGTGGATTTGGAGGCCCGGGGAGGAGAAAGTGTTTACCCAGCTACTGAGTGACAGAGCTCTGTCTAGAATCCAGGTTCCAGATCTAATTCAGGGGCCCTTTCTCCTGTCCACCCAGAGCATGGAGATAGGAACATGGGCTTGGCAACCAGCTAGCCCTTAGTCAGCATTCTGATTGTACTGTGTGGTAACCATGTGTCACTCTGTATGCCATTTTTTCTCTCTGAGCCTCAGTTTCTCTCTGGAAAATGGGAGCAGTTGCATCTGCTTCACATAATGCTTGGAAAGCACTCAGCACAGTTCCTGGCACGTTGTAAGGACTCAGCAGATGTTCATCATCACTTACATGACTGCTCTTATTATCTCCTTCCTGACTCTGGAATATTTTGGTTGGCTTACTCCAAATTTGCGTACTGAATGCTGAATTTATTGGGTGAGAGCTCAGACCCAAATCTTTGCCTCTCAATCCTCTGTGCACTCTTTCTATCCCAGCCACATGTAGCTCTGCCACTGAATTTCTGAAAGGACAGCTGACCTGCCCAGGGTTACCCACCGTTAACCCTGGGTTAACAGTCTCCAAACCCTGAACCTAGTGCTTGGAGAAAGGGCTGCTCCTTTTAGCAGTCTTCTGATGAGCTAGGACGTTCACCAGAGACGCCCTCTCTGCCAGTCTTACAGATGATCCTATTAGGAGTCTGAGGGTCCCCCCCTTGCTTTGTTGACACACAGGATGGAAAATGCCATTGAATTGTGATGATTCTGAGCCTGCAGTGCCAAAGAGGGTTACTCTGAACTTAAACTATAACCATTCTACCCAACTGTTGCCAAGTTGGGTGTGTAGACGGGATCCCAGATGCAGTGATGCTAGGAGGGTAGCTGCAAACACTGCTTATCAAGCCCTGCCACCAGCTGCTTCCTTATCCTTATTTCTTTAGCCTCAAAGTAAAGAAAAAAAGAAAAAGAAAAAAAAGGTGTCTAGTTAGCTAAGGGCATTTGCTCACTGGGTTTTAGTTAACTAAGAGGCTTACCATCATTCACACTAGGCAAACCACCCCTTTGTCTCCTTTATTTAAATCAGTCTGAAAGAAGGAAAAAGAGTCTACTTTTTCCACTTGATTTTCCCTATGTGTGTTGACTTGACTTTCGATGGTCTGTGAACCCCACCCACTGTATCTGTACCCAAGGCTCCAGGTGAGAGATTCTTGAGTTAATCTAAAACATTGGCATTTTTGGACACCAGCTAACAAGAAGGTGAACGTTCCCATTGTTGAGTTATGCAATTTTCCATATTGCTGGCACAGGCTGGTCCCACTTGTCAGAGAGGATCTATGTGGACTGATAGTTTATGAAAGAGGCTAGGAGGAGAGAGGGACGAGGCCAAGTGGCAAGAGGGTCAGCAGGAGGGCAAGGAAGGCTTAAGAATATAGCTCACAGACAGGACCGACAAAAGCCCTTGGCTGGGGATGGCAGCTATGTGAGCACAGAGTTCACCCTTGGCCTAAGTAAACCTTCACAAGGGCCTAAATACAACTTTTTCACTTAAAACACTTCAGCAGTAATGACTTCCAGCTGTGTGACAGAGCAAAGCCCCAAGTCTGAATAGTTTCCCTAGAAAGAAACAATTGTGTCTGCTCCTGCCTCTTTAACTCTTTCATCCCCACCCGGAGGGAGACACACCCCAAGTCTGTTCTCTGGTCCCTCGCAGGTCGACTGGGCTGGGCAGCTTTGGTGGCCTTTGCGTGGTGGGCTTGGAGCAGGGTTCTGGGTCTCCCCTATCCCAATCACATCCCTACAGCCATCCTCTCCGTCGTGCTGTAAACTGGAGTCCTGCCTGTTGCCTGTTTTAGTAAATAGAGTCTTACTGGGACACAGCCACGTCTATTCACTTATGTACTGTCTACGTTTGCTTTCTTGAAGCATTAGAGTTGAGTAGTTGTGACACAGATACTATGGCCCTCTAAGTTAGGTTCCTGGATCCAATCCTAACGTGTGTGTGTGTGTGTGTGTGTGTGTGTGTGCAAGGGTAGGCTTCCCCACACCAACAAGCAGTTGTCAGACACCAGCAGGGCGTCTGAGAATTCAACTCAGGTCCGACAGTGTCCACCTGGATGTAGAATCAGATTCCACAGGTAAAGGGTTCAGTCCCACAAGACTGCCCTCCACTTTAGACACCAAACATAAGCCCAGGTTACAAGTTGGAGGTTCCAACAACCCCCTCCAACTCAGGAGGCCACTTGCAAGTCCACGTTATTACCTGTACTTTTGACCGAAGGCTATAGATCCGAGGTTCCCATGACACCCTCCTTGGTTCGATTAATTTGCTAGAATGGCTCACAGAACTCAGGAAACCTCTTTATTCACTAGATTACCAACTTATTATGAAGGATATTAAAAGATATGAATCAACAGCCAGATGCAGAGATACATAGGGCAACATCCCGAACAAAGGGACTTCTGTCCTCGTGGAGCTTAGGGCCCCGTGTGGTGGAACATGGAAGTTCTCCAAGCCCCCTCCTTTTTGGGTTTTTATGGAGGCCTCATTAAGTAGGCATGATTGATTAATTCATTTGCCTTAAGTCCAACCTCCAGTTCCTCTTCTCCCCCCAGAAATCAGGGGGTTGGACTGAAAATTCCAACCCTTTATTCAAGTTGGTTCCCTTGGCAACCAGCCTCCATCTTCAGGTACTTGGCCAAAGTCATCTTCATTAACATAAACCCAGCAGTGGTGGAAAGGGGCTAGTTATGAATAACAAGACGCCTGTGTTACCTTTATGGCTCTGAAGCATTTTCAGGAGCTGAGGACAGGAGACCAAACATCATAACAAAAGATGCTCCCATTATTCTTATAGCTTAGGAAATTCCAACGGTTTTGTGACGTGTGAGCCAATAACTGTGGATGAAGACCAAATATATATATATTTCTTACAAATCACAATATTGCATCTGCAAAGCCTAAAATATTTATCACCTGGTCCTTTACAAAAAAAGTTTGTGGAGCCCTGATTAAATATAATGTAAGGTTACTTGAGGCTTGCCTATCTGTATCAATATCAAAGCTTTGGTCTTGTTTCCCCATTGAAACAAGAGATCATAGAGTTCAATCCATTTTAGATAAGAAACTGATGTTCCCAAAGTAAAGGGACTCTTCAGGGTTGGGTAATGGTAGAATTGGGTTTAGTATTGAGTTCTCCTCCCCACTCCCCTGACTCCCAGGCTGGTACCCTTTTCACCACATGGGCTGCTAACCCAAACAGCAAATGGACCAAAGGGATAGCTCTTTGCTTTCCATGATCAACAGCAAAATACCCACTCTGGACTGGTTTTCAGAGGGACAATTTCTTAAGATCTTTTTGCTACGTTTTGCATGGGAATACTCTAGTGTTTGGTAAAATATGTTTTGTTGCTCATTGTACCTGTGCAATGATCTGGTGTTTTAATATTTGAGTATTTGTATCTGATGGTCGAACAATTGTTGAACCCGGGATAGAGCCAAAAAAATGTGCTCTCTGTTCGTTTGATCAAAGCCTATGAACACTGGCAAGAACCTGCATAGTGATTTTAATGGACTATTATAACAGGTACAGAGTAAGTTGTTTTTCAGCTAAATTTTAATTTGATTTTTCTCTAATAATCTCTCAAGGATAAATTTTGACTCTGACCAAATAAACCAAAAGTTCTGAGAGCAAGTAACAGATTTTTTGAAATTTATGCATTCCTTCCAGCTTTTTTGGAACTTAAATAACAAAATAACCCAATAGAGTAAACTCACAATCAACTGGACTCAATCTAAACCAGAGCCCTCAAATAACTGAAATTTAGTTTTTGGGTCACCTTTTTCCATCACTCAACATTTAGGGAAAAAGAGCTTCATAGCAACAAAACAAGAGATGGAAATTTAGTTTAAAATTTGACAAAGCACCTTCTGGGAAATGTCTCTGGAGTCAGTACAGACATAGAATGGGAAGATGAGTAATTTCCTGGGGTCCTCACAGTTTGTTAGGTATATGCCCCTTGGGAGACTGGGCTGTGGATTCTGGAAAGCAGCCACAAGAAAAGGGGAAGTCACCAGCTGGAGCTAAAGAAAAGATAAGGCTCATGTTCTTACAACCAGTCCTGAGTCAGACCACCCGAGTCATGAAGGGTCCCCTTAACTCATATCCACGGACTTCTGCAGCCTCGTGTCTCACCACCTTCAACCCCAGCACTGAACAATTGCCAAACTGGGTTCTCCTAAAACCCCCATGGTGTCTCTCTCAAGTGTGAGCTCTGTAGCGGAATTCTCTGGGTTCAAATGCTAGGTCTGTTCTTTATCAGCTGTGTAACCTGGAGCAAGTTACTTAATCCCTCTGTGCCTTCCTTTCCTTATTTGTTAAAAGAGAATAATAATAGTGCTTGCCTGCTACGGTTGTTCTGAGGTTATATGAGCTAATACGTGTCAGGTATTGAGGACACAGCCTATTACCTGCAGGGACTCACACATGCTGTTCCTTCCACCTGGAACACCCTCAGGCCGCCTGGGTAGGAAAATGACATTCACTGACTCTCCCCACGTTGTCTGTTCGCATGTGAGGCTAGGTTACATTTCCTGCCACTGGGTTTCTGTAAAACACTCCACTACTATAGGGTATTTTGGGTACCTGTCTGAGTCTCCATTAGGCTGAGTTCCCCAAGAGCAGGAACTTGGTCTTAAGCAACCCAGTGTCAGGCACAGTGTCCAGCACAGGCTATCCTCCCAAGTCTAGTATTTAAATGAATGCATAAGGCATGAATGAATGAACTATGAGTAAATCAATAAGGACACAAATGAAAGGCACATTTCTTTTCCATATCTTCCATCCTTCTGGACCCTAGATTGTGTACATGATAACCATGCACCTACCCAGCTTTGAGTGAATGAGATTAAAAAAAAAAAAGTTCCAATAAACAAATGGGACCTAATGAAACTTCAAAGCTTTTGCACAGCAAAGGAAACCATAAACCAAAAGACAACCCTCAGAATGGGAGAAAATATTTGCAAATGAAGCAACTGACAAAGGATTAATCTCCAAAATTTACAAGCAGCTCATGCAGCTCAATAACAAAATAACAAACAACCCAATCCAAAAATGGGCAGAAGACCTAAATAGACATTTCTCCAAAGAAGATATACAGACTGCCAACAAACACATGAAAGGATGCTCAACATCATTAATCATTAGAGAAATGCAAATCAAAACTACAATGAGATATCATCTCACACCAGTCAGAATGGCCATCAGCAAAAAATCTAGAAACAATAAATGCTGGAGAGGGTGTGGAGAAAAGGGAACACTCTTGCACTGCTGGTGGGAATGTGAATTGGTACAGCCACTATGGAGAACGGTATGGAGGTTCCTTAAAAAACTACAAATAGAACTACCATATGACCCAGCAATCCCACTACTGGGCATATACCCTGAGAAAACCATAATTCCAGAAGAGTCATGTACCACAATGTTCATTGCAGCTCTATTTACAATAGCCAGGACATGGAAGCAACCTAAGTGTCCATCGACAGATGAATGGATAAAGAAGATGTGGCACACATATACAATGGAATATTACTCAGCCGTAAAAAGAAACGAAATTGAGCTATTTGTAATGAGGTGGATGGACCTAGAGTCTGTCATACAGAGTGAAGTAAGTCAGAAAGAGAAAGACAAATACCGTATGCTAACATATATATGGAATTTAAGAAAACAAAATGTCATGAAGAACCTAGGGGTAAGACAGGAATAAAGACACAGACCTACTAGAGAATGGACTTGAAGATATGGGGAAGGGGAAGGGTAAGCTGGGACAAAGTGAGAGAGTGGCATGGACATATATACACTACCAAACATAAAATAGATAGCTAGTGGGAAGCAGCCGCATGGCACAGGGAGATCAGCTTGATGCTTTGTGACCACCTAGAGGGGTGGGATAGGGAGGGTGGGAGGGAGGGAGACGCAAGAGGGAAGAGATATGGGAACATATGTATATGTATAACTGATTCACTTTGTTATAAAGCAGAAACTAACACACCATTGTAAAGCAATTATACTCCAATAAAGATGTAAAAAAAAAAAATTTCCTTCCTCAAAAAACCCCACTTCCAGCTCTCAGAAAATTGTCAGAATGCACTGATTTTTTAGAGCAAGACATTTTACTGTCATCTTCCAGAAAGCTTTCATGATGAATACAGACATCTACAGTGCCTAATCGTGGGAATGGTACCACCTGGGGTTGTGCAGTGTCCAACCCACACAGAGATGGTGGCCGCGACTGCTTCCTAAGCAGGAAACCTGACTGATGGATTTAGAAATGAGTGTTTCCCTCTAAAACTCAGAAATCAGACCACCCTGTGAACCAGGATGGGTATTTTGGTATGAAAGACTGCAAGTCTGTCTAATGCCACATAGGCACCCACCATGGCCTCAGTCCTTTTACTCAGTTCATCCATCTTCCTCATTCAGCCTTACTCAGGAACTTCTGTAAGCTTTTCTTCCCAGCAGTGATATATGGAGTTAAAAGAGCATGAACTGGAAGCCAAGAGACTTAGGTTTTCTTTCCAGCTCTACAGCCAATCAGTTGGGTGATCTTGGGCAAATCTCTTAACTGATCTGAGTCTTAGTTCCCTCCTTTGAAAATAAATAATAAAATAATTTGAAGACCCCCAAGACTCTCTGCAGAGGTTAAGTGCTATCATCATCTTCTTCATCATTAGTGATTATTACTATTGCTCAATAATAGTATCGTTGTTTGGTAATAATAACAATAATAGTACTAATAATAAATCCACCCTGATCACCACATTTGAAATTGATTCTGATATTTCATAAATTAGACGAGATCACACATTAATGCAGTAATCAGTTAACAGGGGTTTAATGATCTGATAATTCCACCCTCATCTCAGAACAGAGAGCAAGAACCTTGGAAGAAGTGACACTTGATAAGTGTGGATTAGTGAGAAAGAGATTAGGAACATGTGATGCCTCCAGAAGGGTTTAAAACAGGGTAAGAGGAAGTCATGGGATGCTTAAAAAGAAGTGGCAATCTTGTCCTCCCAAAAGCCTCATCTCAAAGTTTGGCACAAGGACTGCTCTGAACACAGGATTCAGAGCCCTGGAGTGGTTTCTAATGGATAGCTCACAATTATACTGTGTACTATAATTTACACACTTGTTTGTGAACCAAACACTATAGTGACCCCATTGGCCTCACAGAGTCAGTTCTAACTCTGGTTAAGGGAGAGAGGATCAGGTGGGAATTGTCTAGACAGAACTTTTCCCCTTAAGATAGAAAGTTCTAGACTGTTGTGATACTGCCGTACTTTGGGGTTCAGGACAATGTTGCAACCTTACAGTTAAGATGCTTTGATGTCAAGGTACTAGAATGTCAGGACTGGGGACATAGACAATGTAGTCCAACAACATTCCCCCTAGAGATGAGGACCCTGAGGTAACTTGTCTAAAGCCATGCATCAAATCAGTGTAAGAGGCATAACCCCAACCAAGTTACCCTAAATTTATTAATATCAACAAGCCACGTCACTCCAAATTCCTACACACTGATGAAGTGCTATAAACAGTTCCTGATGAACACCTGCAGGCTCTACCAAGGGAGGTTTTCTGGATTCCCATATCAAGTTGTTCCACTTGTAGCCACCACAGGTCCTGAGGAACCCCAGTTTCCCCCTAAGATTTGTCACTTCACACCCATAATAGAGCATTATAGACTGACATACATGGGGGAGGCAGAAAAACTCAGACAATGAACTTGATGGACTGAATGACATTGGAAGTACTCCTGTGTCAGGGTCTCTAGAACTGCTGCAAAGGGTGGGACCAGGCACAGAATTCCAGCCATTGATGGCCCTCTTTCCCATCTCTCTTCCTCACTTGTTCTTTGAGAAAAGAATACACCACTGAGCAGCTGTTCCCTCTACCACCTAGGTTGGCACATATACCTGCAAACAGGAGCTCACCACACTGCTACGTATGATTTACAGTCTGCCAGCCAGATGGACTGGCAGATGTGGAAGGTGGAAGAGAGATGGAAGCCATCATTTTCTTCTGGAAGGATCAGCATGTGATGCTAAGCACAGGAGGGTTTGCAGCGGTCTCCTGACATTTATATGCCTCAGGTCTGTGGAAGGAACTGGTTTCCAAGCTCTGGACAGCTTCCAAAGTTCTATGGCTGTTGGAACCACAGCTTAAAAGCTAGTGACAGTCTTCCTGACTCTTGCCCCATTCGCCTTTCCAATGGTTTTGAAAGTATTTATTGCCCTGTGTTAAATTCCTTTTTGCTTGACAAACATCAAGCGATTTTAATTTCTTGGCTGAACTCTGCCTGGTAAAACGAGCATATCACTCACCAGTGTGTGATGCTGGGCAAGTGACTTCCACATTCTGGGCTTCAGCTTCCAGGCTGTAAAATGACAGGTTTGGAGGGGATGACTTCTCAGTTTCCTTCTGGTTTTAATATCAGTAAAACTCCATGAAACTGTAAGTCCTCTCTCATAGGTTTGTGAGCAAGGAAGGAGGAGAAAAGAAGGGAAGCTTGACTTTTAAGAACCTAGATACATCCTACGGCTCGGGGATGTGGTCCTCTGAGTAGCCACAGAATTTCTCCAGTAGCTGAAAGGCATCCAGGTACTGCTTACATGCATAGGTTTGATAGAGGCTACTTAATTTCTGGTTGACCTCTCTCTTGTAAAGAATACTGGCTGCATTATAACTCTTTTACAAAAGTTGAGCTCACCTCACCCAGAATTCCAAGAAAAGCTTGTGCATCTGCCATATCTAAGTGGAGACTCATTTGCCCCCTTCCACTACCAAATCTCAACCTCCTCTCTCATCTTCCAGCCTGAGTAAGAGAAGCATTCATTTGTGTTAAGACATTATCCCATTCAAGCTATTCTTTAGAAAGTTGGGTGCCTCTAGGAGGGTATTTGTGGTGGATGTGATCAGCCATTTCTCCAGAGTTAGGGTGGCCAGTGCGGTCAGTGGCCCACCCACATTCCTTCAGCTTTACCACTTCACTGTGCTCCAGTTACTTCCAACTATAGACATCAGCATTGCTTTGTCTGAGTGCTTTCTCCAAAGCCAAGGAAGGCCAATCTGCTCACGTGCAAGGAAGCCTGGAAGTGCCAGAGAATTAACACCTCTCAGCCAGCAACCAACAAGATGGTGAACAAATACCACACTCTCTTGCTTCCTGGTGGAATAACTTGTAGTAAGGTGACATATTTCCTGTGCCATTTTTCATAGTTTTCACATAAGACTAAAGTCCATTTGTCCATAAAGGTAACTGGCTTAATAATGCACCCTTCATTGGCTGTCTTTTCTTCCAGCCTCTCTTCCCAAATAAACCATATGCACTTGAATCCTTGCCTCAAGCCCTGCTTCTGAGGGAACTCAGCTAAGGCATTTAGTTCATCAATATGCCAGCCAGTTACATCCAGGGGACTGAGACAGTGGACATTTTTATAGGTAGAGAGGGAAAGTATATTCTGGAGTTAGGATTGAAGAACAACCTGTGTCAAGAGTTATGGCAAGCAGCATGGAAGCCCTGAGGGACCAAAGAAAAGCCTGTGAGAGCAGGAAGCAGGTTGAAGAACATGGGATACCTCTTCAGTGTCATCACAAATAAAGCTTGGACATGTAACAAGGGCTCAAAAGTGTTTGTAGTCTTGTTGAGTATCTTCATTTTCTTTGGTACTAGCCCTGGGGATCAAATTATTCATTTGTTCTTTCATTCATTGATTCAGTTACATATTCACTCATTCAACAATCAAAATCATTTCTTAGATACTTATGTTGTGCTAGGGACTGTGCTTGGTGCTGGAATGGAAAAATGAATAGAGCACAGCCCCTGACTTCAAGGTGCTTCTGGTCAAAAGGCTGTAAATGGAAGCCCCTACTAGAACCAAGGATACCTCCCCATTCAGACTTGCTTGGCTGGATCCTTTGTCAAAGGTTTTTGCTTGGCTCTGGAAGATGCGGGCTGCACACTATTTTGCTCATTCAGGGCAAACAAGCAATAATGTAATGGCAGTAAGCCTCATAAAATGGTTATTTCTATTCCCGGACTGCTCCAGAATTCCATCTAATTTATAAACATTGTTTTATGAAAAATTGAGATCATTCTTGGAAGTGACCAGGGAGAGTGACCTTTGCTTGTTTTGGTGCAGTGTTTGTGTGTGAATGTGTACATGGTTGTTGTTGCTAAGGGTGCAATGGCCAGCCTGGGGTAATGGCTGTCTTTCCATTCTGCACATTTCCTTAGTCAGGGAGAGTGTAACTGACATCTCCCCCACACATCCATTTCTCCCCGGAAAGAAAGAAATGGCAGCAGCAGCCTAACTAAGTGCCTGGAAGAGGCTGACCTCCCTCCCACAGTACCATGAGGACAAATTCCATCAGTGCCTCCAGAAGCTTTCAGACCCAAACATCTTTGGGCACAGCCTGCAGGTGGTTTTTCAGGGGCTCTTTATCTAACCTTTTATGGGAGTCAGGTATTAAGACCAAGCTCTGTCTCTAGGGATTTGCATCAAATTCCAGAACTCAGAGCTGGTAGAAACTTAGGGTGGTGTGCCTTATGTGGGGGGATTCAGGTGAAGTTTAGAGATGACTAATCCCAGGAACAATGAGACATAGGAAGGGACAGCACTGAGGTAGAACCACCTTACAGCTCTGTCACTTACCTTGCTGTGTGGCTCGGGATACATCACTTAACCTCTCTGAACCTCAGGTTTCTCAAATGTTGGTAGAAATACCTGTCTCATACTGTATGAACTAATTCAGCAAATATTTATAATGTGTGTAAAATACTCAGCAGCCTCTGCCAGGTATTTTATGTTCTTTCTTTCCTCAGATATCTGCCTCTAGATCATCCCCTGCCTTCATTGAAGTTTCTGCTCAAATGTTGCCTCAGTCAAGAAGTCTTTCCTCCCCCCCACCGCCACCTCTCCTTTATTTCCTATCCCCTGCCCTGCTTCCCTTTTCTTCATAGCACTTATCATTACCTGAAATTATGTCATATCAATATATAGCGTTTTCTTAATCAGTTTGGTCTTATTTTCTGTCTCCCTGAACTAGAATGTATGTCCTGTGAAGGCAAAGACTGCTTTGTTCATCGTTGTATCCCCAATGCCCACAATGATACTAAGCACGTAATGGTTGCTCAACATATACTAGTTAAATCAACAGTTATTATGTGTTACTATTACTCCCAGTATATAACCCAGAGTGTGTATTCTGGACTAACTCAGTAATGGGGAAGCCCAGATTAACCCTACATGTTCATAAAAATGCCCCCATCAGAATTTGCCAGACTTGATTAGCCTTGCAATTGGAAGAATGCATATTTTCCCTTAATATCCACAAAAGTCACTGTTTTTTCTGTGGTGGCATCCTACCTCCTTCTTCCCACCAGTCAGCCACCACAGTTTGTTCTAGCCCTGGGGCTGTTTTGGAAGTGAATCTTTGGACTCTGGTGTCATTTTTTTTTCTTTTCATGGGCCGGTGGCACAGCAGAGGGGAAGCTTCCTGCTGCTGCTCCTCTGAAAGCCCTTGGAGGAGGTTGCAGTGGGCTGCACAGCTCCCTGGGGGCTTTGCTGGAGCCATCACACCCATGAAGTAATGGATGTGACCCTCTCACATAGCCAGAGCACATACGAATTAATTTAGAGAGAAAATTTCGAGAAAAGGTTGATGTAACTGGCCCCAGGGGTCCCTGGGTGGGGTCGTGTGGAGAAGACAGCCATTTCACTGGTCTGGCATGGTCTAGCTCTGAATTAAACAAAAATTGACCGGTAGGAAGACAGAGACACAAGCAGCAAAGAAATGTCGATGCAGATGGTAGCCCACCACTCTCTAAGGCCGTTGGTGTTTCCTATAGGGGCTATGCTGAACTAGAGGTTAAAATAAGAAAATGGAAATCCAGAAAGGTGAAGTAGCCTACCCAAGGTCACACAGCTTATTACTGGCAGAAATGGGATTAAATACTTGTTTACCTTGTTCTGAGCTAGACTGTAAGCAAATTTAAGTCAAGGACTGTGTCTGTCTTGGTCATCATGGATTCCTCAGCACCTAGGACAGTGCCTGGTACTTACACATTTGGAACATTCCATACATTTGTATGGAATTCACTAGTTTGAACTAATGTATTTAGGGAAAAACAGTCAGAAAGGCAGAGACCAAAAGGGTGAGTGGCTTATCCCTGAACCTTCCAGCATTTTCATCTCGGCCCACAATTCCCCTCCATGACAGTTGTCCCCTGGTATTTTTACCAGCAGGTCCAAGGCTCTTCTTCCAAGAGAGCTTTGAAATACTTGGTCCAATGTCACAGTTGAAGAAAGAATCTAAGCATTATTGTTTCTCCATTTTAGGGTCATTTAAAAGAAAAAAAACAACCCCACTTTTAGACTTTTTTGTCCACGTTATAACAGCAAGTCAACTGAATACAATTCATCAACTCACTGGAAACAAATTGGCTCAATGAACTGACCAGAGCTGACTAGTTAAATAGCTCTGTCCCTGGAAATGTAAAATGATACATTTTGTGTGGGACAAAATGCAGATTCCTGGGTTTGAACCCTAGAGGCTCTAATTCAGTAGAGCCTATGAATATGCATTTTAACATGTATCCCGATGAATAGGATGTAGATGACACTGGGTGCAAAAGCCCTCATGCAGGACTCAGAGATGAAAGTTCTAGTTGGGGACATGCCTCTGTGTAGCTATGGGAACTTGTCCAATTCACTTGATCTCCCTAGATATGACATCCTTATCTGGACAACCAGCACATAATTCAGGGCTTGCAAACTAGCAACTTGGTGACTCAAGATGACAAACAGAAAAGTTTGGTATTGCCATCTCTTCTGGAGTTCTAGGTATTCTTACTCTTTTAGGCCTGTCAAATCTATCAAGCATGTTAAAATCAACCATGATCCATATCCCAAATTAAATATAATTTAAATTAGCTACAAAATAGTTGAATTGCAGTTGATTGGTTGGTATGTTACACTTTGTAAGTTTTGGAGTCAAAGCTTTTTTCTTTTTAGGTCTCAAACATGTTTATAGGCTCTAAAAAAATCTTAGGTCCTAGGTACTATGTATGCCTTTAGTAGCACCTACTAGACAAAACACCCCTAATTTTGTTTGGCCAATAGATTTTAACAGGCAACAAATCTAGCCAGGAGCTAGCTTAATAGGAATACAAGCAGTTTAGCCTCAGGGGTCTTACGCACTGTCTGTTTACAAGTGTTCGTATTGTCTACTTAGCCCTGGGATTTTTGCATATTATCTTTCAGGAGAAAGATTTTAAGATGGCTTTCCAGCCCCAACTCTTATTATGTTATAAATTGTAACTTCCCTGCCTATGAAGCATAGGTCTTGCACATCAAATTGACTAGTATATCTGAGGTAAACAGGTGGCTCTATTCTATCATTTAAGATTATCCATTTGTGATACAGAGTACATGTTTGGCTAGATCCAAGCCTTAACCTCTCTATTAACTTGCCTCAAAATGCCAAGGCAACTGACATATAGAGCAATAAATTCTCTAACCCTGCATGGTGGAGCCATCAAAAGGTTATACAAAAAATACATTCATGATAATTTTAGAAACTCTCTTCACAGAGTGTAAAGTCAATATGTATGAATAAATGAAGAAAGAAGGAAGGAAAGAAAGAGGAAGAAAGAAAGAAAGAAAGAAAGAAAGAAAGAAAGAAAGAAAGAAAGAAAGAAAGAAAGAAAGAAAGAAAGGAAGAAAAAGAAAGAAAGGAAGGAAGGGAGGGAGGAAAAAAGAAAAGAAGGAAATGGGGTTCACCAAGTTGAAATTTTCTGGGGTGTATAATTAACCCTTGGAAAGGGATCATCACTTGAAAAGTAGGGAAAAAGATAAAACACATTTTGTAAATAGACTCTCACTTTCTGGTTTAGATTAGTTTCCTCCCACAAGGGTACCAGTGTTAAGCATACATGTCTGAGTTCTGGACACCTTAGTTTCTGAACAATCTGGACAATGCTTTCACAAGGTTGTTTTCTCATTGATGAACCTTAATGATAACACCAAGCCTCATCCAGCTAGAGTCTAAGTTTCATGAAGGCAGGAACCATTTCTATCTTGTTTAGTACTGCATCTCCAGGATCTTGCCAAGAAGAAGCTTGCAATAAATATTTATCAAATGAATGAACGCAAGTTGCTTTTACAATTTTTATAGTACTACCAAGTGGCAATAAAGAAAATAAATAGAATTTATGCCTACTAGAAAATCTGAAAATAACATTACCACAAGAGACAGGTATGTGACTCTGGCTAAATCAAGTTAGCATTGGCTCTATAAATCTGGGGTCTGGACAGAAATAATGAAAAATTTATTGGTTATTCAGGTTAATTTTGGTCATCATGAGCAATGATAGTATATGACTATCACTGCTCATGCCTTGGGCATGGGCTACATCACATTATGCCAATTCCAATTCAGTAGCTACTTGTTACACGTGCAGATGTCAAACTTTTCCCATCATCCTAGAAAGTTCTATTGTACAGTATTGCTATAAGGAAATGTCTCTTTTTTAAAGTCTTTTCTGAATTTGTTACAATATTGCTTCTGTTTTATGCTTTGGTTCTTTGGCTGCAAGGCATGTGGGATCTTAGCTCCATGACCAGGGATCAAACCCTCACTCCCTGCATTGGAAGGTGAAGTCTTAACCACTGGATCACCAGGGAAGTCCCTGTCTCTTGTTTTTGTCAAATAATCTTCTGGTTCATGTTGTTGGAACAGATTTAATTATCTGTATCTCAATTTCTGTGTCAAATACAGTATGGAAAAATGTTTGGTGCCATGATTAATCTATGGATAGATGAAATGCTGTTTGGTAAAGTGAACTTTGTAGTATATTAATATATATTGTACTTGTTAGAAGCAAAAGATGAGTTTTTAAAAATTCAAAATTGCCATGAAGCTGATATTGAATATTAACACAAAGCTGCAAGATAGATATCCCATATAATGAACATTCTTTTGGTTTGACAGTTTATTTCAAGTATATTTGATATTG
Organism: Mesoplodon bidens; assembly: GCF_964165515.1. Lineage (NCBI taxonomy): Eukaryota > Metazoa > Chordata > Mammalia > Artiodactyla > Ziphiidae > Mesoplodon > Mesoplodon bidens. Next base: position 76,493,509 of record NC_138167.1, on the reverse strand, counting down.
TCATTGCAGTGATTAGAACTAAGAAAAAGATAATCTGTTTATGAAAGTAGGTAATCTGTTTATTCAGACACAGTATTAAAATACAAGCAAAAGAATAGATAATATTTTTAAAACAACCTTAGAAAGGAATTTAAAATTGTACCTCAAAGTAGATATATATATATATATTTCATCTCTCACCAATAGTCTTATTCTTCAAATATATTTTAACCTTTTAAAACTCAGTCTCAATTCTATCTTTTTCTTTTTTCACAGCAGTGGAAGGATTTTATCCTTTAGAAAAGCATTTCCGGGCTTCTCTGGTGGCGCAGTGGTTGAGAGTCCGCCTGCCAATGCAGGGGACACGGGTTCGTGCCCCGGTCTGGGAAGATCCCACATGCCGCGGAGCACCTAGGCCCGTGAGCCATGGCCGCTGAGCCTGTGAGTCCAAAGCCTGTGCTCCACAATGGGAGAGGCCAGAACAGTGAGAGGCCCGCGTACCGCAAAAAAAAAAAAAAAAAAGAAAAGCATTTCCAAAATAATGGTACACAGATCACTTTAGATGGAACACAATTATTTCTTCAGTTTTAAATTTACATATTAGAAAAAGATAATTATTCCTTCAAAACTATGAATTCTCAGATAATGAGCTTTTTAAAAAATTAATACAAAAGTATAGGACAATTTATGGAAAATACTGGATAAATAATAGTAGTGATATCCTGATAGGAAAAAAATCATGAAGTTAGTATGTATATAAATGACTAAGGTTTAGGAAATACTGCTTAAAGTAACTACCAGTCTTATCTGGTAGACTATCCCTTAGATGTGTTGACTGAAATAAAAACACACAACGTAAGGGTTGTGGGTTTTGGTTTCATTCAGGAACCTTACTGAGGATGATAGCCTGGGAAACAATCTCTGAGTAGCTCTGAGGAGACTGCCCCAAGAGGTAGGGGGAAGAAACCAGTATATATATGCTTTTTAGCTTGGGAGCATATGCAGGCAAGCAAACATCTGGGTAAAAGATTACTGCTAGTCACAAAGATGTCTCAGTTAATGACTTTAGAGTGTTTGTATGTGTGGGAAGATGCAAGAATCTGAGTTCATTAAAATTCTTCACGAGATATACATCTATCCATCTAAGGGGCCTATTCTTACAAATCACAGAGTGCCTCACCCTGTTTTTTGTCCTGAATTCCTTTCAGGGTGTATTGTCGTTCTGGAACTGCGGTGGCTAATGACTTAATCTTTGTAGAACAGGATGATGGGCAACATTCTTTATTTTACAGTCCTCCCTTTTGGTCATAAATTTGACCAAGGTGTGGGAAGCATTTCATGACCAATTTGTCTCACAGTCTCATAGTGCTGTGAAGGCTAATTCCTAAGTCAGGTGAGGGTTTCTTTGATAGGCCACTCAATGTGCTATGACTGGACTGGACCTTGTTAATGGTAGCCATAAGAGTCTCTGGACCACTGGCCTTACCAGTCTGTTATGGTCCAGGAAATGATTCTCCCTTGTTGCTTCTTCCCACATCTAGAGCTACACTATTACAATAATTTTAATCTTATATGGAACTATATATTTGGCCAAACATTTTGAGTCTCTTAGTCATCATTATTTTTGTCAGAGACTCAGTTATGCATTAGGTAATACAAGAAACAACAATCTTATAAAATAGGCAGAATACAGTATATAACATAGCTAGTAGCGTAAATTAGGTCATAAGTAAGAATTGAAGCCAAGAATTTCCATTAGATGCAGCCAAGTATATCCCCGGTTGTCTGATCCAGTCTGTTCCGTACCCATTGCTATTTTTAAGGGTAATGATATACTGGAATTGTTCATAAGGGATCTAGCCCAGTTTCCTAGCGTTATTAGGCTGATTATCCTTAGTATGATCTAATTGCCCTAACATAAGGGGATCTTTAAACTTAAATGACTGTAGCCTGTATGTATCCATCCCATAGTTGAGGGAGAGTCCCTCATAATAAATGGGTAGTTATGATTTTTTTTTTTTTTTTTGCAGTACGTGGGCCTCTCACTGCTGTGGCCTCTCCCGTCGTGGAGCACAGGCTCCGGAAGCGCAGGCTCAGCGGCCATGGCTCACGGGCCCAGCCGCTCCACGGCATGTGGGATCCTCCCGGACTGGGGCACGAACCTGCATCCCCTGCGTCGGCAGGTGGACTCCCAACCACTGCGCCACCAGGGAAGCCCTGGTTATGATTTTTGACTGAAACTTAGCTCATCGCTCTGATTTAGCCTGAGTAACTTTTAAAGAAAATTCATATTTATGGCCAGAGTCATAGCAAGTATGATTGACTGGCCAAGTGAGGGGATCTCATCTAATAATATTAATAGTATCCTGAATAGACCTATAACTTCTTTCTTCGAAACTAATTTTCTAAGGACCATCTAATCAGAGCCTTGGAGAGGAGAAATCCACCGAGGTAAACCAGAAGTACTAGATGTAGATAATTGACCATAAACCCAACAATTGGATTAATTTTTATGCTCTGCATAGGGTCGTGCCCATGATAGAAAAGCATTTGATTCATAGGCAAAATGTCCAAGAAATCAAGAAAGTACTATAAATAATCATATGGGTCAGGTCCAGCACCTTGGGATAGCTGTCTACTTCTATGTCATCTTCTGGTCCTGGCATGGGTGTCATTTCTCCTCTGTTTGAGCATTATTTTAAGGTGAATTTGAGGTCAGCAGTCCTCTCTATAGACCAGTCCAGTGCTGGGTCCCCTTTAATGTGGGAAATATGAATCCAAGAGCCAATTTCCTTCTGGTTTTTTTCCCCCCCGCTGCACATAAGCTAGTTAAGAGTACATGATAAGGGCCCTTCCATCTAGGTTGGAGGGAGTCCTTTAAATGATGTCTTTTCCAATACACAATTTCCTGGTTGCAGGTCATACGGCATCTTATCTTCATCCAAAGATAAATTACCTTAAATAAAAAATAGATAAGCTTCAAAAACAAGCTTAGAATGTGTTTTTCCTAATTCAATTAAGCTTTACAATAATGCAACATAGTTACAAGGAGCCACCTAGGAAGTGAGTTTAGGCAGTAAACACCAAAATGCAAAGTCAATTAACAACATTAGAACTTAATATCCACTGAAACATTTTTTTTCCTCTAAAATTAACCCTCATTTTTATCAAATAGAGCTGAATTAAGACAAAGTTTTCCGCAAAATAAGCCTGGTTTCAATAAACTTGGTTTGACTATTTACGTAAGTGTAATTGATCATAGGCTCTTTTCAATTGGCTTTACTGGAACTTTTCATAAGGAATCTCAGACTGAACTTTAAAAGGCCTCTCAAGGCAAAGAAAGCCACGCCAAATACTTGACTTCAGATTTTGCCTGCAGTACCTACAGATTTGGGTGAATTCCCCTCTTCTTGAGGTCCCCAAAATATTTTGAGGTTCTTGCATTTGCCAGGAAGTAACTTCCTTTATTCACCTTGTAAGGATGCTGGGAACCCTGTGAGCAAGGTATCAGGTCATTTTTCCAAGGGGCTTTATGGCTCCATAAAGTCCACCTTAGTTCTTGAAAGCTATCTGGTCATATTTGATTTTGTGTATATTCTCAAACATATCATTCCAATCAAAGCCACGGTGACATACCAATGTTCCCAATTATGGCTAAGAAGAACAGATTCTTATTGAACTTATGCAAATAACTATATTACTATGAAAATAAGAATTCTCACTAAGAGTTTCCAGTTCTGGAGGGATCAGGTAGAGAGAAAAAGATAAAGGTTTCAATTCTGTTTACAGAAGTATAATTTGCCAAATTGTTGTAAGCTATAATTAGTTTAAGGGGAAATGTTTTCTATATCTGGAAAACAAAGATGAAAAGCAAGTAATATTTTAGACAAAAAGTCATAAAATTATCGTTCAGCCTTACATAACTAATTCTTGTTGATCTTCTGATAACAGTTTTATGAAGCCATCAGAGCTTTCATTATAACTCTGTAATTTCTTATCCAGTTCAGTGGTATGATCTGAAAGTTATCAGAAACCTGTACTTGTCAAAAAGTCCTTTCTATGAATCTTCTAGAAGAGAGGCATTTTTATTAAAATAATAACAGCCTATAAATGACCAAAGACTTTCTCAGTGTCCTTCAACTATGTCAAGTACCTCTTTATCCACCCCAGAATAAAACTCAGGATCGTCAACCAAAATGGGAGATCTGAGAACAAGAGAGACTTACTGAGTCGTCTGGACTTGCCGAGGAGGCAGATGGGCATAAGGGGCCCTTAGCGGTAGTATGGCTTTGGATCCTCATAGCGTCCAGGAGAAGGAAAGAAGTCTGCTCTGGTCCCTTCGTGGTCATCAAAAGCTGTCTATTGAAAGGAAAGCGCACAATGTAAGAGCTGTGGGTTTTGGTTTTATTTAGGGATCTTACTGAGGACTATAGCCTGAAAAACAGCCTCTCAATAGCTCTGAGGGAACTGCCCCCAACAGGTAGGGGAGAAGTCAGTATATATATGATTTTTGACTAGGGAATACATGTAGTTAAGCATGAATCTCAGTAAAATATTACTGTTAGTCACAAGGTACAGATATCTCAGTTAATGATTTTAGAGTGTTTCTATGTTTCTGTGGAAGATGCAAGAATCTGGGTTCATTAAAATTCTTCCTGAGATATACATCAGCTCTCTAAGGGGCCTGTTTTTCCAAAGCACAGAGTGCCTCATCCTGTTTTTTGTCCTGAATTCCTTTCAGGGTGAACTGTTCGTCAACGACTGCAGTGGCTAATGATTTGATACTTGTATAACTGGATGGTGAGCAACATTTTTTGTCTTACAGATGTTTTAACTTTGTTCTAAAATGGCCTGTGTTCGTCAGAGGTGCCACTCTTATTCCAGCTCTAATGCTCCAACATTATCTAGAATCTCGGTCTTAGTTCTGGATTCCCATGAAGAGGTGAGTATTTCCTCATTTTCCCAGAACATTCCACACTCTGTTTAGCTTCTGTGCTGAAGCCTGTGGCTTTCTAGTTTCACCTCTCTACTTTCTATTTTTCTTCCCAAGAAAATTCAATTCTGACTGGTATTTGATATACTTTAAATACATACTTTAGTCTTGGTTTAGTGACATTAGCTTTGAGAATAGAGATTAACATGATAGGAGCCTTCCCATCAAATCAGAATTCAACTGAATGTTAACCATTCAGTTACATAATGGGCCTGTGGATTTATATTTAGGTTAAATTTTAAAGAGGATTTATATTTAGGTTTTAGGTTAAATTTTAAAGAGGGATGGCATTTGTCATCACATTATGGAAGCATTTCTCACAGTGTGTTCTGTTAAACACCAGTCCTCTATGTTGACCAGCAGGAAGAAAAGAGTTCCAAAGCCAAATAAATGTAGGAAACAGTGACTATTAAATTCTTCCTCTTGGAGTCTCACATTGCAAACATTATAGTGTAATGGTCAAATATGCAAGTTCTGTAGCTAGATGGCCTGTGTTTGAAACTCAGCTACCACGTAGGAGCTCTGTTCCTCTGTTTCTTCATTTGTACAATGGAGACTTGTATTAGTGCCTGATCATAGGATGGCTGTGAGGATTAAATATATCAGTGTAAGTAAAGCACTTCGCACAGTGCCAGGCACAATGTGAACATGCCCTGGTGACAAAAGTCTTTTAAAGTTTCTGAGAGGTCTTGCAGGGAAGACACCTTTTAACTTTACTTAAACCAGAGTTACCTAAACTTATTTGGCTATGGAACCCTTTCTTCAAGGATAAGTCTTCAGACTGAATACTTATTGGGTCAGTCATTTGGGAAACACTTCTTGAAAGGCTTGTGTTTGAAAGCCAGGAGCTCAGAAAGCCAGTCGTTTCCTTCAAGGTGCTTTTCTATGTAAGGATATGCTGCCCCCAGGTGGACAGAAAGGTCTTGGCCAGAAACTTGGAGCTGAAAGAGCCAAGCTCTCCACCGGTGCAGTTAAGAGAAAGTGAAACACACAAACAAATGTTTTTTTTTATAAGACATATCTTAAAATAATTTGAAAAAGAGTTCTTTATTAAAATACTGAGAGTAAAATAGATATTACCAGGCAGAGGGAACACTAAAGGGCTAAGGCTGTAAGACACCTCCCATGAAAAGATACTGTTTTCATTTTTATATGCCCTGATTGGACCACTCCAGGCAGGCACAACGTAGGTGATCAACAAATGTTTGCAGAATAAGTGATTGCCTGGTTGATTTCTCTCAACGAGGGGCAGAAAATTCAACTGAGTTGTGTCTCTCCGATCTGCTCTGTAGGGACCTTAAGCAACTGCTGCAGATCTATATAAAATGTCAGATAATATGGCTTGGAATCTTTTTCTCTGGGATGATTCACTACACACTAATGAAGGGAAATAAGCTAATAGCATTTAAACAAAGGTATCAACTAGAATTAAAATTCAAAGGTGATGAACAGTTAACTAGCAAATTCAACTAACCAGAAGAGCGAGCTCTAAAAACTTACAAGCCTGTAATTAAGTTTTTCCTGAAAGAGCTATATGAGAAAGTGGATGATGGGACCAGTGGTTCTCAACAGGAGCACATCGAAGACGTTCCCACTTTCCAAGTTCTTAAAATCCTTCTTGTTCTCTTTCTCCTCCTCTTCCCACCCTTCCTCCTCCTTCCCTTCTCCTTCTCCTTTTCCCTCCCCACCTCCTTCCCCTTCCTTCCCCCTCCTTCCTCCTCCTTCTCCCTCCTCCTCTTCTTCCTCTTCTTCTACATAAGTTTTTTTGGGGGGGGCCTCTCACTGTTGTGGCCTCTCCCGTTGCGGAGCACAGGCTCCGGACGCGCAGGCTCAGCGGCCACGGCTCACGGGCCCAGCTGCTCCTCGGCATGTGGGATCTTCCCGGACCGGGGCACGAACCCGTGTCCCCTGCATCGGCAGGCGGACTCTCAACCACTGCGCCACCAGGGAAGCCCCCTACATAAGTTCTTTTCTTGAGCACAGTTGGGAATATAGACATAAATGCAGTGATCTAAATGCCAACCCTAGAGAGGGCTAGGATGACTGAGAGAAAACTTGGGCATTGTTTCATTAGGGACCTTTTGTTACAAGCCACACTAAATGACTTTGACTGGGTTAAGCAGAAATAAGAGACTTGTCAGAAACATCCTGGATTGCTGAGCAGCCAATGTGTAGAAGGAATGGAAGCAGAAAAGCTCCAGATTCTTCAGCAGCATAAATTCACGGACATTCTGTCATGAACCATTAACAGTAGTCCTTTTTAAGGACAGTTTCTGTGTCTGTTTCCCACCTCAAATTCTAGAAAGAGAAGAGCTAATTATCCAAACTGAGATCACATGTGCACTGAATATTTTCTGTTTTCTCCTCCAGATCCATTCTCTAATCTTCTCCATCCTGTCTTGTGCCCCAGGGAAGTCAACCTGTATGTACTGAATCAAGGATCTCTTGTCTTCTGACTTCCATTTGGGTTCAGCTGATGGAAAGCACTGCAGGAGACTGGAGGGAGGTAGGCGAGTAATTGCGGGTATTTGTTCTCCCAGCTCCCTCCATGCTGGGCCATGAGGCCTGGCTACCTCTCTGTACTCAAAGTCATAACTCCTGGCAGATGTCTTTCCTTTTATGCCTAGGGCCAAGGTACTGCCTATCCTTTTTCAATTTCCTTATACCTTGCCCACACTGTCTAGTGTATCTAGTCCCAATATTAAACTCTTCCCCATTTACCCAGTTTGAGTATCTCTTCTGTTTCCTGCTGGGACCTGATAGATACCAGAGACCTACCACAGAATCCACCAGGTAATTACTTAACCTCTCTGGGCTACAGTCTCATCAGCTGAAAGACTGGATCAGTACCTCACAGGGCTTTGGGTTAATTAACCCGATAATTATTAACCCTTCAATGAGTTAATAATACATGTAAAGCTTGGCACATAAAAACTCTCAATAAAACTAGGCTATTATTATTATTTTGTCTTTGCAGTGAGGTTATTTAAAATATATATATATGTAAGTGTGATTAAAAATGTTACCTTTTTGAGAACTTTTGCACAAGCACTTTTCAAAATCAGGAAAAATGTATGTGCTGCCAAGTGTCTATACTTGGGGCAGGGGAAAGTGGGATCACAATGGCTTGGAGCCCTGCCCAGTGGTAGGTAAGTAGCAGGTTCTCAGCAGTTATGCACTGATTCATATTCATATCTTAGAGATGGGCTGCAAGCAGCCAATCCACCCACTAATCACCCTCCACTGCTGAATGCCACGAGAGTGGGTCTTCAGAAGAGCACCACCAGCAGACACTGCCCCTTCTTCTCCATGGAGCAACACTACGTGCTGGCCCATCCTACAAGATAAAAAATATTCCCATGAGGAAAATAATTCTCTTTCCAGGAAAAGCTCTGGACCCAGGAACACTGCCTGGGTGGTTTGCTTACTCTCTGTAGCCCAAAGCCTTAATGTATGCTCTTAGCTTCTGTACTCCAGATCTGTGTTATCCTAGAAAGGAAGAGACTAGCTGAGAGAGCTCCATCCTTGGGACATGGTTCCATTCGTTCTAGAAGAAGAAGTTACAGCAGTCCTAGTGTTGAGGAGTGTCATTCAAGAGAGGCAGCATGGCCCAGTTGACAAAGGATGAGCTACAAAGCCAGAAAGACCTGAGTTCAAATCCTAATTCAGTTGATTCATAGCTGGATAATCTTGGGAAAGTTACTCACCCTCTCTGGGCCAAAGGATCCTCATCAGCAAAATGGGGGATACTTTCTATTTTTGTAGGATTCTTGTGAGGATTAAGTGAGAAAAGATGTAAAGTGCCTAACATGGTGCCTGGCACATTAAATAAATAGTGACTACCATTGGCTGGAATAATAGTCGTTTTCTACTTGTTAATGTCCTTGCCTTTCATGGTAAGTGACCCCCCAAAGCAACTCGTAGACCCTTAGACTTTGAGTTGGAAGGGTCAACTACTTTAACATCCCCACCTTCCCAAGCCCATTCCATAGAGAACTCCAGAAAGCCAATTGGACAGAATGTGGGGATACTTCTGAGACATCCAGTTGGCTTAAATCTGGACACATTAATAATAGTCTGCATTTACTGAGCGTCACTCTGTGCCAGGCACTGCACTAAAACCTTCATAAACATGAAGTTATTTCTAAGTTAATCCTCAAAACAGTCTATGTTGTAATTCCTACTATTGCCCCTCCCCTATTTTACAGATTATGAAACTAAGGTTCAAAAGTGTTAAATGACTTTCCCAAAGTCACATAAGCCCATGAGTGGACTCAGAATTTGACCCAGGCAGCCTGATCTCAGAGCCCCCGCTCCCAACCCTTATATTGTAAGGCCTTAATACCTGGCTGCAAGACACAGCAAGGCACAACCACATTCCAGGATAGCTATTTGGATTGAACTGATGAATTAACCAGCAAAGCAAGTGATCTGATTGATTTGGGCATGCTGCATCTACCAGAGATATAAGTATAATCACTCAGAGAGCTTTTCAAAAAGTACCAATTCCTGGACCTCACTGAAAGATTCTTATTTAATTGCTCTAGGGAGGAGTCTGGGTGTAGAAAACAATTAAAGCTCCCCAAGTAGTTTTAATGTGCAGCTAGTGTTGAGAACCACTGGTGTAGACTCTCCTTGCCCTTGATGGGCACTTGATGTTGCCACTTAGTCTTGGAGTCCCTTAGGGATGGTCTGTTTATCTTCACATTTAGTTCCCAATTAATCCTCATACATTAGGCAATAATACATTGTGTAAATTCTGACTTACGATACCGCTTTGCCTAGAAACATGAGACTTTCCAAGGAGAATATTTTTCTGTATTACTAAGTGTAGTCAAGTTTTCTTTGGAAAATGGCAACATCCAAATCCTTTCCTACTAATCATGTATTACAAAAAAATTGCTTTGAAACATTGCAAGGCAGCCAACACCATTCAGTAAATTACACCATGTAACTGGCTTAGGCCTCATTAGGCTTGCCCTCTTTGGCTTTATCAAGGGAACAGCCACTTCTCTTTGCAATCCCTTATGGGAATGGATTTCTTCACTTTTCTTTGAAAGGTCAGTACATCCCCCTTTCCTGTATCCCTCATCAAGTAGTGGCAGCTCAGTCTTTTGTTATCTTCTTGTGCAGCTCCCTTGGGGATGCACTTTACTTACAAATAAGAGATGTTTGCAATTTTAGATAATCTATATTTGAAAAAGAAAGAGAACAATGTTATTTTTTAAAGATTTTTTTTGATATTGACCATTTTTAACATCTTTATTGGATATGTTACAATACTGCTTCTGTTTTATGTTTTGGTTTTTTGGCCATGAGGCATGTGGAATCTTAGCTCCCCTACCAGGGATTGAACCTGCACCCCCTGCATTGAAAGGCAAAGTCTTAACTGCTGGACCGCCAGGGAAGTCCCCAGAACAATGTTATTTTGAACAAGGGTACTTCTGGTGAATCCTGTTAGTTATCTATCCAGCATTTCCTTCCTTCTTTCCTACGAGGACATGGTTTTGTTTAGGTATCATTCCCCTCCCTTGAGCAGTCTGAGTGTGCTCAGTATTCCTTCGTGCTCACTATTCCAATTGCTCCCCCAACTGCATTTTATCCTTCTCCACTCTGATCTAGGGCCTGGGCGCCTGACCTGGTGATGGGCATGCATTGATGGCATTAATGGCTCCCGGCACTGTGGCTTTCAGCAACTGGAAGACGAGTAAGGTTGGGGTATTTATTCTGTTGGCTTCATCCACGGCTAAGTAGTTGCAGGTAGACAGCATTCCTTTATAAAAAAGATCCTCTTGGATAGCCCTCTCCATCCAATTCTCTGTGTGTATGCTCTAATAAGAGCTCCCTACTCCTCAGGCTGAGGGGCAGTAGTGGCTCTCTGTAGTTGCTAGCCCCTGGGCACTGCACCATCCCTTGCTGAGTTCCTTCAACTTTGCCCACAACTTCATAAGCAGTCACTTTATTAAATTTTCCTCATTTACCTAGTTTTAATATGTCATCTGCTTCCTGCTGGGACCCTGACTAAGAAATCACGTGACTCACATCTCCAGTTTCAGGGGCTGGATCCTGATTAGTCTAATCTAGTCACAGTATCCCATTTGCCAGCAATCAGTTCAGACAACCAGGATTAAGGCAGTCACTGCATGGTACTCCCTTAACCAATGTTTTTGATCCGGAGATGGGCACCTATCTTACGTAGGCCAATCAGATGGAAGGTGTTTCTTATTCTGTCCAGGCTGCTGTAAGAAAACACCACAGACTGGGTAGCTTATAAACAACAGAATTGTATTCCTCACAGTTCTGGAGGCTGGGAAGCCCAAGATCAAGGCCCCAGAGTTCTAGTGAGAGGGTTCTGTGCAAGCCCTCCTTCTGGTTCATAGCTGGCATTTTCTAGCTGTTTCCTCCCATAGTGGAAGGTGAGATGGATCTCTGTGGGGTCTCTTTTATAGGGACACTAATCCCATTCATGAGGGCTCCACCCTCATGACCCAAGCACCTCCCAAGGGCCCCATCTCCTCATACTATCATCTCTGGGGGTGAGGGTTTCAACATACAAATTTTGGGGGGACACAAACATTCAGACCATTGCGGAAGGGAAGAACAAGTCTTCAGCTTCTTTCAGTAACCATCCTGTGAGCGTGAAGGATGTCATTGTAAAGACAAAGCATACTCATAGGGCAAAGCCAAAGTCATGTCACTGGAGCCCCAATTGTCACATCTGTGGGCTTACAGTTATGGGAAATTATAAATCCTCTTACAGGTTAAGCCAGTTTTAGTCCGTTTTGCTTTGTAATTTGCTGCTGAAAGCACCACAACCAATATAGGTTTTTTTTAACCAATATAGTTTTAACAGTATTTCTTTTATTTGTGTAGCAGCCATAGGGCCCATTTGATTTTACATGTCAGTAAACATGTGAATGATTATAATAATAGTAATAACTAAGGTAATATGTACTAATAATAGCTATGTGCCAGGGTTATTCAAAGCACTCTATCTATAAATATTAATTTGGTTAATCATCACAGCAACTCTATTTGGTAGGTACTATTGTTGATCCTATTATGCTTTTTAGGATTATGCTTTTAAATGACAGACAGAAGGCACAGAGGTATAAAATACATACTTCAAGTCACCCAGCTGGTAAGTGGCAAAGCTGGATTTGAACTCAGGTAGTCAGATCCTGGGGTCTGTGTTCTTTATCACTATATTCCAGCACACTGTGGATTAGGGACAGTAGGTTTTATGCCCATATTTCAAATGGGGAAACTATGGTTCAGAGAGCCAAAGAGCTAGTTACGAGAAGACTCAAGACTCACATTAGATCTAGTGCTATTTCCACTATGCGGCCTTTCCCTCCCAGTGAATTTTCCATTCAGGGTCTTTCTAATAATTTATGGAACAATCAATGCAAGTAAGAGTTCTCTACCCTTCTAAACTGTCCTCAAGTGGAACTGGGAAGGGACTCCCTCTAGGGGCCACTAAATATAAGACAGCCTACAGATAACACACACAGTCTTTATTCAAACTTTTATCTCACACACTCCCTAAAAGAATTCTTTAAAACCATATACCCCATATATATATATATATATATATATATATATATATATATATATATATATATATTTTTTTTTTTTTTTTTTTTTTTTTTTTTTTTTTGCGGTATGCAGGCCTCTCACTGTTGTGGTCTCTCCCGTTGCGGAGCACAGGCTCCGGACACGCAGGGTCAGCGGCCGTGGCTCACGGGCCCAGCCGCTCCGTGGCATGTGGGATCTTCCCTGACCGGGGCACAAACCCATGTCCCCTGCATCAGCAGGCAGACTCTCAACCACTGCGCCACCAGGGAAGCCCCCCTTATATATTTTGAAGTTATTATTTTATCATATGTTGCAAAGAATGTAATTCCTGGTGTATTAAAATATTGACATTTAAAATAAAACTGTAGACCATACTTCTATAGGTATCCAATGAAATCTGAATTCCACTGCAATTTGGTACTCATCATAATCCATTCAAAATATGTGAATAAACACTTTGCTCATAGTTAGAAAATTTATATCTTTCTATTTTTTAAAAAAGTCATATTTCCATTCCATATTGCATGCAGAATTTTATCCTAATGCAGTATACTTCATTTCTTAAAGCATTTTATTGATCTTTGCAATAAAAATATGAATATAAATTAAAAGTAAGTATGTTTTTTAAAAAATTTCCTGCAACTATAAGATCCTAAGGGTTAAAATATTTCTTTTGGATTGAGTAAAATGTACGAATGTTAATACACAATTTATAAATAGTTAAAATCTACAAAAGTTCATTTTAATTGGAAATGCATTTATTAATTAGATAAATGAGGGGTTTTTTTCTACCTCTATTAGTTCACATAGAGCTAGTTTATTTATTGTAGAATGAGTCAGGAACCAGTATTGATTCTATTTGTGTGTTTTAAAAAATTTTATAGTTGTAGGTACTGAGAAACCTTATTGATTAAGTAGGCAAATGAGAATATAAGGCTTATTATGGTAATGTCCCTCAACTATCTGAACACCTTCAGATTATTTGCCAAAAGTATAGAGTGATCTATCATCAGAAATTATTTTAATGAACAATCAGATGTTTATTTTCTTCATAGCCCTTATCACACAAAATATTGGGTTGGCCAAAAGGTTCGTTCAGGTTTTTTCCATAAGATGGTACGGAAAAAACTTGAACGAATTTTTTGGCCAACCCAATAATTGCATTCTTTATTTTATGTCTCCCCTCCTGCCTCCTTACCCATATATCAGGATGCAGACGTCACAAAAGCAGGAAACTTGTTTGCATTCTTTGGAATAATGTCTGGCACATAATACGTAGTTAACAAATATTTTTTGAACAAATGACTGAGGCAACCTGGTCCCTAAGGGGAGGCAATCCTAGTGATTCTGTTAGGACAGGGGATGAGGGAAGATTGGATGTATAGGTGACTGGGTTCTCCGTGAGCTCAACTGTTGAAGCTTCTTTCTTCTCCATAAGCAACCTCTTTGAAGTACACTGTTGTTTCAGTAAAACAGAGATTCTCTTCCCATCCTCAAATGTGAAGCAGGGGCAGCTCTCTGATTCTCCCATACCTCTGGCCTCAGGTACCTTGGCAGCCCTCCCCTGTCCGCTCCTCAGTAGGTCTTCTTGATAGATCTCCCAGTAGACTGAATGGCCATCTATGGTGTCCTTGGGTAATTTTAGGGTGTCTGGTATGTCCACCAAACTTTGCTCATTTCCCTACTGTGTGCCACAGCTTCTAGAAGGCTCCAATGGTACCTTAACTTACATTCCCTTGCCGTTTGAAGGTCTACAAGTTGCATTGTCATATTTGAGTTTTATTCTTACCCTGGCTTTGTGAGGTGGACAGGACTGGTTTTATCATCCTTAATTTAAAGATTAGGAAACTGAAGCCCAGGGAGGTAGAGAAATATGCTCAATATCATATCATTAAAAGATGGCTGAGTATGGGTTTGAATGCCTAGTCTAGAAGTAGTATAGATTTAAATTTAAATCTAGCCTGCTTTAGCAATTTACTAATGTGACTACAGTACTAGGAAAGTAACTTAGCTTCTCTGAACTTCAGTTGAGGAAATTAATGTATTTACAGCTTTACCACTCACAAGTACATTGTCTTCCCTGCCATGAGAAGGTATTATATTTATCCCAATTTTAAAGATGAAAAACTGAGGCACAGCATAGAAGAGTAGTATAGCCTCAAATAGTATGGGCTTTGGAGTCAAGCCACCTGAGCTCAAGTCCTGTCTTTGTCACTAACTAGCTAAGTCACCTTGGGCAAGTTACTTAAAACCTGCCTGGCACAAGGTAAAAGTCAATATATGTCAAATAATATTATTAGGCAACTTGTCCAAGGCCACAAACAAACAATGGCAGTGCTAGGGTTCAAAGCTAGTCAGTCTGATTCCAGAGATTATGCTTTGAACCATGACACTATGTTATCTTTAGAGCCAGAAATTTGGAAGGAGATAGGAAGGTAAATATGAGAGAGAGAAAGAAAAGTTTCATGGGGTGTGTGTTTGAGAGTTATTAAGTACAGGAGAGAGAAAGGAGAGAAATTTGTGGAGTATCAGGGTATTTTGCTGTAAGGAAAGAAATGGTTTCCTTTAGATGCCCTTTCCAAAGATTCCAGTAAGGAATTAAATTGCTCAACAGTGCTTCTTTGCCACCAGTATGATGTTTCTTTAGAAAGCAATACTGTGATAAGATAGGCCATAAGGCAGTGCAGCTTTACTTGGGTTAAAATTTCTGAAAGCATTCCAGCAGTTCACTCTGAATAGGGCCTCAAATGTGAGGCTTTGGAGATAAAGGGGAAGAAATTACTAGGGCAGATGCCAGTGTGTGTTCCACCAGCAGCAATGGGACCTGCATATTATGGATACTCATTCTATCCTGGGAAATGATCAACCGGCCAATCAAGATTTCTACCCGGTAAGCGTATCGAGGCAGAAGCCATGCTCCTTCTCTGTTCCTGTGTACTTCCATCTCAGTGCCACACTAATGAAACCCACCCTTCCCTCTGGCAAACTGCACCCAAGGAGCCCTGCCTCCCCTTCCAAGGTAGCGAGGTCCCTGCCCACATTCTTGGCCTGGAGAAGAGAGATGGTCTCCTTTTTTCAGCTGGTGTTAGGTGTTGTCTATGGCCACTTGCTGGGTGAAAATGAATAGGCTCTGCGCTGGCCTGTAGCCTTAATACCTTCCATCAACAAGCTCTACCTTTCGCCTGTAGTTCCAACAGCAACACCAGCACCAGCACCAACAATCATATCTAACACGTGCTGAACAAATGACTCCATTTGCTTGCTGAAGCCAAATATGTGTGCTGTAGAAGTGTTACCTCCCTTTATCTCAGAGGAATGCTGTGCTGCAGGATGTCTATGGTCTCCTTCCCATGTCCAGATTCTGTAAATTTATTGTATACTATACGGTCCTTTATGGTTCTTCTACAAGATGTTTTTGTTATTATTATTAATAGTTAAAACAAGGGCTAACATTTCTTAGACACTATATGCCATTGTGTTAAGTACTTAATATGTATTAGCATATTTAATTGCTAAAAAAAACCTGTGAGGTATGTATGTATGTATGATTATCCTCAATTTGCAAATGAGGAAAACCAAAGTTTAGCAAGATTAAATAAATTTCTCAAGGTTACACAGCTGTGAAAGAGCCAGGATGAAATCTCAGCCTGTCTGACTTCAGGCTACCAACTCTACTATGTGGAATTTTTCCTTCCCAGGTACTCATGAACAAGAGAGTTCAATTTCCCTTTATCTGTATGTCTGGGGTTAGAGTTTGTGCAGTACATATACATTGGCCTAAATCCACGTTCACATTTCCAGCCTTATTATTAGGAAAGATAGGGGTCTGCCTACATGACAGATTCCTGCATGACAGGGACAATGATTGTATTTATTCTCAGTGCAGATGAGAAGCTGCCTGGAGTCCCATTTTAGAACTTTGGAGAGTGTAAATTGTAAGCTCTGGAATGAATTTCAGACAAACAGGGTGATAGTGGTCCAAACTGTGTCCATGCTTGGTTGCCAGATGGTGGCGGTTGTCGAGAGCTTATATTTTCCTTGGAATCCAAGCAAATTTAAGAAAGAGAAATGAAAACATCTGAGTAAAGCAAGAGCAATTACGTCATAGAATAAGGTTTAAGGATGGTGATTGTGGAAGAAAATATAGAAGCTCATATGAGCAACACATGGCACCACCATAGTCATCACTGAAACATTATATTCCTCTCTTACTTTGGGTTCTCCCAGAAGAAGAACCCGAGAAAAGGATTCTAGTGCAAATAGTTTATTTAGGAACTGAAGATAGAAAATTAGGAAAGAGAGATGGGGAAGGAAAGGCAATAATTAAAGGGAGTGTTATCGAGCAGCTCTTACTGTGGGCAACTGAGCTTAACCTCACTGAAGAAACTCTGAGAGCCAGTGTATATATACATTTAAAAAAATCCTCGGGGCTTCTCTCGTGGCGCAGTGGTTGAGAGTCCGCCTGCCAATGCAGGGGACGCAGGTTCGTGCCCCGGTTCGGGAAGATCCCACATGCCGCGAAGTGGCTGGGCCCGTGAGCCATGGCCACTGAGCCTGCGCGTCCAGAGCCTGTGCTCCGCAACGGGAGAGGCCACAACAGTGAGAGGCCCGCGTACCGCAAAAAAAAGAATACAGGTGGATTCTCCCATGATCCTAAAAGGAGTCACAGAGTATAAGAACTGAAAGGGATCCTAAATCACCAACATTCTCATTGAATAGATGAGGAAAATGCTCAAGACCACACAAACATGCAGTGACAAGCCAGTGATCAAATTTCACAGTCTGGACTCCCAGGTCCACTCCATAATCCTATATTCAGGTATGAGCCCACATGGTCTTCAAAGTCCAACTATCAGGTTTGATTGAGAAAGCAACCCCATGTCTTCAGGGAGGAAAAGGAATCTCATTCACAAAGCAAGAATCATCAGATGGGGCTTCCCTGGTGGCACAGTGGTTGAGAATCCAACTGCCGATGCAGGGGACACGGGTTCGTGCCCCGGTCCGGGAAGATCCCACATGCGTGGAGCGGCTGGGCCCGTGAGCCATGGCCGCTGAGCCTGCGCGTCCAGAGCCTGTTCTCCACGACGGGAGAGGCCACAGCAGTGAGAGGCCCACGTACCGCAAAAAAAAAAAAGAAAAAAACTTTCAGGAAAAAAAGTGCAGGAGCTGGCAGCTGGGAGTCAGCCTTCCTGCACTGAAGTGGATAGGGCACAGGGATATGGGTGGATCACTGACAGTGTCTAAGCAATTTTGCTTTTAGAGGGCAAGAGAAACGGAGTAGCTAACACTTCTTAATGATTAGCCTCAATTATCACAGCCACTGTATAAAGTGGGCACTATTATTGTTGTCATTTTGTAATTAACGAAAGGTACAGAGAGGTAACATAATTGCTCGTATGTAAATAGCTGGTAAATGGTAAAGCCAGGAGTTGAATCCAGTGGGTCTGACTCTAAAACCCATTATCTTATTGCATCTAAGTAGGCAGACTGTAGCTTCAGGCTCCTTAATCAATTCCCATTTCTCTAGCTCCATCCCTCTTGGTTATGCTGGGTATTTTTATCCAGGAAAAAAAAAATCCAACAGTTTTCTATTGCCCCTTGATTAGCATTTTTCTAGGCAGGGTTATTGATAATTAATGCTGCCACTTAGCACTCTCCTAAGCTCTTTAGAGGTTTACCCATGAGGCATTTCCTGTTGTATTCCCATCTTACTGATGAGGAAACAGAAGCACAAGGTGGTAATAATTTGTTTGAGGCCATATATTCAGTGAATGGGAAAACCCAAGTTTCAAACTGACTTGATTCCCTTGCTTAATCACTAGGTTCTGCTGTCTTCTTAGTCAGAAAGATTTACAAGAACAAAATTTTGAGTAGGCTGTGGCACTTGGCAATTCCAGGAACTACCTTTAAAAAGAGACAAAGTTAGTGAGTATAGCCAATCCAAGAAAATGTTATCTCTACTCAGTTTTGATTCAGAAAGTATGAACAAGGAAATACAATGATATGCCTCTGGGCGAACTTGTGTATTTCTGAGCTCTTGTTTTAAGGCATCAATATATAGGCTGACACTGAACTTAGAAATGTCATATTCATGTAAATTTCCAGCTGGGACAAAGCACCCTTAGCCTTGGGAGCAGGTTTGGATTCTAGACCACAGAACTTTGTTTCCAAGGACTAAAAGGGAGAGATGTATCAGTAATTGACATCTTCATGTACTTGTTTTTTCTCATTTCAGTGGTATTTGTTTTTACAGAAAATATTGAAATAAAGAAAACAAAATCAACTGAAAAGTTGAAATTTTGTCTTTAATTGCACCATTTTTTTTCTTTTCTTAAAACCACTATATAAGGTAAAGAATGAGAGCAGTCTCTGACCCCCTATCCCAGCCTCAGAAGTAACCACTGTCAACATTCTGGTGCTCACGAGTCTTTTTTTTTTCCTCTGTGATCATAAAAATATACCTATAAACTAAGTACATACATGTACACCATTGACAGCTTTTTTTAAAAAAAAAAAATGTGATCACGCTTTTTTTTTCACTTAACCATACCTCCTAGACTTCCCTGATAGTATTAACAGATTTACCTCATTTTATTTTGAGCCCCTGCACAATGCCCCAGTATATAGATTATAATTTATCTAAACAATCTGTTATTGATGGACATTTGGCTTGTTTCAAAATACTTATTAATACAAAAAGTGCTACAGAAATCATCTTGGTGTATTTTTTTACATTGCCCAATTCAGGGTTTTTTTTAGAGCATTTAGCACTTGCCTGAAGGTGTCAGATGGTTGGGATTTCCAACCCCCTTGAACCACCCAGATAAAGCTTAACTGAATATTTTCTTTTCAGAGTCCTAGACTCCCTTCCACAAATACTTCCTGCTTCTGATTCTAGTTTAGATGCCCACAACCAGTAGCAATAATTTAAATTATAAATCCCTAAAGGCAAGAGTGTGTCTGCATTCCCATTCTGACACCCAACCGGGAAGAAAATCCAGTGGGCATCTTCCCTCCTCCCTTGTCTCTTCCCGCCCCCCTCAACCTCGTCATAGGTCCAGCCTTCCACCCTGACCACTGTCTCCTGGGCCAGCCCTGAGTACTTTTGGGGTTCACAGAGATCAAAACCTTAGAAGATGCTGCCCAGTTGAATTGAAATATGCCTCCCGTGTGCTTCCTGCCACCCACCGACCCCCCCACACACAAAGAAAGCTCCAGCTCCTTGAACAAAGGTTATATCTGTGGAAAGCTTCTTCAGTCTTGGATGAACAGGAAGCCTTTTTCTCCTTGAGCTCTGCCCCTACACTTAGAATGGAAGCCAGCAGAGAAGGCCAACCTGAAGCAGAAGGGTCTCACGTTCTCTTCCCACCTTCCAACAAAAGGCAAGAACCCCCAGACCTCAACCCCAGCTGGGCCCTGGTAACCAGACCTCCCTCTCAGTTCTTTCTACAGGACCTGGGGATCCTGGGATCTGGAAAGAGAGGAGGTGGGCGTGAGGCAATCACCCAGTGGTTGGCGAAATGGGGACACTGGGACGAAAGACTAATATGGGTGAGGGAATTCCACACCTGGCCACCCCTCCCCCACAAAGAGCCGTGTTAAGAGGGATGGGGTGTGGATGGGGAAAACGGAGGGACTGAGCTTACCTGGGAAAGCTCAGCTGGGAAATCTCAGCTCCACTGCACAGAGAGGCTTCCAGCACATCTCTCTCCCTTCCCTCTCTTTGAAGGGAAGGGGTACCTTGACGACTTGGGCAGCCTTTGACAAGGCAGCCGCCCTCGGGGAGGAAAGCAAGGTCACCTCCGCCCTGTCGTCTCCTGGGTCCTGCGGCCGCCTTTCCCCCTCTGTCATCTCCCTGGGTGCTGCCTCTCGGGCGCGGAAGCTGAACTCCCAGCGCTGCACACCTCGGCACTCATGGGGCGCCCCTTCTTGGCTCTCCGGCTCTGACCGTTCATAGGGCGCTTAGCTCAAGGCGGGACTCCAGGCTCCCAGAAGTTACCGGCGATGGCGGGGAGAGCAGAGCAAGACAGGGCCGATTCCGGAGCCACAGTCCTCCCGGGTGGGACTGGAGATTGCCCCGGGCTGGGAGGACAGAAGGACCTGGAGGCGGCAGCTCTCCGTGGTCCTGCCCGACGTCAACGCGCGGATACTTAAGGCCAACAGCAGCCCGCCCATCTTCCGCTAAAACGGATCGAGTCCGGGGCTGTGGTACCGGAAATGGTTTTAATGAACCCGCTTGCAGGCGGGCTAATTGAAGTCTGCGTGCCGCGTTTCCGCACCCTCCCAACCGTGTGTCAATTGCCAGGGCGAATCTGAAAGTTTCTTTGCACTTCCCCCTCAGTGCTATCTCCCCTTGTGAACTAAAACGATGTGGACGCTTCCCACACTCTCACCCTGCTTCCTCCTCGAAGCAATTCCGCCTCGGGCACCCTTACCTGCCCTGCCTCTCGGTGCAGGCGGAAAAGCGGAAGGTGAGGGCTGCGTAGCCACGTGGTCGTTTCCTGCTTTACTCGTGATCCCCAAGCCGCCAGCCTGGTCCTGGAAGCTGCAGGGCGGAATGAGTCTGGGACCGGCTTAAAACCCACAGCCCTGGTGTGTGTGTCGGGGGATGCAACTTGAATTTCACCAAATAGAAACTGGATCTTTGGATCGGTGAGGTTTGAACCCCTTAAAAATGGAGCGCTGTGTTTCGGTTCCGTCCGAGCTGAATCTGAGCCAGGACTAAAACACGGGAAGTGCTCCCTTTTATGGAGCACTTCCCGTGTTTTATGTGGAAATATACCAGCTAAACCAACTTCCGCGTTGCCCTCGCAGTAATCATTTTAATGCGCCTGGTCCCGGGCTGAGCTGGAAGTAGACAGGCAAATAAATACTTGTTGAATAAAACGCAAAAAGTGTAATACATTGCATTTTAAAGCTTTGTATATTAGTTGATTCTCTCTTCCCTCTGTCAAAGTATACAGCCGATGGCAGATTTTGGAGACATTTATTCTACGATCCTTTTATGAGGATGCTTTCTTACAACGTCCGCATCTTTGAGGGACTAATTCATTCTCTTCTATTTTGCAAGAATTGTTATTTCCATTTGGCCCTCTACATTGGCTGTTTCTTGGGTCGGCTTTGGAGCAAAATGTTCAGAGCGGGAGATGGCTTGACCATAGTACCAACTACTTTTATTTTAAAAATTGGTCTCTACTTCCTGCCCCTGGAAAGACAAAAAGCCTGCCAACTCTCATGTCCCAAGGCGACCTTAAAATTGGGCAGCAAAGTGAAGGTAGGTTTTCTTGTGTTGGTTCCTCAGTAAAACAACATATCTAGAGAATGATGATTTTCAAGACAATTTCGTTTATGTTAACCATTTCACAGAATGAGCACAACATGATATTCCCAGCAGAAAAGAGTGGCATTAGCAGCAGAGTGAATGCTGGCTTTTTGGAGGTTACGGTTTAAAAGAGTGCTGGTAATGCCATAGGTCCAGAAGGAAAAAGAGAACACACAATGGTGTGGGAATGTCAGAAATGGGATTAAAGGAGTGAAGGTCTATTGCGAGCTTTAAACAGGAAATTTCCATCTCAATCTCCAAAGTTATCTTTTTCAAGATATAGCTTTAGCTTCAAGTTGATGCACATTTTATTATTTTATTGCTCACAGCTTTAATGTATATAATATATACAGCTGGATTGTGTTGAAAGGTTTAAATTCTGCTTTAGTCAAACTCCTTTCTCAAGTGTAAGCCAAAGAGTCTTTATGTAGGGCACCTCCACAATCATCCATCTCTTTGGAATGATGGGTCAATTGGGATCATGTTGCTGGACCCAAACAACCATAATAATAATAACCAGTCCTTATGGGAGTTCATTTGTGCTTTATGCCAACATAATAAACATTTAAAATTGTTAGAATGTTACTGAAAGTGGTTGAGAGGCATCTATAAACAAAATATGTTATTTGATTTTTGTGACAATCTTATAAGGTAGGCATTTCTCTTCCCCATTTTACAGAGGAGGAAATTGAGACTCAGGGAGATTAAGAATCTGTCCAAGTAGGTTCAACTTGATGGAAAAACTGGCACTTGAATTGAGGTTGCCAGAGCAGTGCTACTGAAAGATGCTACATCTTCCGGTCTCAAATAGTATCATGTGGGAGTGCACCACTAACGAAAACACGATACCCAACTTTCATTTGTATAAAGTGTAAAACACGACGTTGTCACCAAGGGGACCACATCACACTTGTCCACTTTGCCTTTCCAATATTCAGCCAAATTTTTTTTTTTTTTTTTTTTTGCGGTACGCGGGCCTCTCACTGCTGTGGCCTCTCCCGTTGCGGAGCACAGGCTCCGGATGCGCAGGCTCAGCGGCCATGGCTCATGGGCCCAGCCACTCTGCGGCATGTGGGATCTTCCCGGACCAGGGCACGAACCCGTGTCCCCTGCCTCGGCAGGCGGTCTCTCAACCACTGCACCACCAGGGAAGCCCCAGCCAAAATTTATTCAGATTCTGTAGTGAGCAAGACTATCATCAGAGTCATGCCTCTTGATCTTTGTATTTACTCCTTCTAGACTCTTTACCCCTCCTTACTTTTGCTCAGTAAAAGGATAGACTTCGGGCTTTTCCATCCTCTTCCAGGCCAGTAATTTCCATTCTGGGTGTGGGTACTGTCCGCGGTGCTGAGAAACGCGGCTTAGGGAGGCGCGGATAGTCTGTTCCTCTCCCTCCGCTCCAGCCTCAGGCACGTTCTAGCTCTCTTACCTGGCACTTCGCTGTCATAAAACCGCTCTTTTATAATCCCAGCCTGCCCTTTGCGCTGGGAAGCGATTTTTTCTCCCTTTCGCCAGGACATTCTGGGAATGGAAAGTTTGGGAAAGGTTCTGTTTCCTCCTTCCTCACTCGGAAATGATTTTTTTTTTTTTTTTGCCAATTTTAGATAGTTAATTTTTATTCTGTTTAAGGGGCAAAATTCTTGCCCATAAATATAGTTCCACAAAGATCATCTATTTCTTTTTTTTTTAAACATCTTTGCTGGAGTATAATTGCTTTACAATGATGTGTTCGTTTCTGCTGGAAATTTGATTTTTTGTTAGGCCAAGGAAACAGAGCTCATTGGGCTCCACAGCTTTAGGCCTGGTGGCGTGAGGAGTATTTGGACACTGGAGGAGATTGAAAACCTTTCTGTGCGAACAGTTACCCTTTGCAAGTAATGCTGTTGTTCCAGGCTGATTCTCTACTTCTGGATGGTGCCAATGGCTGGAGGCTCTCTAAGAAACAGATTTAAAACATGTTCTCCTCCAAATATGTTCTCTGTGCCTTCGTTGGCAGAGACCTTAACTCAGCCCCAACTCATCTTTTATAAAATCTCTTAGAGATCAAAGGAATGATGTGTGTGTGTGTGTGTGTGTGTGTGTGTGTGTGTGTGTGTGATAGGATGAGTGACTTTTCAAAGAAACCCAAGGGCTTCCCTGGTGGCGCAGTGGTTGAGAGTCCGCCTGCCGATGCAGGGGACGCGGGTTCGTGCCCCGGTCCGGGAAGATCCCATATTCCGCGGAGCGGCTGGGCCCGTGAGCCATGGCCGCTGAGCCTGCGCGTCCGGAGCCTGTGCTCCGCACAGGAGAGGCCACAACAGTGAGAGGCCCGCGTACCGCAAGAAAAAACAAAAAATAGGCAGTTCAAAGAAACCCAAGGGCCGCAATTTTGAAAACAGAGACATAAGGGAGAAACTCAAAAACACAAAGGAATATACATTCCTGATCACTTCTTTCGAAGTCCAAACTCCACTCTCCCCTGACAGCTCACAAGGAATAGTGGAAATCAGCCTTTTGCCAGCACTCTCTCCATTTGAAATGTGATTGCAGAAAAGGACAGGATGCAGCTGACATTTCTTTGAGAACCTTTAGGAATAAAGAGGCCTCAGAGAAGACTAAGTTTATTTCTTCTTTAATAGATATTCCTTAATTTGCTTCTGGGAAGAATAAACCATAGGCATCCAAAGTATGCACTAATTTTAATAACCTCCATGAAAGAGACTGATCCACTTACACTCATTGGGCATCACCCACCTCCTAAGAATGATCTGAGGAAAAATACAGACTGCAGTTCAAGCGAATCACCATTCACCTTTCATCCATTTCGACAAACCTGAAAATGAGCAGGTATTATGTTTCCTGCAGTATCATCTCCTTCTTCTGGAAGACTTAAGTCCATCTCTCAGAGAAGCACATCTTCTCTTTATTTTTCATAAATGTTCTATTAGTTAGAGATTGTTGTCATAAAAGAAACAATGTGCAAGAAATATACAAAGCAAATATTGTTAAAGAGTACCCTGGGGCTTCCCTGGTGGCGCAGTGGTTGAGAGTCCGCCTGTCGATGCAGGGGACACGGGTTTATGCCCCGGTCCAGGAGGATCCCATATGCCGAGGAGTGGCTGGGCCCGTGAGCCATGGCCGCTGAGCCTGCGCGTCCGGAGCCTGTGCTCCACAACGGGAGAGACCACAACAGTGAGAGGCCCCGCGTACCGCAAAAAAAAAAAGAAGAGTGCCCGGAACAATTATGAATAATGTTATAGAGGAGAGTTGTATATACCCTGGAGGTCTAGAATCCATCTTCTCTACAATTGCTTATCACTCTGAACTTATTCTTTAAAGCAGCGGTCCCCAAACTTTTTGGCACCGGGACCGGTTTCGTGGAAGACAATTTTTCCACGGGGAGGGGGAAGCGGGGGCGGGGAGGGGGGAGGGTTCAGGCAGTAATGCAAGTGATGGGGAGCGATGTGGGGCAGCAGATGAAGCTTCGCCCGCTTGCCCACCGCTCACCTCCTGCTGTGCGGCTCGGTTCCTAACAGGCCGAGCACTGGTATCGGTCCACGGCCCGGGGGTGGGGACTCCTGCTTTAAAGGAATTGTGCTTACTACAGGTGAGAAGGTAAATTGTGTCTTGAAGCTAGCCAAGTTGCAAGATTATAAATGAGGAGAAAATTCAAGGCACAGAAACTACTAGGTTCATTTATAGCATGTATCAAACCTACCACTGTTTATAGTTTTTGAAACTGAATGGGAAAGCTATTAAAAAGCAGTGACTGTGTGTGTAGGTGCAGACTCCATTGAGAAGAGAAAGGTTTGATCACATTTCTTTCTTTTTCTTTTGAAAAGTCCATTTTTTACTAAGCTTTATTCTTTTGTCTCCTCTGTGCTTTTTTGCAATTATTAGGCAAGTCACTCATTGCTTTCTGACCATTTCAGCCCCACTGTGGATAACTAAGAAGTTTCACTGATGCAATTTTGTCCCCTTTATTAATTGACATTTATTAAGCACTACCATATGTCAGTTGTTGAAGCAGTATAAATACAAACTATCTAGCCATAACCTAGCCTATACAAGGGATAATATCTTTCTTTAAAAAAAAATCATAGCTTAGACTAAGATGCAAAACTTTCAATAGCTTTTAAAAGGGAAAGTTGCAAGTTTAGTTGTTTCTCAATTTTTTCTTGCAAAATAGTTTATTTGTGAGAGACAATCTTCACTACACTCCCTGTGATTCAACTCAGAAATTTTTTAAAAAGATTTTGAGCACCTACCATGTGCTACATGCTAAGGCTTTCAGAGGTGAAGAAGATAATCAACGCTGTTGTTTTTATGAAGCTGATATTTTAGTGGTAGATTCTTTGAAGCACAACTAAATGATATATCTTAGAAATCTAGAATTAAAATTTAGTTTCCTCCTGTCAAAAACTCATTGAACACTAATGCTACGCAGTTTTAATATTCTTCCATATATTTCTTTTGTTTGGACACACCAAGATTAGCTGTCAATAAATCATTAATATTGTTTCTTTTAAAACTGCTCGTTTGCTATGTATTAAATAGATAGTAATACTAACACATGGAAATATATTGAATTCCATCACTATAGCTTTTATATCCAGATAAAAAGTACTGAGTAACACATGAAAATTTCAGAGACTATATCTTCCATTCAGTGTGTAATTTCTTCCTGCCAAAATTACAACCTAAACCTAAGCTTTGACTTAGAACATACTAAATTATCTTCAGTAGGACTAAAACTCACTATAAAATAAAATATCCAGTCTAAAATACTATATAATATTTCAGTTCCAGAGTCAAGAAATTTTCTAATTTTCATTTAATGTAAAGAAACATTTATCAAAATAGTCCCTTTGCAGAGTGTTTGGGCACTAAAGGAACACCAGAGAAAAAGCCCACTTCCACTTTTAGAATCAGTGCTTGTCAGTGGGTTCTTCAAAGACATGAGGAAATAACATACAGACAAGAAAATCCCAGCTTCAAAGCAATGCAACCTCAGACACATTCAGACCAAATTGCTCTTTCCATCCTGCTGGCATACTTAGGCAGGTATTATTACACCCTATTAATACATTAGGGACAGTTGTTTAAAGACACATGTTAGCATGTGAAATGTATTTCAAGGCTGGAAGGGATCTTGAGTCATCCAGTTTAACGCCTCATTGTTAAACTGAGGTCCAAAGAGGGAAAGTGACTTATGCAAGGTGACCTAATTGGCAAGTGGCAGAACTGACCACCAGAAGTCAGGTTTTCTCAAACTTGATGTACCCAGTAGATTTGACTGAGCATAAAAGAATCGCTTGGAGTACTTAAAAACACAGGTCTCTGTGTCCCATCCCCAGATATTCTACTTGGGGAAGCTGGGATGGCACCTAGGATTTACTGTTGATGATGATACAACAGGTCTGAGAATCACACTTGAAGAAGTATTACAAAAATCCTTTAACTATTTCCAAAATAATATGGTAGAGTGGCATGAAAATTTAAAGCAAAGTTTTTAAGGCATTGTTACTCTCCCCACTGTTTCTCATATTCGTGTGTTCATGTAAAGTGCACAACCAATAAAAGTAAACATCTGTTGACTTGACTTGGATTATCACAATGAGCCCCTGCGA
This sequence comes from Mesoplodon bidens, assembly GCF_964165515.1. Taxonomy (NCBI): domain Eukaryota; kingdom Metazoa; phylum Chordata; class Mammalia; order Artiodactyla; family Ziphiidae; genus Mesoplodon; species Mesoplodon bidens. Next base: position 76,466,028 of record NC_138167.1, on the reverse strand, counting down.
TGGGTTGGAAATCTGAGAATCTGATCATTCTTTCAACACAAGTTTATCCAGATAATATATTTCTAAGGGCAATGAGAGGACTATTTCATTTCAAGAAATATTTGAAACTACAAAATTGTGTAACCCCTAAAATTGTTAAAACATAATTAAAATTCTCACATCTGTTGAAGATTTGATGTTTAATAGTGCATTCCTCTATTCATTTAATGAATATTTACTGAATATCTACCAGCCAGGCTTTTAATTAACATCTATTGCATCTTAAGGGTCTTCAAAATGTCTCCAAAAACAGACTTGACAATCAAGTGGAGAATGACACTGCACGTTGCAGGAGTTAGATGGGGAGTTCTACTACTCTCCACAGCAGCATTTATGATTACAATAAAGCATACAGAAATATTTTGATTTTACACTTTGAACTTTAATATTTATAACTATTTTAATAGGCTCCTGAATTAAAGAAAATCTCCACAGGCAAAATAACAAAGCAGTAATTAGAATCATAGTTCCCTGAAATAGAAAATGATCTTTGCAACAGGAATAAAGAGGCAGACATAGAGAATGGACTTGAGGACATGGGGAAGGGGAAGGGGAAGCTGGGACGAAGTGAGAGAGCAGCATGGACATATATACACTACCAAATGTAAAATGGATAGCTAGTGGGAAGCAGCCGCGTAGCACAGGGAGATCAACTCCGTGCTTTGTGACCACCTAGAAGGGTGGGATAGGGAGGGTAGGAGGGAGGCTCAAGAGGGAGGGTATATGGGGATATATGTATACATATAGCTGATTCACTTTGTTACACAGCAGCAACTAGCACAACATTGTAAAGTAATTATACTCCAATAAAGGTGTTAATTCAATTCTAACAGACTTGTGTTTCACAATGAGTGATATATACTCCTTTAGGAATTCTCTAGAGCAAATAACCAAGGTATTTAGGAAGGTTGAATGAAGCAGGTCCCGAATTTTCATTAACTCTGATGAAATGTGACAGGTTATTGATTTTTAACTCAACTGAGAGTATGGGATTATCATCTCTAAATCAAAGGTGACCCCAAAAGATCTACCATATTATGCTTTTGGGTATGTATTAACATGCTGTCATTTCAGATTATTTTGATTTATTTGTTGATCCTCCATCTTGTTCTAGAAAGGATTCAAGGCTGTTATTTTGAATTAAGGTTTGCTTTTCAGACTTTTTCAGATGAAATGAAAGAATTAGTTGGATTTCCATCAACAGATTCTCAAGCTGATGGATCAGGTTCAGTGCATGGCTTCACTTTAATTTCTGGAGGGCACTGCAAAGGATTCCAACTTCACCTACAAAGAAAAGCAAAGGAGCCACTCATACCATGAACAAACACCCTTCAAGCGTCCACAGTGTGTAAAACACTAGGCGATCAGTGGGGTGTGTGGATATACTAGGTACCACCGCAACCTTCAAGGAGCTGGCAGCTTAGTTAGGATGATAGGATTTGGGCTGTTATAGGCGATTCCAAGTTGTAGGAAGCACTAGAGCTATTAATGTAATTAGTTTCCCTTTTCCATAGGCTGTTTCTCAGGGAAAGAGTTAATCGTTTTCTCCCTAGGAAATCGCTAGCTGTTCTGTTTCTCTTTTACACGACCAACCATAGAGGCTTGCAAGGAGCTAAGCCACAGAACCTAAGCCACACAAACCCGCTGTGTCAGAATCACCTGGGGCCTTATTACAAATACAAACTCCTGAGTCATATCACACATTCAGTGAATTTAGTCTGGGGATATGACTCAGGACTATTAATTTCTAACTAGCTCTCCAAGTGATTCTAAGGGACACTAGGTTTGAGAAGGCATGGTCTAAGCAGGTAAGTCAGCCTAGATTGCCAGACCACTGGACTAAGGAAGGTACAATGGAGTTGCTTCCATTCATGACATGTTCTCACATGCCAAGGGGCCACAGGGACATAGACTCTTCATAGAAGTGGAAGGGGCCTTGGAGACAGACCCGCCTCACTCCTTCCTATATCCTGAGGAAAGTATAGAGTGGTGATGGGGCCTTATATTAGGTCACATAGCTCTAAGGACCCTTCAGTTCCTAAATTTGTTGTTCTGTGATTTTAAAAATTTCCTTATAAACAATAGCCTATGGAGTTATTTTTGCTTCCTCAGGGGAAATGAGAAAGAGAGAGAAAACAGCTATGGCCTGACCCTTCTATCTCACACCCCAGCCCCCAGAGCCCCTGGCTGGCCTCTTTGGTGAGCAGATCTGTTCCAGCCGAGTGTCCAAATGGTGTCTGTGGGGGAGAATCAGCCTTGGGCTTTTTCAAGATGGCTGATTGCAGGGGGCCATACCTAAGGAGGAATGACTATCATGGGCTAGCTCTATGTATTAGAAGTGGCCTCAGGCAACATAAGAGGGGTATGAGAGGGATACTTCAAGCCCACCTGCCCTTTTGGCCTTTGTTAGCATTGTTTGAGATAGAAACCTCCACTTGGCCTAGAGCTCCTCCCTTTAGGCTTGATCCTTTGGTGGTTTTACCCATTTATTCAATAGCTCTTGAGTACCTAATATGATTTTTAGGAATAGGGCTAACTGCTAGGGGTCTGACAGCAAACCTGACATGGCCCTCGGCTCAGGTCTAGTTGGGGAGACAAGTAAACAATTACCAAATTATAAAAAATATAATGATAAATGCTCTGAGGGAGGGATCTGTGGGAATGCCAAGATGTAGGAGGGCCACCCAAACCAGTCGTCCTATCAGAAGAGATATCTATGAACGATTCAAAGATGAACTGGGGTTGGGGCCGCTAAATGAGAGTGGTAAGGAGACTATTTTAAACAAGAACTGTATGGGCGAAGGCCAGGGCCCAGGGGAAAGCATGGTGGGTGTTGCTGGAGGGGAGTTTGAAGGCTAGAAAAAAATTGGGCGATGAACAAATAACACTGTGATTTTTTAAGAGCAGCTATGATAACATCCTCATTGTCCAGGAAGAATAAAAGGTCAATAGATGAGCTACTCTATGGTTGATAAAGTAGATAGAACCTATTCCTTAGGGGTTGGTATTCCAGGCAGAGCAAGATCCAGTGGACACTTAGAGAGAAAGAGGTGAAGATGCAAAGGAGAAAGAAGAATGTGGCAGCGACAAGCCAGAGTGGAAAAGTGGTGTGATGGTAGGAGGTGGGGTGGAATCTAGGAAGGTCAAAGGAGAAAGGACACGCAAGGCAATTCTGGCCTTTTTGCCAAGTTTTTGTCTTTCAGTAAATCAGTGGCTTCCCTGGAGATGCTCTTCTTCTTAGTTAAATATTTAATATATCTCTTATTGTTCCCATGGTGAAGGTAAGAAGACACAATCCTCTATTTATGGGAGAATGGCCTCAAAGGGTGTAAATTACTTACTATTGATGGAGTCAGCCAAAATCTTAAGTTGTTCGGTATTGTCCAAGACCTCAATCCTCTGGGCGTATGGGTCATAACGAACTGAGAAGGGCCGTGGGATTATAGCAGCAAAGTTCCTGAAACCAAACCCATAGATCCAAGTGAAGGGTACCGTTTGGGGAAAAATAATTTTAAAAGATTTTTCCATTGCATTTCACATGGCTCTTGGTAGCACTGAAACCTCACTAGAACAGGGGCTTTAGAACCAGGCTGAGAAGTGAAATGGAACTTTAGTGAGGTCCTCTTAGGAAGCCTTTGTGTGCAGTAGGTATGTCTTATGTGTATATACAAACACACTTTTGCACCTACCTCCAAAAAGTCAGAAGTAGACTACCATAAAAGCACACAATATAATAAGGTCAAAATTTTTATCATGAAATAAAATAAGAAGAGTAAGTAAAATCCAGCCAAAAAGTGTTATAGAAAAAAAATGGATCAAGAGCCTCCTATGTCCCAAGAACTATAGCAAGTCCTAACTGTGCTATACTCTTCACAACTAATATCACTAACTTAGTCTTCATAAAAACCTTAGGAGGAAGGTACCATTACTATTCCCATTTTGCAGATGAGGAAACTGAGGCTTGGGGAAGCTAAGTGACTACCGAGGTCATGCAGGCAATACATTAGAAGCTGGGGAAGGACACAGGTAGCCTGACTCTGGCCTGGGCCCTTCACGTCCATGCCTCCCTGATGCATCATTCCTGGGTCTGGGAGGAATGCACCATGAGGGCTTTATGAAACATAGGAAGCAACATCATTAAGAAGATATTCCCAAATGGCTTATAAAATGCAAAGACATCACAAATGATATTTCTAATTGGCTTCTGGTGAGAATAGAGGCTGCCGTACTGAGAAGACAGTTATAAGAAGACTGCTGGGCTTCAATCCTGCCTTTGCCAATCGCAGCCCTTTGTGGCACAGGCAAGGGGCTCCTGTGCACCTCGGTTGCTTTATTCTTCCATAAAATTGGAACCTGAGCACTATGTGAGTGTTAGCTATTATCTTTTTTTAGTGACTGGGGATGCATGAAGAATAAATGGTTAAGTATCTCTCTCCCTCTCTTCTTTGAAAAGAGTTTTCTCAGCCCAGATGGTGACACAAACCAGGTAGTACATACCTGTGACTTTCCTGCTCTTCACCTCTTCCCTCTTATTCCCATAGTGCACCTCATTTTTGCTTTGGAGAATCTACTTCTGCTCCACTGGAGCTACATCAACTGGGCTGTCAGTCTCAGGCCCAGTCCTCATCTGGCCAAGGAGTGGGTGTGTGACCAAACTCAGCCTCATCTCTGCTAGAACTAAATCTCGAAACTGAAAATGGTTGGCACTGGTTTCTTTTAGCTGGGATGCTCTGAGGGTATCCCAGAGATGCTCAGATCCCTTCCTTTTTGGAACCTTGTTCTTTAGAACTCTCGTTGGCTCTTCGAGCCACCTCTCAGCAGATGGGAGCTTTTGTGGGTGTCTCCTCTGGGTCCTGGACACTAGCAGGTGGAACTTCAAAGACCTGAGAAGCCCATGTGCTGGCAAGGCCTTCCCTGCTGGCCTGGGGCTGATCACTTCCTGGGTTAGGGAGTCGTCTCCAGAAGGGCCTGTACACGTGGGATCCCAGTGTGACACAGCGGTTAAGAGTACTGGCTCTAAGCCCCACTGCCTGGGTCCAAACCCTGGGCCAGCCACTTACTAGCTGCATGACTTGGGTGAGTTACTTACCCTTTCTATGTTTCTGCACCCCCATCTGCAAACTTTGTAGCCCTATTTGATGATTAAGGGAATTAATACCTGAAAAGCACTTAGAACAGTGTTTGGTTCAAAATAGGTGCTAGGCATCTTACCTGTTACTACAATTACCTAGGTGGAATCATTCATGAATCCACTAAAATCCATAACCCTAAAGGGGCCCCAGGAATGGCAGAGTGGAACCTTTAGGGATAGAGGAAGACTAGGCTCCCAGTAAGGGTAGAAGTTTAGGAGAAAACTGGAAAAGAATGGCAGGAAGGACTTGAGGGCCCTGGAGACAGTGGGTAAAGGGAGTCATTTGGGGCCAAACAAAGCGCATTTGTGGGCTAGCATTTTGCCTTTGCTTACCTAAGCCCAGTGCATTGAAAGCTGACATGCCCAGCTTCATAGGATCCCCGAGGCCTATATGTCTTATGCTTATTATCCATCACTGATAAGGTATAAAAAAACTGGTAAAAAATGGTATCAGGGCTGCCCTGTGCTGGTAGACCCTCTGCCTGGCCTACCTCCTGCTGGGAGCACAGTGGCTCAAGCAGGTTGATGGCGGGGCCATCGTCGCGGAGGGCTGAGAGTCTTAGAGTCCTGGTACCACTCCATCAGCCTCTTGCTGAACTGCCTCTGAGACTGGCACGTTCGCTAATTCCTTACTGAGGGCCTACTATGTGTCAGGCGCTGTGCTAGGGTCAGGGAAAGAGCAGGAAAGAGAGAGGACCAAAATCCCTATCCTCGTGGACCTTAAATAATACAAGAGTTTAGACATTAATAAGTGCTAAGGAGAAAAATAAATCACAGAAGGGGATAAGGAGTGCTGGCGGGAAAGGGCTGGGTCGTGACTGTAAATAAGCTGGTTAGAGAAAGACACACAGAGAAGGTTAAATGCCAGTGAAGATTGGAAGGAGGGGAGGGGGCGAGTTATGCAAGTATCTGGGAGAATAAAGCGACAGGGACTTCTCCAGGTTAGAAGACTTCTAGCGCTGCTCGGTGGGGGGACCTCTGTGGCCGCCCTGTACACAGGAGAGTTCAGGTGTGGACTGGGTGGCGGCAATAAGCAAGGATCGGCTGGCAGCCTTGTCTGCAGGGCTCAGCACAGTTCAGCCAATAAGCTATGAAATAGGGTCCCGCAAAGGAAACAACTTCTCTCAACAGAGAGTGGAAAGAGACAAAGGTGGGGAGGCTGGGGAGATAACGCGGTCTGATGCACGCCCTTGCTGTAGTCATTGGAGTCCACTCTCCAGGCCACCCACAGGTCAGTGGCACTAGGACAAATCAGGAGGGTCCCAAGGGCTGTTGACCCACCTTGGTCATCACCTCACCTCACTTTCTCCTTGGCATCATTAAAACTCTCAGCCACGTAATACAGGGGCTGGAACTCCGTGATTGTGTACTGCTGAAGAGCGGTCTTCTCCAGTTCCAGAGGAAGGAGCTTCGGCTTGCCTGACAAGCAATACTGCAGGTCCCAGATGGAAAGTTTTCATGGTTAAATCAGGGCTGGTGGTCCCTGCCGCATCCCAGAGGCCATTGGTGCATCCCCTCCCATCTCATCCTGATTCCTTCCACACCCCAGCCCAAATGCAATAAACTAAATTATTATGCATATACTAGATAACCTTTATAACTCATCTAAAGCCAGCAGTCAAGATAGAAAGGAGTATTTTACCCCAACCACATATTCTGGCATGTGTTTGCATATATCCCAATGTACAGTTCAACCTTGGGCTCAGGAGGCCCCTCTGCACTGGAGACCTGTGTACTACCTCTAACACCCACAGTCATGACCAAATCACAGCCACTAAGAGATCAATCGCTTGAGGAGAAGCCCACAGGTTGAATTTCAAAGTGAATACAAATGGGTTTCAACAGCACAAAGAGAAAAAGAATGGTCTGCTGCACCCACCACTTTCAGATCCATCCTTGGTTTCTGTTAGGGTCATACCTGTAATTCACCAAAGGATGACAGGAGCCCAGCACCATATGCCTTTATGGAGTCTCCTTGCTTGCAGAGCCCAAACTCCACAGTAAACCAGTAAATCTGAAATGGAATGTCAAGTTGAGAGCATACCTTAAGGAAGGGAAAGGCAACAGATGACCCAGGGCCAAGGACAGGACTGCCCAGGTGGGAGATTGTGCAGGTCTGTTCTCTGAATCAGCATGACCTGAGGTCATGGTTTTGTGCCCTATGTCTTACCCTATCCAGTTACCTGTTGAATCAAGAGTTGGCTGAATGCAAAATGTGATGGGATGCAGTGGAGGAGTACTGAGGAAGCCCCCAGAGGATACTCCCAGCAAGCAACCCTCTCTATGACAGGAACTCCTCCACCCCTTTTGCCTTCTTCTCCATGGCATCAACTAGAGTGAGATGCTCCCCTAAGTTGGTTGGAGTTACCAGACAATCCCATCAGGCTCCACAGGGGGAGGTAGGGGATTGGGTCATGATAGAATCAGTGAGGGGGCATCTTATCATCTATGTGGCTGAACCACACTGACTCCATTTTGTCAGCTCCATCTAAGCCTGCAGTCCTAACCCCTCCCCTTTCTGCAAGACTGAGCTTTAGCCTATTCACAAGGAATGCACCAGACAAGTTCCTCATCTACGTTTACCCTTGCCTTCATCTGATATAAAAACTTCACCTGATATAAAAAATTTTACTGACGCAGATGGTTAATGGCTCACGAGGAATAACGGTCATGAGACGCCCTGAGGGGATGAAAAAACCCTGGCTCCTGACGGAGCAGACATGCTTCTCCCTTAGTCAGATTCTATCTTTAGCTTTGGCCCCTTTAAATCCCCCTGTACCCTTCTCGTGGCGCAGAGTGTGGCTGCAAATGCCTTTGGATCGTTGTCCACCTGGCCCTGCCTTTGTGTTAGTTACCCACAATAAACTTCATCATTGCATTTTATGGAGTTTCCTGCTTCCTTTTTTGGCCTCAAAGTTCCTTCTCAGTTCGGAGGTTATTATTTAATATCCCTACCATCCAACAATCTGTATTAAAACCCTGTCAGTCACTGCACTTATCCTCCCCAAAAACCAAATCCTTTTCTTTCAATAGCTCCCAGTGCAACGTGCCCTAGATAAATGGCCTGGGCAATAAGGTCCTGGAATTCTGGCACCACCCTACTGAATAGAGCCAAGAGAAAGCCAAGGCCCAGTTACTGCTAGAGATCGTCACAGTCTTGGAGAATTAGGTGTGGGTTTCTAGTTAAGTCCGTTTATTGCACTAGAGAATGCTAAACCTGTGAAGGCTGTCAGAACTTAGTCTGGCCTCTGCACATACAGATGAGGAGTCTTTAGCCCAGAGAGGTCAAGCTACATGCATACAGTGGCACAGCATCTCAACGGCAGAGCAAGGACCCCAAGACTGTTTCCAGCTCAGTATATCAATAATAAGATTTTTTTTTGGAGAAGCTATGTTGGTAATGAGTACTTTTATCATTGTTACAGCAAGTAACATGATGCTGTGCATTTGAGTTTCTTTTTTTCTTACAAGTGAGAGATTCTATCAAGCTCTGCAGTTTTCTTTGGAAGTTGCTTTTTGTATCACTACAGCATCTGGCATTTAAAAACTCACATTCACACAAATTTAACTCTTCAGACCCTCAAGACCCTCATGATATACTTTTGAGATGGGCAGAATATAAACGATTGTATCTATTTTTAGAGATGAGGAAGCAAAAGCCACTTGCCCAGGGTCTCAGAGCAGCTGGTCAGTGAGAAAGAATCTGGGAGTTTTGGGCCTTCTGATAAACTGAATTCATAAACTTCTAAACTGATACATCTTCATGATATATTTGCATTCATCTGCGGTCCCTAATTCCATTATAAAGTATTATTTCTCATCTTCCCAGCTGAGCACATTATAAGAAATGTGGCTTAGAGGCTGGGGAGGGATGCACGCAAGTTGGAAAGGGGTCTGTAGGAAGGAAAGCCCTGCTGTGCAGAGTCACTGCCTCCATGGCTTCCATGTGATGAGTCATCACATCCACTGGGGAAGGAAGTGTTCAGTTAGAAGGGGAAAGCCCACTCCCTTTTCTACCTTGTGTCTGAGAAAGGAAAGATCTTAATGCTGGCTCCAGTGTAAAGGTAGAAAGTAAATATTCCCTCTTCAAAGCTGTGAATCCAGACTACTTCCCACCTACTTAAAGGAGTTCTCAAGGACTATCATTATAGCCTGTTGGTGTTTTCAAGACACTGTTTAAAATTAAATGTCTGCATACAGTTGATTTCACAATTGAACCATTAAGAAGTCAAAATGTGAAATGTCACTTGCACAAATGTAACCCAGGGCATTCTGATTTTTTTTCTGCAAATGACCTGGCTTTCAGGGAAGGAGCAAAGCTTCAAAGACCTGAGGCCCTGCCACCATCTACCAGGAAGAGAGAGAACTTACTGTTGCGAGTTTCTCAATGTACTCGTCCGGGGCACCCAGAGAGGCGAGGCCGATTTCCTGTAATCGTGGAGAAACAAAGTCACTGGCATGGCTGGGGTCTGCCTATCTTCAACCTTTACCCTCGGGTCCAGCCTCGTACTTGACCACAGGAAAGGGATGGGTGGTTAGATGCCTTCGGAAGGGCCCAGAGAGACTCTCATTGTTCTGTCAAATCTTCCTTGACCACATTTCATAAAATCACAGATCTCTAGAATGGGGGAAGCCTTTATCCATCACTTGGTCCTTTGTATTCACTTTGCAAAAGAGAAAACGGAGGCACAGAGAAGGGAGACGACCTGCTCAAGGTCATGCGATAGGTGGCATCTAAAATTTCATGTCCTGATTATTCTTCCATAGTCCAAGTGGAACATTCCTGGAGCACTAGATGAGACTTAATCATGTACCCTGAAGACACCACAGGAGACTTGCAGAGAAGTGCTTGACATCTGTCCAGGTATATATACAGCTGGAGAGTCTGAGATGTCATGGACCACCTCTCATCACAGCTCCAAATCCAGGATCCCCTAGTGGTCTCAGTCTCTTTTATAGCATTTGCTCCAGCCTACCTTGTATCAGACATACCGTATATATACAAATATATATGTTTCTTTCCTACTATATGCATTTATTCATTCCAAAAATATTTATCGAATGCCTTCTATGTGGCAGGCAGTGTACCAAATGATAAAGAACCTTGACCTTGTAAATAGTGTCTAAGTGGATAGCAAAAGACAGTAATAATAAGCCTATACATAGGTATGTTACAAGGTGGCAAGTTCTTTGGAAAGAAGAAACAAAAGGAGGAAGGGACAAGGGGGATCCAGAGTACCAGGAAAGCGGAGGTGGGGTGGGGAGGCTGGGATTTTAAATAAGCTTCCAGGGTAAGCATCATTGGGAAGGTGATATCTGAGCAAAGACTTGATGGAAGAGAGATTGTTGGCACTGCTGATATTTGAGGGAAGAGCATTGTGTAGGCCAAGTGTACAGCCCGTGAAAAAGCTCGTGAAGGAGGGGCAATGTTGGTTGGTCCAAATAATGAGGAAGGACCACTGTGGCTAGAGCAGAGTAAGGGGTAGGGGTGGTAGGTGACAGCAAAGAGGGATCTGCAGCTCAATCATGTAGGAATCCCTTGGCTGTTTTAGGGCTTAGGATTCTCATCTCAACAAAATGGGGAGCCAAGGCAGGGTTTTGAACAGAAGGGTGGCAAGATCTGATTTGTGCCATCAAAGATTCACTCTGACTGCTGTGTGAGAACTGACTGTAGGGGGTCAAGTGTAGAGGCCTAAAGACCAGTTAGGAGGCTACTGCAGTCACCAGCATGAGAACCGATAGGGCTGAGATGAAATTGGTAGCAGTGGACGTGATGGGCAATGGTCAGATTCTACATATTTTGGAGGTAAAACACAGAATTTTATGCAAGATTGATTGTGGGGTATGTCCGAGAGGAGTCAATAATGCTTTAGGTTTGAGCAACTGGAAGGATGGAGTTGCCATGAACTAATTCAGGGAGAGCTGTGGGTGGAGAAGGTTTGAGTGGGAAGATCAGGAATTCCACTTTGGACAGGATGAATAGAGATGTCCATCGGACATCCAAGCAGAGATATTGAGTAGTTGGTTGGATATGTAAGTCTCAGTTTTGGGATTGAAGTCTGGGCTAGATATATAAATGTGTTCATCATCAGAGTGGAGATGGTACTTAAAGCCATGAGATTGGATGGTACTTAAAGCAGACGGAGAGAAGGACCAAGGACCGGGCCCACTTGGAAGCAAGAGACTACATGGTCTTCATCTCTGTATCCCTCCCTGGCCAAGCCCATTACATGCAAAGAAAATGCTGTCTGATTTAGAGTGAACCAAATTCAGACACTGACTTAGCCTGGCTCCACTCTCCTGCCCCTTCCCCATCTGTGTTCCATCCACCCAGCTCAGACATGCCACAGTCCAGAATCGAACAGAAGTCATAGACAAATGCAAGGTTGAAAGAGTGCCCTGTTCTCATAGTCACCATTCTTTGTGAGTCCAGATCTTGCCTAAAACAAGTGGCCCAAAGTGCTTCATCCCCACTCCATCCTGCACTTGAGTGTCCTGCTTTTAGATCAAAAAGGAATATGCTCAGGGAACTCAAAATGCCTCCCTGCCTTGGAACTGTCCAGGTCAAAGTTGGAACCGTGAACACTGATGTCCCAGTAGCTGACTCTGGTAATTGTCCTGTCTTCTGTGGGGAGTCCCCAAAATGGAACCGGCTTGGGGAGAATGGCCACTTAGCCTCTGACTGGGCAGAATAACCTCTGGTGATAAGAATTAAAAGTTCTTATTCCCCGAGGAAAAAACTGATCTTCCTTTGGCCATATGAACAAATCCTGGTTTGAAAGCTATCCCAAGCAACCAATGACATCTTAGCAGCAGCAGCCACACTTCTGAAAGTCAGCTGGTCGGCAAATAGCCTCAGTCCCATGGTGACACTTCCACAGTTAAAGTTCACCTAATTTCTAAACACTCCCACTTCTAAAAGTCCAACAATCTCTGAACTTCACAATCCCCCAAAACCCACATAAAAGCAATCATTGTCTTTGTTTAGAGAGGCGGTGTCTAACAAGTGCAGTTTTCCCTTGGTTAGCAAGCAGTTAATTCTGCTTTCTGTTTGTTAGTTTGTTTCAGCTACTCAGTGGTAGCCTCTTCATTCAAGAGTGCAAATAGGTATTTCTTTCTGCTGAGGGGAAATGCTTGTGAAATTCACACACACGTGGCCCAGCCTTTGCTCATGGGTCATTCCATTTGATCCTTATTCTTCCTTGTGAGGAAGAAGACTGTCAGGAAGGGCTTTTATTGATCCACATCTCTGTGACCCAGGCACAGGGTGGCCTGGCAACGTGCCCCCCAGCAGCACCATTCAACTCTCCCCTGATCGCAGCTACCCAGTCATGGTTTAAGGCTGCCTCTCAGTGCAAGGAGAGAATTACTAGGATCCTTTCACTCATCCAAAAAGCATTTTCGAGCCTGCTCACCACTGTGCTAGATGAATCAAAGCCTAGCCTGATGCTTTGAGATGGTGACGAGGCAACTGGCTCTTTATTTTTTGTCAGCTATGAGTCAGGCGATTGGCATTGGATTCTTGTCAAATGCCATCTTACTTAATTAAGGCATATACAAAACTGACTGCCTGACAGGGTAGAAAGTGGCAAAGGCCCTAAAGAGGATGGGAAAAAATGCCCGGAGAACTTGGAAGATGGTAAGGTTACTTCTGCATGGGGATCAGGGAGGTTTTCACGGATGAAAAGGCTCTTAACTACACCTGGTAGGACAAGTGAGATTAGCTAAGTCAATAACACACAATTCAGAGGATGACTGAGCCACCAATTCCATGCTGTGGTCCCTGGGATTGGCAATTGGCCAGCTCCATGGGACCACATACCCATCTGTGATGGGATCACAGAACTGTACCTGGTTTCTACCCTTGCAGAGGACATGAAGGCCCCCCCATGGATTCAATTTATCTTGAGCAGTCCAGGTCTCACCCCTGTAAGTAGAGGGCTAGAGAGATCCGTTCCTCACCTGCGAAAACTGGGCAAAGCTGCGATCTGAAAACAAGGGTACATGTCCCAACAGCTCATGGCAGATGTCACTGAAAAACAGAAAGCACAGAGCTTGGAGGGGAGGAGGGTTTTAAGCCATGACAGACTCAGTCTTTCTACATGAGGAATGGGTGGAAGAAAGGAAGCAACTCATTCGGTCTTACAAACTCATTCCTAAGAATAAGTGGTGTGTAAAGCTTGGGATCAGTTGAGACAAGGTACAAGAGAAAAGGGAGAAGGTGAAAGAAAAGTAAGGGACAGGGCAGGGCACGGAAGCCAGGGGTTCTTAGGTGTACGCCCAGTGGGATGCAGAACAAAAGAGGCGATATTCCTATGAGCATCCTCCCATACACCTCAGCGAGCTGTGGATCACAGACACTTCCCATCCCAAGTCTTCTCGTTGGTATTGACATGCCGGGGCAGATACAATATGCTCAGTTAGTTATTCTTCATGGGAACTAAATAATAATAGTGATAATAATAATAATAACAGAGTCCTCTCTTATTCTGGAGAGGGCAGCCATTGGTCAGAGAAGAAAACTTAACATTTATTTAACACTTTCGGCACCAGGTTTATTAGGAACAGGTCTTTTCTGATTTATAGTAATGAACTTTGAGGGCTGGGAAAGATCATTTGGGGCATCCTGCTGGCTTTTCATATCAATTGCTTAAGTTCTATCTGACTAAGAAGATGGCTAAAAGCCTGGTGGCCAGTCATTCACTACCTCCAGCCAAGACACAATCTAGGCAAAGAGAGATTAGAATCATCTAGGTGTGACAGGAATGAGGAGGTGTTGAGACAGCCTGGCCTTCACTTGTTCCTGTTCCCCTTGGGCACTTCACAGCTCTGACTTCTACCGTCTCTTTGGAATCTGAATGTGAGCTCTCATTCTCTCATTCAGAGGAGATCTGAACCTTTGAGTCACAAGATACCTAAATCTCCAATCAGTACGATCTATTCAGACGGAGAAAATCCCCAGAAGAGATGAGTTTCCCTTGTCGTACTGTCGTCATCCAGGCAACTGGTCCCATGGACCAGCCCACAGTGTACCTGGAGCAGGGAGAGATGGTACTCACTGTGGCTGGCAACTGACAGCAGAAGGACGATACTCACGGTTCAGGTGTATACATGGGCTTGGACCCATGTCTGATGTACTGAGTGCAGTGGAAGACACGAAAGGCCAGGCCACCCAAGAAATCCCGAGAGGAAAGCAGGCCAGCCACAGGTCGGAGGCGGAAACCAGTACAAGCTGGGAAGCAAAGGAGAAAGAAAATTGAAAACCCATTACAGGGAGCCAAAAGGGCCTGAAGACCTTTAGGGAGGGAACCAGTACACTCAACTGTCCAGGAGCATGGGTGTTGATGCCAAGCAGACTTGGCTTCAAATCTATGCCCCAGTACTTTCTAGCTGGGTAATCTGAGTCAAATAGTTTCACTTCTCTGAGCCTCAGTTTTCTCATCTGCAAAATGTGGGTAGATACTTCTTAGGGTTATTCTGAGAATCAGAAGAGCTAATAAATAGAAAATACTTAAAAGCCTAGCACATTGGAAACATCCAATACATTTAGCTTTCATTATTGTTTGTTAGGGTGGAACGCTTATTCCCTACTTCTCATGTTTCCAGAGTGGGGAGGGAATTTTCACTCTACTTCCCAAGATGGAAGAGTATGAAAGGAGCACTTCTAGCTTTTCTATATGTGCTTCACACAGGACACCCCATGAGGAACAGTGACTTCTCTGATTGAAGGGTTTGAGAAGAGGAAATGAATATTCTCAATTTAACCCTCTCTGCCCTTTCTCTCTTCACTGTCCACACAGGAGCTCATTCTGGTCTGCTCTTGGCCAGGCAATGGACTACACACTGCACCAATGAATTGGCAAGTAAGTTTACCTAATCCAGGGGTGAAATGTTAGGAAATCCATTTTGGCTGCCCATCTATACCACATTCTCTAAGTAGCTTCTATCAGTAATACAGCTGACATTTTGATCACCCATCTCTCTGGTTCCTATATCTGTCTCTCAATTTGTTCCAAATCTGGAAGGAGAATAGTAATGACAGTGATCATGGTAATAACAGCTAACACTATATAATACCTACCACATGTCAGACACAGTTCTAAGTACTTTATATATACTAATTAATCCTCATCCTAACTCTAGGAGGTAGATGCTCTTATTATCTCCACTTTATAGATGGGGAAGCTGAGGCATACAGAGGTTAAGGCTCCTGCCCAAGGTCATAGCTACCAGCAGTCTGGCTTCAGAGTCTGTTACCTTAATTGCTACTCTATACCTCCCCAACTGCTAGTATGACTGCTGTATTCTTCTTGTTATTGGCCATAGCAACATGGGTAATTAGTCAAAGAATGTCTTTAAGACCCTTTTGTCCCTCTGCTTATGTGCCTTAGACCCACAGGCTGAAGTTCATTCTGCTTGGGCCCCCGCTCCTCTCTTTATCTGAGAAGTAAAGACTCTAAGCAGAAGGGATTCAAAAGGTCATCTAGCCACCCCCTCTCCCAATCTATCCTAGCTACCCTCCCTGCCACGTAGCTTCCCTGGCTTTTTGCCCCAGAGCTGGCCATAGCATCTCTGCATAGTTCAGAGGCACAGAAAACTCTTTCTATAACCCTGTGGTCTATACCCCCACTTTCCCTCATTTTACCTGGCACATAATAGGCGTTTAATATGTTTTGTCTGTTTATTTTGATTTTGCTGAGTCAACTCCACCTGGCAGAAAGGAAAACACTTATCTCCCCTGGAAATGATGGGCAGGTCAACCCAGTCACGAATGTACCCAGTGAGTTACTCAGATTCCAATGAAGCCCGAATTCAATGAGCACCTACTGTAACACTAGGTAACACTATGCTTTCACATTCAATATCTTATTTCATTCTCACAATTTCCCTAGGAGAAAGGCTCAAAGGCTGACAGTCTCCATTTGACAGATGACTAAACTGAGGTAGTTTCTCCCAACTAGAGAGGATCAAAGTGAGATTCCAGATACCAGATGCATAGACTTAGAGCTCAGGTATCTCGGCACAAATCTCATTTTCTTACACAAACACACACTGCAGCCAGCTCGTAACGTAGCAGGAGCTGCAAGAAGAACCCTGACGAGGCCCCTTGGGCTTTGAGCATTAAAAAATCCTTTCAGGAATATGGATATGGCAAAATCCACACCTGATGCCTTTTCTTGGATGACAGTGGACTAACAGTGGGGGCTGGAGGGGAGGCAGAGGCCAGCTGTGAAATCCCAGTTTTCCTGGGACAATCAACCTGCCTGCATCAGCATGAACACACTCACTTCCATTTACTTTTCTTCCCCTCCCCATCCTCCCCACACCAACCTTTTGACCCTGATGTGGACTTACTCTGCAGAAATTGAGAAACCTCTTCGAGCTGGGGAATGTTATCTTCGCGGAAGCCACAGTACTTTTCCAGAAGTGGGAAAATGTGGTTGTGCTCGTAGCAAGCGTGGGTTTTGTACAAGGACTTCAGGGTCCTGAACACTATCCCCCATGTTTTCTTTTCTTCCTCCGTGTATTCCACTCGAGGGATGGGCTGCCCACTAGGATACAGACATGAAATATTTGTCTGCATCAGGACAGGTGCAAGAGTAGAGGATGAAGGAGCCTTAGCAGAGGGAGACGGGTTCAGAGTCTGTGAGCTGCCGCCCCCGACCACAGTGGATTTCATATTTCATAAGTTATTTGAAAGGGGAAAATTCCATTTCTTGATACAGCAAACATTCATGTGACTTGGTTAAGCAAGGATACAAGCTCTCACCTCGTCCACTGCACCAAGGATTTCCTCTCACTTTGGGAAACCACTTGGCTTTTCTGCTCTCCTATCTCCTATTCTTTACCCAGTGTGGAAATGCACTTACCTGCGGGAGCCTGTAATATAAATGTGTAAAGTAGCAGGTATAGATAATAGGAGGGTGGAGGCTGAGTCAAGTGAAGAATACACCCTCTTTCTAAACAAAGGCATCCAAGTTCAAGCAAACTAAAGCAATTCTACCTGTTGGCTAAAGTGGATTTAATATGTGAACCATGAGTTTGAGATCCCTTGTTTAATGGGCATGTACTTGCTGGATTTGATATTTCTGCCCCTAGGAAGTTGTAAAGGTACATAAATGCATGCTACGTACAAGATCTGCTCACCTAGCATCTTCCACTATGACATAACAAAAGTACAGGGAGCTTATTAAAGTATGTATGTTGGACCTGCCCCTCAGATCCGGAACCTGTGGGGAAGGGGAGGGCCCAGGCATCTGGATTCCAATAAGCTCCCAGGTGACACACTATGATTTGAAAGTCATTAGTTCGATAGGTCCTTTTGAAAACCATCTAAGAGTGAGCTGTGTTCTGAACAGTGAAAACAAATGAAAACCAAACAAAGCCTGACTTCAAAGACCCGTGACTGTTCTCTGGGCTACAGGCCTGTTTCCTAACAGGATACACGGTGTCTGGGACAAGGCGAGACTGTTTACCTTAGAATTATGGATCATCTTCAGGCTACAAACTAGGTCCCTCCTGCCCTTTCAGAGTTGTCGCTCTTCCAAGGACATTAAAGCAAAGTCATTGTTATGTTCCACGGAAAGATGGGCAGGGATTAGGGAAAAAAGACCGACTGTTGCTTAAGAATTGAAAGCAAGACAAGCCCAGAGGGTTCTACAATGGCGTAGGGACTGTGAAAAGAACATCAGGAAAGCCCCTGCCTATGGATGCACCATTGTTTCAGGGCTAAGTGCCGATGCAGGGAAAGAACAGGCTTTGGAAACTGACAGAGATGGGTTCACTGCTTCGCTCAGCCATTGCCTAGCTGAATGGCCTCAAGCAATTTAGTAAACCTCTCTGAGCCTAGTCTGCACAGCCGTTAGGTGGGCTAATACCAACTAACTCTTTGGAGGGTATGGAGGAGAGTTAACTGAAATGCTATGTATACAATAAAGATGTTAAAAAATAAAAAAAAATTTTTTTAATTAAAAAAAAGAAATGCTATGTATAAAGTATGTAACACTGGTGCTGACAATAATACCGTTGGATAGTTGGTAATTATCATGATAATGGATTCTCATTTAGAAAGAAAGGTATCTGCTATTTCTGCAACAAATTTTCAAGAGTTAGTAACATCCTAGGCACTGAGCTGTCCCCCTGGTTGACATTTACCATGCCAGGGGTTCAATATCCATTCCCATTCTTCCAGTAAAGCACCCTTCTCCCATCTCAGTCTGCAGGTTCAGGTAAGAGGAGACTCCACCACTCCTACCTTCAGAGGTGGGCATGTGACCAGGCCCAGTCAATTAGAATGTCTCATTTCCCTGGCCACAGTGACTGGCTGAGAGATGGGCTCATGTCCTGATGAGAGCCAATGAGACTCAATGAGAGAACTTTTGTTGATTCTGTTGAAAAGAGACAGAATCTCTGGTTGGGCTGTGGTGTCAGCCTGGCGGTGCTGGGGTCCACCTCCAAGAGACATGAGGCCAGTGCCTCTGAGCAAGGCCACTACAGAGGACACCAGAGTCAGAGGGAGGGAGAGAGAATGAGACACTGAGTTCCAGACCCACCTGTGCCTCAACTACTTCCCTTAAACTTTTCACTTACAGGAGCCAAGAAAAGCCTCCTTTTTTTTTGAGTTGACTTGCAGCTGAAAGATATAAATCCCTACAGTCCATTTAGCGTATTCTTACATAAAATTTTAAAGCCTAACCCCCACCCCAGTAACATAATCCAAACCTGCTGCAGCTGCCTTCTAGGTGGTTCTAGGCACAATTCCCAGCTCCATCTCTGACTTACCACTTTGAATCTTTACTATCATATGGTCTCTTAGGTTCATGCATTCATTTATTCATTCAACAAATATTTATTGAACACTCATGATGCTCTGGGAATATAGCAGTGAACAAAACAGTCAAAAATCCCTACCACTTACAATGGAATGTTACTCAGCACTAAAAAAGAAGGAAATCCTGCTGCATGCAAACACATGGATGAACTTTGAGGATATTATGCTAAGTGAAACTAGCCAGTCACTAAAGGACAAATACTGCGTGATTCCACTTACATGAGGTACATAAAAGAGTCAAACACACAGAAGCAGAGAGTTGAATGGAGGTTGCCAGAGGCTGTGGGGAGGGAAAAACAGAAGGTTGTGGTTCAACGGGTATTAAATTTCAGTTATGCAAGATGATTAATTTCTAGAGATTTGCTGTACAATATTGTCTATAGTTAATATTATTGTATTGTATGCTTAAATTTTTGTTAAGAAACTAGATCTCATTTTAAATATTTTTACAACAAAAAAGAAACATCCCTGCCCTGTGGAGCCCACATTTCTAGTTGGGGGGGAGACAGAAAATCCACACAATTCTGTTAGATGGTGAAAAGTGTAAGGGAGAAAAAGAAGAGCAAAGGTCCCTATGGGGAGTGTTAGGGAGGGGTTTCAGTCTTACATGGGACATTGGAGAAGACCTGGCTGAGAAGGTGCCATTTGAATAAAGACCCAAGGAGGTGGGGGTTCACTCTGGAGCCCTCCTTTCACCTGCATTTGCCTGTTTGAGGTTCTGACTCAGACTTCCTGCAGATTCAGCCTGACAGCACCCATCGTTACAGTCTGAGGCAGTGACAGCTCTGTGCTCTTTACATGCCTCCTGGGGCAGCTCATCCCAACCTAGACGTGAGTGGCCCAGGGGCCCCTGCTTTCCTGGGAAGAGGCAGGAGAATCTGAGCTGTAACTCTGCAGCTTCCCAGCTGTGTCAGACCTTGGGCAAGTTATTGCCACTCTCTGATATCTATATCTATATCTATATCTATATCTATATCTATATCTATATCTGTACCTGTTTCTGTATCTGTACCTATTTTTTTTTCAAAATAAAGATAATCAGACCTACCTAGTAACATTGTAGTGATAATCAAGTAAGCAGTGTGTGAAATGCTGCCTGGATATAGTAAATACTTCAGAATTTAGTTTTATACACACACACACACACACACACACACACACACACACCCCTGCTTCCATGGTCTACTTAGGAATTGAACTCAGCACCTTTTTTTCCATCTTCTCCTTCTACCAAGAAACCTGAGGTTCTACAAGATCCTCAGCCTTTGAATATATTGTCAATTATTTTTATAAAACTATGATCTCATTAAGTAAAATAAACTAAGATATTTTGGGAAGAGTATCAATTTGGCTTGAAATAAAAGGATTTCTAGTTCAGCCAATTAGGATCCCTCTTCCAAAAAAAAAAACAAAACATGTTTTAAGGAGAAGACACTACTTTTGAATTATTCCACCAACCAAAGATGGCATTCAAGGTACTCCAGCACCTGGCATAGGCTTCCTCACTCAGTCTTATTTTACACCAAGTCCCCACACATGGAATTATTACCAGGACAAATAATTTGGTGCCCCCAAAACACAACAGTAATCAGTGCCTCTTCAAAGTGATGTTTTAAGACTTTTGTTAAATATTCTTCTGGAGGAGAGTCAAAGCATCACATGGTAGATGGGCCTAGAAGAGGGTGGAAAACAGGAGCAGGGTTTAGCTGCTTCCTTACTGTCTCCAGTAATTCAGCTCTGGCCCCAAATATATACTGATACATCTACTAATAAAACAAAATCCCACTTTTCTAACCAGACCTGCCCTCTCATCCACTACCCTCATTCTCTTCAGCTGATAAGCTCCTACTCAATCTTCAATTCTCAGTCTAAATATCACTTCCTCTAACCAATTCCCCTGGTCTACATTAAAGTTCCTAATTATGTGGCCTCATGACACTTGTGTTTTGACTTTAGTAGTCATACCTGTTGCATTTATTGTTCTTTTTGTTATTGCCTGTCTTTCTCAATGATCCCCCAGAAGACACAGAGTCTGTTGGTGTTGCTCTTGGCATGGGTCCTGGAACACAGTAAACACATGGTATCAACTGATCCTGTGATTCTAGGACTCAAGGGGCAGGAGTCTGAGCCCCATGTGGTAGGATGACTGGGAAGGCATTAGAGACCAGAATGCGGGGCTGTTGGCATGTAGGGTGGCACAGCCCAAGGAAGAGGGTCAAAGCTGAGTCCGGAAAGGCATGCCAATTTCTGGGGTGGGAGGAGGAGGCCAGAGGAGACTGAGAAGAAGTCTCAAAGAGGAAGGAGGGAAAGCAGCAGAGAGCCGAGTAGAGCTGATTCTCCTTATTGGCGGCAGTTCTGTTCCACAAAGTCACCATGAACTCTGAGTGAGCACTGAACCATAGCTCCTGTGGGAAATGCAGGACACAACTGATAATCCCTTCCTTGTCTTGTGTGTGCTTCTGGTTAAAGACGCCTTGGTTAACGTATATGTTGATAGATTCACACTGAACTCACAGCCAACAGCACTACAACAACTCAGGCCTGAAGGAAGCGTATCTAACACATTCTCCCCATTAAGCACGTCAGAGCCGTCCTGTACTTAAGAACACTAGCCAGCACTTCAGCACTACGCTGGAGGGCCATTTTTTTTTTTTTTTTGATTTGTACAAGGCTTTATTAGCTGTTTTTTTTTTTTTGCTTTATAACAAATTTAATCAGTTATACATATACATATGTTTCCATATCCCCTCCCTTTTGCGTCTCCCTCCCACCCTCCCTATCCCACCCCTCCAGGCGGTCACAAAGCACCGAGCTGATCTCCCTGTGCTATGCGGCTGCTTCCCACTAGCTATCTATCTTATGTTTGGTAGTGTATATATGTCCATGCCGCTCTTTCACTTTGTCACAGCTTACCCTTCCCCCTTGGAGGGCCATTTTAAACAGCAAAATTACCGACAAAACGAACAAAAATTCAACAAATGTGGCAGGGGACTCACATTTTTCCCCGCTCTGTGCATGTCTGGGAATGAGTGTGAAAGTGCCCCGAGTTTGGGGGTCTCAAATAAATTTAAGTGAGTAATCTTCAAAGAATGAGAATCAATTGTACCAGATACGGAGATAAAAGACAATTGCAAAGAAGGAAGGGGTAGTAAATAGCATCAAAAGTTCAAGAGAGATGAGCTGAGATGAGGCTGGAAACAGGCTTTGAATTGGAGGACTCGTTCAGTCCCTAATGAGATATGTGACCTTGAGTACCTCACTTAACCATTTGGGATTCATTTATACAAGGTGGAAAACTGACTGGAAGATCTCTTGGTATTCCTCTGAGTACCAGCCATCTATGAATAGTTTTCAAAAACCAGTTTAACTTATCTGATGACCACCCAGAATCATGAGGCATTCAACCAATTCCATACTTCTTCATCAGGTGTAACATTTTTATGGAAAGGAGGTGGATTTGAGTTTTTCCCTTCAAATCCCAACAGCCAAGAAGGAGAGAATGTATCTCATAAGCAGCTCCTGGATTATGTGGAGAAGTGTGGTCTCCTGACTCAGAGATCCCCAGACACTCAGGGAAGTGGTTGAGAACAACTTTGCAGTTAAACAAGTCTGCATTCAAAACCAGACTATGCCACCTACTAGTTCTATAACTTTGGCAAGTTACTTAATCTTTTTTAAGCTTTAGTTTTTCCACCTGAAAAATGGGGAGTTATTATTAAAACTAAATGAAATAATGTAAACTAAGCATTTAGCAAAGCCCCAGACACAGCAAGGAGATGATAAATATGACCTATTATTACTGACTATCTCAAGAAGGACTCTTGTCTGTACCTGATTTAATGGTGTTGACCTGTCCATGCTGGGGCCACGGTGGGGACAGGGGAGAGAGGTCACCATGTTCTGTGATTACTGCTTGCCACAAGCCAAGGTCCAGCTGGGTCTAGATATGACCAAGGTCTGCACTATTCTGGAGCTTTCTATTACCAGGACTCATTCAGAGAAAGGAATTTTCTCATTTTCTCTGGAAGTCTTTCCCTGTGGAAGGTAGGCTTTTATTCAGTATACAGCATCTCCTTTATCTCCTCATATTCCAGCAAAGCTGTTAGAATACCATCACCTCAGTGTTCTGAACAACCTGTTCCTTTCTTCCTGGGCATGTCTTTTCTCACACTCTTAACTCAGGAATGGAGCTCAGGTCCCAAAACACTGAGTTTCTCATGGGAGCATTTCTGTAGTTTCCAAGGACTCAAAATATCAAAGTGGTTCTCTTCCCAAATGACATATTTGATATATGCATTTTCCTTTGACTGAAATCTGGTAGAGGAGCACAGAACCCCAGATAGAAAAACATAAACTCACCCTAAAATTGCCCTTCACATCTGGGTCACATCAGATAAAAGTAGAACCCTGAGGCTTGGCTCTCCTGAAAGCTCCAATGATTCACTATTTCAGTAAAGCAGCCAACTCCTTCTTGAACGTAAATGATTCTCTTTTGCCAGCCTCCGGTTCAATGTGGAGAATACCAGAGGCTGTTTTATTCAGGACTGAGGCCTTTTATAGTTACTTCAGACATCCCTGCGTAATCACACAACAAAGCCTGGGAGAGAGCTGGGCCCTGGCACAGAGGGTAATTTTGTTTTGTGTTGCGGTCGATTTTTTTAAATGTGTATTATTCAAGGGAGGGTTTAAACACACACACACACACACACACACACACACACACACACACGGGAGGATTCTCTACACCACACCGGTAGTTTCCCTTTGGGCGAGGGAGAGGCAGGCTAGGAGTTGTTCTTCTCATGCCCCCCACCCCCTGCTCCACCTCCCACCATGAAGAGCAGACTTACTGTCGATAGCTGTAGGCAATGTCAGCAAATTGCTTCCGTCTTGCTCGGTACACAGGATCTTTAAAGCCCTAGGAAGAAAGGAGATACTTGATTTTTCCAGGCTTTCCTGGGAGAGACCTGGCATATCTGTGCATGTTTTGAATGGGGGTCCTTGAGCTCTGACGGTGCATCTCTCCTTCCCCTGATTATACTCTGAAAATGAAGTCTCAGTTAAACTGAGGGTAAGCTCTCCCACTAAATATCATGAGTGACGCATTACTAGCAATGCTTTCAACTCAGTGTGAGCCTCTGCCTTGGGATTCCAAAGTGCAAACAGTGTCCAGGTTTTAAAGATATCTCATCTACAGCATCCTAACTTGTAAACTTGCTAAACTCGGCAGAGTTATTAGGATGAATGTCTATGAAGAAGATATACAATAGCCGCTAAATTCCTGACCAATAGTATGTGTCTAGCACTGCCTCCTAACTTCTTGAGAGACAAACAGGTACATGCTTACTGCTATGGCAATTTAGAAAAAAATGCCATTTATTGAGTGTCTATTATGTACTACTCTATGCGTGCTACCAACTTATTTTCTTTATAACTCTCACAACAAATGTGTAAGGTAGACCAGTATGATTATCCCTTTCCTTCCAGAATAAACACTGGCTCAGAGAAGTGCAGTCCGGCGAAGTTGAAGCCAGGATTTGAATCACCCAGTTCTTGCTCTTTTCACTTCACTTCAGTAAATGTCAACCTTTACAACTTGGCAGGGGCTCAACTCACTGCGATTCTGCCTCAGTACATAGAAAGGATGATAATTTCTCCTCTGAGGCTGAACTGCAGGCAGCCTTCCCTCAGCAATTTTCAAGCAGCACACTTCTGGGTGAAGAGAGGCCAAGTGTGTCTTTCAGTGTTGGGGGTGTGGGGGGAGGTCACATCCCTGAGATGGACATGATCCCAATTGGTTAAAAGGACATTTTCCTTATATTTTCTTCTTAGAGTTTTATTGTTTCAGGTCTTACATTTAAGTCTTTAATGCATTTCAAATTCATTTTTGTGAGTGGTGTAAGATAGGGGTCTAATTTCATTCTTTTGCATGTTAATATCCAGTTTTCCCAACATCATTTACTGAAGAGACTATTCTTTTCCCCATTGAGTATTCTTAGCTCCCTTGTCAAATATTAGTTGACTGTATGTGCATGAGTTCATATCTAGGCTCTTGATCCTGTTCTATTAGTCTGTCTGCTTTTATGCCAGTACCATGCTGTTTTGATTATTATAGCTTTGTAATATAGCTTGAAATTAGGACATGTGATTCCTCCAGCTTTGTTCTTCTTTCTCTAGATTGCTCCTTGACCTTGGTCTAGGGAATGAATTTTTGGATATGACACCAAAAGCACAAGGAACAAAAGCAAAAGTAAATAAGTGAGACTCTATCAAACAAAAAAGTTTCTGCACAACAAAAGAAACAACTAACAAAATGAAAAGGCAACCTAGAAAATGGGAGAAAATATTTGCAAACCATACATCAGATAAGGAGTTAATATCCAAAGTATATAAGGAACTCATACAACTCAATAGAAAAAAAATCAAATAATCTGATTTAGAAATAGGCAGAGGAGACATACAAATGGCCAACAGGTACATGAAAAGATGCCCAACATCACTAATCATCAGTAAAATGCAAATCAAAATCACAATGAGTTATCATCTCATACTTGTTAGAATACCTATTATCAAGAAGACGAGAGATAAGTGTTGGCAAGAATGTGGAGAAAAGGAAACCTTTGTGCACTATTGGTGGGTATGTAAACTGGTACAGCTACTTTGGAAAACAATATGGAGGTTCCTCAAAAAATTAAAAATAGAACTACCATACGATCTGGCAATATCACTTCTAGGTATATATCCAAAGGAAATAAACTCACTTCCTTGGAGAGATATCTGCACCTCCATTTCACTGCAGCCTCATTCAAATAGTCAAGACATAATAAACAACCTAAGTGTTCACTGACAGATAAATGGCTAAAGAAAACGTGGTATATACAAACAATGGGATATTATTCATCCATAAAAAAGAAGGGAAACCTTCTGACAACACGTATGGAACTTGAGGACATTTTACTAAGTGAAATAAGTCAGACAGAGAAAGACAAATACTGTATGATCTCACTTATATGTGGAATCCAAAAAAGCCAAACTCATAGACAGAGAGTAGATTGGTGGTTGCCAGAGGATGGAGAGTGGGATAAACAGGGAGATGTTGGTTAAGGGGTCAAACCTCCAGCTATAAGATGAATAAGTTCTGGATCTAATGTACAGCACGACAATTATAGTTAACAATAGTGTTTTATATACTTGAAAATTGCTGAGAATAAATCTTAAATGTTTTTACCACAGGAAAAAAATGGTAATTATGAGAAGTGATAGAGTTGTCAACTGACCTTCTTATGGTAATCACTTCACAATATATACATGTATTAAATCAGCACCAAGCTTACATGATGTTGTGTCAATTATATTTCAATAAAGCTAGAAAAAAGGTCATTTTCCCCCCAAAATTGATTGTGATCTGAGTTTTAGTAAGACAAGACACTGGTGTCACCACTATAGAACTTTGCTTTGTCCCCTCCAAGCATTTACCAATAAACCATGCCGTCCATCACTTTAGCTTGAAATTTCTCTGTCCCACCATCCCTCCAAACCAAGACATTAGTGAATCAAAAACAAAGGCTAATGTCGTGGAGAGTAATATGTAAAGACTTTTTTTAAAGGATAAGTACTCCCTGACTTTCAGATATTGTTTTTTGTTTTGTTTGATTAGTTGGTTGGTTATTTTTTTTTTGTTTTTTTAAAATCCAGCTCTACCAGTAATTCCAAAAAACCAGGGTTCATGTATATAATGCAATTTCACCTGAGAATCCATGGCATAGAGTCTGGCATACAGAAAGAACTACAAACACTTGCTGAAAGAGGAAAGGAAGAAAAGCATAAGGGGGAGGGAGGGATAAACAAAGGGAGGGAGGGAGGGAAGAAAGGAGCTCCCTATTTTGTTTCCCAGGATATATATTTTGAGAAACAGAGAAATCTAAATGTTTCACACTGGAAAAGTAAAGTAAAATTACCATACTGTTTAGTTTTTTGTTCTAAAACTAAATCTCAGATAAATTAAGTGATTACTCAATTCAGAAAAGATTCCAGGACATGGTCATTACAAAGTATAACTATCGTGTTTTCTCTTAAGCACTGAATGGTTTTGAATAAACAAGCTTAGGAATCTGAAAAATTAAAACTCTATGCTGGGCCCTGTTCTACTGGGTGAAGGTAAGTTGCTGTGGGATGATACAGTAAGAAGATTGGGCACTATCATTTGATTTCCAAGCAGCTCTAACACACCCTTTTAGGAACCTGTCTACTGGGCTAAATGAAGAACACATCTCCACACTTAGGACTCAAAATATAACGTTAATGTTTGTCCATCATTAATGCTTGACCTTTACAGTCATCCTCACCTACAAGTCTTATTTAACAGTCATGGCCTTCTCTAGCCCCTAAGTACAAAGCATAGACTTTTGCGCTTCTGAGGTGCCTTGGAGAATATCTATATTTGTATTTTGATCCAGATATGAAGAAAGTGAAGCCCGTAGAGCCAATTGCCCAGGGGCCCTAAACTGCAGAACCTGTACCTCCACGTGGGTTTTCTGGTCCTAGCCAGGTGGTAAGCTGAGGTTTGAGGGTTGAGACAGGTAACCAGGGAGACAAGCGAAGAATTCCCTTAACCAGTGGATTTCCACTTCATTATACTGTCTCCAGAATGGGATGCCCGTGGCAATTTCTCTTCCCATTTATCTTTAATCTTCAATGTACTTTGTCTAGGCAGTTTAAAGACTTTTCCATCAGTGAAAAAAAAAAGCTGACTCTAAAATTATATATCCAGTAGGTATCAACTACGTCAGAGGGATTATATAAATAGTATAAAAATGAAATGATGGAATAAATACAACCATATCCAACAAAAGGTATGAAAATGGGAACTGCTTTATTCTTCTGTAGTATTTAGGCTTTTGAATTTTTCTCCTGTGAGTGTGGATTTCTTTTTCCTTTTTACAGTTTGAGTTTATTTTATTGTTTCACTTTTATTTATTTGAAGTATAATTGATTTATCATATCATGTTAGTTTCAGGTATACAGCACAGGGATTGTTCTGCATACATATACATATATATCTTTTTCAGTCTTCTCCCTTACAGGTTATTACAAAATATTGATTATAGTTCCCTGTGCTACACAGTAGGTCCTTGTTGGTTATCTATTCAATATATAGTAGTGTGTAGATGTTAATCCCCACCTCCTAATGCATCCCTACCCCAGATTCATACACTGAGCTACACCAACGCGTCCAAATATAATATAATACAAAGGTTTTCCAGATGGGAAGGTTTCTAACCGTGGTCCTCTGCCAGCTCAAGTTTCTAAGAAGTCCATTATCAGCCTGCGAAGCGACACTGCCAACTAGGCGGCTCTCAGTTAGCAGCAAAAGTCTGGAGTCCATCTCTCAGAGACTTGGTCTTGCCTCCTCTGGGCTGCCAGGTGACCACAGGGCTCTGCAGACATGTGGAATACCCTCTGAATTAAGCTACAGTTGGTGATGACTAATCATCCTGTCTCAATTTAGACTAATAGCAGCAATTTCAGTAGCACTGCATGTAATTTATTTATAATCACCCTGTCTCAATTAAGCTAATAGCAGCAATTTTGGGTGCACTGCATGTAACCAAGTATGTTTTGACAGGAAAATATATTGCTGGTGGAGGAGTGGTGAGGGGGAGGGGGAAGAGAGGAGGAGTGGATGGGAGAAAGGGGAAAGAATTCTACAGGGTGCGAAGTTGTAACATCACCTGCGGTCCACATGCAATCACTTTCCTAAATCTCAGCATTTTTGTTACTTGTGGTGTTGAAGTCTGTGCTTTTGCTTCAGTGGGGATTTTGGGGAGACAGTAACCATATGGAAAAGTCTTCCGAGTGAGTATTCTTCTAGACTGAGATCTTTATCATTTCTTGATATCATGGCGGAGATTAAACCTCAGAAACGCCATCTTTAGACTACTGAAGTTGAACACGCTGGGTTGGATTACTCACTCATTCAGTCCCTAGGAGCATGGCCTGACGTTGGTTAGTTCACCTCTTAGAGCCCTAGTTTCTTCATCAGTGAAATGAAACTAGTAATGGTAGTTACCTCACAGTGTCGGGTGGATTAGATTAGGTAATGTAAGCAGGGTATCAAGTAAAATTCCGAGTGCAAAGGAGACAGTGAAAAAATGATGCATTTGTGCAAAATGGTGGGAAATCCACAAGCTGAGAAGTCTGGCTCAGAATATGAAAAGGATGTACTCTGGAATGGTTCACTCAGTCCCGTCACCCATCCCTGGGCTTTTAAAAGAGCATCTGCCGAATTCTTACCTTGCTATTTATATTGCATCTAGGGCAATAGTGAGAGGCTTTCTGCATTCTATCAGTCCCACACCTACTGGAGGAAGGATGGTACACAGGAGACAAGAAGTTCAAAGTCGTATTTTTTAACTACCTGCCATCGCCATGCTGTAGACACTCACCAAAGACTTGCAAGTCAATAGACAAGGACAGTGCTGACCACAACCCCTCCTCTTGCCCACTCTGCATTGCTGGCCATGGTCACCACCAATAAGGCCAAGAAGACTATTCTGGAAAAGATTCGGATACCTGACTTCCCAAGTCAGTAATCTGGGAATTGTTTTACCTCTCTCCTCTTCACATTTGATAATTTTTGTCCATTTTTCCTTCCAAATATCTTGAGTTTATCCTTTTTACTTTAATCTCACTGCTACACTTTGATTCAGGCCCCCATCATTTCTCTCCTGGACTACTACAACTACTTTCCAAGTGGCTTTTCTTTGTCTGTTCCTCATAACCCCCTCCCACACTTCAGCCCAAGGAGACTTAACAACATACAAACCTGGTAGGGTCTCTCCCTGCTCTACAAACTTTCAATGGCTTCTTACCACTTTTAAGATAAAGTCCAAAATCCTTAACATTGTCCATAAGGTTGTACGTGATCTGGCCCTGCCTACGTTTCCAACTACAATTGCCTGTATACTATGTCTCCAAATTTATCCAAATCAGTCTTATTTGAATTCTTTGAACACACTATGCTTTTTCCCATGTTAAGGCCTTCACACATGCTGTTCCCTCTGACTGGAACACTCTTCCACACTCTCTCAGACAAACAAGCTACTACTTTGTCTTTCCAACTTGATTTCAGCTTTTAGGAACCTACCTTGATTGTCCTGAAGTTTATTGGTTTCTCTCTACAATAGGTTCCCTCGGCAAACTGAGTGTTTCTCCTTTCAATCATTATATTTGTTAATAATTACTAAACTCAGGAATCTGTTTATCTTACTTATCACTGGATTTTCAGGGCAAAGCGTACTTAGCATACTCCTGAGTAGGAGCTGTTAAGAAAAATTATGCAAAACTTAGGCAAAAAAAAAATTACTGTGTGCCTTTTCAAAGTCCTATTAGATCACTGTCTAAAAAGCTCACTGCAT
The DNA here is from genome assembly GCF_964165515.1 of Mesoplodon bidens. NCBI lineage: Eukaryota > Metazoa > Chordata > Mammalia > Artiodactyla > Ziphiidae > Mesoplodon > Mesoplodon bidens. The sequence continues at coordinate 76,435,610 of NC_138167.1, read as the reverse complement.
GCTCTAGGGGCAGGTATATTTGTTTGATGTGCAACTGACTACTTAGTAAGGCCCAGACTCTTCAAAGTTAGATGTTGACTTATAGAAGATTGGTAAGTTTCAAAACATTTATTTTATGATCGAGTTGCAAATGACTTCCGTCCAATAGAAAACACTCATGGTGACGGCTTATTGTTTTATAGGACGTTAATCACGTGTATTCACCTTTTCAGTCTCATTCCGGCGTCCTACTTTTCAATGACCGTATATATGCTTTGGTCTCTTGTATCTTCCTTTGCACCATCTTTGTCATTTTGTTGTTTCCCTTACTAACTGAGTCAATGGATTTTTGACAGATGTTCACTATCTACCTGTATCTCTTTAAAAATTATGCTTTGACAGAGCAGCTTAGTAGAAGTGCAAGAAGTCTTTGATGAGGGACTTCCCCGCTGGTCCAGCGGTTAAGACTCCATGCTCCCCATGAAGGGGACCTCGGTTCGATCCCTGGTCAGGGAAGTAGATCCCACATGCATACCTCAACTAAGAGCCCTTGTGCCACAGCTAAGACTCAGCAAAGGCAAATAAATAAATAAATATATATATATATATATATATATATTTTGTTTGTTTGTTTGTTTTAAAAAAGGAAGTCTTTGATGATTCAACTAGCTGACTAATCCTTAGAACAGACTTTGACAGGGTCCTCGGGTGGAGAAGGATGGATGGGCAAAGGAAGAGGGAAGGAGAGAAGTACTGGAAAGACTTCCCTGCTCTTGGGGATGAGTGGGGCTCTTTTTGGAGAGCAGGGAAAATCAATATCCACAGCTTGAAAGATTGAAAAGCAGTTTGAGAGATTTAGATCAAGAAGTAGAAAGAGACACAGAAAAGCAGTTGTATTAGCTAATATTTTCTCCACCCGAAAGCCTCCCCTTGTGCAGATCTTCAGCTTAGACACAGGTGCAGGTGCCAGGGAAACTGGAGGAGGGAGCTCTGGGGTTTGGGTCTGTGTGGCAGAGGTTCCTCGTGCTCCCCAAGATCTGAGCCCCCTTACTTTCAGAGAACATTGCTAAACCACTGTTCCCAGCAGGAGGTAGCAGCCCTGTGACTGAGCTGCAGTCGGTGGAATTCGAGTGAAGGTATGTGAGTCACCTTGAATCCTGGATCATAAAAACCTCCCAGGCGGGGCTTCCCTGGTGGCGCAGTGGTTGAGAGTCCGCCTGCCGATGCAGGGGACACAGGTTCGTGCCCTGGTCCGGGAAGATCCCACATGCCGCGGAGCGGCTGGGCCCGTGAGCCACGGCCGCGGAGCCTGTGCTCCACAACAGGAGACACCACAACAGTGAGAGGTCCGCGTACCACAAAAAAAACCAAAAAAACAAAAAAACTCCCAGGCGTAATTTTTACTTTTTCTTCTCCCATGCCTGGGAGAATGGAGACAGCTTCCAGGACCCGGATGAGGGTGCTGCCATGAGATGGAAGGAGACTTGGTCTCTGCCAAGACTGCATGAAGAATTTCCCTATTGACCAACACTGGAAATGAACTTTTATTGGGTTAATCCGTAGAGATTTGGGGGTTGTTTGATAAACAGTTGGCCCTACTGACCTTGTTACTAGAGGGCTCACCTCAGACCTCCCTCTTTCCCAAAGTCCTCCTTAACCATTCCAGTCCCAAAACTGGACTGAACCTTAGAACTGATGATAGTGTATGCTATCTGACTCATTAAACCTGGTGTTTAATCATGTACTTTGTGTGTTATGATTTAACCAAATATTACCCAAGCTGTGTTTCATGGAACACTTACCATTTAAGATAATATTGCATGGTATTCCATGAAAAAGGGGTTCCATGGGTAAATAAATTTAAGGGGCATTGGTTGAATGGGTTTCATTTTTACAGGATTTTCCAAAGCCTCTAATGAGATAATGGGACTTGTAAATGCTTAAAATGAGGCTCTAGAATGCAGCCTTTCTCCCTTTGATCATGAATTTCTTTTCAAAGACTACAATTTGAGAAGCATGCTCATGACCCTTGTAGAAGTCCTATGAGGTAGTGAATTTATTTTGATCTGATACTCTGTGTTCAAAGTATAAAACACAGTGCACACAGTTCTGCAGCATCAGTGTGAAAAGCTTGGCCCGGGGAAAGAAGTAGGGGGAAGGCTTTACGGAAACCTAGATATATGAGTTGGGCCTTAAAAGATGAAGAGAGGTTTGCCAGCAGGGAAAGAAGTGAGAGGATAAGGAAAAGTGTCTCGGGGAAGGGAAATGACATGAACAGGAGCACAGAGGCTGGGAGATGGTCAGAGAAAGGAGAGTCCGTTTTAGAAATGGGAATCCCGCAGACCCGCTTGGATTCCGCCTGCCAAGCTGTATCCCAGTCCCCTCCGGCATCCCTTGGGAAGAGTGGGCACCCCTCCCTGCTCTACCCCGAGACTGAAGGCCCCTGGAGGGTAGGAACCATATCTGATTAATCATTTCAACCCCCTTTCCTCTATGCGGCTTGGGACACAGTTCACATACACGTGAGTCCACACAGCCCTCTTCGTCTGAGATTTCTCCTCTGAAAATGAGAAAATACAATCCTTCCAGGATGGTTATAACGTTTAAATTTGGAAAATGTGGATAAAACATTTAGCACAGTGCCTGACATACAGTCCACGCTTAAGAAACGCTAGCTGTGAATGTCATTTGTTTAATAAATGTTTGTGGAAGGAGGAAGGGAAGGAGGGAAGGCGGGAGACTGCTGGCAGAAGAAAGGTCAGCTACCCCGTTTCACGGTCCCGCTTCACTAGCGAGCTGAAAGGCAAAGGCCCTTTACCCTGCATTTCAGGAACAACCTTCCTTGGCCTCATTTCTCAAAGTGGCTCTTTTGGAGGCCTTGAAGTGAGTTGCTGGGTCAAATGTCAGCACATGCTGACAGGGCAGGGGGTCAGGGGAAGATCATCCTGAACACCAGGGGGCCAGGAGGAACAGAGGGTTCTTTCGGGGAGAACACCCAAGCCACTCCTCACGGCGAGGCCAGGCCCCGTGAGGCCCAGAGGCTGCAGGGAAGCACCCTGGAGGGTTTACTCTTGACATTGGCCCGTAAGTTCCCGGGGTCTGATGAGAAGCCACAGGAAGGAACAGAGAGAGCCTGGCCTCCTCGTCAGGGGGACTGTGTACCTGATAAATTATAGTTTTATGATAAAATGCATGCCATGGAGAGGCCAGGGAGCCAAAGACATGGGCTGGATCTGTAAAGACAATGAATTCCAGGGGAGTTTTAAGCCCAGCCCCGACTGCCTCTGAGGAGACACGAAGATAAAGAGAGGGAACAGGCCATATCTGAGGACTGGCCTCTTCCCCCACTGTTCCACATGAGCCAGGCACATGGCCAACAGAAGGGACATGAGACAGGGGAGGAGGAGGCAGCTGGGGAAGAGAAGAAAATACCCCGATGGGGCCCATACCAGGTACAGGGTCAAGGGTGGCCAGCTTTTCTTAGAAACAGTATTTTTAGAGATGCTTTGCTCCCAGGGCAGAGCGGCCCGACACCGACTCGTCAAAGGGGATGTAAAGCTTCTCCTTGTACGACATTTGCCATCCCCAGGGCTCCATGGGACTGGGTTGCATCCTACCCAGGAAGACGAGACCGGCATCCAAACGCTCTGACTTTACCTCTAGTTTTTGCAGGGAGAGGGTATTTCAATAATAAAGATGAGGAGCCTGAAATCCAATTTCTATCCTTAGATTAAGTAACTTCACAAGTAAGAATCAAAGAAGCTCTGGGAGTTCACACACACAGGCAGGAAGATTCACTGCCAAATTATCATAACAGTGAAAGACTGAAAACCTCCTACAAGCTTGCTGTTGGGGGCTGGTCAGTAAGTTATGGCACTGCATTTAAAACATATATATTCATGTCTGTCTAAATAAAGAAATAAAATATTGATTATTTTTGGACAGTGTAATAGGTGATTTTTGTTTTTTCTGTTCTGAAGCCTAGGAGCAGGGGGGGAATTCACCTTTGCTTCTGTTTATAAAACACTTTCTCAGTGTAAAAAAATGCAGAATAGCACCAAGAGAAAAAAGAGAAATAAAAAATAAATAAGATAAAAAAAGAGATGATGGATGATCTTCATTTTCTTCCTCATGCTTTTCTGTATTTTGGAGTCTACTCTAAGGGGTTTATGATTTGAACTGGAACAACAACTGTTCATATTTTAAAAGGCCAGCCTACCCCCGAAATAGCTTGCTCTTTGTCTCTGTGAAGGGGCCTGAATTTTTCTGCCACTGGCTAGACTTTTGTCCTCAGGCACTGTGAGCACTGAGGTAAGAGTCAAAGGATCCAAAGTTCAGCATGGGACCTTAGAACAGTTATTTACTCATGTTGGGCCTTAATGAATCTGTCTGTAAAATGGGAACATCTGCTTTGCTTACTGAAAAGAGCCCTTGTGAAGAGCAAGTTCACAACCTGCTCAACTGTAAAGACCACATAAATGGAAGAAGAAAACGGAGTCCTGATGAAATGCAGAGGCTCCCAGCAAATTACAGTAACCATCGCTTTTGTGAAGGAAAACAGCTTCCATATCATTTAAAGATTGAGGAACCATTTGCCTGGGCAGAGAATAAAAGACCGTCAACATGATGGTGGCATCTCTCACCTATGGGCTGCTCCTCCCTGGAACCCTCCGCCCTAGAAAAGGGAATGATTAGGATCCCTGACACCGGTCCTTCACTTAGAAATATTAAAGGACACAGGACACAGTTCGAGTTCTCTGTCAAATACATCAGATCTTTTAAATTCTGACCACAACCCACCGCCCAGGCTCATCTTCTGACACTCTCACGCTCACACCTAACACGCCAGCCAGCCATTCCCCAAATATTCCAGATACTTTCAGAACGCTGAGCCTTTGCATATGCTGTACCCTCAGCTCATAAAGCCTCTCAGTTCCTTTATTGGACTAGCATCTTGTTCTCAGGCTTTGAAATCCAGTTCCAGTGTCACCACTCCCTACAGCTCCACTGTACCTGGCAGAGTTGTTAGTAGTTTAGTGTTTCCCAAACGCTTGATTTAAACCTCTGGAGTTGGACCAAGTCAGAAATAAAGATGATTTACATATGTGTGTGTGTTTGTGTGTGTGTGTGTATACACATCACTGACATACATATATGATACATAAACAAGAGTTTCTGGATGTGGATAATGATCTGTGTTTGCTTCAACAATAGTAACCATGATAACGATGATGCTGAAGATGTCTAAGTAGACACTCAATAAATGTTTGTTGTACAAGCAAACAAAGACACATTGCTCCAAAGGAAGGGAGGGAAGTCTGGTGCGGGAGGGGAGGTACTAATAGAATCTCATCAGAGGGGCCATGGACTCACGGGGTGGTCTGCATCCAGTTCCGCTCCATAGCTGAGAATCTGATTGGCAAATTTGTCGAGCTCTTGAATGGTTCTTGGGAACCAGGGCACTGCAACACAGAAAGGGCAAAGTCCTGAGCAGCAGATTGGCAGGACACGGCCAAAGGCCTCACCGAGATCAGAAGCTTGGGACCAGCTCCAATTAAAGTCCATGGTGGTGGCAAGTGGGGTCTCAGATAACCCCCGAAAGTCAAATCTTATTTTCCTTGGAAACTAATTTTATTTACTTACTTGCTTATTCAACTTTACTGAATAAGTAAAGTTATTTGCTTATTCAACTTTACTGAGTAATCAACAAAAATTTAAGGTATTTTAAGCATATACCGTGGGGATTTGATAGACATATACATGGTGAAAGGATTCTCCCCATTCACATGCATCACCTCACATATTTATCTTTTGTTGGGGGAGGATTCTACTCTCTTTGCAAATTTCATTGATGCAATACAGTGTTATCGACTATAGTCATTATGTTTTACATTAGATCCTCAGACCTTAGTCATCTTATAGCTGAAAGTTTGTACCCTTTTACCAACCCCTCCCTATTTCCCGACCCTTAAGCCCCTGGCAACCAGTTATCTCCTCTCTGTTTCTATGAGTTTACCTTTTTACTTTTTGAAGATTCCACCTAGATGTGATACCATGTAGTATTTAACTTTTTTTTTTCTGTCTGCCTTATTTCACTTAGCACCTTGGAAACTAATTTGAAAACACATTCCTAAACATACTCTCTTTCCTGGAAATTTTCTCTGAATTATCTCAGAATTCACCTCCTTTCCACCTATCATGGCATAATGGAGTGGTTTTTGATGGTTTACTGTAGCAGCAGAATATTTCATGTAATATGTGTTTCAGGTATATTCCAGAATATAAATTAGGTAAAACAGAGCTGTTCTACTGTAAGCACAGATGAGCCTGTGAGCTCTCTTCTCGTGACCCCATCTTCCTATCATGAGTCTCCCTCCCAAGGGCCCACAGGGACTCCGGCAAAACCGTTTGATGCCAAAGCCAATTTGAAAGCCACTGGTGACACAGAATGAATGCAGTCCGGCAGTTTGACGATGACCTTGCAGCACCTAAAACTCTGTGGGCTTGTTCTGAAGCAGCAGCATAGGTGGGAGAGAAGATGGGGTCTGCGTTGTGTGACCCACAGTGACTGGGTCCTGCAGAGGGACCTCAGGGCAAAGCGCAGGTGGTAGCTCCTAAATGTATGTGGCCTTCAAGAAAGAAGACACACTGGGAGGGGAACCATCCTAAGAATGAACAGACGAGGACATTTTGAACTTAAGTTCCAAGAAGTCAGGAACCAGGCAGGAGCGCACTGTAGTTCTAGGTGCATGGAGGGAAAGGAGGGAGGAAAGTTTAGGGGAAAAGATGCTGAATTTACAGCCAGTTAGGTCTGGCTTAGAATCTAGGCCCCAGCTGCCTATTCATCTTCTCTGTGTCTCAGTCCCAACTCCATAAAACTGAGAATAGCAGCAACAGCAATAGAAAGCATCCCAAACATTTTTTGAGACCTTACCATGTGCCAGGTACTGTGCTTAGCATTTTTGGTGAAATATCTCCTTTAATCTGGGGATTGTTGGGGGGTGTAAATGAGAATGTAGGTAAAGGGTGCAGCCGAGTGGCCCACAAAACCTAGCTTTCCATCTCTTGCACGTTATTTCTGATTCTGACCCTGCTCCGTGGGGGCAGGAAAGAATATGTATGCCATCTAGTGGCCAGAGTGGGGAACTGTCTTCCATGGTCTACCATAACGGCATCAGACAAGCATCAGCTGCATTCCACCAAAAGAAGATGTTTATCTGAATAGCAGTAATAACGGTCCATTTAGAGCCTCGCTTCCATAGATCTGAGATGCTAAGCTTTCTACTTCCTATGTTAATAATAAAAACTAACACTGAGTATCATTGTAAATACTTTACTTAGTATTTGTACTATTGGTGGGTACTGTTGGTCTCCCCATGTTAAAAATGAGAAAACTGAGATACAGAGAGGTTAAGTGACACACCCAAATACACACACTGCTAGGAAACAGTGGATTCAGGATTGAAACTCGGGCTTGGATGACTCTGTGGTCTCAAGTCTGGACCGCAAAATCTGTCCTGCCAGGTATGGGGGTGGGGAGCACAGTGGTTGTGAGGGCTGGAGCCTGACGGCCTGATTGTCTTTAGAGTTTCCCACCTGAAGGCTTCCATGCCCCTAAAACCAGCCCACTTCTCAAGGTGGGCTCCCTATAATAGTAGCAATGGGAACAGACATAGTTAAGTCCAGCTAATGCTTTTATAGCTCTTGCTGTGTGCCAGGCACTGTCCTAAACACTTTACATACCGTACCTCATCCAATTCTCCTAACAGGCCCATGAGGTAGGAGTTATTATTATCCCCATTGTACAGAAGAGGAAACTGAGGAACAGGGAGGGTAAGTCTCTTTATGGACCTCTGCGGTCCCAAAGGCTAGACTTTGGAGTCTGGGATGACTCAGCACCATGTTCTGCTCACTTAGCATGGGACCTGACTCCCCACTTTGTCACCTGAATTCTCCTCAAGCTTTTCTTTCCTTGAATCCAGTGCCTTCTCTTGCACAATGGACCTCTGTTGTCAGCAATGAAAATGGGGTCTATTCCCTACCCAAGTTTGGAAGGGCTTGAGGAAGGACATCCTATGGCAGTCAGCCAGGACTCGGCATTTCCTCCAAGACCCTTCCTGGTTCTCTAGCATGTTGTCTCCCTGTCACCTCACTTCCAAGGCAGCCCGTCCCCGCTCGTTCATAGTCTCTCTTTTGCCTAAAAATTATCCATAATTCTGGCAATAACAGCTGCCCCCAGCCCTTTCCTGTGGCACCCCTTTCTGACTTGGAGGGGCGGGGCGGCCATTAGCCTTGCCAAAGGCATTTCCATGATTATGTACTGAGCATCCACTACTACCAGGCACTGGACGTTGAGAGGTGAATACAGTGGAGTCTTCATGCCTGTGGTGCTTATATTCTAGTGAGGGTGACAAAGAATAAACAATAAATAAATTTAAATATATAACAATGCTGGGAAATTCCTGAAGAAGAACAAAGCAGTGCAAGGAGATGGGGACACTATTTTATATAACATCCTGTGGCTCCAGACCCCAGGGTGAGGGTCCTAGAGACATGACACGACCTTGCCATGGCTCAAGGGGACTGTAATAGTCAGAGCCTGTGCCTAGATCTGTCCCAGATCTGGTTCCCTATTTGCCTCAGGGAGACACAGATTGGTCACGGTTAAGGGCCTGCATAACAGAGCCACACAGCCTAGGCTTGAATGCCGTTTCTATACTTACCCTCTGTGGCATCCAGGACAAATTATTCCTCTTTGTGCCTCAGTCTTCCCATAAGTAAAGTGGGGATAATAAAGTATACTTTATAGAAACAACATAAGTTTAAAAGAGTTAATATGTGTGATTTGTTGAGAACAGTGTCTGGTACATAGTGAATACAGACTCATGTTGGAAATATTGTGGGTTCGGCTCCAGACCACCGCAGTAAAGAGAATAGCACAATAAAGTGAGTCACGTGAATTTTGTGGTTTCCCAGTACATATAAGAGTTATGTTTACATTATACTGTAGTCTATTAAGTGTGCAATAGCGTTATGTATGAAAAAGCAATGTACATACCTTAAATAAAAAATACGTTATTGCTAAAAAATGCTAACCATCATCTGAGCCTTCAGTGAGTCACAGTAGTGATAGCAAAGATCACTGATCTCAGAGCACCATAACAAATACAATCATGAAAAAGTTTGAAATATTGTGAGAATTACCAAACTGGGACACAGAGACAGGAAGTGAGCCAATGCTGTTGGGAAAATGGCACCAATAGACTTGCTTGACACAGGGCAGCCACTAACCTTCCATTTGTAAGAAACACAGAATCTGTGAAGCACAGTAAACCAAAGCACAATAGAAGAGGCACTTCTGTACTAGTATTATTCAGCTGCAAGCTCCAGGGATTTTTTTTTCCTTTTACTCTGCTGTTAATATAGTGCACGGAGCTGAGTAGAAAGCCTTTCAGCAAGGCCAGGAGGTCAACCACTTATTCTGTTGTGTAACTGAGCGCGTATTTTATCACTCAGAGCCTTAGTTTCTTTAGCCACGAAATGGATTAAAACTGTCATTCCCTATTATTGCCACCATTGCATACATTAAATGCTACAGGAAATGGGACACATCTTAGCAGAGTGACCGGCCCCCACAGTAAGTGCTCAGTCGGTGTTTACAATTAGGATGGGAAAAAGTTTAATGATGATGATGATGAAGAAAAAGGAGGAGGAAGAAGAGGAGGAAGGAAGGGAGACTGGAGTTAGAAGCTCCTTTTCAATCTGGCTCTGATGTTACCAGGATTCCTGATCTTGGGTCTCAGTTTCTCCCTGTATAAAATTCGAGCTGGGGGATTCACTAGCCGCTGCAGTCCCTTTTGGGTTTCATATTCCAACTACGGAGGGCTGAGGCTGGCCAGAGGACACATGAAAATATATTGATACTTCCAGTCAATTAATGTGTCGGCCTTGCTTGTTTCTGGAAGTAGAGCCACTGCATTTCTTCAGCATCCAAAATGCATGGCCCCCACCATTTCCCTTTCTCTCACCCAAGAAACAGGGCTCTCTATTCCAGAGAGAAGCTTTGTTGTCCCCGCCTTGGTTCACAGCTGGGTGTGCTGGCCGGCTCCCAACTGAACGCCAGAGGGCAGCAGAACCAGCATATTTTCAGCTTTGGCTGACTGTTTTTTTTTTTTTTTTCTTCTCTCCTCCAAAGGGAAAACACTTTGTAGTTGGGCCACATGGCTTGGTTCAGACCTCTTGGTGGAAAAAAATATCAGAGAACTTGAGAGGGCTGCAAAGACTCAAAGGATTCAAGTCTTGGCAAAGAGAAGGCAAAGGTCGAAGCAGCTAGGACCTAGTCAGGGAGACTGTCAGGGACCCCCAGGGGAGGGGGCACTGCGAGGCCATGGGGTGCTCACCCAAGTCAAGGGGCCTTCGGTGGCTTCTGGGCCCCATCATCATCCAGAAAAGACCCAGAACAGAGCAGGCTAGAGAAGTGGCAAAGCTTTGTGGCTAGTCACACAGACTCTGGAGCCAGACTGCCTGGGTCCAAATCTCACCTCTGCTACTTTGAGATGTTGAGACTTTGTGCAAATTACTTAACCCCTTTGTTCCCCAGGTTCCTATCTGTAAAATGGCTATAATAAGAGTATGTACTTCAGAGTGTGTGAGGATTAAATGAGCTAAGGCAGGACTAGGACAGTGCTTGGCACAGATACTCACATTATGAGCATTTGGTATTATTATCACTATCGTGATCATTAGTATCATTAGAGAAAGCCAGGTAATAAGGGGGGATGGGCCTGGTACACACTTTCTCCAGGCAGCAGCCCAGTCCTACCTTTGAATCGGTTCCCCCATCCCCTCCCCAGACCTCACACGAGGTTAAGGTGTCGTCTCCCGGAGGCCCCTGGGTACAGCCTCTGCAGTAGAAAAGAGGACCCAGGATGGGCTTGACGATTAAGAGAAGTAGTTCACCAGCTATCAGCCCGGGAAGCAGGGACGAGCAGGGCTTAAGGAAATGAGACCCAGGAGAGGCAAGTTCTGGGTGATGGGGGGTCGGGGGGGACCAAGGTCCTGCCATGGCTTACCGCCTGGGGAAGAGGCCCAGCTGAGCAGGGCTGGGAAGCAAAACAGGGTGCGGACCGCAAGTGCTCTCCTGACTGCAGAGAACCGACTGGAAGCCGGTAGGTCTGCGTTCAAGTTTCAGCTTTCCTACCCATCCCTCCCACAGAGAAAGTTCCTTGATTCCTGAGTCTCTGGCTTCTCATCTGTGAGACAGGTGCGGCAGCCAAGCGCTCACCTACTCTTTGGTTAGGATGAGAAGCCTCTGACCCCCAGTAGGTAGACCTGTGTCATCATTACACTTGAACCTCTCAAAAAAAAAGTCCCAGGGACACTTGTCTGGTTAAGTAAGCCTCCGCAGGTCACTGGTGGCAGGGCCAGGGCTCATACTTGTGTCTGCATCCTCAACACCTGGGCTCTTCCAATTTCCCCAGCCCCAAAGTTACAGTTACCTTTTTTTCCTTTAAAGTTACATTTTTTGTGAGCTTCCTATACATCAGATGCTGCACTAAGCACTTTGCTTCCATTGTCTGTTTTCATTCTCAGAGTAACCCTAGTGGGGTAGACACGATTATTTCCGCTTTACTGATGAGCAAACTGAGGCTCAGAGAGATGAAGCGACCTGTTCAAGATCACAGCACCGGCTGGGCGGGAATCCGAACTCTGTAGCTTGTGCACAGAACTTGTGCGCTGAGCTGTGCTAGGCTGGTTTAGAAAAAGGGGCAGGTGAGCGGCCCTTGACTTCAGATTTCTGTTCTCCTGCCTGGAGGGGGGAAGGAGATGACACACTAACACAGGAATTTAGAGGGGCTTGAAGAAAATCCCTAGACAGCCCCGGGTCCTCACCACCTTCCATCCCCAGCCCCCCTGGCTTTAGGGGCGGTAACTATTTAACACCTAAGTCCTTGGTTCCTCAAAGACACCTTCGCATTTTCTTTCTCTTCTTCAGTGACACTCACAGGCCCTTCCCCTCCCACCCAGTCTCACTCACAAAGCCGGGAATCGAGACTGACCCCAGCGACCCAGGCCTCTGTTTTGAAAAGTTAAATCAGATTAGCTCATTAATGACCTTTGCAAATACATCCGCGGTGGGCTGGCCCCTGTGAGCCCCTCCACAGCCTTGCGGGCTGCGGGGCTCCGCAGTTAATGAATGGCTCGGGCAGGCTGGGGCAACAGAGGCCCTCTGTGAAGAAAGAAACATCCGGGGTGGGGGCGGGGTGCGGATCATTAATAAATATTGATTTGGCTCCAAGGGAAGCAGCCCGAGGGAGAGCTGGCCCTGGACACCCACGTCGTGGTCTCATTAAGTCGGGGTCAACTGCTCAGCCTGGGCGCCGAGGAGCGGCTGGCTCAGGGGTGCTCCTGAGCAAAAGCCTTCCGCAGCCCCCAGGCCTGGCTGGAGCCTGCTTCCCGGCCAGCGGGTCAGAACTGGCCCATTAAATTTATAGCAGTTCAAGGTGCAGCCTGGGTCCTATCTAACCCCCTCCCTCCACCAGCCCCAGGGTGTCGCCAACAAGGCACCCAGGCTTGCCCCAGACTTCTGTCTCCAGGCTGTCTCAGGGAGAGCCATAAATCCTCGGCTTCCTAGGCCCAAAATAGAAGGGTGTTTTGCACCCCTTTCTCCCAGGCTCCTGGATGTCCCCTCCGAAGCCTCCGACGGCCTCCAGCTGGGCAGAGAAGCCTTTGCTGTGCTGATCACAACAGATGAAGACTTCTGAGGGGGTTAGTTTTCTCTTTTAAGGAGCTTCCATTTTCTTTTTTGAAGAAAGAAAGCCCTTCAGGAAGGTCTTGGCAAGAACAGGTGAGCCAAACGCTGGCCGACGGAGCCAGGCTGGTCCCTGCCTCCTGGATGGAGCGGAGGCGTGGTCGGGCAGGGCCCACTTTTATCACTGACAGCCCAGGCAAAGCCTCTGATCTCTCCGTCCGCGTATCAAAATGAGAATGAGAACCAGATGAATAAAAGGAACCTCGCAGGAAGTAAAGAGTGAAATGGTGTGGAAATGAATAAATGGATGGAATGAGTGAGAGATACAAGGGAAATAATGAATAAAGCAAAGGGCATTGATTCCAATCACCAATCTAACCTGGAACCATCCTCCTAATAGCCTTTTTAAGATGTCACTTATCTTATAAACTTACCTATTGGCAGGTTGTCCACCATATTCCCAAATACTGAATTCTGTTTTCTGAGCGCTCACATTGCCCTGAGATCTGATTACTGGCTACTTACAGCTGGAGTTACAGTCAACCGCCATTGGATCAAACAGAATGCATCTAAAGCCTTTTCCATATGTCTGTCCCCCTCCAGGAGCCCCTCCTTGGCCCTGCTCCCCCTCTCCCCACCATGCCCAAGAATGACTTCAGTGTATCTCCTAGGTGCTCCTGACACACGCCCACTTCCCTGTCCCTGCATAGACATGGCCAAACAGCAACTACCTCCTACACCATAAGTCATGTGAGTCAAGGCACCACGTGTGTTGTTTTCCCTACTGCATCCCTCATGTGGCTGCCACTGAATGGATGCTCAATACATATGAGTTTCATGAATGAATGATCAACCGAATTAGGGCATAAATGTGAATGAAAGAGAAGAAGGTGGTAAAGCAGACTCTAGTTTTTGAGCAGGAGTAGTAAGAGAAAAGGGAAGAAAACCCCAATCGTCAGGATTTTAATAAGGAAGAGCCACGTAATTCATAAAATACTAAGGAAAAAGAGAATTCTAGGGGGAAAATGGCGTCAAATGCTACAAATATTTCAAAGAGGATGAAAACAAGAAAGAGGTTATTGCTTTTGGGAATGGATGTTGTCAGAGTGGTAAGGAAGAAGGAAGAAGAGAAGGAAAAAAAGGGAGGGGGGAAAGAGAAGGAGGGAGGGAAAAAGCAGGAAATCTGAATGTGAAGCTGTTTCCTAGACCAGTGCTATTTCCAATATAACACATGGCCAAGTGCATAATGACAAGCATCTAAACCATGTTCACAGGAAGTCATCTTTGGGAATGAGATACCATTCCCAGGGCCCCTCACATCATCCCACAGAGGAAGTTATCTCCCTGGCTGCCAGGTGAGGCTGGCCCCAGTGAGGGGGTGACTGCCGCCAACTCCCTCTATTTTATTAGCCTGGCCAGTGTCCACCCCATGGAGCTGGTGGTGGCAAACAGTCTGACATTAAGCTGAGGTTATGGATCATAAAGCTCCCCCCTTCTTTTTTTTTTTTTTCTTTTTTTTTTGCGGTACGCGGGCCTCTCACTGTTGTGGCCTCTCCCGTTGCGGAGCACAGGCTCCGGCTGCGCAGGCCCAGCGGCCATGGCTCACGGGCCCAGCCGCTCCGCGGCATATGGGATCCTCCCAGACCGGGGCACGAACCCGTATCCCCTGCATCGGCAGGCGGACTCTCAACCACTGCGCCACCAGGGAGGCCCAAAGCTCCCCCCTTATTGAGGCTTAAGGAGGAATAAGATCAAGGGCCTATTCAACTCAAGCAAGTTCAACTCAATCCATCAAACACCCTAACACACAGAGTGTCTTGCACGAAGACCCCCATGAGCCCTAGAAAGTGGCCAAGTGGGTCTTAGGTCTATTTCACAGATGAGGAAGGAGAGGTAAAGAGGTCTTCCAGCTGGTAGGGAGTCAGATGGGATTCAAACCTAGCTGGTAGTGTACAGAATAGGAATCCAAATCCTGGCTCTCAGCTCTAAACTAATTGCTCTTTTTTTTTTTTTTTTTTTTTTTTTTTTTTTTTTTTTTATTTTGCTGTACGCGGGCCTCTCACTACTGTGGCCTCTCCCGTTGCGGAGCACAGGCTCCGGACACACAGGCTCCGCGGCCATGGCTCGCGGGCCCAGCCGCTGCGCGGCATGTGGGATCTTCCGGGATAGGGGCACGAACCCGTGTCCCCTGCATCGGCAGGCGGACTCTCAACCACTGCGCCACCAGGGAAGCCCTAATTGCTCTTTTTGACTTGCTATGATAGTCCCTCAATCCAGCATGAACGGCAACTTGACATTCAGTTAAAAATCATTTCAAATTCCTTTATTACCCCTTCAGTTGAGGGAGCACACCTGTCACAGACAGAAAAGGGGTTCTCAGTCTACTTATTCACAATCCAAAAAGCACATCACGGTGGCCTTTCTTTACCAAAGATCAGGAGTTTGGGGATTCTGGCTTTGCCTCAACCGTAAGATTCACCGGGCATCCTTAGAAAAGACTCAGGAACAAGTTTACTGACCATTTTGCATGGATCCTTTATGCCAGGCACATTGTGCAGAGTATATCACAGAATCCACACAACCGTACTGGCACGCAGATACCTTCCTTTTACAGACGAGAAAAGCTAGGCCTACAGAGGGCCAGCAACTTGGCCAAAACAACTACAGCCCTGGAACTGAACTGGAACAGTGAAGACTGCAAAATCCACACCACGGTGCAAGTGTACCACTATCTCACTTCCTAATGTAGAGAATGAGAATCACGTTATCTGTTGCCCCAGCTATCTGAGTGGACTGTTGCAAAGCTTCAGTGAGACAAGCTAAGGGGAAAATCATTTGCATTTGGCATGCAAATAAGGACTTCCTGTTAGAATGAAAGCCTGCTTATAATCTTATGATCTTCCTCAGCTCGAAGCCCTGCGACCTGGCAAACAGACTGGCTCCAAACACAGCATTTACTCGGGATCTTCCCTTGCCAGCGAATAGAGCTGCCTCTGACAGATTGCGAAGGAGCAAGCCCTGGACCAGCTTCCAGCTGCAGGGTTGATGCCACCTTCCCCTCAATGGGCTTATCCTCTCAGCTTCGGGTCTGCTTGTCTCGATGAGGCAGAGTGGAAACAAAAGTCCCATCCTCAGCTGCCAGAGGACTTCCGGCAACATCAACACAGGCAGCAAGCATCCCGGTAGACTGGAAAAGGCTGTCAATCAATCCTGTGTGTCTTTACAAACATGCAGACCCTGGGACTCCTGCAGGCGCAGGGCCACGAACAGCTACAGCCCCGAGGCACACTTGGGGCTGAGTGAAACGCATGGGAGGAGGTTTGGAAGTGAGGAGGGGGACAAAGGAAAGATGATGGAAACAGAACAGAGGAACAGAGGGAGAGAGAGAGGAAAAGCAGGCACAGGTGACGGAAATGGGGAAAACCCCCGACCATCTGGCCCTCCTCCTGCCCTAAGCAGCTTCTCTCTACAGGGTCTCAAGTCTTTGGGAACAATGACCCTTTTGAAAATCTTCTCTCCTAAAAAATATGCATGCAGGTGCACATGTACCAGTTTGCCCCAAATCCCAGGGGCTTTTCAGACTCCTCCGAGGAGCCCTATCCTTCCTCCTCCCACGATGGATCTGAAACTTCAGCCTTATCATGGCACTGCCTTTCACGGCAGCAATGTTGAAGCAGAAAAGGGAAAAACTCAAGAGGGCTGGGAGGGGAGAGGGGCATATAGGAGGGAAGGAATAAATATAAGGATGTTACTTTGTCTTCTCACAATTAAATCTTTGTCTTCTCCACTTAAATCATTGCTTCAGGAATTAATCCAAATAAGAAGACACAGAAAATCATAAGAGCCCCTAGGCTAGATATAGGTAGTAGATAGATGAATAAATAAATAAATAGCCTTTCTACTCCCCACAGAAAATTACAGTTGTCCTGGCAGTCTGGACTCTCTTTGTTTCCACAGCAAGACCCTTACAATCACCACAGCATGAACAAAATCTACTCAGTGGCCAACTGCTCTTGGAAAAATAATGCCAAACAGATACATTTCTCAAAAGGTGATGATCCTACACCTCTGTCTAGCCAAGTCATTTTGTCCATCTGCTTCTCCTGGCTGCAATCTGGCTCCATGTAGGAATTTTCCATCCCCCCCCACCCCCCGCTCAATGTAATGTCATGCAGAAGACTCAAAGGGAAAGGTAAAAGGATTAGTAGATTGATCGATGGAAGATATTAACGCTCTTTCATGTTGGGTTGAAGGATTTGAGGTCATCAGGAGAGAGGGTAGCAGGAGAATAGACCTCAAGTATTCAAAAGACTCTCTGGATTAAAATCCTATTAAACTCCCATCAGCTTCTCTAGGAGGCATTTTAGAAGGTTGGGGTTTCTTTAACATGTCACCATAATTAGCCTTCCCTTAAGCTGTCTTGGGTGGGGAACTTTAGCAATTAAGAAACTGAAAACTTTCATTTTCTAGCGCCCACACGGCCTTTTGAACGGTTTGAAAACTAGAATGGAAAGTGGTTTAGCCTAATTGATTTGAGGGGTTCAGATCTCTCCCCTTCAACCTGCTGTCAGACTCGCCCCTGAGATCTGAGCCCCTCAATAGAAAGGGCATTTTGTCGAGTGAAAGAATCAAAGGTTCGGATCTATGATGATGCTTTTCTTCTTCTAATCATCCTCCCGTGGAGTTCGACAGAAAGAACAACTCTGCAAAGGAATGATTGTTTCCCCTAAAAAGGTCTGTTTCTGGGCCCAGATTCCAGTTCACAGAAACTACCCCAGAAACCCAAAGGGCCTGTATCTCTCAGCAGGTGCAAAGCTGGGCTGTTTCAGCATCACTGCATCGACAGCAGCTGGTCCGTTACGTGGACATGAAGGTCAGGAAACCGTGTCAGGGAGTGGCAGCCCATATGGGACAGGGTGAACAACCATCCAAAGGAATAAGGGTCGAGAAACACGTGTTGTTTTAAAGGGTTAGTCTGAGCAGTTTTTTCCTCACTAGGTAACGTATCAATCCAACGTTAAACATCAACGCCCTGCCATTTTGAGCCCCGCCAGGGAATCAAACCTGTGCCACGTTCCACCTCGGATGAGCCCCACCCTGATGACGTGGCGCCTCTGGGTCAGAACGCTGGCTTCTTCACTTTCACACTTGCTGGGTCCTCAGAGTCAAAAGTGGAGAAGAGGTCCAATTCCACCAGCCGTGTCTCCATCACAGCACCCGCCCCTCTTTTGTATTCACCTGGCTGTCCCGTCATCCTCGCCAGCCTATGAGCTCACGAAGGACAGGCCGTGCTGACTCTCTCTCCTTCCGGCTCCTAGCACGGTGCCAGGCACAGAGCAGTGTTAGACATCCGCTTGCCCACAACTGCACAGAATTCACTCTGTGCCTTAAGGCAAGTCACGGCCTCCATTTTTTATGATGAAAAATTAAGGAGTCTGTTGGGCTGCCTGACCTGTGAGGTTATTTTCTAGTTCCCGGAATCTCTGAAAACGTAGTTGTGTACAGGCTGGCTTTTCATGGCTCCCGTGCTCAGGTCATAATTTATAATAACAAGGACGATAATGCTAAGAATAGAGAACTTCTGTTAAGCCCTTAAACATGCTCGGTGCTGTTCTCAATGCTCCACTGGTGTTATTTCATTAATCCTGCGAGGCAGAGACTCGTACTCTCATCTGATACAGTGATAGACTGTGGTGATCAGTGATTTGCCCAAAGTCACACCAAGTGTGTATCCTGGTTCCGGAGTCTGGGCTCCTAACGGTTCTTTCACCTCTTATTTCTGAGCCTCCCGTTCAGGCTGCCAGCCCTTCAGCTGATCTCTATGCATCTTCCCTGTCTCCCCAGGGGGCTGCCTGCCTGCCTGTCAGTTGCTTTGATTTCCTACCCCAGGGCCCCAGCTGGCCTGGCCTCTACCTGCTCTAAGCAGAGGCAGAACTTGACCCACGATTCGGCAGGCCCTTTGCCCCGAGGGCCTGTGGCTCCTGTTGGGAGCAGGTGGCCAGAAAAGCAAGAGAAGGCGGACATCAGGGCAGCAGCTCACTTGGGAGGTGGAAGAGGAAGGAAGGCAGACAGGGTTAATGTGAGGAGGAATTCCAAGTACCCGCCCCCAGGGACCAGAGACCGTGCGCATCGCTGTCCACCCTTGGCAAAGGCAGAAGCCCAGGATGGACTTCTTCGTCTTGGTTACAGCCACAGGAGGACACGAGCAGGAAGAGAGAAGGCCTCCTAGGATGGCCTCGGAGGTGTCTTTTGGAAAATGTTTCAATGGCCTATGCAAAGAGGTGGGTCTTGTCTCATTTTAAAGCATCTCTGCCTATTAACATACTATTTTCAGGTACGGAGCCTGAAGTCCTCTTGAGCTAGTCTTCAATGTTTTGGCAAGAAAAAAAGCTTTTGATTTTACAGTAGAAAAAAAATGTTTGATTATATAGGAAAAAAGTAGTTCATCTCAGCAATCACACTTCTAAGTATTTAATTAAATGAGTCAAAAACTTATGTCCACAGAAAAACCTGCACATGAATGTTTAACAGCCTTACCCATGGATAAACAAGATGTGGTACATCTATACAATGGAACATAATTCAGTAATTACAAAAAATGAGCTATCGAGTCACAAAAAGGCATGGAGGAACCTTGCTAAATGTAAAAATAAAACAGCCTAAAAAGGATATATTCTCTATGATTCCATATTCATAATGCATGACATCCTGGAAAAGTCAAAATCATGGATACAATAAAAGATGAGTGGTTGCCAGGGGGGAGGGGATAAGGAGGGAGGGCTGAACAGGGGGAGCACAGGACATTTTTAGGGCATTGCAGCCATTCTGCATGAGACGTAATGGTGGATACATGACATTATGCATTTACCAAAACCAACAGAACTACACGATACAAAGCATGATCGCTAATGTATAGCCTCTAGTTAATAATAATGTATTAGCATGGCTCATCAATTTAACAACCATCACATACTCTCATTTATCCAGCTGGGCACTGTTCTAAGCACTGACTATGGAAGATCTCATTTAATCCTCACAAAAGCCCTATGAAAAATTGAGGTCAGAGCTGTTAAAGAGACTTGTCAAGGGTCTCAAAGCCAATAAGTGGACAAAGTAGGACGTGAACTGAAGCCTGTCCAACCCCAAGCCCATACTCCTAATTCCTACACTCTACTGCCTTACTCCCCTCCAGGGCACATCAATTACATTCTGTAATAGGGAAGAACAAATCTGACTCCATATTAGAGCTGTTTCTTTTACTTTAACTTTTGTACTCTGTTGCTTGTGCTTAGTCATGATGGCTTTGCTCGTTTTGTAAAACAATGTTGCCTATAGCCTGAAATTTACAGGATAGCCTATTCTCAGGGCTCCAACCTTTAAGAGTTCATACATACAGGGATAACTAGTTGCAGAACAGAGAATAGTATTTGTTTTGTTGGAGGTTTATAGGAATATCATGACCTGACCTATGTGGACACCTGCAAGAACAAAGGATTCCTGCACCAAGAAGTTTGCAACAAACAAACCCTTTCGCCTTTTTAGTATCAAAGAAGGCCTGAACGCTTTGATAAGGTAAGATGGTTCTTTGAGACACTAGTCTGCTATAAAGTCGTTATTCCTTGCCCTAACAACTCGTCTCCTGATTTATTGGCCTGACATGACCCGAGCAGAACAAGTCTGGACTCAGTAGCAATTTCAGCAAGTAAATAAGGGGTCAGAGCAAGCCTTGACAACTGCTCTGTTTAGCCATTCACTCACAAGCATTTGCTGAGAGCTGTGTATTAAGCACTGTACTAGACTCTGAGGATATTAACATAGGTAAGAGACTCTCCCTGCCCACCAGGAGCTTGTAATCTAGTGGAAGAGACAGAGAGACAGTGAAAGACCTAAGAACAAGGAGTCAAGGAGCTCCAGCTCCAGAACTGACAGGTCATGAGAAGGACTTGGGGAGAGGCTATGAGATGACATGGAGATAACTAAAGAATTTGTCTTGAAATTATATTTATATAGAAAGCACCCTGGATACCCTAATCATCCTACCTCTAGAAATTAGGAAATTGAGAGCAGAATAATCCATGAATGAAAAATATATGAAAATTGCAGCAGAAGACAACTAATATAAGAAACAGCTATCTTGAGGTAGGGGGAAAAGAACACTTATTAAATGTCTAAATATGCCAGGTACTCGTCTGAGTCCCTAACCTATATCCTCTCACTTAATCCTGGTCTTCCAGGGTAGAGATTATTTTTGCCATTATTTTATGATGAGAATGTAGGGTCATCTGTGTTGCAAAATTTCTCTCTCTTACCTGTGTCTTTCTTCTTATCCCTGGAAAGCTCATGCACAGTGGCACCAATGTCATGCCTCAAGATTCTGATGATGTTTGCCAGAGTGGGCATGCTGCGTTTATCCAGATAGGTGAAAAATTCATACTCATCTTTCTTTAAACGTGAAGGTCTTGATTCAATGTGGGTCAGGTTTATATCATTCTCCTAGAAAATAGGTGAAAGGGAGTATATGAAGGAGGCAGTCACTGGAATTGACACAGACCAAACACTCAAAACCAGAGCAAAACACAACGAAAGGAGGAGAGATGAGGAAGAGGAGTTCTTCTTTTTTTTTTTTTTTGTCTTTTTTTTTTTAAATATAAGAATAGAAGGGCTTCCCTGGTGGCGCAGTGGTTGAGAGTCCGCCTGCTGATGCAGGGGACACGGGTTTGTGCCCCCGGTCCGGGAAGATCCCACATGCCACGGAGCGGCTGGGCCCGTGAGCCATGGCCGCTGAGCCTTCGCGTCCGGAGCCTGTGCTCCGCAATGGGAGAGGCCACAACAGTGAGAGGCCCACGTACCACAAAAAAAAAAAAAAAAAAAGAATAGAAGAAAGTCTTTAACACTGCAAAAGTTGTTTACCTTTTCTTCTGCAAAACCAAATAACTAATCACAAGAGGTGGGGGAGATAGTTCAAATGCCACAGAATTTAATCACGTGTAAATCTGCTCAAGGCTTAGAGTTGCAAACATAAGATTTCATTGGGTCAGTGGTTGCCAAAAATATTTACACAGGAAAACCTCCTTTCCTGAATGACATCTCACAGAATCTCAGTAATAGTACCTCAATAAATAAATCAATAAATACAAGCAACATTGTTCTGCTTGAATAGAGTCCACAGGAGTCAGGCTTCTTGGGTTTAAATCAAAGTTCTTAATTATATTGACTACGAGACCTTATAAAATGTACTTTCACATTTCTAACCGTCAGTTTCTCCACCTGTAATTTGGTGGTACTATGGTACCTGCTTCATAAATTTGTTGGAAACACTGGATGAGATGATACAAACACATTGCCAGGTACTTAGTAAATGCTCAGTTAAAATTGTCCAGTATAATACCATTCATATTTTTATATAATTACTTTTCATTCAAGTTATGCCACAAATGTATATGTAGCACCTACTAGGTACTGATCACTCTGCAAGGTGGTTGGGATATATCAGTGAACAAAACAGACAAAGATATTTTCCTTTACAAAGCTTCCATTCAGGTTGTGAAGAGACAAACAACAAACATAAAAGACAACCGATTTGTGTATTATTTTATAATGATTATAATGATTAAGGCTGAGGGAAAAATACAAAGCAGAGCAGGATGAAGGGAACGGGCAGTCCTGGGATGGAATGAGGGAGATTTTTGCAGTATTTAATAGAGTGGACACATGAGGCCTCATTGAGAAGGGAAGGCTCATGTACAGGCATTCATTAAATGCCACAAAAATAATACTCACTTAATAAAATTTCTCACCTTCAATGTCTTTAGCTGGTGGTACTTTAGTTATTATGGGGTTTGTCACTTAAGAACTATTTACTTAAATTGCTCCTCAAATTTGAATGTGTGGTACTCATCTGCTACTTATTCAAAAGTCTGATTTCATTGACAGTACTGTTCTTTGTGAAGAAAACCAAGCCTCTTTACTTTATTAAAATAAAAAAAGGGGGTTGCCCCAAACGTTGAAATGGACAAAATGTACCCAGAAAAAATGTTTAACTTGAATAACTCTATAGTTTCAAAGAAATGAAATTCATTGACCTTGTAGTTCAAGAAGTGTATCTTTTTTCTTGATGGTTAGTGGCATATGGTTGAAGAGCACAGGGATAATTACAATAACAATATCTTTTTGCATTTGAATATCACTTTACAGTTTAGAATTCTTTTCTGTGACCTTCCCAACAGACCTCTGAAGAGGTTAAGGAACATGTAAAAAATGAAATCAGAGATAAAGATGCTTTGTTAAAAGTGGCTGGAGAGGGAGGCCCTTTTCCTCTAATCTCAGACATTGGTCTCCTAACCACACAGCCTTTCCTGCCAGAGATAACGGTGAGCATCCCTCAAACATCAGCTGTTATCATTGTTATTGCTATTATGCCAACCCCCCCGCCCCAAATGAAACCTCTGTGTATAGTAAACACAGTAATAAGCATTCCTACGCAGGCACCCTTCCTGCTCTTTCTTCCTCATAATTTTCAGGGGTACATGATGGAGCTATTATTTATGGGCACCAGCTGCAGAGAACACAGCCCCTGACCAGGTCACCCAATGTGGGAGTCCCGACTAGAGAGAGAGAATGTGGAGGAGAGAAGGCCAGAGAGATAGCGGTGGCTCTAAAGCTTTTTATGCAAACAGAGGTGACCTCCTAAACGCAGCCAAGAGCCATGTCACCCTTCTTGGCTCAGGATGATAGAGAATGCTTAAGCTCCACCCACTATTTACCTAAGTTGAAACTTCAAATGAAGAGATAACCAATGTCTGCCTTGTGTAGAGCAGAGAAAACAGCAGAGGCAAGAACCAGGAGTGCACACACCGTCGGCATGGTTATTTGCGAGACAGTATGGGAGGGCGGGTGGCTAGGAGGTGAGAAAGGGTGTAGAGTGAAAACAAGGCTGGCAGGCAGACTACAGGCTGATAATGTTCCCCACCCGTACCCCACCGCTCGCAATGTGATAGCACTTGCAGAGAGAAGCCTCTCACTTTGGGAATAGCCGTAAGACAAGGTATGCCCCATGGCTCAGTCTTTATAATTCTGGAGACCTAACTAATGGGAAAATTTGTTACCTAAATTTGTAAGCTGACTAAATTCCCATAATAGGGGAATGGTTAGGTGGACTGCAGTGTAATCATTCAGTGGAGATTATGTAACTATTAGAAAGAAACCAACACAACATGCATAAAATACAGCGCCAGTAAGCACGCCAAGATACGAGTGATGGTCTCTAGATGACGGACCTAGGGCTGATTTTTGTCTCCTTTCTATTTTCTTTTTTATCACAGTTCAACTTTTCTAAAAACAACATTTATTACTTTTATAATGAAAATTTAACTTTCTCTCTTAAATGGTTATAATGACAGCCACTTGGGAAAATACGATGGATATACATATGTGATCATTAAAATATGTTTCAAAAAATTATGCCCAGGCCAAGGAAAAAAAAGGCTAGAATGAAATGCATCGTGGTGAGTTATGACGAGATTATACGTATCTTCTATTTATTTGCCAAATGTCTTATAATATTATGCATATAATGAAAATTAAATTATATCTTTTAAGTGAGTGAAATTTCTGGCTAAGAATATCCAGCCAAATTTTTTAAACGATTTCTTTCCCATCTGAATCAATTTGTTAACAATTAACTCCCTAGCTTGGCATGCAATTTCCTTAGTGGAGTTTTTCCAGTTTAATAGTGTGGATCCTTAGATAGGTACCAATAATTTTGGTGGTTGCTAACAGAGGCTTTAGAAATGAACCTCCAAACCTGATTATGATCTTAGTTACCTTTTAGTAAATGAATTTTTATTTTTAAACAAGGGCTCTATGCAGGTTAAAAATTGACCCCTACACACTCAGCACGTCTTGGGGGAGGGATAAAGAAAGAATTCTTTGTGTTAATACACGTGGACATCTTAGCAGAGGCAAGAAATGTTTAGAGTTAAACATTCCAAAGACAATTTCACAATTTGTCCAGTAGTTAATTTCTGCGTACAAGATGGCTGAGCAACAACTTGATTACTCAGGACCCTTGAACAGACAGTGTGGGGATCAGAGAAAAGCAAAGTGGAATGAACAGTCTATTTGAACAAGGATTGACCAGATCCATGAGGAAATCTTTCTAAAAGGGGATTCGTCACAAGTGGATAAAGCTATAGATACACAGAATGAATATGATGAATTGTGAAAAACAGATTCATGCTTCTGGACCTTTTCTTGACCTCCAGCTTAGGGCCCCTTCCTCTCCTCCTCCATTTCATTCCTCGAGGAAAGAAGAATGGTAGAGCAAAAAGCATGTGAGCTTTGGAAGTAATCTGAGTTCAAATTCTGTTCTGCTGTTCACTACCTTTGGATACTTTAGTTGGCCATTCTCAACTTTTGTTTGTCTGTGTTTAAAATAAAAATCATAATATTACCTGGCAGCTTAATGAGAATTAAAAAGAGGGAAAGTACCTAGCACAATTGTGGCTTCGTTCACAGATACTCAGTAAGAATCATTATACACTACCTTTCTCAACCTGGTGTAGAGACACATTTCCCTGGGAATTGAAACACATTAAGCTGATGAGTCATTTTACCCTTTCATATTTGCTTTACCTTAAACTTTTCTCAGCTTTTTCCCTGAGAGCATGTTTTAGAAAGGAGAAGGAAATGCTGAGCATATTGTTAGATGAGACTAGACTGGAAAGGGGGAGCTTCTCGGACCCCCTACATGCTGTTGCCTTGGCATAAGTGCAAATGAAGTTATGTCCTGGCCTGTTTCAGAGCTTTCCGGGGGCAACATCAAAGACAGTCACAAACGATGTCCCACGTCATTGGTCTCAAGTAAACGGACAGGAGGCTTTCATAACTCAGCCGATCCAACACCTTCCTTGTACCAAACACTGTCCTAGGTGCTGGGCTACAACAGCAAACAAACCCGGAAAAACCTGGGGACTTCCCTGGTGATCCAGTGGTTAAGATTCCATGCTCCCAATGCAGAGGGTGAGAGTTCAATCCCTGGTCGGGGAACTAAGATCTCACATGATGCATGGCGTGGCAAAAAAAAAGAAAAATAAAAACAAACAAAACAAAAACAAAAAAGCAGGAAAAATTGCTGCCCTCCTGAAGCTTACATTCTTGAAGGAAAAGACAAACAATGACTATGATAAACAAGTAAAATATACTTCCTTCAGATGGAACAGACAAAAATTAGCAGGAAAGAGAGACAGAATATTCCAGGGGTTCAATGGAAGTGCCATTTAAACAATGGGGTCAGGAAGTCCTCAAAAAATAAACAGGTGACATGTAAGCATAGACCTGAAGTCAGTGAGGGAGTAGGTCATGAGGGAACAGCAAGTGCAACGGTCCTGGGGTCAGACATTGTGCAATATGACTGAGGACCATCAACGAGGCCAGTGTGACAGGGGCAGGGTGAGCACGGGGCAGAAGGCAATAGGACATGAGGCAGAGAAGTAACCAAGAATGACCTATCAGCCGTCATCTTAACTTTGATTTTCACTTGGAGTGATATTAAGAAGCTAAGAGAGGTAATAGGGCAGAGAGAGAGAGACATCCTTTGACTCATGTTTTCAAAGGAGCAGTCTGGCAGCTATTTTAAGAATAGACTGGGGACTTCCCTGGCGGTCCAGTGGTTAGGACTCTGCGCTTCCACTGCAGGGGTCATGGGTTGGATGCCTGGTCAGAGAACTAAGATCTCAGAAGCTGCATGGTGCAGTCAAAAAAAAAAAAGAAGGAGAAGAAAGAAAGAAGAAGAAAAGAAGAAGAAGAAAGAAGAAAGAAGAAGAAGGAGAAGGAGAAGGAGAAGGAGAAGAAGAAAAAGAAGAAGAAGAAGAAGAAGAAGAAGGAGAAGGAGAAGGAGAAGGAGAAGGAGAAGGAGAAGGAGAAGGAGAAGGAGAAGGAGAAGGAGAAGGAGAAGGAGAAGGAGAAGGAGAAGGAGAAGGAGAAGGAGAAGGAGAAGGAGAAGGAGAAGGAGAAGGAGAAGGAGAAGAAGAAGGAGAAGGAGAAGGAAGGAGAAGAATGAGGAGGAGAAGGAGGAGAAGAAGGAGGAGGAGGAGGAGGAGGAGAAGAAGATACTTTAGATCTCTGTATATCTGCCTGTTTGCTTGTTCCCTCCCCTGGCCAATTCATGGGAAAACGATTAGCGGAGTGCTGGCAGGGGAAGGGAGACCTCTTCTTTGCAACTTCCCCCAGGAGCCTGCTTCTAATTTTATAGCCCATTACTAAGCCACTCGCAGTAAAGGCTCTCAGGAGACTACTGTTCTAAGAAGGCGCGGGATGTGAGCACGTAGAGGCTAAAAATATAGAGAGGTATGGAAAATGCAGAGAATTGAGAGATCAGTCTGCTGAGGACAGTGGGATGTTTGTGGGTTGGCAGATAGAGGGTTGGGTATGTTTCTCATCGTTTGGCCCCAATTCACTAAACCATCTGCTTCACTGTCCCTACCACCCACCCAATACATGTAAACACTATACATCTGTATCTTCATTATAATAATCAAGCCTATTGTGTTGCATTCTGATGTTGTTACTAGCTGAAGTCTAATAGACCACAAGCCCATTGGAAGGCAACATCATCCCTTAATGGGATGATGACTTTGGTGTTGATCATCTAAGGAAAAGACCGCAGTGCTCATTAAGCATGGAGGTGACTGCAGGAGTACTTAGCAAGGGACTCACAGGGAGCAGGTGATTCTCCCATATGGCATGTTTCTCCTCCATTGCCAATCTTGGAGGAGCTGGAATGTTTTTTTTTTTATTATCTTGGCCATACTGTGTAGCTTGCGGGATCTCAGTCCCCCCCCAGGGATTGAACCTGGGCCACGGCAGTGAAAGCCCAAATCTTAATCCCTAGACAACCAGGGAATCCTTGGAATAGATTTTTATCTTCTGTCTTTATTAAGGAAAGGTAAGTTTATTTATACCATAATTTTTGCTTTGATTCTGCCCTGCCTTTTATTAGCTGTTTTGATAGTAATAATGCTTGAAATCAATGGCTTCCAGCACCCTTCTACAGTAGAGATGTTTCCTTCAAGTGATTTGAAATATGCTTCCTATAATTTCTATGCTTTGGCCTTTTGCCATTGAAGTAATAAAAAATAACTAATATTCTTCTTCCACAATGGCCCTTCAAATATGTGAATGAACCTATTGTTTCCTCACCCCATCTTCCCTCTTCAAGCCAATTAAACTTAATCCTTTTTTTAAAAAAAATAATTAAATAATTTATTTATTATTTATTTATTTTGGCTGTGCCAGTCTTACTTGAGGCATGCGGGCTTCTTAGTTGCGGCATGCGTGCAGGATCTCGTTCCCCGACCAGGGATCAAACTTGGGCCCCCTGCATTGGGAGTGTGGCGTCTTACCCACTGGACAACCAGGGAAGTCCCATTAATCCTTTAACTATTTCTCATAGAGCTAAGAATTTAAGAGTCTCTGATGCTCCACGACTCTCCAAAATTATGGTGCATAGAAATAATGAGAGCAAACATTTATTGAGCTCTTACTATGTGCCAGATACTATAATAAGTACTTTGCATGTATTAATTCATTTAATTTTCACAACAGCCCTATAAAGCAAGCTTATTATTACCTTCATTTTAAAAATGAGGAAACTAAGCCACCAAGAGGATAAATAACTTTCCTAAGGCGACCCAGCTCATAGGTGGCACAACTGGTTTTTCAACCGAAACAGTTTTGTTCCAGACAATATAGTCTTAATCCCAATGCTGTTCTACTCCTCAGGGTCCCAGACCTAGGTTATAACTGATAGTCTGGAGCTCCTAACTCTAAAATAGCATAAGTTCAGTGGAACACGAGTGCCTGCAAAATGGTAATAGGTCTTTCTTGAACAAGGTTCCATGACCAAAAATGTTTGGGAAATTCTGAGTAAGATAGCATTGAATAGGTTTCCACTCTGCAGGGCTTTCCATAGTCTTTAATATTTTCACAGGCATGATGGCTCTCCAAAATCTAGACGCAGAATTTTCCAGCCATCTTTTCCCCTGTAACTCTCTAGTAAAACATCTACTAACTTGTGGCATTCAATAGAATATTGCTTAGGCAACACTGCCCAAAAGTGTAGTTTAGATTTTTCCTGTTTCTTTTTCTTTCTTTTTTTGCCATTTATTACCTTTGATTTCATTTTATATGGTCTAGAAGTTTAGTGTCAACTACACAATTTAAAGGGTTTGTCTGTAATTTTATCTAGCACTTACCTCTCCATCTCGTTCAAGATACCATGAAAGACATGAAGTACACAAATACACCGTGGCCACCATAATCCCTTGGTTCTATTAAGCTACTCTGCTTTTCTTTAACGGGGCTGCCCTGACTCTTGGTCATTGCCATTTGCTATAAATGTTCACAAAATATACAACTAATTCATTCTAAGTTTGGGGTTGGTTTTTTTTTTACGTTTTTGGGAAAAAAGTTTTTAAGTCAAGGCTTTTGACTGTCTCTAGTCATCTTTCTCCTCTTCACATGTTCTCAGAGATTTCTGATAGGTTTCATAGAACACATGTAGAAAGAGTAAAGGAATAGATATCGTATGAGCATCATCTGTGGGCTCAGTCATACCATGCATTTCACATAGCACATAAAGTCTCATGGCCCCAGGGAGGTATGGATCATTAGCCTTACTTTATAGATGAGTAAACAAAGGCACACATGTTAAACAACCTGTCAAGGTCATGAACTCTGGGCTTCAACCATCCCACATACAGTCCATGCTCCTTGGGTGCATTCATCCTAGTAATTTAGTTACTTGTGGCTTATTTATTAGGTTGAGAACATCCTGTTAATTTACTATTATTTAATTTATTAACCCTGACTAAGGCCTGACCTCTTAAGACGAAAATGATGATGAACTGTATAACACAAAGACTAGAATGTGACATTCCTGTATTTTACAGATATAGTCTTTCTTACAACCAGCTTGTCATTCAGACAACACTCTGTCTCTCTTTTCTACACTCATTTCTTGATCTCATTCAGGCAGACATTTTCTTCCTCCTTTTGGATAACCAAGTTTAATTTCTTTAAAGTAGACTATTTTTTTAGATCAATTTTAGATTTACAGAAAAAATTGAGAGGATAGTACAGAGAATCCCCAATATCCAGTTTCCCCTAATATTAATGTCTTGTATTAGTATGGAACAAGTGTTACAATTAATGAACCAATGTTGATACCTTACCACAAACTAAAGACCATACTTTATTTGAATTTCTTTAGTTTATATCTCATGTCGTTTTTCTGCTCTACAGTCCCACTCAGGACACTACATTATGTTTAGTTGTCATAGCCCTTTAGGTTCCTTTTCACTGTGACAACTTCTCAGACACTTCTTGTTTTTGATGACCTTGACAGTTTTGAAGAGTACTGTCAAGTATTTTGTATTCTGTCCCTTAATTGGAATTTGCCTGATGTTTTCCTCATGGTTAGACTGGGGTTATGGGTTTGGGGGAGGAAGGCCACAGAGGTAAAGGGCCATTTCATCAAGTCACTCTTCATGGCCCAGACCTAGGGAGTGGGGAGTTATGCTCTCCTTCTTTGACTCCAGAGGATCTACTTAAATTATTTGGCATTCCTCTGTCTGGGAGATTTGTCTCTTCTCCATCTATTTATGTATGTAGTCACCAGGTAGAATTTAATTAAAGTACTAGGGGTAAAAAATTACTTGCTTCAAAAATATTCCTTCTTAAAATCCAGGGCAAAAGTGTTGTTCTTTGTTTGTTTGTTTTTAAAGACCTTTTTAAAAAAATTAATTTATTTAATTTTGGCTGCATTGGGTCTTTATTGCTGCACACAGGCTTTCTCTAGTTGCGGCGAGCGGGGGCTACTCTTCGTTGCGGTGCATGGGCGTCTCATTGCGGTGGCTTCTCTTGCTGCGGAGCACGGGCTCTAGGTGTGCGGGCTTCAGTAGTTGTGGCTCGTGCGCTCTAGAGCGCAGGCTTAGCAGTTGTGGCACGTGGGTTTAGTTGCTCCGCGGCATGCGGGATCTTCCCGGACGCGGGCTCGAACCCATGTCCCCTGCATTGGCAGGCGGATTCTTAACCACTGCGCCACCATGGAAGCCCCCAAAAGTGTTTTTGAAAAGTCTAATTTCCTTTGCTCATATTTAAATTAAATTTCATTCTTAATTGAACATTTAATATATATATTGAAACTGAGTCTGCCAGCAGTCCCACTACTGGGCATATACCCTGAGAAAACCATAATTCAAAAAGAGTCATGTACCACAATGTTCATTTCAGCACTATTTACAATAGTCAGGATGTGGAAGCAACCTAAGTGTCCATCGACAGATGAAGGGATAAAGAAGATGTGGCACACATATACAATGGAATATTACTCAGCCATAAAAAGAAATGAAACTGAGTTATTTGTAGTGAGGTGGATGGACCTAGAGTCTGTCATACAGAGTGAAGTAAGTCAGAAAGAGAAAAACAAATACCATATGCTAACACATATATATGGAATCCAAAAAAAAAAAAAAACGGTACTGATGAACCTAGGGGCAGGACAGGAATAAAGACGCAGACGTAGAGAATGGACTTGAGGACATGGGGAGGGTGAAGGGTAAGCTGGGATGAAGTGAGAGAGTGGCATGGACATATATACACTACCAAAGGTAAAATAGATAGGTAGTGGGAAGCAGCTGCATGGCACAGGGAGATCAGCTCAGTGCTTTGCGACCGCCTGGTGGGGAGATAAGGAGGGTGGGAGGGAGACACAAGAGGGAGGGGATATGGGGATATACGTATGCATATATCTGATTCACTTTGTTATACAGCAGAAACTAACACAACACTGTAAAGCAATTATACTCTAATAAAGATGTTCAAAGAAAAACAAACAAACAAACAAAAACTGAGTCTGACACAAAGATGACTCACACAAGGCTCCTTGCCTGAAGAAACTATCCTCGGGGTCAGACAGAAATGTATACATTTCACAAGGCAAATAAGTGCTGCAGTTAAAAGTTAAAGAGTGCTTCGCGAACACTGAGAGGATAGTACAGGTGTCCTTCTGTACCCATGCAGAAACAGTTCCAGGACCCCATGGGTACCAAAATCCTGGGATGCTCAAGACCCTTATAGAAAATGGTAATAGTGGTACAATGAATACAGTCTGCCCTCCCTACCAATGGGTTGCATACCTGCGGATTCAGCCAAACCCAGATCGAAATTTTGGTTGAATCCAAGGGATGTAGGGCTTGCAAACATGAAGGCTTGACTGTAATTAATTCAAGGAAAGTTTGATGAAAGAAGAGTGAGTCCAACACTGGCTTCCTGGTGTGTAGCCAGTGATTTTGAATGATCCTAATTATGAAATGGAGAAGCCTTAGCTCAGAGAGAATGAAAGACTTAACTAAGTTCACACAGATGGGTCATGTATGAGCCTAAGCTGAAAATCAAGTCTTCCAATTCCAGATCCTATGTCCTTTTTACTACATCAAACTAGAGATAACACAGAAGTCTGCTATGCTGTTATTCAAGGCAGAAATGAATAAAGCACTTACCTCAAATAAACGTAAGACTTTGGCCAGCGCACCAACTTCTTCTTTGAGTGAGAAGATCAGTGATATGGCACCATTTTGATTGGAGTTGTCTTCAATATAGCTTGTTTCCTACAGGATTAAATGCATTTGGGTAAAATGTTTTTCACAGCTCAGCAATTCATTCCTGTGAAACCTCCAAGGAAGAGGCGAGCATGAACTTTCTCTTCTAGTTAGCCTTGGAATACAATGAGCTACATATATTCTATACAGAAGTATATGTGTGGTGGAAAATAAGTAAATCAAGGGAAGTAAAATGTTCAGTGGTGCTCTTAGATCAGATTTCAATTTTAGAAAGCTCTAATTATTCACAAATGTCACCAGTTACACTATAGATTCACTACCTTTTTAATGAGCACCTACCAAGTGCTAGGTACAGTTAGGGCTCTGAGAGAAATAAAGATGAATAAGAGAATGCCCCATTCATCAGAAGTTCAAATTCTGACTTAGTAGAAACATACACAACAAACGAGATAAATTTTAAAAGATCTTAGAGGTGGTATAATACGGTGCAATAATTGTTCCAAGAAAACATTGAGAAATACAGGGTGGAAAATACTAAAAATAGAACACACACAGGCTTTTGAGTCCAAAGACATGGGTTGGAATCCTCTCTCTTCCATTTACCAACCAGAACACTTTGGGATAGCTTAGGCTTCTTAACTTCCTCATGTGTGAAAGCAGGCTAATCTGTAATCATGACAAACCCTGTCAAAACAGTATTTAGATGATGAAAAAGATAAAGCTAAAATAGTTTAAATATAATATTAAGAGAAATATGTAAAAATGATGGAAATATTAAGAATACCCACGAATGACTTCTTGGCCTTTGGCAAAGATGTCACGGGAACATTAAACTTGTTCTCAGATGCTGGGATCTGAGACACCAATTGTTGAAAAAGAGTCACTAAGTACATAAGAGCACATATATAACTTATTGGAAGATGGATGCCTTAAAACAGCAAAGAATGTCAAGGACCGCGCAACTTTCTACATGCATGTGACAGCAAATTAAGGTGGGACTAGGGTTGCCATTCCAGAAAGGGTTTGCCAAAATCTTTTAAAATTTTAAAGTTAAGTGTTAAATTAAGTTTTACAATAATACATAGAGTTCCATGCGTGCTTTCAAATAAACAGCATATACCTAAAACTGGGGAAAAAAACAACCCCATGCAGAACAATTACTCTCTTGTAAGCAAGTTAATGAAATTAGTGGAATGGCTGTTACATCATCTCCATGAGAAGGCTGTGCTGGGCAGGGTCTCAGTGACTTGGCATCATAAGCCCTGTATGAACACGGATGACCCTCAGGATGAAATTCTTTTAATTCAGATTTTCCCAGAACCTCACCTGAAACAGAGGTGCAGGGGAAGAACCAGAATTATCAGCAAGTGTGATTAGAGGAAGCCTTACATGAATTGCAAAACTGAACTGTTATATATCCTTATATGGACCATGATATTATCTTTCTAAATTTTTTTAATCTACCATACACTAAAAGCCCGTATAATGTCCCAGGTATTATAATAAGCACTTGATTTGGATTATCTCATTTAATTTTGATAACAAACTAGAAAGTAGGTTTTATTATTTTCCAGGTGCCCCTTTTATTGATGACAAAATGAAGGTTTAGAGAAGTTAAGTAACTTGTCCAGAGTTGGACGGTTAGCAGTGGAACCCATGCCACAGGATCCCAGCATGCTGTCCATGAATCACAGCTTCCTGCAGGCTCTGCTCTACCTTCCGTCTCTAGTAAACCCTGCCAGAGACACGCAAAGCAGTCGCTGATGTCAGTCTTCTTCCTAGGAGAGGACACTGAGCCTTCAGTTCTTTCCAGTTTCCTTGAAATGACAAAAGATTTCCATTTCTAGTTCACTTGGCAACATTCTCCTCTCCTGTGGGCCTCCAAGAAAGGGAGCATATTTCTGACACACCTCAACGGATGTCACCTATGACTGGGGCAATTCAGATGTGAATGCACCATGCTCGAAACTCTGTCATCCACCACTTTCCCACTCCTGTGTGTGTCCAGCCAATCACCAAGTCCAGTCTGACCTTCTCCAGAAATGATTCTCGGGGTCAGGTCCTTCTTTGCTTCCCACTGCCACCATGATAATCCAGCTTTTAGTGATCTGCAGTGATTGAGCCCTCCTAGCAGAATTTTGCTCGTGTCTTTATTCTACTCAGAATTCTTTAGGGGCTCCCCATGGCCAACAGGATACAAGACCTCTTTCTGATATTCAAAAGTCCCCTTAGTACCCCACCTCCTGAGCTTCACCCACAGAAAGCTCCCCTCCAGAAAACTGGTTCCTCCTTTTGCCCTTTCAATTCCTCATTAGAGTAAATGCACTGCATCCCTCCCTCTCTCCCTTTCAAATACATCATCTTTCCTCAAAAGCCCTCTTGGGTCTCACTTCTCTCAGAAAACCTATGTACTCCTCAGCCAAGGTGAACAATCCCTCCTTGATCTGTTTGTTCCATTTGGCCTCTGATACCCACATGGGACTTGGTAATTGACTCAAAGAGGTGGATTTGTCTTAAGAGTTCATCTAGTTCCACACTCTCATTTTTCAGATGGGGAAACTATGGGCCACCTGAGATCATCACACAGGCAGTGGGTGGCAGATTAAGAACTCAGGCTCCTGCTATGAAAAACAGTACGGAGTTTCCTCAAAAAACTAAAAATAGAATTGCCATATGATCCAGCAATCCCACTGCTGGGCATATATCCAGACAAAACTCTAATTCGAAAAGATACATGCACTCCAATGTTCATAGCAGCACTATTCACAATAGCCAAGACAGGGAAACACCCTAAATGTGCATCAACAGATGAATGGATAAAGAAGATGTGGTACATATGTACAATGGAATATTACTCAGCCATTAAAAAGAATGAAATAATGCCATTTGCAGCAACATGGATGGGAGCTAGAGAGTGTCATATTAAGTGAAGAAATTCAGACAGGGAAAGAGAAATATCATATGATAACGCTTATATGTGGAATCTAAAAAAAAAAAGAACTTATTTCAGACTCACAGACTTAGAGAATGAACTTATGGTTGCCAGTGGGGGAATTGTGAGGGGAAGGGATAGTTAGGGAGTTTGGGATTGACGTGTACACACTGCTGTATTTAAAATGGATAACCAACAAGGACCTACAGTATAGCACAGGGAACTCTGCTCAATACTCTGTAACAACCTAATTAGGAAAAGAATTCGGAAAAGAATAGATACTTGTATATGTCTAACTGAATCACTTTGTTGTACACCTGAAACTAACACAACATTGTTAATCAACTATAGTCCCATATAAAATAAAAAGTGAAATAAAAAAGAAGTGTTATGATGGAGGAAAAAAAAGAAGATGTAGTATATGTATACAATGGAATACTACTCAGCCATGAAAAGAATGAAATAATGCCATTTGCAGCAACATGGATGGATCTAGAGATTATCATACTAAGTGAAGTAAGTCAGACAGAAAAAGACAAATACCATATGATATCACTTGTATGTGGAATCTAAAATATGACATAAATGAACTTCCAAGAAATAGAAATAGACTCACAGACATAGAGAACAGACTTGTGGTTGCCAAGGGGGAGAGGGGGGTGGGGGAGGGATGGATTGAGAGTTTGGGATTGACAGATGCAAACCATTATATATGGAATGGACAAACAATGTCTTACTGTGTAGCACAGGGAACTATATTCAGTATCCTGTAATAAACCATAATGGGAAAGAATATATATGTACATGTATGGCTGAATCACTTTGCTGTGCAGCAGGAACTAGCACAACATTGTGAATCAACTATACTTCAATAAAATTAATTAATTAACAAAAAGAGAACCCAGGCTCCTAAATGTCATTCATTCTATACAATTCCCTCTGCTATGGACACAATGTCCATATTAAAGCCTCTGTTTCTTGCATAGTAAGGGCTGTACTCTGGTCCAATCACCAGAAGGTTACTCAACACCACTCCTAACAGCCTATACCTTACCCACGTCTGTCCCCTTTCACTTTCGTCATTCTCCCATATACTTTCTAGATCAGGGTTTCTAGGTGGGGGTTCCTTGGGTATCCACTCCAAAATCACCTCGTGATTCCTTGTTTGAGTGCAGATTCCTGGGCCCCACCCAAACCTACCAAATCAGAATTTTGGTGTAGGATCTTAGAATCTGCATTTTCAAAAGCATCGCAGAGGACTCTTAACCATGGAAGATTTTGAAACCACTGATAAATATATAGCCTATTTTTTTAAATTATGCCTTTTCTCATCTGTGTCTGCAAATTCACATTTACCATAAGGCACTACTCTTTATTGTTATTCATATTGAAAGTAGAGCCGGCCATGACTGAATGCCCACCATGTGCCCGGAGCCATATCTGGTACTTTTTACAGTTAATAAACATCACCATTGGTAGAAACTAGCACTGGCAGAAAAAAAAGAGTTTACATATAATAGCTTATTCAGTCCTCACAATCGCCCC
Organism: Mesoplodon bidens; assembly: GCF_964165515.1. Taxonomy (NCBI): domain Eukaryota; kingdom Metazoa; phylum Chordata; class Mammalia; order Artiodactyla; family Ziphiidae; genus Mesoplodon; species Mesoplodon bidens. The sequence goes on along the minus strand of NC_138167.1, from coordinate 76,398,784 downwards.
ATGAGATGGGTGCTGTTATTTTGAAAATAAAGGAATAGACTCAGCAAGATTAAGTGGCTTGTCCAAGGACACTCAGCTAATGAGTGGCAGAGTCTGTATGTGAACCCAGGTCCAACAACTGCAAAATCCTTAATCCACCTCCCAGTGACCCAACTGGGACAATAGCTCCCCTTTTCAAAGCTTGAGGGACTTGAAAACGAAAGGAAGCTCATGGAATTTTGTGAAATGGTGTGGCCTTGAGTGGATTCTGATTCCAGCATTGTTATGCGGATCAGCATGAGATCTTGGACAAACCTCTTCCAGAACATGTTTATAATGGCTCATAATCTATACTTTGTTTCCAATAGACATATGAGTTGACTTTGAAAGACATGTACACTCAGGATGCATAAAGGTAGAGAAAAGAAGCTCCAAAACTAGAAAAGAAGGAAGAGGACAGGGAGAAAAAACTTTACTAGCAACCAAGAAGGAAAGGATTTTGATCACCGAGCAACACCCTTAACAATAGAAATACATTCTCTTCGGCTGTGTCTAATAAACACATTCTGTTATCTTTGGAAAAGAGCAGTTTTCACAATTACCAACAATTAATCTGCAGCAAGGATATTCCAGTGGCACTGACTTTCAATCGTGGTGCTTTTTGGGGTCATGGGAGGAGGTGTGTATTCACATGTGTGATTATACATACACACATCTACAGTGTAAGACACCCAAAACCAAGATGCAGACATCCTGCCTTGGACATACTCTGCCTCTGTATTCCAGAATTTATCTACAGGAGGAAGCAGTGTGGGGGAGGAGTACACAGGGTGCTGGAGTCACATCTGGGTTTGAACTCTGGCTTTGTGCCATTCAGAGCTGTGATTTCTGAGTTCCCTTAATCTTTTAATCCATCGCCCTGTTCTATGTTCTTTACAGCACTTATCTCTACATGAAAGTATATGTTCATTTGGTTAATTTTTTTTATTGTCTGTCTCCTCCACAAGAATGTAATTTTCATCAGGGCAGAGGTTCTACTGTGCCTGGCTCAGAGTAGGTGCTCAGTAAGTCTTTGTGGAGTGGATGAACGAGCTGAACACCTTTCACAGGATTGTTGTGCTTGCAGGTAGAGACCAGCCTTATGTCAGGATTACATCTGGTGTGTTCTGTTCAGCTGGGTTGGAGCTTCAAGAAGGCATAAATGTGTCTTTTTTGCAGATTGTCAGAGCTGGAAGGAGTCCTGAAGACTATTCTAGTTCAAAATCCACCCCCCCCCAACTTTACAGATACCAAACTGAGCCTCTCCACCCCACTTAGGTGACTTCCCAGTACATAGCTTCAGTAAAGCAACACGAGAGCCCACAACTCCTAATTCCAGGTCCGAAATCTTTCCACTGCAAAGCTCCACCAGCCACTGTGCTTGACTCAGTGTGTGTTCCTCCTGCCAAGGTTCTGATACATTTTGTTGAACAAACAAATCATTTCTGGCTAGACACCCCTGGCACTTTCCTATGCTCCAGGAAGTGTGCTAAGACCTTTATAGACATTATTTCACTTGATTTTCATACTAACTCTAGAATGTGGATATTTTTATTCCAGTTTTTCATATGAATAGACCTGAGGATCTGCAAAGTTAAATCCCTTGCTTTCAACACATGGGTGTTACCGAGCGCTCGCTAAACCCTCCTCTTTACCCCCAGTCATCGACAGTGACAATTTGTGGTTCTCCATCTTCTAAGCACTCTACAAATAAAACTTTAGTCCCGGCTTCCCTGGTGGCGCAGTGGTTGAGAGTCCGCCTGCCGATGCAGGGGACGCGGGTTCGTGCCCCAGTCCGGGAAGATCCCACATGCCGCGGAGCGGCTGGGCCCGTGAGCCATGGCCGCTGAGCCTGCGCATCCGGAGCCTGTGCTCCGCAATGGGAGAGACCACAACAGTGAGAGGCCCGCGTACCGCAAAAAAACAAAAAAACAAAAAAAAAAAACTTTAGTCCCCAGAGCTCCCTAACCAGATCGCTGCCCCTAACCTCCTGCCATAGTCACGGGGGCCCCATGGCCAGCAGCACAGAAGCTAAATGATGGCACAGCTGGCCTCTGTTCTGGGATCTGTCTGATGCCCATGTTGTCCCTCTTCAACATGAAGTTCTGTCTCCCAAGCCCTACGTACCATTTTCAAAGGAAGTCTTTCTTTCAGGACTCAGAAAAAGTTAGTCCAAAGTTCTGCAGTCTCTAGTTATACTAAAACATCAATCATCCTCTGCTGTCCAGGCTCCCTGTTCTCTGGATTGTTCTCACTAATCCTACACTGACAGATGCCTTAGACCCACGTTATCTCCCAGGGCTGGGCTTTAAGTCTGGACCCCAGAATCTGGGAGTGTGATCAGTCGATTAAAGAGTGTATTCTGCAGTTGTTCACCTCAACGGAAAGGCAAAAATTCTAGCGAACGGAATACACCCTGGACATTATCCCTGCCACATTTAGGGCTCTCTTACATTCCAAGCCCAAGGCTAACTCTTGTGCATTTTCCTCTCTTTTTAATTTTCTTCTTCCTCAGGTCTGAGTAAGTCTGAGATGTCTTCATACCCCATTTTCTCCCAAAGGTGCAAAAAAGCTACAATTTCTCATAATTTTGCCATTTTGATACCTGGCTGAGAACACTTATAAACATCAAAGCAGAGCAGATCTGGATGGACCCCAACTGCCACTCCAGATGTCAAGGACCAGTTTACAGAAGAAAAAGGAGGCCGCACAGGCAGTGATTTGTCCAAAGACAGGCAACTAGCTGGTGGCAGCTCTGGAAGCCAGATCCCTGACTCCTCCAGCCGTGCTCTTTCCCTGAAAGCCACACAGGACAGATGTCCTCTCACTGGGAAACATTTGTTGAGCACATGTGTTATCTGTCAACTTCCTAGACATTTTCATCATCTTCAAATGAATTCAGCCTTCCTGGTGAGCTCACGGGAGTAGGAAAACCCAACACTCCTCAGATCTCTTTCCACCGGGGGCCAAACTCCCCTCCCTGCGCAGCTAAGGCCCGCCCTGGCTCACCTGTGCAAAGTCGCTGGGTTTCTTGACCGAGCCTCCGTTCTCCAGGACCACGGCTGACATGCTAGCTCCCAGCGCGTGTGGTCTCCGGAGCTCTGGGGCGTCAGTCGCAGGCGGGTTTGCAAACAGTGCAAACAGCACGTGGTGCTGAGGTTTTTAACCTGGCGTTAGGGAGGAGAGATTCCAAGGTGTCTCCGGCCACGCCTACCCGCCACAGTCACGCCCCCGGTGGGCGTTGTCCTGACGCAGGTCACCCCGGCCTGGACCGCTCGGAGGGGAGGGGCAGGGGGAGCGGGCCGGGGAGGGTGTGGCTGGTGACGGGAGTACGGATTTGGCTTGCCTGCCTTGGACGGAGGAAGGCCAACAAGAGAACGCAGGGCCACATATGCCCTGGCGATTAGACAGGTTTGGCACTTCTGGGACTCTCAGAAGCCTGGGCACGGGTTCTCTGCGTCTGATGTAAACCTGTGACAGCCTGATGATACCCATTATAAGAAACAGAGCCAAGATCTTAACTGAGATGGGGGAGGAGGGATTCCTTTCTATACTACCACTAAGGAAACTGCCTTTTTTGTGCTCTGACTTCAGAAAACTACATATAGGTGATGTTGTGAACGCTGGGCACAGTTGCTAAGGAGCAAAGATAATAATAAGAGAAACGACCTGTGTTGAAATGCAGCCATGTGTCCCGGAGCTGTTTACATCACTGCTGGGAGCACCCAGAAGAGGATGGAAGCTCAGTCTTGCCAGGATGTTTTAAGAATGTGGATAAGAGAAAGAATGGGGTGATGCATTTAACACTTAGTACAGTTCATGCCATATAGTTAACACTCCATAACTAGAAGTTATTGCTTAAAAGTATGCAACAACAAATGCTTACTGCGGACCTGTGTTGCATGCCAGGTGGTACTGGGGATACAGCAGTGAATGAAGTGGAGGACCCTGCCTCCTGCCCCCACCCATGCTGCCATTCTGGGAGGGAGACAGAAAACAAACAAATAAATAAGTTTAGGCAGAGCTAAGCCTTCTGAAGAAAATAAAATAGGGAGATGGGCTAGTAGGCAGGAAAATGGCATTCACCTCCGTTTTTTCAGACCCAGAAACTGAGACGAGGCATTCATTGCCACCAGGCAAAACAAAATATAAAAGAGCACAGCAAAGTCAGAAGTTCAGAAAGGATGTGAAAAATATCAAAGGCATCAAGACCTTGAGCGCCTGCCTAATATTTAGCCAGGAGAGGGCAATGGGCTAAGAGAAAACAAGCCAATAATAGAGGTTGCTAGAAATCCGCCCCCTCCCCTCCCATAATTCTTTGACGGAATGACCAAGCACCTGCCAAAAAGGAAAAAAAAATCTCAGATTCAGGATTCAAAACAAACAGATGAACTCCTGATTCCACCACTGATTCACTTTGATCAAGTCCATGCCTCAGTTTCTTTGTCTTTAAAATGGGGCTTTAAGGGTTGTTGTTTAGGATTCTTTGAGCCTGTATGATGTGCCAGGCTTTCTACTGGCTGCTAAGAAGACAGACATATGTTAAGTGTAATTTCTGTCCAAAAGGAGTCCTTGGGTGTGTGATTAATATTCTCTATGGTAAGTTGGAAGATCAGTGTTGTTGAACATGGAAGGGCAAGACCTTGACTTCCACCCTCAGGAGAATCGGTATCCTTTATCTGACTCCAGTGGTTTTCTAGTGAGGTAGACATGAAACGAAGAGTTCTACTCCACCCTAGGATTGCCTTGCAAACATCACGTCATCCCTTGATGTTGCTGGCACACTAAGGAGAGCAATGAATGTGACAGCGCCTGTTGTATCGCCATATAACAGGCATGCAATGAATGGAAACAGCAGTAACAGCTACTTACTTACATGTACATTGTATGTTAGACACTGCCAAGCTCTCCCCATGCATGATTTCATTTCTTCCCTCAGAAACTTGAACCATGCATCCCCACTTTATAAATAAGGAAACTGAGACAGAAAGTTTAGATAAGTAGTTCAAAGTCAAACTACATTTCACCCAATTCCAAGACACTGGCTCATAAATACTCTTCCTTCCCTTTTTAAAATAAGAACAACAGTGACTTTTAGGACAACAAAATAATAGCACTTCTCTTTTCTTTTCACACCTACTAAAAATGGAATTCTTAATTTTCTCTCACATAAAAATGCCCCGGATATGTGTTGGGAGGAGAGCGCAACTAGTTGTCTGCTACTTCAGAGAAAATCACTTAATAGCTTCTTTTAAAAAGTATTCTGGCAAAAAGGGAACATGTATCCATGAAATAAGATAAAAACTCACTTAAGATGAGATTGATGGTGACATGAATTTTGTAGATGATTTTCAAACTATCATTTTAATTGGGATGGAATATAATGTGTTGCTGTTATGAACAAGGGCAGTGCTGAGTCCTAAGAAAATTGATGTAGAAGGAACATCCAAGAATTCAGCCTATAGACCACTGAGATATTGTGAATGGCCAGAAAGAGGTGGGCACCATGTCGCAAGATGTGCAGTTGTGTACCTGGTAAACTTAGGGTTGACCTTCACTGATTTGGAAGTTGAAGATTTCCCAATCACTGCATGTTACCAATCGCTTTTCATTTAACCTCAAAGGTAGAGAGGTAAGTTAATCATAATCTCTGAGTTCATGGCAAAAAATCAAAGCCTCCAAGGCCCCTCTCTTGTTTTATTTATTCATTCTCTTTTATCTTCATTCCCCACTCCCATTCCCTGCCCCCAGAGGCAACATCCTTAACATGTTTTAAGACTTAGCCATGGATTTGTTAAGTGCAGGGAAATATTGGAGTGTGTATGTATTTTTCATGGATATGAGTGATGTTGTGGTATAGATTTACTATAGTATATACATGTACTATAGATTTCATGGTTTCTAACTTTTTTCTTTCCGCTATTTCTTAGGATGTAGCCATGCTGCTGAATGTACTGGTTCTTTGTACTTTTAACTGGAGGAGAGTATTCCACAGTGTGTATCCACCACATTTGATTTCTCCATTCCCCAGTGATGGACACCTAGGCTATCTCTCATTTTCCACCACTCCAAACAATACTGCAGTAAACGTCCTCATCCTTGTCCGCTTATAAACCTGTGTGAGAATTTTTCCGGGATAGAAGGGTAGGGTCCTGAATCATGGGGAACATGCGTTCTTAATTTCACAAAGTACTGCCAGATTGCCCCTTTGAACAGCTTGTACTAGTCCACACTCCCAGAAGTAGGGCAAAAGAGTTCCTGTTGCTGAGTATCCTCAGTATTTGGCTTTTTCCAAGTGTCTGATTCTTTGCCAGTCTACTCAGTGTGAAAAGGTATGTTCTTGCTGTTTTTAATTTGCATCCTTCCTCTAACGAATGAGTTTGAGTACCTCTTTCTACACCGTGGGGATGTTCTTTAAGATGGATTTATCTGTCCAAGCACTACTCTTTCCTTATCAGAATTTAAAGAACAATGCAATGTCTCATTGGAAAAATTTAGGAATCCCACCCTTCCACCCCGCACCCTGCACAGGCAGCTGGCTGTGAGCTTCTTCAGAGCCTCACTTCTATGGTCTGCTTCTTTTTAGTCTAACTTTTCCCACACAGACAACCCAGAAATCTGAAGATTGCTGTCAATCAATGCCCACACAAACTAACAATTAATGTATGAAGAGGTTTTCATCAAAATAAAAATTAAGGCAGGCTATTCTAGGAATTCTTAGCAGAACTTAGACATTTCCTCGGGGTATAATAAAATCAGTGGGTAAACCAAATACACTTGATCAAATTTATTAAATGTACATATATAAAATCTTAAGACTCTGGAGCCATTACTTTAGCATCCTTCTTGGCAATCAGATTGAAGTCACTGTGTTGTCATTCATACACTCATTCATTAAACAAATATTTGTTGAGTATATTCTATGTGTCAGTCACTGTTCTAGACAGTGATGAGAAGGACATTCCATCCTCATTGATTTCACATTCTATTAGGGGACATGACCAGTAGACAGGAAAAGAACAACAACAAAAAAAAAACAAGATACACTCACTACTGATATGGCCAAGAAGAGATCAAGTCTTAAAAAGAGGTATTATAAAAGAGATAAACTGTTTTGAAGAGGCTGATTTAAGTTGGATGCACAAGGAAGACCTGTTCAACAAGGTAATATTTGAAGTGAGAACTGAATTATGAGACAGCTCCACTCCAGATGCAAAGATATGAGGGGACAAGGGTCCCACTGGAGGAAACATCTGCACAAAATCTCTAATACAATGAACAGGGGAATTTTTTTTTTTTTTTTTTTTTTGCAGTACGCGGGCCTCTCACTGTTGTGGCCTCTCCCGCTGTGGAGCACAGGCTCCGGACGCGCAGGCTCAGCGGCCATGGCTCACGGACCCAGCCGCTCCGCGGCACGTGGGATCCTCCCAGACCGGGACACGAACCCGTGTCCCCTGCATCGGCAGGCGGACTCTCAACCACTGTGCCACCAGGGAAGCCCCCCAGGGGAATTTTTTGAGGAACAGACAGAGGCCAGTTGTGGCTGAAGTAGAGAGGAAAGGGGAGAGAGAGGGAAGAGCTGAGTCTGGAGAGGTGGGCAGGACCAGTTCATGTATTTATAACCAGTGGTGTACTAAAGCCAGCTCATATAGCTGTGAGAGAGCTGATTCTTCAGTTTTGTGAGTCTATTGCTAAACACAACCCTGATTATAAACTAAATTATATAAACTTAAAATTAAATAAATTACATTTAAGACAAAGGTTATAAATCCTCAAGATTTAATTATTTCATAAGTATTTTACTAAATTTTATTATCCATGCTCTTAAGGTTATTTACGCCCATTTTATCTGGGCGGTAGAAATACTACATAAGAATATGTTACCACACCTCTCTTCTCAACTTCACACGTACATTGATAGCTTGAAATCTGCCCAAGTGGGAATAGTTACTCCATGGAAATCAGCAAACACTACAAGTCAGGGGTGAAGTCAGTGGGCTGTTAAACATGTACCACCATCCCACCAGCAACAGTGACAGCAGCAACGCCACAAGGAGGACTGGATCGAAGTCAGAGGCCTCAGAGGCAGGACAGCAATGTCGGTCAGGGACTGAAGACACGTTGGGGCAGAGTGGGCTCAGCTACTGGTCAGTAGAGCTATGGCACCAAATCCAAGCAGATAAGGGTAAGATTCGGTTTAAGAAAAGTCCAAGGTCAAAGCCAGGGGAAGCTGCCGCAATAGTGGGGCTTGGCAAGGGCTGGTACGCAGCTGGTCAACGCAAGTACTGCCTCTTCCAAAAAGCACTTCCAGGCTTCCCTGGTGGCGCAGTGGTTGAGAGTCCGCCTGCCGATGTAGGGGACACGGGTTCGTGCCCCGGTCTGGGAAGATCCCACGTGCCGCGGAGCGGCTGGGCCGGTGAGCCGTGGCCACTGGGCCTGTGCGTCCGGAGCCTGTGCTCCGCAACGGGAGAGGCCACGGCAGTGAGAGGCCCACATACCGCCAAAAAAAAAAAAAAAAAAAGCACTTCCTCCAGGTGGGAGGCATCACCCCTCCTTGACTCAGATAGCATCCTGACTTTTCTTCTGTAACTAAACACATAAATTCTCTCGTTGTCTTATTTTCACTATTCTGTCTCCTCCTTCTAGATGAAGAACTCTCAGACTAGAGACCAAATCTTAGTCTTTCTAAATTCCAGGACTAAGCACAGTGTCTGGTGCATAATACTAAGTACTCAATTCACATTAATTTAATCAGAAATGTAGAAAAATATGTACAAAAATGTTCAGGTCAGAAAACTTTGGGGGGGGGAATGAAAACTTCATCAACAGGGGAAATAATTAAATTACATTTCATTCACATAGTAGCCATAAAAATTATTTTTTAAATCATAAACATTGATCATACTTAAAATGCACACAATTCAACCCATGACAGATAAAAGTAAAATATAAAGTTTTGGGCTTCCCTGGTGGCGCAGTGGTTAAGAATCTGCCTGCCAGTGCAGGGGACATGGGATCGAGCCCTGGTCCGGGAACATCCCGCATGCTGCGGAGTGGCTGGGCCCGTGAGCCATGGCCGCTGAGCCTGCACGTCCGGAGCCTGTGCTCCGCAAAGGGAGAGGCCACAACAGTGAGATGCTTGCGTACCGCAAAAAAAATAAATTAATTAAATACATTAAAAAATAAAGTTTTGTATTCCCCATTGTGTAAGTATGCCAGGAAGAATACAAAAACAACAAAAAAGAATGAGAAAGAGGTGTTTTCTTTAGACTGTCTTTGCTGTTATCTCTTCCATTTAAATGTCTATGAAGAAGGAAATTTGCAAAGAAAAAGGTAGCTTGCCTAGAAAACTTGCCCAAAGCCATGTTGCATTTCTAATTAGATGTAAATGAACTATCCTTCAGCTTTATTCTTTCCATCTCATCCTCTCTGGAAAGAGAAAGGGACAAATATTTATTCTGCATTTAAATTTTTATTCAGTACCAGGCATATTGCAAAAGTTGTCTTACTTAATCCATTCTATTATATAACCCAGTAAGAGAGATTTTGAACATTCCCATTGTATGGATGAGGAATCTGAGATATTGTGGTCTTGTAGGATAGGAGGAAAAAGACCTGGCGTGGTGATGTTAGTCTTGAGAAAAATACTCATCATCCTTTCCTGTTTACTCTTGAGCGACAGAATAGCTCTCTGTGGAAGGTGAGGGTGGTATAAACACCCCTGTCCACTCAGAGACCCCTCTTCCCTGCAGAGCCTTGGTAGATTTGACCATTTGAAAGCTAGGGTCTTGGTGGCTGCAGTCATTACTCATTGAGTGATAAATTTGGGAAACACATCTACTGAGGCCCACAGCCTACCAGACCAATGGGATGCTCAGTTTCTTGGTAAAACACATGCATGATCTTAGACATAGATTCTTTTTCTAATTCTTCTGCATCTGTCTCACCAGGGGGAAGCTGGCTGAACTCTAAGGTTGAGGAGACACTTGGAGGACTAGAAGTGAGTGAGATTCATCCATACAACCTAAAAATATATGTTAAGCTTTTGCTGCAATACTGGCACTGTTCTAGATTCAAGGATGTAACTGCCTCCCTGAGTTTATGTTCTTTTTAGGATGCAGGCCTTAATAAAATTACAGGAATAAATTCAAATTTACAGCTGTAACAGAGGACATGAAGGAGATGTACATGATACTGAAAGAGCCTTTCCCCAGGAGGTTTTCTTTTTTTTCTTTTTTTTTCTTTTTTTGCGGTATGCGGGCCTCTCACTGTTGTGGCCTCTCCCGTTGCGAAGCACAGGCTCCGGACACGCAGGCTCAGTGGCCGTGGCTCACGGGCCTAGCCGCTCCACGGCATGTGGGATCTTCCCGGACCGGAGCACGAACCCGTGTCCCCTGCATCGGCAGGGGGACTCTCAACCACTGCGCCACCAGGGAAGCCCCCCGCCCAGGAGGTTTTCTTGATCTCAGAATATGAAGTAGAAAATACCTAGATGAAAGAGGAAGGGAGGAACCTGGAACTGTCTGGAAACTTCCAGGCAGAAGGAGCAGCATATGCAAAAGTGTGTGATGGAAACAGTGGGGAACGCGGTTGAAGATGCAGCTGGAGAGCTAGAGAAAGCCAGACCATGCAGAGCCTTGTAGACCATTTTAAGATTTTTTTTTTTTAAATCTTTAGGCCGAAAGAGTTGCAAAGCCATTGAAGTATGTAATGAGAGGATGTTTCTCTGAGATTTGCATTATCTGGCTGAAGTGTGGAGAGTGGAGGTGGGGTTGGGGGCAGGGCAAGAGCAGTTAAGACGTGATTACATTTGTCCAGGTGAGAAATGGCCATGGTTCCTTGGACTAGAATGGTACTGATGGTAGAGACGAAGAAATTAGGATGCATTTGAGAAAGACTTAGAAGGTATCCATTTAGATATGGTGGGTGAGGGTGAAAAACAAGTCAAAGATGATTCCTAGGCTGCTGAGCCGATGGAGAGAGTGTCATTCTCAGAGATGGCTCCATGCTTGCTCTTGACAGACCCAAGAGGTCCACTGAGTTGGGCTCTCCAGGCTAACCATTGAGAAGATGCCTGTGGAACTGAAACTCATTGGGATATTAAGTTAAAGGTGGAGAACCTAGACCTTCCTTTATGTGTGGTGTTTCTCAAAACAATTTTTCTATTTTGTATTTTACTTTTTGATTTAGAGAGTATTTTCACATACATTATCTGTAAGATACAAATTATTCTTTCCATTTTGAAAATGAGGAAAGAATTAAGTGATTTGTCCAAAGTCACACAGGCTATCTTGAGTCCAAATTCCATGCTCTTGTTCCTTACCTTCAGCCATTCAATCATTTATTCATTCATTCATTCAATATATGTCTACCATTTACTCACAGGCACTGGAGGCAGATTTATTATGGAGCTTATGAAGCTAAAGCATTAGGGTCCTGCACATACATAGACTCTTTCACGGCTCCTGGAGGGCCTCTAGCAATGGTTCATATATAGACATATATTTCTGTAAAATTTTCCAAAGAGAGTTAAACAACAATCAGGTAAGACTGCCATCTCTTTCCACTCTGATGTCCTCTTCATCACACTTTTCATGCCCAGTGGCCCAGACATCATTGAGATCAAGGTAAGGAGAAGTTAAGATGAAGTTACATTTATTGAATAGTTTGCATTTAGTGGATGCATTTTGTCATCTGCAGTCATTTTCATGGATAGCTCTCACTGGTTGTCTAGCTGTAAGAAGGGTTTCAGGAACACTCCTACTGTTCACTGCCCTGGGTCACTGAGTCTTAATGTTCAAGGTCAGAAGCCTTGAGAGTGTGGTCCAAGTGTCCAGTTTCTTCAGCCCCTGGTCAAAACAGTTTCCTTTCCAGAGATCTAATGCACAACAAAGTGACTGTAGTTAACGATACTGTACCATATACGTGGAATTTACTAAGCAGGTGGATCTTATGTGTGCTCACCACATGCGTGTGCGCACACACACACACACACACAGAAAAGAAGAAAAGGAAAATGGTAATTATGTGAGGTGATAAGTATGTTAATTAACTTGATTGTGGTGATGTGAACAGCAAAACATCAAGTTGTACACCTTAAATATATGCAATTTTAATTTGTCAGTTCGTTATACCTCAATAAAGCTGGGGGAAATATCATATGCTTGGGCAACTCCCCCTAAACCCCCAGTTTAAAAAAAAACAGAATTTCTTTCCTTGTTAGGAATATACTTGATAATAAAGCATGAGGATGAGAAGGAATCGATGGAAAGTTAAGATTTCCAAGGTGGAGCTGTTCTGAGTGCAGACAACACCCAAGATATAGCCTCGAAAGAGGGCAGCCAAAGAGGAGTGGAGGTTAAGTTTGTTGGAGTCTCAAAAGTCGAGGAAGCGAGAGGCTCTGTGCTCAGTAGGTTGTTCCAACGGCCCTTTTCTTCCCACTGCAAATTTTTGCCAATTCTTCAGGGCCAGCATCAAAGACCATCCCTTAATAACTTACCAATCCTCTCCACCCCCTTCAGAAGTCAGCAGGACACCCCTTAACCCAAAGAAAGTATATTCATGGAACTAGTGTAACTTCTTTATCAGAAGAGATTAATTCTTCATAGCTCTGAACAATGGAGACTGTGTCTTATCACCTGAAATACCTCTAGAGTACTAGCTCTCCATCTTCAGTGTACAAAAGGACTACTCTATAGCTTGTTAAAAAGGCCAACTAGCCAGATTGTGACTTGGTGGGTCTGGGATGAAGCTTCATAATCTGAACATTAACAGCACGTCTTGTATTTCTAATGTAGGTATTGTGTGGACGTGATACAGACAGCACTGTGCTCTGTGCTTGAACTGAATTCTATGGGATAGAACTAGTAAAATCAACTTGCAATGAATGGAATTACAAGATTTTCACGCAGTCCTCACTGCAGTTCAAGAAATAACCGGCAGGTGGCGAGAGACTCACACAACCCACCAAGGAGGACTTCGAGCTTCCATGGCCGCCAAGTCCCAAACCAAAAACTGCTCAGGCAGTCAAAGGGAATCCTGTGTCCCAAGCAAAGCCACCTTTAGCCAGAGTGGTGAGTTTCTTCTCTTTGCATGTGAATCCTGATGAGCCAATGGCCCATCTCTTACTCTGGCCCCCAGGGCTAAAGTTATGCTGACCCCATAATGCAGCCTCTGGCCCCTAGGAGCCATTATCCTGGCACTAGCAAGGACTGGTCTCCATCATGAAGCGGTATGAGGTCATGTGCCTTCTGAAGGTCCTTGCAGTAAAGATCAGCAAAAGATGTTTGTCTGCTCAAAGAGGGAAGCTGTTGCCAATAGAGGGTCATGTGGTCGTGCCTGTATTGTCTGTGTAGTCAGAGCTGAAGGGGAAGCATTTTACTCAGTCCCCTCATTTTTTAGATGGAGAATTGTGTAGGAGAGACTAAGCAATTTGCCCAAGGGCACAGAGATAGAAAGTTCCAGAACCTGGAGTCTGTCTGACTTCAAGTGGCTTGCCTTTTCACTGCACTTGATACTACAGGTGTTAAGGTGTGTGTGTGTGTGTGTGTGTGTGTGTGTTTACTTCATTAGTGTCTGCTCATGAATTATTGTCATACAGGAGAAGCTGGGGGTGACCCTCTGGTTGGGGAAGAGGAGTTGGATGTGTTTGCATCAACAAGTCCACTTTTTACCTAGATCGTGTACTTACTTGGAGGTAACCTGGAGGATGAGGGAGGGTGAGAGTACACCTAACAGAGCATGAGGAAAGAGGGCCGAGGACTCTCCATTGTTTTTAAACTGTGTTTTAATGGACCTTCTTGTCTTATACTCCTCCTTTTCTGTCTACTAAACTAGAAGCTTACTGAAGGCAGATTGTCTTATTTATCTCTGATTATATTCAATAGTTATTTGACGAATCAGTGAGCAGGTCAACCTTGATCATTTTTGGATCAAAGCAATATTTTCTAACATCCGAGGTGAATAGCGCATACCTCCTGTGATGTATTTCGGTATGCTTATATTTACTTGAGAAATGCCTACACAGTTTTCACTCGGTGCCCAGCACTGTTCTCAGCATTTTACAAATATTAACTCATTTAATTTTGTTTCTGTTGCTGTTTATTTAAGGTTCCATGACAACGAATAACCATGTCTCAGAAATTACCCTCTTCCCCTCCCTCCACCTCCTACCCCAAAAGACTCCGCAAATGCTAGGTCTAGGGAAGGGGGAGCAGGGAGGAAAGAGTTCAACTGTCCCACCTTGGGGGCCCACAGTTGCCCAAGTAGACCCTGGGCCCTGGCAGCGGCCTCTTTCTTGCTAACCTGGTGCGAGCAAACTTTCCCCTTGGCCGGCGGGGGCCAGCGTCCAGGTCTGCACCGAGGTGCAGACAGCTCGAAGCCGCTGGCTGATTTATAGGCCAGAGCATTCCCCGGCCGCGCCGCAAGGAGTCGGGCTGAGCTCGGACTTTGGGGAGGTGATGATGGACACAGGACACGTGGCCACACAATGGGGACACACGACTGACCTCAGTCACTTCGGCAAACTGCCCCTGTTTTCAGGAGGCGGCAGGAGCGTTTCAGGAGCTCCAGCTCCAGGGCCCCGGGCGGCGCCTGCGTTCCTCTCCCCAGCAGGCAGCGCCCCTCGCCCGCCCTGGTGAGCGCAGAGGGCGCCCAAGGGCCTGCTGGGCCCCCGGAGCTCTCAGAGGCCTCTGACCCTCAGCCCCAAAGTCCTTCCCTCAGCATGCGAGCCTTGGTGCGTTCCATATTTTGTAAAGAAAGGCACACGAACCATCTCCACTTGGGGGCTGAGACGGGCCAGGGCGCGCTGGGAGTGAACTTTCCCGGCTGGTCAGATAGGGACACCCGGGGATTTTGCGATGTCACCAGGCGGCCGGGCAGGGCCTGGGTGACAGAGGAAGGGTCAAAAGGGGGTGGAGTGTGCGTGTTGTGTGTGTGGCAGGAGGTGGGGGGCTGTGAGGAGAGGGGATCAGGGGAATGAATAGGGGGTTGGGGACGCCTGCATTTGAGAAGAAGCAATCAAGATAGGGAAAAAATAAACGGATTTTTTTTTCTTCCCTGCTATATGCAAACTGTCACTTCGGGTTAGACTGAGCCTTTATCTGGCTCATTAGCATGAGCTGTGGCTAACGCGCTTAAACCCTCTAATTATTTATCATGCCGTCACGGAGCGGGTCGCCAGCCCGGGGCGCATCGCCACCCCGGGGCGCACTTGCGGGGACCCGGGGCGCAGCGCGCAGTCTGGCTGTGCGCTACCGGGAAAGACCCTCCCCGCCAGGGCCCCGCGGGGCGCTGCTCCACGAGACAGCTTTGCAGAGATGTTGAGGTGTATCAGAAGTGCCCTCTCCCCAAAACTCACCCGCGGGGAGCTGATGCAGCACTCAACTCTCGTCTACACTCGCGCCCCCCCCCCGCCCCGATCTTCTCTATTGCCACCCGAAGCTGGAGCGACAGGGAACAGGATTTTTGCAAAACTGGAAGGCAAACTAGGAGCTGGGTAGTGTGTTGGGTGCACTCTTTAGAACGACCTCTGGGAGAGCCTAAAGGCTGCAGGAGTCCTCCTTCCAACCCTACTCCCCACCGAGTTCCAAGAGAGTTCAGAAAGCCGTGGGGAGGGGGGTGGGAACGCGCTGGGCTGACAGCCGGCCCACTCATGTCCAGGGTCCTATTCAGAAAACAGTTTCAAAATAAGTTAACCTCCATCGGGTTTTTTTTCTCCTTCCCTTTCTAATTGTCCCCCCTTCCCCCGCCGTCCCTCCGTTCTCATCTGTTTTATGTTCCTCTGCGTTCTGCCAACTATTTTATCTTTATTCCTTCTCTTTCTCTCTGGCCATTCATTCCTTTTTGTGTGTGTGGCTTCCCCGGCTGATGTGAGGGCTCGTTACCACCCACTGCACGCTCGCTCCTGTAGCTGAGGTGTTTCTATACAAACTGGAGCGTCCAGTTGTCATATTAATTATTACACTGAGTAATGACTGAAATGGTCAAAATAAGGGGAGAGTCGAGAGCGCTTTTTCTTGCTGCTCAAAGATTCAGCAAAGAAGCCGTGCAACAAAGCACTAATTGGTCCCCAGAAACACTCCGACAAGGCATGGAAGATAGGTTTCATAGAACCCGGCGATTGTGAAGGGGGGAAAGCGCTGAATGGACCCCACGCTCCTTTTCTAAACTCTCTTGCTGAGCAAAAAATGGACCTCTGTTTGAATACTGCCCTGATCCTTGAATACTATACCCAGCAGAGAAAAAATGCACCATTTATTGTAAGTTTTTTTTTTTCTTCTCCAGCTATTCATGGGTTCTCTGTGAAGAATCAGCTGGTTTTGTTTACCGTGAAAGACCTTTACTTTATTTCCTTTCTTGGAGGAGGTGGAGAAGCAGGGGGGGAGGGAAGGAGAGCCATGTGCCTAGACAGAGAGGAGCTGGTCTACTGTAACAAAATAGGGTGTAACAAATCCTACAAAAGTTTCAAATGTATTGATTCTTTGGAGAGCTATATAGATTAACGACTTTCTTTATGCCTATCCGAGGAGGGTATTTAATCATAATGTAAATGGGGCTTTAGAAAAAATAAAGACTTAGCAGCGTTATTTCTCCTTATTTGAAGAACTTCAAAAGGATTTGTGAGGTTGGCTGCAAATTACCCCCTCCCCCTCCCGGACGTCCCCTCCTTCACCAAAAAGCCACGAGAAAATAGTAGTTTGTGCTTTTTTTGTTTTGTTTTTCCAGTTTTGGGGTTTTTTTTTTTCCTCTGTAAGGCGTATGGAAAAAGCAAATAGATTGGTTTGGAGCCTGGATTCCTTACTGCAGGTGCAGGCCTGGCTGCTGTGACCAAGAAGCTCAGCCAGGTCTCTGGTTTGTGTACTTCTGCCCCCGACCGCAACAGCCCATCCCAGGCTGGTCAGACTCAACCCAGGCTGGGCAGCGCCGCTTCCGAACTTACCTTGGGAAGGGTGTATTGGAGACAGCAGACTTCACGGTAATGAACTTCTCATTTCCCCTGAGTAAGACAGTGTCAAGCACAGGCTTGGAGCTGCATACATCCCAGGACAGAGGCCCTGTGTTACAGCTACTGGAGGTGGGTGTCTGCTCTGAATTCCTTGCACGCGCACTTTTCTCAAAGAACCCCGGGTTTATGGGGCTTAACACTCACCAATGTTGAAGGTTGCACCAAAAATCTCCTGTTCAAATCAAGGCTCTAAGGCCTGTGTTCATCTTTGTACTCCCTTTGCCTTTTATTCAGGATCCACTATAAATATAATTGTATTAAATGATTCATTCAGTGGGAAACCTAGTTTCACTTTCAATATGAACTCCCCTCCCTCCAGAGAAAAAGCACCAAAGGCACTTTTAGAAAGAGACGAGGCCTATCTCCTTTCAGCAGAGAGAAGGTGCACAATTATGGAGCCTGAGGGCAGCCTGAGTGCAAAGGTGGCCTGGGCTTCAGCTGCGGGTGGAAAGAAAGTGGCGGGAGATTTGGGGCCTCAGCACCTCAGGTCTGTCGGGCAGCTGATTGCTATGCATCACTAGGAAAGTCATCTCTCCATGTAGATCCTGGTGCTGAATGCAGTTTTAATCTAAGGTATGGTCCAGCTTCAGGATCCCCTAACATAGAAGAGGGGTCTGAAGGTGCAGAAACTGAGGCCTTTATTGTACTGGAGGAGAAAGAGGAACCTCCCCATTTTTCTGGGACATATATATTGTGGGTAATACACACCAAAGGGGGTGAGTGTCCTGCCTCCCCACCACAAGAATGGTAACCCCTGATATGCGTGGAAGAATTTGCAAAGTGAATTCACAAAAAAATAACAGATTTAATTCTCCTGCAGGCCTTGACAGATAAGCAAAGGGAGTGCCACTACTCCATTTATGAATGAAAGCATGGAACCCTCCTTTTGTGAGTTGTTTGCTTCTCCCTCCACTTCTAGATAAATGGGACCTTGAGTGTCCTGGTCAAGAAAAGCCTGGAAATTTGCACAGAGTCAGGCCCACTGGGTGTCAAAGGAGCCACAGACAGCTGGAGGGCAGGGCCACTGGCTCTGCTGAAGCCCTTTCCCTCTGCCAGCCATGAAGCTTGTCTGTATTCCATCTGACATGTTACTGTTTGTGTTTAAAACAAACACTTGGTTTCTATCTCTATCACCCTGATTTGCCAGCAAGCATCACCACCATTCCTCAAAAAGGACAGGAATTACCCATTCCCAGGTTCTGGGACAGTGGGACAGGGTGGCATTTGATCTCCAATGGCTGGAGCAATTAGCACGGGTGGTTCCGGGAAGCTGACAGCCAGGCGTCCGCTTCCCACAAAACCCTTCCTGGGTGGGTTGTGTGAGCAGGGCCTTCCTCCTTGTTTTGGAAAAGGCCATTCCTGTTAATCCCTTTCCATTTGACCTAGTTCTGAGAGCTCCACGTACATCTCTTTGAAATCTCACAACTCTTGGAGGTAGGTGCTATAACCATGGGCCTGTAAGGGATGAGGAAATCGAAACTCAGAGTGTCGGCTATTTGCTCAAACTCCCAGCTCTGAAGTAATAGAGCCTGGATACCAAATTAAGTGCCTCTGCTTTATCCCCCAGTATAAGGTCCGCAGTTCCCTGGGCCTGGGAGAGTATGTGGCAGCTCTCTTAGCTGTGTGAGTGTGTGTGTTGGGGAGGTCAAATGTAGGTCACAGAATCAGAGGCAGGATTCTGATTGGCCCTTGAGCCTCAGCCCTTTGCTCCAAATTGGTGAAACAACCAGAACGCCAATCTCAGTGGAAGACCATGTTAAACTACCCTTGAGGGCTTCCCTGGTGGCGCAGTGGTTGAGAGTCCGCCTGCCGATGCAGGGGACACGGGTTCGTGCCCCGGTCCAGGAAGATCCCACGTGCCGCGGAGCGGCTGGGCCCGTGAGCCATGGCCGCTGGGCCTGCGCGTCCGGAGCCTGCGTTCCACAACGGGAGAGGCCACAACAGTGAGAGGCCCGCGTACCGCAAAAAAACAACCAACCAAACAAACAAAAAACTACCCTTGATAGTGCACAGTCCCCAAGGGCCGAGGCTAAGCCCCTAAGAAAAGATTCTAGACTGCTCTACCTTAGGGTTAGAGAAGGTGGAGAGGACAGCGTCGGGCTGGGAGCACTCTTTGTGTTGAGTGAGAGGAAGAGAAAGCCTGGGTTCCTGGAGGTTCTGCAAAGCATGTAAGGAAATAGGCTGAGGATGTGGGAGTGGGGAGGGTGAGGACGGGATTTTGGCTCGGGGCTGGGGCGGGAAGAATAAGGACAAATGTTCCCTGGCTTTGGCCGGAAGGATCCCAGCGCCCGCTGTCTTTTCTCCTGGGCGGAGGCCAAAGCGTAGGGGCGCTACAATGCGCGGCTTCACTAGTTGGCCCTTCTCTTTGAACGCCCGTTACATGGCGCGCGCGCGCGCGCGCGCGTGTGTGTGTGTGTGTGTGTGTGTGTGTGTGTGGTTGGGAGTAGGCTCTGGCCTTGAAGTCCCTGATAATGAGCATCTCTGTGCACCTGTGGAGCCCGCACTCTAGAAGGAAACTGAGAACACGTTCTGGCCATCAGCAAATTTCCCCCGCTCGCAGATAACGGTTCGAAATGAGCTGGCGGATGCCGCTCTGGCACAGATGGGGAAACCGAGGGCCTTAGAGGTTGTTTAAGGTTACAACGCGAAATGGTGGTAGAGACAGGATTGTGGGCCTTTGTGAAGTGTGGGAGGATAGAGTCTGAATTGGAAGGGATACAGCCTAATGTGAAGGAAGGTGCCCTTTAGATGCGTTGATATTGACGACCCGCCCCGTACGCCACGCACGCCACGCCCCCCCCCCCCAGCCCCTATTCTGCTCAGGAGGGTGGATGCCTCCTAGCGGCCCGCAGCCGGGGCGCACAGCTGGGGCAAACGGATGGCGGAATGTGCCTGAATGCCCGCTATCCTGCCAGGTGGTCTGAGGCTTCCTCCCGTTGGAAAGCGAGTAATGCGACACTGCTTTAGCCTTCATGGCCTCCTATACTTCCTGGAAGAGGTGACAGATGTAATCTGGAGCCCTCTCAGCTCCTTTCCTGGGGTGGGGCAGTGGTGGGGGGAGAGGCCAGAGGTGTAAATCCCACGGAGCTCACCCCTGCCCTTTGGGGTCAGCAGGCCATAGGCTACTGTAGGAGAGGGGGCCGTGTGGGTGGGAAGTTTACAGAACTGATCTCTGTCGGCCCCATTCAGTCCTATGCTTCCTAAACGCATCTGTTTTAAAAGAAGAAACTGAGGCTGAGATGTGATTCACCTCGGGACCCCGACCCCACTGCCCTCACCACCACTATTGTTCCGACAGCACTCATAGCCACTCGCCCATACCAGAGGAGGTTCCCCGGTCACCCACACGATGTTTTAGAGAGAGACCCATCTCCACAAAGGGAAGTTCAATGCGAAGCAATTATCGGGGTAAGTCAACACGAGCATCCGAGCATCCCTGTACCCAGGTCTCTAACCCAAACTGCCTATTTCTAGGGGACAAATCAACCGGATGGTGACACTCTGCTTTTTTCCGGTTGTGTAGACGCCACCTGAGACGCGCCCCAGTCTCCTTCTTCTCCGTCCACCAGAGCGCTACAGAGATGGGACCCGTTTGCTCCGTCCGCTTTCTCCGCAGCGCCGCGTCCCAAGGAGCCCCGAAGCTGGACCAGGCTCTGGCCAGACAGGGCCAGGGCCGAGGGCCCAGGAAGGGCGCCTGGGTGGGCGCCGTCCAAGCGGCCGAGCGACGGCTGCAAGCGCCTCCTCCTCCCTCGCGGCGCCAGCACGCGGCCCGGCCGGGCTCGGCTCCCAGTCGCCTGCCACCGGCCCGCCGGGCACACGCCTGGGGCGGGATGGAGGCTGAGCCAAGGCCGCCGAGATGCCTGCAGCGGCGCCGAACAACCAGCGAAGCTGCTCCGCCCCCACCCCCAAGCTCCATCACCTCCCCCCATCTCCTTTCTCAGATCCACCCTGGGAATACCCCCAAAGAGCTCCCCGCTTTATGCATCCCCCTAGCCGGTCCGGAAATAATCTTTTGGGGGGGAGGCGGGGCGCGGCGGTGATGCTACCGGCAGCTAGGTCATCCTGGAAGAGTATCCCGGCCGTACACACCTGTCTCCCTACAGCTCTGGTTACCACCACCCCTCAAAGGGATCACTTCCCTTCTTCTTGGCCTCCTCCACACTTGCTCAGTTGTAGGGGTCATATCCTAGATTTCACAACTGGATGGGACGTTAGAGACCATCTTACCCAACCTTCTGTTGTTACAGACGAGGAAACTGAGGCTCAGAGTGGATGTCACTTACTAAGGGTCACGGAGCTAGTGAGAGGACGCAATGGAACCAGAACCTAAGTCTTAACAGTACTTTAACAGTCCCACGGAGTCCTCCCCATCTCTCGGAACTTCAGTAGCAAATTTCCTTCCGCTCCCAAGAGCATCGAAAACCCCCAAGAGAGTGACAGTGGGGTAGGAGAAGAAAACAGGAAAAAACGGAGCCTCACTTCCCCCAACTTCCACACCGCCCCGTGTCACATTTTCTGCCCAAACCCTTGCCTGTGATTTTCTCCAAGTTCTCAGGAGAATCCCGGGACACTTCACCCCAAACCTTTCCACCCATACACCCCCAATTTCCAGAGCTATTGGCCCGTCGGCGACGCTGCCCTCCCCCTCCCCCCCCCCTTTCTAGAACCACCCCCGGCTGCCGCCCGCCCTGAGCGCGCCGCCTGTTTATTCAGCCGGGAGTCCGGCACGCGCCAGGCGCACGCACTGCAACAACAAACCCGGCTGAATGGAGAGTTTGCAAGGAACGGGCTCGGGGGACGGGCGGGGGGAGGGGAGGGGAGGAGGGGAGTTTAGGGAGGGGGTGGGAGGAGGAGGTAAGAGGAGGGGGGGCGGGGGGCGCTGCAGCCGCTCGCTGCAGCAGCGGGGAGTGGGGGGCGAGGCGGGGCCAGGGCTGCGCGTGGGGCTGGGTGTCCCATTGAAAAGGCGGCCGCACTCCAGCCGCCCAGCACTCTCTCACTTCTGGCCAGGGAACGTGGAAGGCGCAGCGACGGGGAGCCGGCCAAGGAGGGCGAGTGAAAGAAGGAAATAAGAAAGAAAGGGGGTTAACAAAATAATACAAACAGCCCGAGCCGCGGCTGGAGAGACCGAGACCCGGCGCAAGAGAGCGCAGCCCTAAGGGGAGAGAAACAGAAGACTCAGCAGAGCGCGCTCACCACCGACTTTTGCTTCTTCTGCTGTTTTTTTTTTTTTTTTAAAACAAGAAGGCGCTAGCGGCAGCCTCACACGCGAGCGCCACGCGAGGCTCCCGAAGCCAACCTGCGAAGGGAGGAGGGGAGGGGGGAGGAGGAGAAGCAGTTGCACCTTCCTTGCTCCCACCCTAAGAAGTCTCCCGGGGATTTTGTATTTTTGTAACTTCCCCCGGGCTCCCTCTTCATCTCTCCCCTTCTCTCCCTCTCTGTTCGTGCCCCCCCGGTCCTGTCTGTGTCCCCCCCAGCGCGCGCCCCGCACCTCGCGTTCCCGGATCGCTCCGATCCCGCGACTCCTCGGCGGCCGCTGCGCATGGAGAGCTCTGCCAAGATGGAGAGCGGCGGCGCAGGCCCGCAGCCCTTCCTGCCGCCCGCAGCCTGCTTCTTTGCCACGGCCGCGGCGGCGGCTGCGGCGGCAGCGGCGGCGCAGAGCGCGCAGCAGCCGCCGCCGCCGCAGCCGCAGGCGCCGCAGCTGAGCCCCGCGGCCGACGGCCAGCCCTCAGGGGGCGGTCACAAGTCAGCGCCCAAGCAAGTCAAGCGACAGCGCTCGTCCTCGCCCGAACTGATGCGCTGCAAACGCCGGCTCAACTTCAGCGGCTTCGGCTACAGCCTGCCGCAGCAGCAGCCGGCCGCCGTGGCGCGCCGCAACGAGCGCGAGCGCAACCGCGTCAAGCTGGTCAACCTGGGCTTCGCCACCCTTCGGGAGCACGTCCCCAACGGCGCGGCCAACAAGAAGATGAGCAAGGTGGAGACGCTGCGCTCCGCCGTCGAGTACATCCGCGCGCTGCAGCAGCTGCTGGACGAGCACGACGCGGTGAGCGCCGCCTTCCAGGCGGGCGTCCTGTCGCCCACCATCTCCCCCAACTACTCCAACGACATGAACTCCATGGCCGGGTCGCCGGTCTCATCCTACTCGTCGGACGAGGGCTCCTACGACCCTCTCAGCCCCGAGGAGCAAGAACTGCTCGACTTCACCAACTGGTTCTGAGGGGCTCGGCCTGGTCAGGCCCTGGTGCGAATGGACTTCGGAAGCAGGTAGATTGCATTATGGAGGGAAAGGGGGGATTTTCTTGCCTTCATCCTTTTTCTTCTGTAGGAGGAGGACTGTCTCCACGGAGATGAGGGAGGGGGGTTGATTTAAAGGATTTGTTAAAGTCCGTCGATTTCAAATCCTGGTATGTTAGTTTCAGCCTTGGCTTCTGAGAGTGGCTTTGTCCAGGTCTCCAAAACTGGAGGGTAGAGCTGAGGCGGGGACCTGTCAAAAGAGGCGCTCTACCTGACAGATCTTTCTCCAAACCTCCTTTTCCTCCCACTACTGGCCTCCAAATGCACACTAACCTCTCCCGTTCTTCTTATGTTACAGGGCCACCGCGCAACCTGCATCTTTAGTGCTTTCTCGTCAGCGATATTGAAAGGGAGAAAAAAGAAGAAAGAAGAAGAAGAAGAGAAGAAGAAGAAAACAAACAAATCCAGGCAACCAACCCCTACGCCAACTAAGCGCCGCGTGCCTGAGAAGCAAGGCTCTCGCAAAACAGAAATGCGCTCAGAACAGTATCTTTGCACTCCAATCATTCACGGAGATAGAAAGGGTGACTAGGACCCGAGTCAATGCACAAAATGCAGCCTGTGTGCAAAAACAGCGGGCTCCTGGCGGAAGGGAGCAGCACACGCCCTGTAGAAACTCCCACCCACCACTAACAGGCAGAGCTGACCTCCCCGCCCCCTCTGAAAGCGCAGTTCTTAGCCCTCTAGAAACGGGTTGGTGTCTGTCGTCTCTGTACCCTCCATCCCGATAAGCTGTGGACATTTGTCTGCAGTGAAAGTATGCTCTTTGAAACCCCAATCCTCTGCAGGAGGGGGGGCTCCCTCCCCAAGCTCCACTCCCTCACACCATCTTTTCTACTTTTTTCATCATAGAATGCTTCCAATCTTTTGTGAATTTTTTTTATTATAAGAAAAATCTATTTGTATCTATCCTAACCAGTTTGGGGATATATTAAGATATTTTTGTACATAAGAGAGAGAGAAAAAATTTATAGAGTTTTGTACAAATGGTTTAAAATGTGTATATCTTGATACTTTAACATGTAATGCTATTACCTCTGCATATTTTAGATGTGTAGTTCACCTTACAACTGCCATTTTCCCTATGTGGTTTTGTAAAGAACTGTCCTCATAGGTGAGATCAAAAGGCCACCAGACGTACTTCAGCACCAATGTGTCTTACTTTATAGAAACTTTGTTAATGTATTAATGATGTTATTAAATACTGTTCAAGAAGAACAAAGTTTATACAGCTACTGTCCAAACGCAAAGTGGCAGCCAGTTGGTTTTGATGGGTTGCCTTTTGGGAAATTTCTATCACTGCCTTTTTTTTTTCTTACTGTTTTATTACAAACTTACAAAAAACCCCATGTATAACCCTGTTTTATACAAACTAGTTTCATAATAAAACTTTTTCTTTTTTTACAAATGAAAATAATCAGCTGCCTCTGAGTCTTCTTTGACGCTACTGTCCCTGCCCAAGTTACTATGAAAATGCCAAAGGGAAAGAGCGGGGAGAAGAAGGTGGTAAGAAACATACTAAGTGGCAGAAATGACAAAGATAAGTGCTGTGACCAGTCCTATCCAAGATGATTCTATGATGAATGTACATATATATATATATATATATATATATATATATATATACATACACACACGTATATGTTTTTTCTCGACGTTCATGTTGCAAATGTACACAGACACCTAGAGAATAGGTGGTGATTAATGGCTACATCACCTTTTGATAACATGACTTTACATTGAAAAAATTCCTCCAAAAGTGAAATGGAAAGAGAGGGTCCTCAGCCCAGTTTCTAACCCTTACCCCCATTCCGAGTTTCTCATCGTGAAACTGTGGAAGGGCTGGATGAGATAACGAACGCTAGGGGTGAGAGAAAGGATGGTGGTGTGTCTGCGGCTGGGCTTGGGGGCGGTAGCCCTGTCCACACTCCCAGTGGTAGGTGTGTTCTTCTTCCTTCACTGCCAGGCATGCATTTTCCACTCCTCTTCCCCACAGCACACACTTTCCATATTGGTTTTAAGTAAAGGGCACGTATGATGTAAATTTCTTACCGGAGTTAGATTTAAATAAAAGCCTTAGAAATGTGTGGTCGCTTTGAGACACTGGCCTATCTAAGCTTGTGACTCTATCCGAATGGCGTGAGCTGCGTGTAAAAGTACCCAATTACCAAGATTCAAAAAGAAATTGGTGGGTTTTTGGCTGGCTTGCTTCTTGTCAGTTAGCAAGGACGTGATCAGAATCCTACTCCGCCTCTTGCCGGCTCCTCGCTCGCCGCTTGCATTACTTGCAGATTCAGTTAGCGTGTCTCCAGCCAAGCGGAAAGCCGAGCGCAAAATGCATCTTACAAAACCCAACAAAGAGCAGGGAGCCAGCACGTCTTCCAGAGTTAAAAATCTAGTCTGTGTTGGTACATCTATACCATTTAGTGGCACAGAATAATCATTTTTTAAAGCCGCGATGCGCGGAGCACGCCACAGCGTCTGATGTCATTTTGCTAAATGACCCTCTATAGAATGCACATTGAGGCTTCAGTCCCTTTCAAAGAGATGAGCGTAATTAAGGCGAAAAAAATCAGTAAATTCCTCATCGCCATAAATAATCGGACTTTCTGCCAGCAGTGGGCCAATTTAGAGCTTACTTGAGGGAAGTAATGCTTTTGTGATGCCTGCTTTATTTTTATCTTCTCATTTGGAGGACCAGAGCTGGGTCCCCCTCTCCCCACACCACCCCCGCCATGCATTTCTTATTCTTTTAATTTAGCTCCTTTGCAAGTTTCCAGATAAGGTACGCAAAGAAAGTGTAGCAAGTCATTTATGGCTATGAATATAACATTAGGATAATGTTTCAGTCCCCACAAAGGGGATGTTTCCCCCCTTCTCCTTGTGAAGACAGGTGTTCTTTTACTCACTTCTGAATGGGAGATATCCAGTCTCGTTAAACTCGGGGCAAAGTTAGCCGTTGTTTGCCACAATGCAGAGGCAAACTCTAAAAATTCACAAACACACACACAATTTTGCCGAAGCTAGGAAAGGGCAAAGCGGGGATTGGGCAAAATCTCATTACATCTGCTCTAATCGCTTAGCAACACAAAGCCGGGGCTTGTGCGGCGAAGGGAAGCCATTCAGGGCGCTCTGACAGGCCGCATTCAGCCAGCATTAGTCAGCTCCATAAATCACCGCTGCCCATTGGCTGCGCGGCGGGCTTTGGAGCGGCCCTGGGCTGTCAGCGAAATACAAAACGTAGACCCCAGCGGCTAGCAGTCGCGGCCTCTCCCCCGTCTTAGCCCCAACTCCCGCTTTCTTTTCTGGGGGGAGGAGGGTGCTGGGGAAGAAAACTGCCTTGACTTTATTGACTGAGAAATCTTACCTATTCAAAAAAATGGCCTGGAGACCACCGAATTCAGACTGGAGCCGCCTGAAATTGACCAGGAGGAGCGGGGAGTGAGAGAGAAAGAAAAAAATAGACCCGCCGCTGGCTGCAAAACTGTTGAATGCGAGTATTATCAGAGGCTGTGCTGGAGCTACTGGGACACACGTCTCACTTCCCTGACTCTGCCTTTCACATTGTTAAATTGGGAGTAGGGGGGTGTGCATGGAGAAATATCTATGTCAAGTTCATATCAGACGGGCCCACCGAAGAAGGAAGACACCGGTCCGCCCTCTGCCTAGAGCGTCAAAGGGCTAGGACTTGCAGGGCTTGGGATGTTAGAGCAGGGAATCGACGTCCCCTTCCTTCTAAGCTTCAGTACTCTTGTTTACAACATGGGGCTGATGGTACCCACAGCAGCAACAGGAGGCTATGTAAAGGACTTAGCACAGGGCCTTGTAGGGGAGATTACAAGCTATATGTAAATATGAGCACTTGGTGGTGTTATTCTAGTCTCTCATTTTCATGGGGACTGGTTAGTTGATGCATCTAAATCAGCCCAGATTTGAGGCTTACCCACAAACCACATGAAAAGAAGTCTGGGAGTAGATGTGGAGTCAAGGTAGGCTTCCCGGAGAAGTCCAGGTCACCTTAGTTCAAACACCACCTCCTCTGAGAAGCTTTCCTTGATCATCCTATCTAAAGCAGCTTCTTCCCCCACCCCACCCCGCCACCGGCCACAGTCACTCTTTATCCATTATGCTGTTTCTCCTTCCTGGCATCTAGTACTACCCAAACAAAATGAAACAAAAAACCCAACAAACAAACAAAAAACACCTGTTTGTTTATACAATTGCTATCAATCGCCCCCTACTAGAAGGTACACTTCATGAGGACAGGAACCTTACTTGTCTTGTTCACTGGAATCTCTCCAGCTCCTGCCCTGCCCTGCATCTCAGGAAGCTGATTCTGTGGACCTCTTCACTAGGTCTCTCTTGTCCTCTGCCTTCCTGCTGGGTTTGGCGACTAGGAGGCACCACTAGGAATTTGTGAGGTAGGAGTGGGGGCAGGTCAGGACACTTTTATCCCTGCTCCTCCCTGCAAAGCTCCTCAGTTGCTTTGGCGGTGGCTCTTGGTCTCAGGACAGCTCTTGTCATGAGGCTTCTCTCCCATAGCAACAGCTCTTGCTGAGATGTGGTAATAGCTGCCTCTTCTGTCCCCTGCAAGCCAGCGATGGTAAGGCTCCCCCTCGGTCCTAGTCTCTGGGTGCTGCAACCTTTTGATTCCTTTAGTTCCACCCACCTCCGTCTCTCCATTAAACTCTTTTCATTTGCCCTTTCAAGTGTGCTACCGGCTCCTGCTGACCCTGGCTGATACCCAGGTTATTCTCCCACAGGACCTCAGGGATATACTCGTTTTGTGTAAGATTTTCAGGGACTCATAGAAACTTCGTAGGGCAGAGGTGAACCTAGCTCTATTCAAAACTAAACTCTGGAAGATCACTTTACCTTTTGGCGCTGGGAATGACTTACTTGAAAGTTTGTAAAAGAAGTCAGTTTCAGTTTTCTCTTCTGGAAAATGCCTTCCCTTGCATAGATCACCAGATGAACAGAAAATGAAAGGGCTTTAGAGCTGTCCCTGGCTATATCAGCACAAGGGATACCACTTCTCACGAGCTTCCTGAACCAGGTAGAGAGGTGGTGCTGGGGACTTTTCACCAAGATAAACAAAGACCATGCTGCTGTTGGGCAGCCATTCATGCTTTCATTCACCCATTCATTCACTCATCCATTTACGCACTCATTTAAAAAGGGAGGGACACATGATTAAGTTTTGTCAACATTTCTAGGACTTGTCTTACTTTATATCTTCTAGAGCGAGCTCTCCGAGCTTGTTTTACGGCAACCTGTTTTTTAAAACGCTATGGATGCTTCTCTGATGTACTAAATGCCCTCAACGCTGTTTCCCTTTTCCTATTGTTGAGAAGTCTCTGAACTTTTTCCCCCCTGTCTCCACTCCTGGACCAAGAAATGATTTGTTTTCGGATTTCCTCAGAAACTCCCGGTTATCCGGACTCAAAGTTTAAGGAGGGAAGTGGATTCGCTGACAGTAACGTTCTTTTTCCCACTGCGAATGCCAAGGGCTGGGCTACAGCGCAGGTTGAAGTTATATTCCTACTTCCTTTGTATGCAAGATTAGGTTGTTACAAAAGAGGGTGTGTAGGTTAATGGCAGGAAGCAAGTTGCAGCGCAGAGCGCGGGCCCGAGCGCGTGTCAGGCTTAATGATTTATTCAAGCAGCAGCGCATCCGGGCATTGATTGGCTGCAGGCATGCGTCCGCTGTCAGCTGCGCGCGCCTGGGCCTCGCCCGGCTACCTGACGGCAGGGATGGGGGAGGTGGGGAGGGAGGGGAGAGGAAGCTTGGTCGCCCGCTTGGAGGGGAGAGGTGGGAAAAAGGAAGAGGACGAAGGTGAGAGAGAAAGAGAGAGAGAGAGAAAGACCAAGGTGGAGGAAGGTAGAGAGGGAGAAGAGATGGAGAGAAAAAGGAGAGCGAGAGAAAGAGATTGGAAGAGGGGGAGAGAAGGGAGGGGGAGAAGAGAGAGGAGGAGGGAAAAAAACGAGGAAAGGTGGGGGAGGGGAGGAGAGAGGAGGGATGGAGAGATAAAGACGAGGAGAAAAACAAGAGGGAGATAGAGACAAAGCAGGAGAGGAGAGAAGAATGAATGAAAGAAGAGAGAGAGGTTGGAGAGGGGAGTGGGACGCGCTCCCAGAACGTCCCACGTGCGCCCCCCTCCAGGCAGCCTGCAGGCGGCCGCTCACAAAGCCGCCTTTGATGCGCTGGCGACCAGGGCTATTTTGGGGATGAGATGGGGGAAAGGCGCCAACCCGCACTCCTTGAAGGGAGTCACTTTCTGCACAGTACGTTGGAGAGGACTGGGCCCTGGGTCCGGGCTGTCCGGGCAGGAAGTGGATGCAGGGGACAAAAGCTTGGCACCTGCCAAAAGCGAGAGGACTTGGAGAGCACCTCGCGCCCAACCCACTCGCTGCTCCCCTGCAGGCAGGGGAGCTGCACCGCCGCTGGGGTCTGCCCAGCACCACCACCTCTGGGCTCCTAAATCCTTTCCTGGGCGCAGCACTTCTGCCTGCCTTTCTTTGGGTCTCTAACTATCATCCGAGTCACCTTCTCCCTCTCCTTTCTTCACTTTTTTGCTCTTTGCCCTCGTTATTTACAATAATAATAATAATCAAATGCAGCACCACCCAAACACTTGTAGACTGGAGCCTTACTCCAGCCAATGGGCCCTTTGGAAGGAGGGAGTGCAGTGGGGAGACACAGCAGAAGAAAGCTATTTGGAGGGGAAGGGAGTGTGGCATTGGAACAGCAAACGGGAGAACCAGCAGCTGTGTGCCCTTTCATGGATGAAGTTGTAGAGCCTAGAAAGTCAGCAGTCAGAGGGTGACTGCCTGCGTTGGGGGGAGCTGGAACTTCTATCAGTAACCACCCCTCTGCCCAAGACCAGAACAGAAGTAAACCTGCCCCCCCCACAGCCCAGCCCCTCCTTCCCACCTCCAGGACACACAGCCCTCGGCCTCCCCCAGCTCCGCTCTTTTACCAGGAAAAACAGTCTGCGTCCATTGTCCAGGTGCCAGCGGGGCCTTTGGCGAAAGGGAGGCCGGCCAGCCCTCTGATCAAACTCAAAGTTTAGTTAAAAGACAAAAACAGCTGAAAATCTTCATGAATAATGCTGGGCCAGCATCCCCCCCCCCAGACCCCCCTCCTCCCCCCCAGCTCAGTGTAGTGCAAGCCCGGCTCAATGCCCTCCCATTTTGTTATGCTGCTCGCCTAAGTCAGAATTTCACAGAAAGCCCAAGAAGAAAAGCTCCCACAATTAGGGGTCGCCTGTCAGAAAACATTAACGCCTTCCTCTCCCAGCCTGTCAGCCCGGCTGCAGATACAAACCGCCATGGCGAATTGGCCCTCCACCCCTTGAAGCGCCCGACAGCCAAAGGAGCAGGGGTTTCAAAGCCAAAGAAGTTGGAGGCCACCTGAGCGCGGTTTCAGCAGTGTCAGATGCGAGGAGATACTCCCAGCTTCTTCTTTGGAAGAATCAGCACAAGATGCCTGGGAGAGGTCATAGGAGATAGGTGTGAGGATGGACAGATGAACAGACCTCCCGGCCCAGAGAAGGAGAGCAAGGCCTTTCCCTACAAAGGATATAGTTAAAGCGGCTACACCCTCATCTCCTGTTACTGAGCATTTTCCAAGTGCCGGGCATCTTATTTTGCTCATAATCAGGGCAATCCTATAAGGTGGTGTATTATTATATATATTTGCCTTATGGATGAAAAAACTGAGGGGCTGAGGGACGTTACGTGACTTGTCCATGATCACAAAGCCAGGTAGTGGCAGAGTCAGAATTTGAACTCAGGTTTGTCTGACTCTAAATTCCATGTTCTGTCCACCATAATCCAGCCCATAGTTTCTTCAATGAGAGCCAAAGACCAACTCGATGCTTGTCTGCTTCTGAAAACCCCGCCAGTATGAGAGCATGTTCTCTGCCGTCTTCCTTGGAGTGCCAAAAATATTCCCTGCTTTCAGAATGTTCTGGCACATGCTTGATACTCGAAAACATGTGAAAGCAAGGGAAGAGGGAAGAAAGGGAGAAATGAAAGGAGGGAAGAAGGGAGGGATTCTTTAGATTCCTTTTGATTTTCTTTGAACATAATTTTGTTCTGGAAGACACTTGATTTGGGGATCAAGAGACTTTGCTGGGATTCTCCATGCATCATAGCAAATCTTTGTTTCCTCATCTGCGTAAGTGGAGATAATAACACCTATGTGTGAGGCTAATTATAAAGATAGAATGAAATAGACTATGCAGAAGTGCCTAGCATAGTATCTAGCACATAGTAGGTGCTCAAGAAAATTCTGTTGAAAATGAAATAGGATTTGGTCTTTTATTTTTGTGTATCAGGAAATTATATGTCACATATGCAATTACATTCATGAAACATATATAGCAAAAACATCAGGGAATTTTGTCTTCTGTTGTTCTGTGGTGGTCATGCCACAAGGATGGTGTGAGCTAAAGCAGAGTCCACGTTCATGGGTGTTAGGGAGACTGCCTGATGGCGTGGAAGTGTTTCAGTGCCTCTGAGAGGCGAGCGGTCATTCTCTGGTTTTGCCGTTGCTTACCACCCCTGGTGAGGCAGGGAGGAAATCTCAGCCCAGTTCGTGGAAGACAAAAATGAAGCTCCAAGGAGTGCTGGCTTTGCTGGAAGAAAGTGAGTACTAGAGGCTAGAACTGGCCACTGGGCTCCCCTCCAGGAGCCTTGTTCTCTCGGCATTCTGAAGTGCTTCAGAACTCTGGCCTCTTCCCAAGTCTTAGAAGGAAAATCTTCAGAAAACCATTCATAGAAATTCAAGGAATGGCCACCACTCCCATTGCATCTGTCACTATTATTTAGATTATTTAGATTTGCATCAACTCCCAAACCTCCAGGCTTGCTGTTGCCACCCAGCAATCAGCTCTTCCAAGTTCCAAGACACCAATTAAAAAAAAAAAAAAAAAAAAGAAAGCGAGCAAGAAAAGTTTATAATCCAGGGAATGTTTCCCAATTCTGCAACAGGTGGTCAGCTTCTCAGTGATTGTTTTTCCACTGATTCCTGGTGTGAATGGTTTGGTTTCCAGAGAGGAGGGATGATCTCCATGGCCTTCTTTGTGTCTCCCACGTTTTCCTGTTTTCCTCCTTCTCTGAGTAACCTTCTTCATCTTCCCAAAGACAGATTCTGTCCTTGATATACAATCATTACCTCACAGACTGCTGGCCATGAATAATGGAGGAGTGTAAACACAAGGTCTACCTTTGAGGTAGTTTATGAAAATGTTCCATTGGCTAAAGATGTTTAGAATGCAGTCATGTTTGAAATGCAGACCAACTGTATGAACACGCCATTCCCCAAGCACCTAATGTAAGACTGCTAAAGTGAAAACTGTACAGTCTGTATAACCACAGTGATATAGCCAAAGGTGGTTTGTATAAACTAACGATGGGATCTTTCTCATGAAAAGACAGAATGAGCAAACACCACAGCCCTAGGAGGGGGCCAGGCTGGACCAGTCCAGCATCAGCATACAA
Source organism: Mesoplodon bidens (assembly GCF_964165515.1). Classification (NCBI taxonomy): domain Eukaryota; kingdom Metazoa; phylum Chordata; class Mammalia; order Artiodactyla; family Ziphiidae; genus Mesoplodon; species Mesoplodon bidens. The sequence goes on along the minus strand of NC_138167.1, from coordinate 76,365,963 downwards.
GGAAGGGGCCAGGCTGGACCAGTCCTGCATCAGCACTGAAGGAAGGGACCAGGCTGGACCAGTCCAGCATCAGCATACAAGGAAGGGGCCAGGCTGGACCAGTCCTGCATCAGCACTGAAGGAAGGGGCCAGGCTGGACCAGTCCTGCATCAGCACCGAAGGAAGGGGCCAGGTTGGACCAGTCCAGCATCAGCATTGAAGGAAGGGGCCAGGCTGGACCAGTCCAGCATCAGCATTCAGATAGTTCATAATATCTCCACTTCCCAAGGGCACGGAAGCTAAACTTGGGAGAGAAGCAGCACCTGTACTAGGCAGGCTCCTTCCCCAGTCTTTTCCTGTTGGACCAACCAAGAAGAGGCCTACACCCATCTACACCCATCTCCCCATTCTCAAGAATATTACCCTGCTTCCCTGGGACACACAGATGCAGGGGACTTATTCTGTGGCATCTGAAGAGGGTATATATTTCAGAGAACAGCTAATTTGTTGCTAGAGAGCCTCTACAGATGAAAACAGACATGCTAATTCTAATTCTAGGTACTTTTTCTAAGGAAAACCATCAGACATGCTCAAAAGACACACAGCAAAGAGTGTTTGTTGTTGTAGTAGTAGTATTTTTTATAGTGTTGAAGAATATAACACAACCTGAAATTTCAGTGTGGAAGTATTTGTTCAAATATATATTGGCAGCCTCATAGAAAGCTATATGGTACAGAATTTTAAATTTTAATGTAGATTTATGTTTAATAACATGGAAATATATCTGTGATATAATAAGTATCTTGTTATAAGTGAAAAGAAGAGAATAGCTATCACCTATAACTCTACCAACCAAAGGAAACCACTCAGTCTAATTATCTATATATTTTTCGACAAAGTGGCATCATACAATTCACTTTTTAAAATACGAACATATTTTTTAAAAATATGAACATTAATCCGTTTAGTCATTAATTCAGCAAATATTTTCCCAGGCCCTATTCTAAGCCCTCAGGATACAGTACTGGAAAAAACCAACACAATCCCAGCCCTTACAGTTGATGAGGTAAGAAAGACACTCCAAAATCTGGTAGTTACACATTTCTGAATCCTCAAATAGTCTTCTACAACATAATTTTAAATGTTGATAGAATAACATCTTAAACAATCTGTAGTTTTACACAGAGAGGTTTCTGTCTCTTTATTTTATTTTTTTTTGCTATCTGTGAATAAATTCTGAAATGAAAAACCTTATAACCAAACAATTACACAAGATTATGTCCCCAAGACACATCTGAAGGAGAACTGTTTTGTTAAAGGAAATGTGCTTTCTGAAAGCTTTTGGATTCATATCGCCTACAATTGCCTTCAGACAGGTGGAATCAGTTACAATTTCACCAGCAGTGATGAGTACCCACTAGATATTATTGTATTTTAAACAAACAAACAACTTTACCAATTGTAAGTGATGTCACATTCTTTCATGCTGCTTGTTTCCCATCCCAGTGACGTTCAAATACTTTTTTATATCTATTTACATCAGTGATTCTCATACACCGGACTGAGACGACTGCTTTACAATGAACGCAGGAGGATGTCTGCTTGAAATACGTGTTCCTGAAATCCTGATTAACTACATGCTCTGGACAGTGATTTTAATTGTAGCCCTTCTGGAGATATGTCAGATAACTAACTTTAGAAGCAACAACAATGATAAAACTGCCAGTTGGATAAAGGTGACTTCTATTCCAAATTTACTTTTCCCAAGTGCCGGGGGTCGAAGGTCCCCAGTGGTAATCCGTTTTTGGGGAATACAGAGGATTACTCTAGACTCTGACTCCCTTCCAGCCTCTGCCTATATCCATGCTGACCTCCCAGCCCTGCCCCCCACCTGCTGCTGGCCTGGAGAAGAAAGCCATTTCCATTGGCCTTGGCTGCCTGGGGAGATCTATATTACTCTGGGGAAGAAGAGAGCTGTCCCCATCTTGGTAAAGTGTGAAATTCGGTTTTGATTGCAAAGGGAAGCCATTTCAACGGGATTACACCGTGACCATGTAGATTAAACTCAGCCATATGGCCTGGGGACGCTTCTTCCTACTGTCAGGTAACAGTGCATTGCTAATGACGTGGTGATGACATTTTCAAATGAAAAAATAAAGCCACCTGGTCTTAGAATAAAGGAGGTGAAAAATGACAAGATGCTGGTAAGCAGAAACAGAGCTTTCAGCCCTCTGTGGGCTTTGAAGAAGAGATGGGATTTGTTTAATTGATAAGTGAAACCGATGAGCATGTGCCTGATGTTATATGAAAGGAGTTCTGCCTGTTTGGCACAGTAGACAGGGATTCCAGTGTTGACTCAAAGAGATCGCTTAACCTCACTTAGCCTCAGCTTCTTCATCTGTTAAGTGGGCATAAAACCACACTTCACAGGGGTGTCACAAGAACAAAACAGGTTATGTGATGCTGATTTGTAATCTGCTAGTTGCTCTACGAACATTAAAAAAAGTAGATGTTTTTATCCATCAGAGCTCACAGTTGCAAGCAACAGAAATAAACTCTGGCTGATTTGAACTGAAAAGAAATGTATCAAGAGGCCTTGAGTCATTCCTGGAATTACTGAAAAGGCTAATTCGAGGGTCAGAAAGTGGGCTAGAAAAGGTGATGCTGAGCAGAAGCCAAAATCATGGATAAAACCATCCCCACAATCGCTGGATGAGGCTACTGCCACTGTGCCTCCAGCCTCTGGACACCACCGTCTATACGGACACCATCTCCAGGGCTCGACACTGGATGTCCTGCTGGGACTGATGGAGCCACAGCTGCTTAGAAACTGGCTGGCTGTAGCCATAGCCCCAGCTGCCATTGTGACAGAGATGGATTCTCTGCTGTCCTTGCTTCTTTATGACACCAGCTATCAAGTCTACATCTGGGGAGGGAGCTTCTGATTACTTGAGACATATTATAGATGCAAGGGAGGCCAGGAAGGTGGTGTCTGACCTTGCCCACTTTTATAGTAGGAGACAGACTCTGCTTTTTACCAAAATGCTTAAGAACCTCCAATGGAAAGGTGCTCAGATGCTGGGCAGCCGCAAACCAAACCAAACCAAATAACAAACAACAGCAACCAAAAGGCAAGCAGCTTTTAGAGCAGGGGTCAGTCAACTATTTCCATAAAGGGTAGCCAGTAAATATTTTCTGCTATTTTCGTACAAGAGCAGCAGGAACAATATGTAAATTAAAAAGTATGGTTGTGTTCCAATAATTTTTTTTTTTTATACAGAAACAGGCTTTGGCTTTCAGGTCCTGGATTTCCTATCCTTGCTCTGGAGTGTTGATGGTGGTGACAACTTAGGGCAACTTGAAAAACGTGCCTTTGAGTTCTGGCTGGAGATGGATGCAGGTGGTGATAGCCGCAACTCTTTAAATTGCACTGTGGAAAGACATCTCTCATCTGATTATTTTGCTCCTGGCAACCGCTGGTTTCACTATGAAAACTCTTTCTTAGGTAGGGGGTTAATATCTTGTAAATAGAATTGTAGTTCAGATCTGAAGTTCAGTTGAGCCCCCTCCAGGTGAGGAGTGTGGCAGAGGAGAAGGAGAAGAGCCTCCTTCATCTCTGCCCTCCTGCACGATCGCCCCAGGGTGCTCCCGGGTGTCCCAGGTACCCCTCTCCTCAGCTCTGCTGCACTGTCACACCTTTTAGGGCAAGTGTCATCATTGCTGGGTACGGATGGTATCAGAAGGGCATTTAGTTTACTCCAGGAGCCTGGCTATTAGTTTTTCCTTAAGGGCATGTCAGCCACACTGGTGAAATAACCAGTAGCTTCTTATGTGTTCTATGTGATGTCCCCATAGACTGGTTTTATGTGACCTGGGGAGGGAGGAGAGTCAGTCCAATGGACTTGATGGCAAATCGTCAGGTGTGAATGTTTGCTATCATGGAGGTAAAATAACTCCTTGGTGGGAAAAGATTGTTTCCTCTTTTCATCATTAATTTAAGTCATAGAAATTGTGACCCCGAAGTATGCCATGTCTACACTGAGCAGTGGGGCTAAAAAGATGAAGAAAACATGGTCTCTGTCCTAGAGGACATTCAATTAGTTTTGTCTTTTTTTTTTTTTCCCCTGGGAGCACTCATTTATTGTATCTGTTTCTCCCCAGCACATGTTGCAGGGAAATGGGCTTAAGCATCACTCTATGAGGGAGGTCAGTCATCACTTTTACCAGAAATAGGTTTGACGGTGTGTGCAGGAAATCCAACCTGTGATGGTAAAACAAAATATGAGGGATCTTCCTTCCTTCCTCCCTCCCAAGGAAGAAGCTGGATATAGCAATCGAGGTTAGTAGGATGGCCCACAGTGCCCTCAGGCCACAGGTGCTCACTAGCTTTCCATCCTTACTTAGCGTTGGCTTCGTGTCTTGTGGTCCCAGGATGATTGTTCTGGCTCCAGATCATGTCTGCTTTCTAGGCAAGAGGGGGAAAAATAAAGAGCAGAAGGGTTGTGCTGGCTAAAGCCGCTCTCCTCTAAAATGCTTTCCTGTAAGCCCCCTCAGTAAGTCCCAATTATACATCTTAGGTCAGAACTGTATCAAATGGCTAATGGAAGGGGCCAAAGAAGCCAGGAATAGGCTTTTAAAGCCAGGAATATTGCTGCTTCAAACACAAGTGGGATTCTGTTAATAAAGAAGAGGAGGATGGATATTGGGTCTCAAGGAGGTTCAAGGTCCCTTTACAGTAGATTTTACCCCAGGAGTTGCTTTGCACCAGGTCGTGGGCCCCACCAACAAGCTGGCATCTGCTCCCAGTCCTTTCTGTCTTCTTTATTGTTTGTACTTTGAAGTTGGAAAACAGGTCAGATTTCTCAACACAGTGTCATCAGTTTCACTTATGGAGCCATTGCCTGTTTAAAGGTGGAAGTACTTAAGAGGTCTCCTCTCTCAATCTCTTGAGCTACAGATGATGAAATGGCATCCTGGAGTTATCAAATGACTTGCCCAACATCACACAGCTAGTAAGGGGTACATCCAAGATTAGAATGCATGGAGAGAATGCCAGGTATATCCTTTTGAAATTATGTTCTCAGTCAGATTTCAAGATTGCAAGGATTTCAAACCATCAGGACTGTGAGAATCTGGACTTCCCTGGTGGTGCAGTGGTTAAGAATCCGCCTGCCAATGCAGAGGACATGGGTTCGAGCTCTGGTCTGGGAAGATTCCACATGCCACAGAGCAACTAAGCCTGTGTGCCACAACTACTGAAGCCCCCGCGCCTAAAGCCCATGCTCCGCAACAAGAGAAGCCACTGCACCACAACAAAGAGTAGCCCCCACTCGCTGCAACTAGAGAAGAGCCCTTGCACAGCAACAAAGACCCAAAGCAGCCGAAAATAAATTAAAAAAAAAAAAAAGACTGGGAGAATCTTTTCTAACTAGTACCTTTTGTTACTAGAATCTGCATTTAAGCCCGTAGCACTGGCATTGATGTTTGAACTATATTCTCAGTCTTTCCTATTTTTTCCCATTCCTATCACTTCTAAGGGTCTCAATCCACCCCTCATTAGGCGTTTAGTAGGCTCTGAATATGTTGGTTGAAAGAACATGCCAGTTTGCTTTCTAAATCTTGGTTTCTGGTATTGCAGTCACCCAATATCTTCAACCAGAAACTCAAGAATCATTTCTAATCCTCTCTCTCATCCTCTCCGACTGGCACCTGCTGAGCAACCCTAAATCCAAAAGATTCTATATTATAATCTCTGAAAATCTATAAAAACAGGGAAAATATTCCAATTTTTTATTGGAATTTCCCCCCAGATTAATGATTACACCCATGAGGCTTAAAATTCTGAGATATTTTGCCTGTAAAGGTATCTGGAGGTTGAAGGAAACATATGAAGCATGTTATTTGAAAATGTAACAAATGTATTGATTAAATACATTTTTTCTCTGTTTCCAGTCTTTTAATATACCCTCTATTTATCTCTTAGATTCAGCTCCTGCTTTCTCAGCCCCATTGTTTCTGCCTTTGTTCAGGACCTTACCATTTCTCCTTGGACCTCTGACACTTAAAGAATCTCCTTGTTCTTGTCACTCCAACCCATCCTCCACATTGTGGCCACCGGATTTCTTTAGAAACAATATGTAGACACAAAAGTGATCTTTCTGACATGTGATCATATCTCTCTCTCTCTTTTTTTTTTTTGCGGTACGTGGGCCTCTCACTGTTGTGGCCTCTCCTGTTGCGGAGCACAGGCTCCGGACGCACAGGCTCAGCGGCCATGGCTCACAGGCCCAGCCACTCCGCGGCATGTGGGATCTTCCCGGCCCGGGGCACAAACCCGTGTCCCCTGCATCGGCAGGCAGACTCTCAATCACTGCGCCACCAGGGAAGCCCCATATATATCTCTTGTTTAAAACATTTCTGTGGTTTCACCACTGCTCATGAAAGTAGCTAATTTACTGACCCTACAAATATTCATGGAGCTTCCAACTACGTGCCAGTATTAAACTAGGCAGTGTCCATACAATGCTGAATAAAGCAAACATGGTGGATACTCTCATGGAGCTTCTATTCTAATGAATGGTTGACGACCTAACTTCTGCTGCAGCCCCACCCAAATCTCTGTCATCCCTGTTGACCTTTATATCCTAGCAATACCAAACAGCGTGTAGTCCTGCACACGCCCTGCTTTTCCCTCTCACCACCTTTGCACACATCCTCTTTTGTTGGTCTGGTGTATTCATTTGCCCTTTAAGTTCCAGCTCAAGCATCACTTCCCCCAGGAAGCCTTCCTTGACCTAACCTTACACAGATTAATCACTTTTTCTCTGGAACTTTTACATATTCTGTTGTTATTTAGTTGCCCTTATCACAATTTTCCCTAACTTATTTGATTACAGTCCTTCCTTTTTTCTTAGAATGGAGAAATGAGAAAAATAAAAGGGTTGTTATTGCATTTAAAATCCAGAAAAATTGCCAGAATCACTTTTTTTTTTTTAAGTAGACTCTGCTGTATCAAGAAGAGAAATGATGACAGTTTTTATATTGACCACCAGGAGTTTCACTGAGCATTTTGCAACTCTGAGAACAATAGCTCTTAAGAAAAGGAGCCAGGAAATTCCATGATGTCTCATCTCACTCAACTATAACAATTTGTGAATTCTCATTAATTGTCTAACAATGTTTCATGAGTCTTAAAAGTAACTGAAATAAAAGGGATCATTAGTGTGAGCGTCATAATAGGGAGAAACCCTCAATTTTCAGAACACAAAAAGAGAACTATTCTTTTTTTCTCTTTAGGTGTCAGAAGGTCTAGGAAACAGAAAGAATAGTCTATAGCAAAATGCAAACTGACTTGGGACTTTTTTTTTTCCTCAGCTTAAAAAATTCCTAGCAGGAAAATAAACATGTGGAGGGAAAATTTAAGGAAAACTGATTCATGTAAAGGAGAAACTCATATTTTTATTCTCGTATGTATGTGTATATATATATATTTTTTTTTCTATAAAAAGGGGCTTTTATATTTTGTTTTCACACTAGACTGTTAGATATTTGGGAAAGAGACTGTGCTTTATACACTCAATGCTTAGTGCAGACACATAGTGGGTGCTCAGCAAATGCAGATTTTAATTAAATAACATTGTAATGCTGGTGACTGGTTTTGATGGGAAAAGATCTAAACTCTAAGAAGAATGATATAAATGGCATGAAAAAATATTCACTATGTAAAGCCACAGGTCACAGGGGATTTCCTAGTTCTATATTTGGGGCAGGCAGGAGCTGGGCCCAGCCGTGTATGTACACACAGATAGCACAAGGCAGATGGGTCATAAACATATATGTACACATATACGTAACTTAAGACCTGTTTATCTGGAAGTCTCAACAACCCCCTTCTCTTTTGCTGCCTTGGTCAGTGACATGGAAGTATATTCCCGCATTTTATATTCAACTTTTCAAACAGTCCAGGTGTGAAAGAAGTGGAGACGTCCTCTGCTTCGTTCTGGCCCATTGGGGCAGGGTTTCGGCTTCCATTCTTTCCATCCCTCATTCATAATTTTTCATTTTGTTCTTGGAGCCCTCTTCTTTATACATCCATTCAGCAATTTTTTTTTTAATTTATACAAATTCAGTGTGTGTGGGGGTTTTGGGTGGGCTGTGGAAATTGATTTACGAGTCAACCACTTTTTTCTTGCCATCTCCCGCTTGAGTGGTTTGTCGGCTCCGGGCCTTTCTTTCACTGGAGGAGAATAAGGTTGTCTGTGGAAGAGGTCAGCATTTCAAATGGGTGGAGTTCAACTGCACAAATGACATAGAACTGACAAGAAAAGACAGGGGGTTTGGAGGTCACAGACTGCATAGGTCTCGCTTAGGGTTTTTGCTTTGTGATGAACCCTGGCACCAAAATGAATTAAATAACAGGCTTAAGGACTATTGAGAGAGGACTGAATGCAAATCAAAGATAAGTAGAAGTTTTCTTTCCTAAAAGGGGAATGATTTTCTCCTTCCCTTTCCCCCTTCCATATCTATGCCGGCAAGAGCTGCATGTTAAACGTGATTTCGCTGGCATTATGCTGGGCGCTTTCACCGCGCTTGTGGCTGCGATGGCCTATCTTGGCCTATGATTAATGACCTGCTAGGCAATTTGGAAGCCATAATAACTCCGCGGTCCACACACAAACTATATAGTCGCATTCCTTTTGCGGATTTGCCAAGCTGTTACCAAGGGGCCCGCGTAGGAGCTGGATTGCTTGAGAGATAGTGAAGCATTTCTGCAAATGCCATTTGGGCCTTATCTTACTGAAAAGTGCGATGAGCAGCGGGCTCATTTACAAAATCCAAAGCGCAGATCTCAGGGCTTTTTAAAAAATTTTTTTTCAGCCCAGATTAAGGAAAACAAAAAACCAAAAATTGCTCCAAAAAAAAAAAAAAGCCTGGTAAAAACTGATCTCTAGGTTCTGAGTGATTACATGGACAGCAGACAGCAGTGTTCCCAAATCTTGAATCGGATTCATCAGAGCCTAATGCTGATAATGCCCTCCAAAAGCAAAAAGTGGATTTTTGAAAACTCTAGGTGGAAACAAAGGCTCCTCTTCCGGGTGTGCTGTTTCGAAGTGTTTGCACGTGTCGAAACGGTAAACCTGTGTGTGGGAGTGAAAGTGTATAAGGCTGGTCGTGCGTTCAGCCACTGCCTTGCACTGTGACCCTGGATACATTTCTTCTCCTCTCTGGGCTGCAATTTTCTCATGAGTTCAATGAGAAGGTTGGGTTTAGCAAACAAGCCAGTAGGCTTTTTCTGGCTCTAATTTTTATTCATGTAGCAGATATTTACTGAGTGCCCACCATGTACTTGGCACTCTTCCAGGCTCTTGAGTTATTTAGGGAAGAAAGAAGACAAAGATCCCTATACCCAAGAAGCTTACATTCTAAAGGGGTGGGACAATCATTAACAATAAAGATAATTAATAAGTAAATTGTATATGTAGAAGATAATGAATACTATGGAAAAGGAAAAATTAGGACAGAGAAAGGGGGAACAGGATCATCATGAGGTGGGCATTGGAGGTAGACTGCACTATGAAATATGGTGGTCAGGGTAGGCCTTGGCAAGAAAGTGGAATTTGGCCGTGATCTTCAGGAGATGAGAGAGTCAGTCAAGCATATATCCAAGGGGGAAAGCATTCTGGCAGAAAGAATATTCTAGAACAAAGTCCTTAACAGTCTAAGAGTCTACTGATGCTGTCATTTTCTTTAAGATTGACTGGCTTTCAGTTACTTAGCTAGCTGGTGACAGCTTTATCGCCAAGCTCCGTGTTTTTCAGCTTTGGCTGCATGTTGAAAGTACCTTGGGAACTAGAAAAATACAGAGGCCTGGGTCCCACTTCCAGACATTCTGAGTTAATTTGTCTGGGGTGTATCCTGGACATCAAGAGTTTATGAAGCTCCCCAGGTGTCAAGGTCAAGAACCACGGATCTAGAGCAAGCAGGTCAACTCCACCACAACCTTTCCAGGGCTGTCATTGAGGAAAGCCATCTTACAATTCACAGTGTCAGAACAATTGTCACTCAGTGCACAGGCAATATCTCATTAAAAGTCTTCTATGCACAGGAGAGCGAGCCATCCAAAGAAGAGTGGGATAGTCCATGCCTTTGGGGAGTTCACAGAGTATGGAGAAGACAGATGGAAAAACGATTCTTCAGACGCTGAGTTTGGTACAGAATAATAGAGCCTGTTGTATAATGCTGAAGATCAGTTTTTTTCAAACACAATTCATTCAATTATGACTTCATTACATTTGCCATATCCATGTAAAATTGACTCATGCCTTTAATTTAAATTTTTACTTTATCATAGTCTTAATTGATAACATCTGTGAAATCCCTTGTTTGATGTGCTAATTATATATATATTATAGGTCGGTGTAAATGAATCATCTCACTAAAAAAAAAATAGCTGCACAAAGTTTCAAAGTATGCATCTACATCCTAAAGACAGATATTGTTTGTCAGTGTTGCCTGAGTATCCATGCAAATACTCCCCTTAGCACATAACTTTGTCATACATTGATGAGTTTGTCTCTAGGATAGATACTGAAAAGTAAAATTGCTGTGTTATAGGGCATTAGCATTTTTAACTTTAATATATACTGCCAAACTGGCCTCCAAAATAACCTAACCAACTCACACCAGGCTGTAGGGTCATGTACCATTTCTCAGTTGTGTCTTTCATGCAGTGCCACTGTCTATAGGTGACACACTCATTGAAATCTTCTCACCTACTATAGTAGGGATTTATTCATCCAGATCTAGCCATGTTCTCATTTGCAGCACAGAGGAGTTTGCTAGAGGTGGTTGGAAACAGTGTGGAATTATCTAGCCCAGGCAGAGATGGTACTCGTGATCTGAGCACTGTGCCTTGGCCAACTGAGCTAAGCAGTGGTCCAGCATCTTAAGAGTTAAGGACTGAAAATCACAGTAACCATGACACCTTCTTGGCACATACGTGTTGCACTAATTAAGATATAAGATGTTAGGATATAGAACAGAGACCCAAAATAATAGTGGCTAAAATAAGCTTAGAAAATGATTTCTCTCACATAACTGTCGAGTATAATAAGTTTGGGGATGGTACTGAAGAGTCACTTCTCTTAAGGTGTTGTCCTGATTCATCTGGCCCAAGATAGTGCATGGCCACATCCACCTTCCAACCAAGGTGAAGAAGAGGGTGTACCCAGAAGCCACATTCAATCTGCTGATACACAGAGTTTAGTCACATGGCCACATCTATCTACAAAGGGATCTGAGAAATTTTTTTTGATAACCATACACTTGGCTGAAAAAATCAGTGGTTCTACTATTGTGAAAGGCAATGTGAGAGCAAAGATTGGTGGACAATAGCAATCTTGCTGCATATGTCAAAAGAGCCATTACATGTACGTTTTTACAACGCATTTTCATATATGTGGTCTCATTTTACTCTCACATAACCCTGTGAATTAGAAAATCAAAGAGGGGAGAACTCAAGAACGAACAGAATGGATGGTTCAGAAAATCACACTATAAGCAGCCATGATCAACTGCTACACCTAACTCAGAAGCCTCATTGGGTCCTTAATGAAACACACACCTATTAGCCAAATAGTTGCTAATGCAGGAAAAGATAATATTTCTGAAAGTGGTGGAGAGCTTTCTTTTTAGGATGCAGAAATGAAAGCTAGTTGGAAATAACTATATAAGGAGGAGAGGTGGAAGATTCAGGGATCAGGATTTGAGGCTCTCAGCAGACCGACAGGACCACAGGGATGGATGGCATTTTGAAGAAATGCACTGATTTTATTCTGAAATTCGTGGCGGGTAGAGGGGCTGAGCAGAACCTACTGGAGATCCCTCCTGGGCAGCAACAGTGGCTTTCTGTACCTCTTGAGGTGGATTCTCGGTAAAGGGGCCACCATTGTTCCCCTCCCTGTGTCCAAGCCCCTTTACCACGTGACTTTGCCATCTTCCCATCAAAAGATGGATTTTATTTCCCCGGTTTGAATCTGGACTGGTCTTGTGACTTTTTTGGCTAATAGAATATGGCAAAAATGCCTCGCCAATTCCAACTCTAGATCTTAAAAGGCTTTGTGTGTTTCTGCCCCGTGTGCCTCTGGAACTCTGTCCTTTTGCCATCCGAAGTAAACCCAGCAAGGCTTCTGGAGGTAAGAGACCCAGTGATGCATCAGAAGTAAACCAGGAAGGCTTCTGGAGGATAAGAGACCCAAGGCTTCTGGAGGATAAGTAAACCAGGCACGGCTTCTGGAGGATAAGAGACCCAGTGATGCAGGGAGTCAGCTAATTCCTAGCTGACTCAGCAGCTGACTGCACATGCATGAATGAGTCCGCCAGGACTAGAAGAACTGCTCAGCTGAGCCCAGCCCAGATTGCTGACCATATAATCATTAGCTAAATAAATAGCTGTTGTTTTAACCCACTACACATTGTGCTGGTTTTATTTTTCAGGCAGTATATATATATATATATATATATATATATATATATATATATATATATATATATATATACATATATATATATTATGCTTAGCTCAGTATCTGGCCATAGTAAGCCCTCAATGATGACCTATAGTTAGGTATTTAAAAGCATTTCTCTAAAGTGCAAAGCTCTAATTAATACCAATTATTAAAATAGCATTGTATTTTGGGTTTGATGGGACCATGTGCTCTCTGAGGCCACAGCAATTTCTCTGGGTTTTTTCCTAACTGAACATCACCCAGGTTTGACCATCAATTCTGAGTCAACCTTAAAGTCAGAGCTACTCTCTTGGTTGGAGATTGGCCGCATAGGAGGACGAAAGGTCCTGCCACAAAGTCCTGAATGTTCAAATCCTGGGGAGGGGGAGGGCCGTCGGCTCATCGTAGGCTCTGCGAGGTCTCAGGGTCTCTAACAGGTCCCTCATTAGTTCCTCCTTGTCTGCACACTTTGTGACCTGCACGGCCTCCATCAGTCTGGGGTTATTCCAAGTTACCACGTGGCTGGCTTCTCTAGACCTCTTTCAGCATGAGCAGCTCAAGGCAAGACAAGCTATCTATCAACGTGTTCTCCAGGGTGCCCTCTAATCAGCCTTGAAAACATTTGCCTGGCTCCCTCTGCTGATACCACTGGGGATGGCTCATTTGTAAACTTGGCCATTTAGCTTCCATCTCCAGCCCTTCTCCATCTCACCCTCACTTCTTTCTCACTCAGACAAGGGCTGGTCCATGTGCAGGGTTCAGGGATGCTGCTGTACCAACAACCCTCTCTGAGGGAAGTCACTTTACACAGAAATCTTGATGCTTTCTAGCCATGTAAATTTGACCACAGCTATTTAGATCAGGGATCAGTGCTGCCCCCAAGGGAAGCTATCTGTAGGTAGTCTAAGAAGTAGCATGGCTTAAGATTTCTGACCAGCAAGGGAGCTCTATGCCTTATGGTGACCCCAGCACCCAGAGAACTCTTAACTCCTGAGGAGGTTAGACTGGAGACACCCGAAAAGAAATATGGACAATGAAGTGGCACCAGCCAAGGGAAAGCCGTAAACAGAAGCCACTAGGAAGCAGCAACTAAGAGACAGAGGGAAGTCCTGTCCTGAGAGAAGTAGAGTAGAAGTAGGCAGAAGGGGAGTGAGTCTTGAATACAGAGGAGCTGTGAGTAGGACCATATAAGGAGACTGTAAGTCACGTGGCTTTTGAGTAGCCAGAAACTTTTCAAAGCATCCCGAAGAGTAATCTAGAGTCATCTAGAGTCTGTTATTTTGTTCTTAGGTGGCACGCAACAAAAACGAACTCTGGTAACTTGAAGAAACAGGAAGTGTGTTGGAAAGATGTGGGAAGGCTTTTAGAACTAAAGAGTCGCTAAAGACATAGGCTTTGTGAAGAGCACGAGGCAGAGGTCTCCTGAAACCCAGGAATCAAGACCCTCTTGAGTTTTAACTCTACAATAAGTCAAGTTCAACTCCAACTTCACTCTGCCTAAGAGTTAAAATCACTGAGAGAGTCTGAATGCCTCAGCTGGACCTGCCTATGGTTGGAGAATTGTAGAAAATCTTATTTGACAGAAATTAGGCTTCTTTAACTAAAATACAGGGTACTGAATGATGGCAGGGCCAATGAAATAGTCATTTTGTCCTCTGAGGGCTGGCTCTGTGGCTGCTGACACTGACTGCTGAGTTTTCATCTTTTCATTTGCAACCTCCTGTCACCTGAGATTACCTGAGCCTGTTTCACAGAAGTGGTACTCCTTTATCTTCTCCAGTTTTGCAAATCTTACCCATTCTGAAATGGTATTTTCTCTTTTGTTTATTGGTCAGTTCCATTCCTCAGGGGTTTTACCATCTTATATTCCCACTAGCAATGTATGAGTTATCTAGTGTCTTCACACCCCTACCATCATTTTTTGTTGTAACAATTTTTAATTTTAGTCATTCTTATAGGTCTGTAGTGATATCTGCTTATGGTTTTAATATGCGTTTTTCTGATGGCTAATGATTGATTGATTACTGGTAAATTTGGAAAGTTTCTTACATATTATACATTGCTGTCTTTTGTTGGGTATATAGTTTGCAAATATTTTCTCCCAGGCTGCGGCTCGTCTTTTGATCCTTTTCACATGGGCTTTCATAGAGTAGAAATTCCTCAGTTTCTAATTTTGTTGCTGTTTGATTTATCAACTTTTCCTTCTATGGATCACACTTTTGGTGTCAAGTCTAAGAATTCTTTGCCTAGTCCTAGGTTGCAAAGATTTTCTCTTATCTTTATTTCTAAAAGTTTCATAGTTTTACATTTTATGCTTACATTTATGATCTATTTTGAGTTAATTTTTATATAAAGTGTGAGGTTTAGGTTAAGGTTCATTTTTATGACTATGGATGTCCAGTTGCTCTAGCACTGTTTGTTGAAAAGGCAGTCTTTCTTCCATTGTGTTGTTTTTACACCTTTGTCACGTGGGACTATTTTGAGGTTCTTTCTTCTGTTCCATTACTCTATGTATTGATCTCTCCATCAGTACCACACTATCTTGATTACTATTATATGTATATAGTAAAACTTAACATTGGGTAGAGTGGTTCTTCCCACTTTATTCTTCTTTGTCAAGATGATTTTAGCTATCCTAGAATTCAGAGTCATGGTTGATCGTTTTTCTGTTCAGCACTTCAAAAATGTTGTGCCACTTCCTTCTGACCTCCACTGTTACAGATGATAAGTCCATTGTCAGTCAAATTGGTATTTCCCTATAGGTACCGTGTATGTTCAAGATTTTATATTTGTGTTTAGTTTTCAAAGGTTATATTGTGTCTTGGCATGGATTTCTTTGGGATTGTTCTCTTTGGGTTTCACTCAGCTTCTTAGATCCATAGATTTGTGTCCTTTGCTAAATTTGGGACATTTTCAGAGATTATTTCTTCAAATCCCCTTTAAAACCCCTCTTTTTCTCCTCTCTTTCTGATATGAATATTGGATCTTTTGTTATTGTTTCACAGGTCCCTGAGGCTCGGCTCAGTTTTTTTTCAGTCTATTTTTATTTTGTTGATATAATTTTTGATGTGATCATAAACAGCAATGGTTTTGTAAAATTTCTATTTCTATTTGTTCATTGCTAATATATCAAAATACAATTGACTTTTGTATGTTGATTTTATATTCTACAACCTATTAGTTCTAGTTTATTGTAGCTTTGTTGTAGATACTGTCTGATTTTCCACATTGACAATTATGTCATCTACAAATGCAGATTTACATTATCCTTTCCAATTTAGATGCTCTTTTTTTCTTGCCTTATTGCACTTGCTAGAACCTCCAGTACAGTGTTGAATAGAATGCCCTTTTCTTCTGATCTTAGCAGAAAAGCATCTAGTTTTTCCCCATTAAGTATGACATTAGCTGTAAGTGTTTCATAGATGCCATTTACCAAGTTTAGGAACTTCCTTCTAGTCCTAATTTTCCAAGGGTTTTTCTTTTTTAAATCAGGAATGAATGTTAAATTTTGCAAAACACTTTTTTTTGTTATCTATTGACATTATCATAAGTTTTTTCTGTATTAGTCTATTAATATGGTGAATTACACTGATGGATTTTAAAATATTGAGCTAACTTTGCATTTCTGGGATAAATTCCACTTGGTCATGATCTATTGATAAATTTGTTTTTGAAAGAAATTTCCACCAAGTTCAGAATTCTGGGTTAGCAGGGTTTGTTTTTTTTTTTCCTTTCCCTTTTAGTACTATAAGGATGTTAGTCCATTATCTTCTCATTTATTTTCTTTTCTGATGAGTTTTCTGATGTAATCCTTATGCTTGTTTCTCTGTATGTAATGTGTCTTTTTCCCCTCTGTTTGATTTGGTGTAGGGAGAGATTTTGTTTCCTTATCCTTTCCAGCTTCTAGAATTTGCCTTCATTCCTTGGCTCATGGCCTCTTTTTTTTTTTTTTTTTTTTAAGATTTATTTATTTATTTATTTGGCTGTGTTGGGTCTTCGTTGCTGCGCACGGGCCTTCTCTAGTTACAGCGAGCGGGGGTTACTCTTAGTTGTGGTGTGGAGGCTTCTCATTGCGGTGCTTCTCTTGTTGCTCTTGTTGTGGAGCATGGACTCTAGGCGCACAGGCTTCAGTAGCTGCAGCACATGGGCTCGTATATGTGGCTCGCGGGCTCTAGAGCGCAGGCTCAGTAGTGGTGCCACACGGGCTTAGTTGCTCCGCAACGTGTGGGATCATCCTGGACCAGGAATCGAACTGGTGTCCTCTGCATTGGCAGACAGATTCTTAACCACTGCGCCACCAAGGAAGTCCCATGGCCTCTTATTTCATCTTCAAAGCGCATCACCCAACTTCTGCTTCTGTTGTCATATCATCTTCTCTGATTCTGACCCCCCTTCTGATCTAGATAATCCAATAAATCTCTCATCTCAAGATATTAATTTAAGCATATCTGAAAAAGCCCTTTTGTCACAGGAGGAAACATATTCACAGGGTTCCAGGGATTAGGATGTGAACATCTTTGAGGGGGAGATTGTTCAGCCTACCACAGGGGCAGATGAGAAAAAAGTGGTAGAATGAGGAAATAGAAGGGCTGAATGCAAAAATCTGGGGCACATGAATGGCAGAAAGAGATAGGAAATACCTGGATAATAAGTGTTTCTCAGAAGTCAATGGATCAAGAAATTTCTAAAAGGAGGAATTAAAACATTCTAACAATCTTCCCTGCCTCAGACCCTGTAAGCCTGCCAATCACTAGGTTTACCTTGTTTCTGACCTATAAAAGGAACAAAAACACCAAATGGCATATGATTCAATCATGCAGGACCTATTTACCAGTTCCTGATATATTAGCTCTCCAGGCCTTCCCTAATCAGCTCTAACCTCCTGACTTGACTCTCAGATCTAAATCCAGACATGATATTCAGGAATGTGGCCCTTGACCTTCCTTTCAGAATTCAGGTTGACTTGCCCTCCGGTTTCATTCTCTTTCAATGTGGTAGCAGAGAGTAACAGCAGCCTTCAAGATCCCTAGGGACGTTCAACTTCTAAAATTAGTTCTTCCTTCCCTCAGGCCCCTTGAGTAGACGTGGAGGCATGGGTTCCAGAGGTGTCACTTGATCTTTAAAATGTAGAAGCACCCAGAAGAAGGCTCTTCTCTGTTACTTTGAGGCCATGTGCTTCATCTCTGGTGCAATGAATTGGCCAGCGTTTGTCTGTGCCTAGGTTATCTAGCCTCCATCTAGGTGAAGAGTAGGATACTCTGAATTGCAATAATTGCAGGACCACATGGAATAGGGAGCTAGTTCCCCTAAGAAGAGGGGGTTAGTATAACTACAAGAAGGAAAGGAAGGATGCTGGGCAGGCAACAAAGCAGATGTCCACTATACTGGGGATAGGCTACTAACTTTTCTACAAAGGAGACAACAGAATTCATGTAGCATCATCAAGAACTCTACACATAGATAATGTATATCAGAGAGGTCAAATAATGATTATGCCTTTAATCACACCACCTACAAAGAGTACATTTCATTCTCTAGTACCTGGTACTGATGTATAAATGCTATGAAAATAATATATGTTTGTAGCCCCTAGCACAGTGCTTGGCACATAGGAGGGACTCAGTGAACACTTGTTGAATGAGTGAATGCATAAACGAACATACTGCAGACAGATATGTCAGCCCTTAATCTATAGGTGCTTTCAGGAGGCAGTGCTGATTTTTTTTAAATGAAGAATTTATTTTGTGGACCTATGTCTAGCAGTAAATATCAAAATTTTTGACTTCTGAGCCAGCATTTTAGAAACTCTACTTTATCCTCACACACTGGCGTTGGTAACCAAGAACATCTGAAAGCTTTTGTATAATCTGATTAAGAGCTGAATAAGAAGAGGCAAGGGGTTAACGATCAGTGGTTTAACACCACATTTACCTAAGCTGAAGGGTTTTTCTAAAGATCTTTTAAAAAAACCTTTGTGAAGTATGTAATATGAGGGCTGGGCTTGAAGCCCAAAGTTAACACATCCACCATCCTTCCTGCCCATTCTTGTCACTCTCAATGGTTAGAATTCTTCTACACCTAAGCTCTGAGACAATCCTCCTCCATTTTCTTCTGGGGCAGAATTAATTCCCTGGTTTTATAGCGCCACCAGGAATCTGTAAGCTTTTACTCTGAGTGACTGTGTTAGTTATAACATGCATTCTCAAGGGAGGCGACATCACTCTTAAACAGGCAAAAATTGGGGAAAAATTTCCTTAGGATGGGGAAATCTTAGACATTACAATGATTTGCAGCCCTTCAAAGGACCACAGTACATAAATAGATATACAGCATATCTCTGATAATTTCATTGGGGCCAATGAGGCAAAAACAATCTTAAAAGGCTCCTTTAGTGGAGCAATAATAATACTTCTTTAAGGGTTGGGAAACACTGGGTTATAAGGAAGTACTTAAAAACACATGAACGCTGTTCCTTTTCTCATCCCACAACGCCCTCAAGAAAAGGATATCGCATCGGGAGTTAGGAGACTTGAGTTCTAACTTTCATATCTACCACCAATGAGCAAACGCCTTCATTTATTTATTCATCAAATATTCATTGAGTACCTTCTATGTTCTCATAGAGTTTATGTTTGGGAAAGGAGCAGATAATAAATAAGATCCAAATATCTATAAATAATGATGATGATGATAAACGTAATAGATGTCTATGGTAAATTATAATTAATTATAAAAAATTATAATACATGCTATAAAGGATTTTTAAAAGAACAACAGGAAGTTAAGCTGGTAGAATGTGAACAGAGATGGTCTTCCTGAGACAGCGACATATGAGCTGAGTCTTGAGTGGTGAGAGGATCCAGCCCCATGAAGATCTGGGGCAGAGTTTCCAGGCAGAGAGAAGAGCAAAGATGAAAGTCTCGAGGCAGGGGTGAGTTTGCCCTGTACAAAGGATGGAAAGATGCAGCTGGAATGAGCTGAGTTGGGAGGTCAGAGGTAGAAAGTGAGGCAGGAGGTGGGCCAGGCCAGATCATGCAGGGCCATACAGGCTCTTTTGACATATGCTCTGTGACTTTGGGCAAGTCGCTCAATTTCTGTCAAATGGTGAGTGTGGGGTGTAGGGGTGGAGCAGCTGAATGGCTGTCCGTTCTAGAATGCTAAGTTGAGCCTCATCTAGCCTAGGACCTGGGAGAGGTGCCCCAAATCTCTACAGGGAGGCAAGTAAGGCAGCAAATAAAACTTAGACACCTCCAAGGATGCTCCCCCACTGGGCTGGGGCAAAGTCACGTTTCACCTAGAAAGCAGGGAGTGGGAAGAAACTTAGGGCTGGGATGCCGCATTCCTCCGGAAGCAGAACCTGCCCTCCTTCCATTTTCCATTTTTGAGGTGCACAGACTGTGTTTTTCTCGCTCTGCCAATCTGCTTCTCGTGTTACTTTGGAGCTGCATAGTGAGGAAAAGCACAGGACTGTGGGCCAGGGGCCTTGAGCTCTGGAGCCCCATCTGTTCTTAAATAACTCTGTGACATGAGCAAGTCCATTCCCGGTTCTGGGCCTCCAGACCCTCATCTGGGGACCATGATTAAGATTCCTTCTAGAACAGACTCTCTGATTCTATTATTTTTCCTTTCCACCAGAGGTGGGGAGGAGCGTAAACCATGCATGCAAGTGCACCCAAACTCTCCTAAAATAATAAAGCAATTTCCTTTGAAATGGTTGAGAAGGAAAGTTGGGAGGCCTTTGCAGAAAATGATGAAACCCAGTCCCAGCTGAATATTAAGTTAGAGAGAGGTCTGCAAGCGGGCTGGGGGGCAGAGAGACGGGGGAGATGCCAGGGTCGGGGAGAGAGAAATTTTAATTGCGATTGTTTGGCCTGCTGATCCTAGGGAAATGACAAGGAGCCCTCAAGCAGCCTCAAACACGGATATTTGAAAAGCAGAGACGGCTGGGGGATGGTTTGGCTGCTCCCTCCCCTCTGAGGCTGTTTGAGGAGCGTCTGCAGCGCTGACAAGCACGGGTTTTGGAGGCCATTGAAAAGTTTTGGGCCTAAATAGGGTAGGCAGCTTGGCTTAAGTGTTGCTATGGAATACCTGGCAACCGGCAACAATAGGCCTTTTAGTGAATCCAGGGCAAACAGTGACCGTGGTAATGGGGCGGGCTTAAGGGTCTCCTTGCCTGGCTGGGCCCCTCCTCTCCTCACACAGAGGCCTGGGCACTGGGCTATGTTCCGGAAATTCCCTGCACAAAGCCCCATTCAGCGGGAGGAGGGTCAATGCGTGTGCTTTTGGAGGGGGTGGTGGTGAGACTGGGGGGGAGGGAGGGGGGAGGGGGTCCAGGAGAAGGAGCTTTACTGCCAAAAAAAAAAAAAAAAAAACCCTCTCAAGTCTCTTTCTTCTCGCAAAGACTAAAAGAGGCACAGAAAGTGCTAAGTTTGTAAAAGAGGCTGAAAAGGTTCAGAAAAGTAGCATAAAGGGGCTAGGGAACGCCCCGTGAATTTTGAACAGAGAGCAGAAAAGGGACCCTAAAAAGCAATTAGTGACGCTTCTGGTAGATGAAGAGGCAGCTCGCTTGGGGTGGGGAGCTGAGGGCCCGGAGGTAGGTGCGCGCGCGGCGGGTGAGAGGTGGGGGGTGATGGGAGCAGGTGAGGGGAAGGGGTGAGGCCAGGGGTGGGTGAGGGGAAGGGGAGGCCAGTGAGGAGTGGAGGGGGGGAAAGTGGACGTCCCTCCGCCCAGCCAGTCCCCGCTCTAATCCCACGCCTTCAAGCCGCTCTCTACTGGGGCCATGGGGCTCAGATTCGGTCCCCTGGTTCAGGCAGCCCTCAGAAGGCAGTGGAGCCTGAGACGGGGACCGGCCTCCAGCCCCTTGGTCTGTGATGACCATGAAGGAATCCTCAAGCCTCTGAGAGAGTGGCGACTGCCGTCTCTCCGCAGCTGAGTAATGGCAGGATGCTGGAGAGCTGGGTGTCTGCCTGAGTTCCTGCGGGAGGCTCCTATGACAGCCCGCGGAGCGAGGCAAAGCAGCCAACAAATTAGCGCTCTACAAATCCCACGTGCCCGCGCTGCCTAACATCCGTGCTCAAACACCCCACTCAGCCTCTCTAAAGATAATAATTTTATATTTCCAGCAGAATGTGCACAGTGACAATTATCTGTATTCCTACTGTGTCGCAGCATCAACCGGTAATCAAGAGAATTATGTTCCAGTTGAAAGCAGATTTAAATAAACAGACCCTAAATGGGAGCCAATAATAGATGTACCAAAATAGTCCAGGCGAGAAAGCAGCCGTTTCAATACAGGGCCGTTTAGTCGGGAAGGTGTGAGGCATCCAGACCCCAGGGTTTACAGCTCCCAGTCTGCAGCTCAGCCAGGCTGATTCTTCCTCGAGATCTCCTGGGGTTCTGACCAGAGTGCTATCCTAAGCTGCTTCTTCCCTCTCTCCCTCCCTCCTTCCCTCCCTTTCTCTCTCTTCTTTACTTCAATAAACATTCATCATTCGTTATCAGCTAGGTACACTGAGGCACCCTTATCCAAATTAATAAATACTGCCTTTCTTGATTTTTGTGACCCTCTGCTCAAGGTTCACATTGCATCTTGTTGGCTCCTGTATGGGGCAGGGGAGGAGGGTGTTAGCTCTTCAGGGAAAATCAAGCTGTTGTTTCTATAAGAAGGGAGAATGGAGTGCTGAAGTGGCCAAATAATGGAGGTCCAGGATACAGTCATTCAACTATCGCATATTTATTGAGGTTATTCTGTGTGCCAAGCACTGTTCTAGGTCCTGGGAATTCAAAGATCAAAGTGTAGGTCTCTCTTCTCAAAACCTTCCGACCTTGCAAGGGAAAGATAACTGGGCAGCTGAACGTGCCATATACCTTGGGGGCACCAGAGAAGGACCCTGCCAGAGTGAGACGGAGGGGACTTGAAGGATGAGTAACAAAGAGAATTTTACTGGGCAGAAAGCTAGCGGAGAGCATTCCCAGCAGAGGGAAGCGCACATACGTTGGCATAGAAACAAGAGAAGAGTTGGTGTGTTCAGGACCCTGCAAGTCCTGCAGCTTCTAATGGCTTCAGGCTATGGAAGTCAGAGAGGGAAGGCAGTCAAGAGGGCTGGCAGGGGAGGTGCTGGAGAATTAATTGGTGACAACATAAAGGGCTTTGCTGATGTGTCTACTCTTGAGGTTGGGATGATGAGCCTCATTTCTGTTGCCTCCATGTTTCCCTGCAAGGGGTCCTCTATTAGCATTACTCTCCCAGCTTTCCTGCCTTTTCACTCACTCCTGTCCGCGAGCAGGGAGTTCGGCTCCATTTCTCTTCTATCCTGTATAGAGCAGCCTTTCTGATGTATTCTTGGACACTTGTAAAAGAAGTCTGTCCTTATAGGGAGAGACCTGTCTGTGGGTGTCCAGCTGTTAGGCAGTCTAATTCTGGGGTGTAAGATTAGGAAGCTATTGTTTCCCTAAACTAAGCCTGGTTTTGACTGTATTTTCATTAATAAAGCTGACATTTTGAGTTCTGTCTGTCTCTGGCTCCTCTCAAGTGAGTCCTATTATTTAAATCCTTGAAATGTCAAGGCAAACTAAGGTGGTTAGGAAGGGGACCATTGGAGGAGGGTGAGCATGGGAACAAATGGCATGATAAGGTTTTTATGGTAAAAGTGTCACTTTGGCATTTGGACAGAGGATGGATTGGAGAGGGTAAGGAGATTTAGAAGGAAAGAGATGATGAAGATTTCTGTTTTTGAAACTGAACTAAAATTTTTTTATTTAATGATTATATTTTCTAGGCTGATGTTTTCATATTTTGGGGAAATTTAATTTCAAAAGACATGAATATTGTCTCATGTTTTACTCTAATGAAAATATTTAAAATTATAAACTATGATGCTTAATTTTAAATTTGTAATATAATTCAGTATTAGAGAAAAGATAGCTAAGATGAAAGGCCTGACAATCTTGAACTGGGTTCTTTATACATGGCATAAGAGTTGTTTGTACACAGTGGAGAGAGGATGCGTGTAGTCTACATGATATTGTCATTTGTTAATCCACATAGAAAGACAGGAGATGATGGAGATCTTAACTAGGAAAGCAGTGGTAGTGGAGGATCTGAGTGGAGAAGGAGAAGGGATGTGGAGGGAGAGATATTCTGAAGACAGAATTAATAGTTGGGGGCTGATTGGATGAGAGGGTAAGGAAGAAGCTGGGTTTCTGGTTAGTCAACTGGAGTCTCATTTGCTGGGATAAGGAGTAAGGATGAAGTGCAGGGGCCGAGGAGCATAATAGTCAGCTCATTTTATGACATACTGACCTCCAGGGCACAGAAAAGTCTATTAGGCAGTAAGAGATGCAGGCCCAGAGCGCTAAGAAAAATCACCTGGCTGGATTTATAAATGCGCCTAGAAATAATTATGGAAGCACAGGTATAAGAGAAGTTGCCAAGAGAGACGACGGTACAGAATGAGGCAAAGAGAAGCGTGTGGAGGCAAACCAACCTATAAGTCAAGGTTGACAAAAACATATTGAGTCCCTACTGAGAACTAGGGGGACTCATATTATACTTTCTTTCATTGGCACTTGATGTTACTTGAGAAGCTAAGCTATCACATAATGTACCTTCCACAAAGCTCACCAAATCACTTCCTTTTGCTTACTTAGAATTCAAGCTGCTGTGTTCTACGTACCCATCACTGCAACCATCTATCTGTATATCTCACACATATGTAGCATATATAAAAGCTAACATTTATTGAACATTATGATGTATTGTATCTGATACTTTGCTAAACTCTTTACACACATATATACAAGGTAGGTATTGTCAACTTTGTTTTACAAATGAGGAAATTGAGGCTCAGAGCAGTCTAGTAGTCCAAACTTTGAAACCAGGCCTGTCCGACTACAAAGCTCAATGCTCTGACCGTAGGTGAAGTGGCTTATCTTTATCAAAAAAGATATAACATGAATTGAAGTCTTTAGGAGCTTACTACCTGGCTATGGAGATTAAACATCCTCTTGAGGAAGGCTAATACTAGACATAAAGTTAGACAGTCAAGTTTGAATCCTGTAACTTGTTTATTGAACAATGTTAAGTGCTGTGAAACTCAATTTTCCTCATTGATAATATGAATGTGTAACACCTTATCCACAGGCATGCTTCTGTCTTCCACCCCGTGGAAAGCTATATTACAGAAAGTTCAGTGACCAAGGTGGACACCCATATTGCAGAAATGTTTCTTTTCTCTCTAACTTTAACAGAAAAAAAACACAAAAAACCCAAAACACAACAAACCAAGCTCTAAAACCTGCTGAAAATAGAAAAAGCATCAAGAAAACATCAGCAATATAGAACTACATTTATTTAAATATCGTAATAAAAGAAATAACATAATTGTGAAAAGGCTCTTGTTTATAAATATTAGAAAGAGAAATCTAACAAAGAAAATTATGTGACAATTTTTGTTTTGATAAGAGAGTTGGATGTTTTTTCTTGTAAGAAAATTATAATTGAGACCAAGAAGGTTAGACATTCTAGTTCCTGTTTAGTATTTTTTCCTGTTTGTATTTACTATTACTCTGTAGCTGTACATTACTGTAACTTAAAGCTCTCTGTCAGAATGAGAAAAGTAATCTGCTTCATTAATTTATCTGCTTAGGAGTACTTAAAGTCAAAGAAAATGAGATTAAATTATCTGTATTCAGAATTCTTTAAGAGTCATTCTGTCTTTATGGGAAAATGTTTCATCATTTCTTGTAATAAAAGTAAATAATAAAAAGTATCCATGTTCTTAATAATTGTATTTTCAGGACCACAGACAGCTCAGTTTATTTTCACCTCCTGTCCAAATATTTCATTTCATGGTCAAAAGTAAAATTACGCATGCATTCTACTTATACAATATTTATTTTCAAATTTATATTTTTACTCTAAAAGAAGAAGACTTGTTTGGGAATCCTAGGTATTTAGTGAATTTTGCCCACTTTTAATCATTTTGGGTATTCCATTCTCAATTTTAATTACTTACTTGATGTTACTTAACAATGAGTGATACAATTTACCAAAACCTATATTTTTCTCACATTCTTCCTTCAAAATGTCCTTGATACTTTAAAGCAAAATGTTCTCTAACTGAGGTTGAATGTGTGCTTAAAAAGGAGACATAGGGAAGAAGGGAGTCTGCAAAAGATTAAATTAGGATTACCTTCTCTTTCAAGTTGCATGTAGAGCAAGGAAGATGAAAGGTGTATAAATGCTACTTAAACTCACTTCTGTACTGGAGTTTCTCCATGAGTGTAAAGGGGAGGGACTCTTGGATGGAGAATTCAGGATGGGGTTAGGAAAAATGTGACTGGAGAAAGTCAAGAGGCAGTTGGAAGCAGATAGGAATAACTAGCAGTATCATTTAACCAGAACTCTTTCAGTTGCTGGGAAAGAAACTCAAATCCAATCCAAATAAAAGAAAAGTTATTGGATTTATCTGGAAAAGTAGAGGAGTATGCAGTTTCAAGAAGAGTTGTATCCAAGTGCTTAAATTACATATTATAGAACTCTTGTCCTCCCCATCTCTCAGGTTGGATTTTCTCAGCATTGGGTCCACTCTCAGGAAGGTTATTCCCTCATGCTAGCAAGGTGGCCACCACTAGCTCCAGGCCTACATTCTATCAGCATGGCAACTCCTGAAAAAGATTTCAGCAAAAAACCTGGCTTGTTTTCACTGACCAGTCACTGTGGTCAGGGGATGGGATACACTGATTGATTAAGCCTGGGTCATTGCTAGCTCCTGGAGCTACAGATTGAATCAGATCCAGAAGAACCACATGAACTAAGAGGAGGGGAGGAGAAGGTCCCCAAAAGAACCATAGGAGGAATGGATGATAGGCCGGCAAAAAACAACAGAGGTCTTGTATTCATTTGCTAGGGCTGTCATAACAAAGTACCACAAACTGAGTGGCTTAAATGTTGGAAATGTATTGTCTCAGTTCTGGAGACTAGAAACCTGAAATCAAGGTATCAGCAGGGTTGGTTCCTTCTGAGGGCTGTAAGAGGAGAAGCTGTTCCAGGTCTCTCTCCTTGGTTTGTAGATGGCTATCTTCATGTTCACCTGGCATTCTCCTTATATATCTGTCTGTGTCTAGATTTCCTCTTCTTATAAGAACACCATATTGGATTAGGGCACACTCTAATTATTTCATTTTATCTTGATTACCTCTCTTACAACCCTAACTCCAATGGTCACATTCTGAGGTATTGGGAGTGAGGACTCCAACATAGCTTTTCTGTGGGGTCACAGTTTAATTCATAACATGCCCCTATACTAGATATACTTTATTTCCTGGTCTACATAGTCTCTGCTCTTTTGATTTAACCCTTTGTTATAGGAAATGCCTTCCCACCCAAGGGTTTAGAAAGGATCAACTACATTTGCTGCCTCCATTGCTTCACCTCCCACTCATTTCTCAACCTCTGGCAATCCACCTTGTATCTGGTTAATTCTGTAGAAACTTTCATTAAAATCAACAATCCAAGTCATTTAGTAATATATCACCTCTCAGCTTCTTTGGTCCCGAAGCTTCAGCTGGCAGTTAAAAACACTTTCTCCCTTTAGACACACTTTTTCTTTACTTAGCACAACAGAGTCTCCTAGCTGTTTACCAAAAATTTGTTTCCTTTTCTTCTTGGCCGGATAGCTAGGCTACATTTCCCAGTCTCTTGCCATTAAGTGAGTCCTAGTGACTAAATTCTAGTCAATAGAATGTGAGTGGAAGTGACATATGCCATTTTTGAGGCAAAGCTTTAAGTGGGTATGTCCTTCCATGCTCTCTCTCTCTCTTTTTTAATAGATCTGAGTGTGATGGCTTATTTGCCACACACTAAAACTTCATTAGTTTATTCAATCATTTTTAGTCTGCTTCCTTGATTATAAAAGAAAAAAATTAATTTCAAC
Organism: Mesoplodon bidens; assembly: GCF_964165515.1. NCBI lineage: Eukaryota > Metazoa > Chordata > Mammalia > Artiodactyla > Ziphiidae > Mesoplodon > Mesoplodon bidens. The sequence goes on along the minus strand of NC_138167.1, from coordinate 76,338,542 downwards.
TCCATAGTGTTGTTGTGAGATTGAGATAATACATGTGTGGCAGGCTGAATAATGCCAACCACCTTCCACCCCCAAGATGTCCACATCTTAATCTTTATAACCTGTGAATATGTTGCCTTGCATGGAAAAAGGGACTTTCCAAAACAGATTAAGTTAAGGACCTGGAGGTAGGTTGTTTATTGGGGTGGAGCCAATGTAATCACAAAGAGGAAATAGGAGAATTGGAGAGAAAAAAGCAAAGTGAAAAGGGAAGCAGAGAGAAAGATTGGAAGATGATATGGTGTTGTCTTTGAATACAGTATGGGGCCATGAGCAAGGAATCCAAGTGGCCTCTAGAAGCTGGACAAGGCGAGGAGATGGATTCTCCACTACATCCTCCAGAAGGAGTTCAGCCCTGCCAATCAACCATGACTTTAGGGCCTCTGATCTCCAGAACTGTAAAATAATATCATTGTGGGGTTTTTTTAAACATCTTTATTGGAGTATAATTGCTTTACAATGTTGTGTTAGTTTCTGCTGTATAAAAAAGTGAATCAGCTATATGTATACATGTATCCCCATATCCCCTCCCTCTTGTGCCTCCCTCCCACCGTCCTTATCCTACCCCTCTAGGCGGTCACAAAGCACCAAGCTGATCTCCCTGTGCTATGTGGCTGCTTCCCACTAACTATCTATTTTACATTTGGTAGTGTATATATGTCCATGCCACTCTCTCACTTCGTCCCAGCTTACCCCTCCCCCTCCCTGTGACCTCAAGTCCATTCTCTACATCTGCGTCTTTATTCATGTCCTGCCCCTAGGTTCATCAGAACCAAGTTTTTTTAGATTCCGTATATATGTGTTAGCATATGGTATTTGTTTTTCTCTTTCTGACTTATTTCACTCTGTATGAGAGACTCTAGGTCCATCCACCTCACTACAAATAACTCAGTTTCGTTTCCTTTTATGGCTGAGTAATATTCCATTGTATATCTGTGCCACATCTTCTTTATCCATTTATCTGTTGATGGACACTTAGGTTGCTTCTGTGTCCTGGCTATTATAAATAGTGCTGCAGTGAGCACTGTGGTACATGTCTCTTTTTGAATAATGGTTTTCTCAGGGTATATGCCCAGTAGTGGGATTGCTGGGTCATATGGTAGTTCTATTTTTAGTTTTTTAAGGAACCTCCATGCTGTTCTCCATAGTGGCTGTACCAATTCACATTCCCACCAACAGTGCAAGAGGGTTCCCTTCTCTCCACACCCTCTCCAGCATTTATTGTTTGTAGATTTTTTGATGATGGCCATTCTGACCAGTGTGAGGTGATACCTCATTGTAGTTTTGATTTGCATTTCTCTAATGATTAGTGATGTTGAGCATCCTTTCATGTGTTTGTTGGCAATCTGTATATCTTCTTTGGAGAAGTGTCTATTTAAGTCTTCTGCCCATTTTTGGATTGGGTTGTTTGTTTTTTAGATATTGAGTTGCATGAACTGCTTGTATATTTTGGAGATTAATCCTTTGTCAGTTGCTGCATTTGCAAATATTTTCTCTCATTCTAAGGGTTGTCTTTTTGTCTTGTTTATGGTTTCCTTTGCTGTCATGCTCTCTTTTTTTTCCAGTCTATTGAATGAATGAAGACGATAGCAAAGCTTTAAGGGATAGTGGATCTGTGAGATTAAAATAATCTGAAGAACCTGTGTCCTCAAATGATCACCACGGCAGAGACCAAACCATAAACTAGGGACATTGACCCCAGACTGGCATATAAATGAGAAATAAAACTCTATAGTGTTTGAATCATTTATTTTTAGATGTATTTGTCACAGCCATGTAGCTTATTACCTTACCACTAACTAAAGTGGTGTAATGTCATAATCAAAGTCTAAAATATATGGTAATGACTTAGTGTTTTGTTGTCAGGTGGTGAGAAAATAGAGCTGCCTGAGACCAGAAATCCCTGGTGCTAAAAGAGAGTGCTTGATAAAACTATTGCCTGCAGCAATTGGAAGGCAGAAGAAATACCTTTGGAGCTTGTATCTCTAGATGAAGAATTTGGAAGAGCTGGATATTAGTGTGTGTAGGTTGATCCTGGGTATAATTGCAAAGAAAAGAAAGGGAACAGAGAGAGGGTCCAGAAATAGGGAATCTCATAGCAAAGAGTTATTTACTTCTGGACCCCAAATGGCAGGAAATAACAGAAAGATGTTAAATAACAAAAGACCCCAGAGATTTCTCAATTAACTAGAAGGACTTGGATTTGCAGCAGAATTCAGATTGTGTTGCCTTCTTAATCATGGCTATTGCTTGAGATAACCTCCAGTGAGCCAATACTAAATTGAGAGGAAGAAAGAGGTAGAAGGGGAGAAAATGAATAAGTAAAGCAGGATTAAAAACTCCTTTAGGGAAGAACTTTAGATTTGGTTATTGGCCCTTAGAACTGGCTAAAATCAAATAGATCCTAAAACGCATATTTAGGATCCAATCAAGGAGCTTCCTCCACTACCAGGTCAAGGATTTTGTCACTCCTAAAGACTAGAGGCTGCTAGTTTACCATTCTTCTCTGTCTTGAATGGAGGACATTTGTTGCAAGTTGCCTGTCCTCGTTTCACTGTTGTATACTGAGTATATTGTATGTGTGTGTATGATGTATATTGAGTGTATTGTATGTGTGTATATGAGTGGGGGGGAGATGTATGGGGTCAGATAACTTATGTCTTGTTTTAACTTGCTGCATCACAGGGAGCCACGTCAGGTCCAGATCTGATGAATAGGACTGCATATGACCCAGGAGATGGGATTTTGAGCTGGATGTGGCAGGTGGGTGAGGCTTTGGGTTGCCCTGCGAAGGGGCATGCATGTGTTTTATATTCGGAAGACCTATGATGATTGTTGTGTAAAGTTGTTACATTTACTTGCCAAGCATTTTTTTTGTTTGTTTTTACTGCAGGAATAAATATCTCCTGCTGATGTGATGATTAATCAGTTGGTCCTGTATTCCCCCCTGCAGAGGTGTACTCATGACCCGGGCTGTCCATCAGAATATGTCATCATCCTAGACCCAGTGGCTGATTCACGGTCAAGCACCTTCCCCAAACAAGCCCAATCATGTCTTTAATTAGGGATTTATATGAATACAGAGAGAGAGGTTTTCTTCTTTTGTGATATCCAGTGTTAAGAAAAATGTAGCATGGAGTTGTGGAGAGCCATCTTTACCGTCAAATAAAATGGGCCTACAAAGAACAAAGCCCAGACAGTGGCAGACAGAGGTGATAGATGCAGTGAGAGAGACAGAGTCCTAATGCTGTTATCTGGACACAGTCATGTCCGAAATTAGAGTCACCCTTTGGACTTCCCAGTTTGGATAACAAATAAATTCCCTCTTTGCCTTGACTAGTTCAGATGGGGTTTCATGACTAGCAACAGAGCACATCTTGAACTGACTTAGTATTGGGGTTGGAACTAGAAATCTGGTCTTCTGATCCCAATTCAGGGCTCTTTTCTTCATCCCATGATAGTTTATGAAATAGTTGTCACTTAAAAATAATAAAATACAAATTATGAAATGTGGTGGCAAAGACACTAGCCAGGCGTCAGACCAATATTTGCAGAGAAATGAAGACAGCCCTCTCCTAGGTGGGTAGAATTGTATGACCCTGGGAAGTTAATGGAAACTCTAACTACAGGGATGGTGCTAGGGTACTATGGTACTAGGGTACTATGGTACTAGGGTACCAGGGTACTAAGGTACTAGCTTCTTGCTGAACCTCATGGATAATTTTGGTTAAAATCTTATGAAGATGTTTGTAGGTTAGCTAAGAAGCATGAAGTCAGTAGGCAGGGCAGTGGAAGGGCCCTGTCCTGAGACTGATATAGTTTCCAGAGTTTAGATTCTATACCCAAGCTGCCCAAGTTCAATGGCAACTCCTCCACTTGCCAGATATTTAATTTGGGGAAATCAATTAATCTTTCTAAGACTCAGTTTCCTCATACATAAAATAGTACATTCCTCATTGGGTTGTAGTAAAGATTAAAAAGATATACTCCACGTAAAGCACTTAGCTCAGTTTTTTGCACATAGTAAGAACTCAGTTTGTATTTATTTTTATTAGTAGTAGGATCATTTTTGCTATTGGCTAGAGCAAACAATTGGATACGCCAATTGGGGTTCCAAGAACCTCAGCAGAGAGAAAGACAGAGCGACTGAAGCCCAAGGTGGATGAGAGAGGCCAGGGATGTCAGTCTGTGCAGGTCTGTGAAGGGAGAGACAAGATGAAGGGGTATTGGAGCAAAGGTGGCCTGTGAGAGGAGCCCTGATTAGGCAGGAACCTGGCTGGGAGCAGCGTGGGGAGAGTGTGGCCTCAGTGAGAGCACTGCTGCCCAGCATCCAGGGTGCAGATGAGGTCATCAACCAGGCCCTCTCCTCGGCAGGTTATCTCTTGGAGGGAGATCTGAGCAAGGCACTCCTGTGGCTGCCTGCCACACCTGGGAGCATTGTCCTGTGAGGGCTCCCTCCCTCTCAGTATCTCCAAGATACTTTAGCAACCAAGGCAAACAGGCAGCAACAGGGGTAGAGCCAGCCCTATTTCTTATCTTTCTGACCATTTCTTACCATCTCCCTAGTTGAAGCCAATATAAATCATCTTTATGCCCTTTTAATTTAATAATATAATAATTATTGTTGTTGTTATTATCTGCCTCCTAATTGATTTTTCTGCCTCCAACTTGGACCCTTGTTAGTCTATTCTCAGTAAAGATCTAGAGCTATCCTTTTGACACAAGTCAGATGATGATGTCCTTTAATCAAAACCCTGAAATGGCTTCCACTTCACTCGGAAAAGTCCTCAAGCTGGCCTGAGCCTGGCTCTTTCTGACCTCTCATTACCCTAGGCCCCCCTCCCTTACTCCTTTGCCCCCTGCCCACCCAGTTGCAGCCACCTTCGCTTCTGCGCTATTCCTTGACCAAGCCAGGCAAACACTGAGGCCAGACTTCTTGCTTCTCCCTCCGCCTGAAATGCAGCTTCACTCGCTCACCTCCCTCAGGACTTTGCTGAACAGCCACCTTTCAGTGAAGCCTCCCCAGATGACCCGATCTAAACTTGCAACTTCTCAGTCTCCAGAAAATCTTTTCTCGCTTTATTTTTCTCCATAGCACTTACCGCCATCAAACGTACAATATCTTTTTACTTATTTTGCCTAATGTCTATTTTTCCTACTAGAATAGGTAAGCTCTATAGGGACAGGGATTTGGGTCTATTTTGTCCATTACTGTGATTTTTGTTGAACGAATGAATAAATTCTGTGAAGAGCAGCAGGAGGGATGGATGTAAAAACCTGGGTCTCTCCTGGTGAAAGGAAAAAGCACAGGGTTTGGAGTCAGTGAGGCTCGTTTGGGTCTAGCTCTAACACTTAACTAATTGTCGGACTTTGGAAAAGTCATTTAACCTTTGTGCACCCCAGGTTCCACATCTGTGGGATATATCTAGCTAATTGTGAAAGCCAATGACTGTAAGATGACAGACAGCACAGTTACTTTTCTTATTATTTCTACGGCCTGAAAGACAGTGGCATGTGGTGGTCCTCACACTAAGGCGTGGAAGTCATTTAGGATTCCTCCAGTGACATGTGACACTTTGGATTGGTTATCGTTAATCAAAGGCTGGGTCCTCATGCTAGCCCTATACTCATTCACTCTGCCCCCTAAGCAAGGATCTGGGCCTTAGTTTCTTCATTTGTAAAAGGAGATGGTGATATCCACCACACCTACCTTGGAATTTGCAAGGATGAGGATGCAACGAAATAGTTTGTGAAATCCCTTTGAAAACAGGAAATGCCTACACAAACACAGATGGTTCATGGTGGTTGGTGACAAGGCTTCATGTGTCTGATCTAGAGTCCCCAGTTGGAGTGACAGAGGGCCTGAGAAGAGGAATCTTTACTGACAAAGTTTCCGCACCCTCATCTCTGTCAACCCAGCACCACCTCCAACTTAACCATACAGTAGGCTCTCCTTTGGTGCTTACTGGTTGTTTGAGAAGCACAGATTTCATTTATCCTTTGAATTTTCTTTTTTTCAATCTTTAGAAAATCTGTTAGACCTACCCTAATTTGGTGAGCCCTTGTATTCATGGCTGGGCTACCCTCTGATAATTTTTAAGTGGATACATTACGAAGGAGTAATCAGGATCAAGGAAAATCTTGCTTGAACTAATGCTATCTTGAGTTAGGTTTTCATGTTAGTCAGTGAATTCACACATAATTATAAAAAAGAATGTACTCTTCCATTCCTTTATTTACAAGCTATATAGTTTTATGGCTCTGATTAACTTTTGGATGCTTTTACCTTTGTTTGTAAAGAAGTCTATCCCTCTCACCATCACAGCTTGCTGTCCCAAATGGACATAAACAGGGCACTGTCATGTGTACATGAAAAAAAGATGACCTACATAGACGATGTTACAGTAGGGTATTAAAAGTACAATTTCAGCCATTTCTCCCAATTAAGGCGAACTCATCTGTGATTTCAGCTTCCCATTTGAAATAAAAGTCTGGCGGTAATTGGAGCACAGAGCTATTCACCACTGTACTTCAATCTGGAAATAATTGTCTTTGTTCAATTAGGAATCTGCATTTTCATGCCAATCTTCACAGATTATTTTGAATGGAGAATGCACTCTGATTAAGAGCTATCCCTCTTGGGAGGAAAAAAAAGCAGGTCCTCATCCTCTTGCTGGATTTAACATTTTTTCCCCTAGCAGACTGAGAAGGCTATCATACAAAGATTTTCTAGACTTATTTAATATGATAAAAATCTCCTACGGAATTCATACATAGTTTTTTTTTTTAATTTCAAGACCTCCTTGAGATGATTCTCTAGAGTTGGGCTTGACAAGGTATCAGTTTGTCTGAGTTCTTCAGTTAATTTGTCATATTATAATGACCAGGTTTTCCACAGAGCAATATCTGACCACCATTTATTTTTGCCATTTATAGGACCACTTACTCTCTTAGGTGCTTTTTAAATACAGAATCATATATAACTCATTAAAAAAAAACCTTGAAAATTAAGGATTGTTATCCCCATTTAACAGATGAGGACAATAAAGGTCAGAAGAGTTTATGTGATTTTTTTTCCCAAGGTCACTCAGTGACTTATTGGTAAAACCAAGAGTCAGCTGCAGGTCTGGCTTTAAAACCTCTAGCACTTTTTTCTGATTAATTTAATACAGCCAAAGGAAAATAGTAAGAAGCATTCCTGTTAAAATGATAAGATTCTAATAGATAGAACTATGAAAATGCCAACACAGCATATGTCTTTGCTATAAATCATCCTGCTCCAATAATTTTGAAAGCACCTATATCTAGCAGTTCTGGATGAAAATAAAAGGTCCAAAATTATGAAAACATATGAGCACAATGACAACTTTCTTAAACACTGTGAGTTACTATCCATATCATTACATAATTTAATACTTTCTCCAAGATGGATTCCTTTAGAAACTAGAACATGCCTTCTCCATTTTGGGATCCTTTCAACCAAACACAGTTATTAAGTGAGAAAATGAATGAATCACTCTCTCTCTCTTTTTTTCTTTACAGGGGAAAGTGCGAACGCAGTCCCGCACTACCACAAATTATGCAGTCGAGTTTACCACGTTTGGGGATATTGCAGGGTTCAGCACATCCCGAGTGCAATGAGTAAGTCTTGCCCTGGGAAAACCACCTTCGTGATCACGGTATCTCCCCTGCCAGGTAAGTATTGAATCACTCTCTTGATAACCCCAGGAGGTAGGCAGGGTATATGGAATACATATATTACAGATATATTTTGTGTGTGTGTTTAATATATACATACAAGTCAAAAAACCCCATAAGTATAAGAAGTAGAACTCTGGCCGAACCTTTCATTATCCCCTTTAGAAACATTATACAGGTATTGTAAATCTCCACCTTTGAAGCAAAGTAATGCCTTCTTTTTAACAATACTCTGGCAAACATACCCATAAGTGTTTCCCATTCTTCTCTGTCTTTGACCATGCCATTTCATAAGACAAGAAGAAGAAAAGACTTATTTAAGCACCTGGATGGAAAGCAATAGCTAATCCACTTTTTCTTTTTGAAAATATAGAGTTAGTATTTGTGAGAGTTTGGGTCAAATGGGACTCGTAAGCACAGGGGGCAATCACGTCTACATTTCATGCTGAATTTGGTTCTGGCTGTGGGGTGTTTGGGGCTGTGGGTTGGTGGGAGGAATGTAGCATGTTCTGTTTTTATCAGTCTGCTCCATAGGCTATGGCAGGTGTGGAGATTACTTTCCAATAATTCCTGGAAGCAATATTCCCCCACCTTCACAAGAACTTGCCATCTGGCTCTGCGGGCCAGAGATAATTCAGCTTCTAAATGAGCTCAGCTTCAGGTCCTCCTGAGCAAAAATTGATAAATGAGTGAGATTACACTGTTTTAGGGCAGTGTCAATAACACACCAGCATTTGGTCACTCAGGTGCCTTCAGAAAAGAAAGTAAAGCTTTTATTGAATTAACCTATCTCAAATTCAAGTGCATTATATAAGGGCTTTGGGGAAGGATTTGCCAAGCTTTATGAAGGCTACATAGAAAAACTAAAAATACATTTGCATAGTATGTAGATCTTTTGTATGCAAACTTTGGTCTCATAAAGTAAAATGCCAGAGTCAATTTTGGCCTTGTATACTCTAAAATGAATAATTTTACCCATGAAAATTTTCTTCCCAGGAAAAACGGTGGCTAAAGCTGAAAATTTACTAAGCTGCCTGGATAATAAGCTTTGTGACTTGAGAAAACGTAGGTGTAGCCATCAAGCAAAGAGAAGATACAAAGCTGTGACATGAACAATTTAGACCAGAAGACAAAACTTTGAGAAAAAGAGATCCTTTTCCTCTTGCTCTAATTATCTTAACCAGTTGTCAAAATGGTAAAACTGATCAGATAATACCTTAAGTCTCCATTTGATTTTGACCATGTGGGCATAACTATCTTGGGATGGTCGTTTTGTATAAATAGCATGAGGGTGAAGATAATTACAATTTGATGAGAAGAGAATGAGATACTTGGAATGCAAAGTATTCAGCATGGCCCGATTTCCCAGGGCCCCCTGAGATTATGTGTAGCAATGATAAGATGACATAATTAAATTAAGTGGCATGGCAATAAGTAAGAAAGTAAGCCCACAGACTCTGTCTCTTGGGAGAATGTCAGCTCAAACAGTTTTCTAAAGATGTCTTATTAAAAAGAGGGTGAATAAACTGGAGTTATCTCAGCTTTGGGAAATAAAACAGTTTTCTTGGGAAAACAGAGTTTTCTTCTCTGGAGGAAGCACTGGGAGAAGAAAACCTCTTTGAGAGAGCAAAGAGTATTTATCTCTGAAATAAAAAAAAATGCAGAATTGGATAGGTGGAAAGTGAGGGGGCAATGGTCAACATGTTTTGGGAGTGCTTTTCCCCATAGAAGTCTCTTTTCTATCACTCTCTTCCCTGACAGGCAAAACTAAGTGACCATGCTTGTACCATGTCGTACCCCCTGACTGGACCAGGATGGATACTTGCATTGGTGTCAGGAAGTCTATTGGGTGGCCTACAGCCAATCAAATTCTCACCCTTGAGAGAATTAACATCACACCAAGCTGGAGCAGAGTCAGTTCTGACCAAAACTAGATGCAAACCAAACTGAAGGAGGAGCAGAAGTGATGAGTGAAGTAGAAATGAGAGGAAGCGACACCACAGAGAAATGAATGGGGCAGACACCACGGAAGCAGAGCCCAGTTCCCAGCTCCTTCCCAGCGAGGCTCAGCTGATTCTAATTTCCTTTTTAAAGAACTATGCCATAAAAAGAAACGAAATTGAGCTATTTGTAATGAGGTGGATGGACCTAGAATCTGTCACACAGAGTGAAGTTAAGTCAGAAAGAGAAAGACAAATACAGTATGCTGACACATATATATGGAATTTAAGAAAAAACAATGTCATGAAGAACATAGGGGTAAGACAGGAATAAAGACACAGACCTACTAGAGAATGGACTTGAGGATATGGGGAGGGGGAAGGGTAAGCTGTGACAAAGCCAGAGAGTGGCATGGACATATATACACTACCAAACGTAAGGTAGATAGCTAGTGGGAAGCAGCCGCATGGCACAGGGAGATCAGCTTGGTGCTTTGTGACCACCTAGAGGGGTGGGATAGGGAGGGTGGGAGGGAGGGAGACGCAAGAGGGAAGAGATATGGGAACATATGTATATGTATAACTGATTCACTTTGTTATAAAGCAGAAACTAACACACCATTGTAAAGCAATTATACTCCAATAAAGATGTAAAAAAAAAGAACTATGTAAGAGTGCCTCTGATAACATTAATAATCCTCACTTCCCCCACTTTTCTTTTTATTTGAGCTAATTTTGGCAGGTTTTTGCTAGTTTGCAGCTAATGACTCCCTGAATAAGACAAAGTATCTAAAGATAATATCCTTGGCATATGAAAACTATAGAAAATTGAGAATAAGGAAGGAAAAGATTTAATATTTATTTAAATATATTCCATGTACCAGACATTCTGTTAGGTGTGTAGTATTTTAATCTTTTTAGCAACTATATGCAAGGACATTTTTATTTTAATCATATCGATAAAGCAGATGAGTTTCAGAGAGCTTACTTGATACACTTGCCTAAAGTCTCACAGAGTCAGGATATAAACTCAGCACTGCCTGGCCTCAGATGTCTTCCCTTCCACCGCCAGCAGACTTTGGAATAAAGCAAATATTGTTACCAGGTAACATCAAGACTCTTGAAAACAGTGAAGTATAAGTAGCCATATGTGACGGTTAATTTTATGTGTCAACTTGGAGGTGTTCTTGGATATGATTAACACTTAAACTGGTGAACTTTTTTTTTTTTTTTTTTTTTTGCTGTACGCGGGCCTCTCACTGTTGTGGCCTCTTCCGTTGCGGAGCACAGGCTCCGGATCCGCAGGCTCAGCAGCCATGGCTCACGGGTCCAGCTGCTCCGCGGCATGTGGGATCTTCCCGGACCGGGGCACGAACCCGTGTCCCCTGCATCGGCAGGTGGACTCTCAACCACTGTGCCACCAGGGAAGCCCCTCTTTGCATTATTTTTCAGTGTTCACTATGAACTACAACAGACATCCTTAACATTTCAGTTTACTGTGAGCTAATGTTGTATCTTCATGCAAAAGGTACACAATTGTAAAGATAAAATTATCCCTCCTACATGTTTTATGATACAGCTATGTTACTAATTCTATAATACAGAGCATACATTACTAACTACATACTACAATGTTATAATTTGGGGGTCAGTCACATAACTTTTTAAAGAATGTAAAGGGAAGAGTGTTTTATTGTTATTCCCATATTCACCATTTTCAGTTCTCTTCATTATTTCCTAAAAGTTATTGTTTCTATCTGACATAATTTTCCTTTAGTCTGAGAATTTTCTCTTGCATTTCTTGTAGCATAGGTGTGCTACCAATAAATTCTCTTAGTTTTCTTTTATCTGAAAATGTCATTATTTTGCCTTAATTTTTTTTAACATCCTTATTGGAGTATAATTGCTTTACAATGGTGTGTTAGTTGCCTTAATTTTTGAAGGATATTTTTGGTAGATATAAAATTCTGGATTGGCCTTTCTCCCAGTGCTTTAAAAATGTTCTTCTACTATCTTCTGGCCTCCATCATTTTTTATGAGAAGTCAATGGTCACTCCAATCATCATTCCTCTGTAGCTATGTGTCATTTTCATCTGGCCTCCTTCAAGTTATTCTCTTTGAGTTTTCATAAATTTGCCCGTGATATCCTTAGATATGGTTTTCTTTTTATTTATCTTACTAGGTATTGGTTGAGTTTCTTGAATATGTAATTTTGTGTCTTTCACCAAATTTGGAAAAAATTTCAGCCATTATTTCTTCACAGTGTTTTATGTCCTAGTATAGCTCTCCTTTCCTTCTGAGACTTCAATTACATATATCTTAAACCTTTTGATATTGTCTCACAACTCTCTGAGGCTTTGTTCTGATAAATCTTTTTTATCACTGTTTTTCATGTTGAAACATTTCTATTGATTTATCTTGAAATTGACTGATGATAAACCTATCCAGTGACTTTTATTGCATATACTACATTTTTCAGTTATAAAATTTCCATTTGAATTTTATGGTTTCTATATTTTTGCTGGTTTTTCTGTCTTTTAGATTATGAGGATAATAGCTGGTTTTAAATTGTTGTCCAATAATTCCAAAATCTGTGTTACCTCAGAGTCAGTTCCACTGATTGTCTCTTAACTACGAGTCACATTTTCCTGTTTCTTTAAATGTCAAATAATTTTGAGTTGTATCCTGGAAATTGTGAATACTACATTGTTTAGAGTCTTGATAGTGTTATATTCCTCTAAGGAGTATTGATTTTTGTTTGTTTTATCAGTTAACTTGGCTGAACACAGCTGAAAAATTTTGTCTCCCTGCAGCTGAAATTTTAGTTCAGTTCTTTGAGCTTTGGATGAACTGTTAGGAGTTTGTACCTAAACTATGCATGTATAGTTTAGAGATCAGCCAGAGACTTGATCAAAAGTTTATACACAGAGTTTATGGCTCTGTCTCTCTGTCCTATTAATCCAGGGACTCTCCTCTTTTCCTGTAATTGCTCTGTTCTTTAATTCTTCAAGCCAGTAATACTGTGGCTTGCCATAAAAACAGGAAACTCACTGAGCACCATTTCCTTTTTCCTAGTGTCAATCCCCCCACAGATTCTGTCCATTTTGGTAATGCCTTCAGGTAATTGTTTCTTATATTCTTTCCAGATTTTATGTTGTTACTTCTAAAGAGGTTTGTCATATAGGAGCTACCCAGCTATGACCAAAAGTGGCAGGCTAGCTAGAATGTTTGAGACAAACATTTGCAAATAACCCTGCACACAAGCCTCATGAATTGTATTCCTTTAGCTTTTCAGGAACAAATATGAAGAATGTTTAGTGTTCAAGGACTAATTTCAAATGAAGCTAACCTCAGGCATTACATGCTAATGTCACATTTCAGTAAGTGGTCAGATAAGTAATCAGACACAAGCTGTTTTAAAATGGAATTTCCTTAAGTCCCAAATATCAAATTCTATCCATCTATCTACTAAGAGAGGAAGGGAGAAAGGAAAGAAGGAAGGGAGGAGGGGTGGGAGGAATGGAAGAAGAAAGAAATGGAGAAATGAAGGAAGGAGCAAGGGAAGGAAGAAGCGAGGGAGGTAAGAAGGAAGGAGAAAATTTCCGGAGATAATTCTTGATAGAATTTAAGCTTCCCCTGTGCAGGTGTACCTTCCTTATATCAAACCATCACATTGTACACCTTAAATACTTATGATGCTTACTTGTCGATCACACATTATAAAGCTGAAAACAAATAAATGAATAGGCACTCCTGAAAAAAAAAGAAGTTTTGGCCAATTGCTCATATTCCCAGGTGAGCTGGTAAATACTAAATGTCAATGCTGAGGATGACAAAGATCCCAAACTGAAACCGTACACCTGAAGCAGCCCCCTGCCCGCATCCACCCATCCCACTCTAATAACTCTTCTCTTTATTTTCCAGGACTCACACTCTTTATTTGTAAAAAGGGGTCATACTATTTCCTCTTTCATAGGACTGTTAAACGGGATAACACAATGCTTGCCATGTGTTAATTGCTCAGTACGTTGTAACGGTCTCTATTTCCATTCCAACCTGTTTCTTGGACATTAAAGTGCTCAATAAGTGCTTGATGATTATGATTTTTAAATTTTATTTCCTGGTTGGTTTATGTAAAAATATTTGGAAACAAAGTCATATAGGATAAGTAGTGGGAAAAGCACAGATATTTGGAGACAAAAGGACTTGGATGTGACTCTGGTTCTGTCAGTTATTAGCTAGTGAACTTCTGGAAGTTACTAAACCTGTTTCCTTATTGGAGAAATGAAGAGAGCAATCTTTAAATATTAGCAAAAATAACTATAATTTATTGAATGCTTATGCTGGGCCAGCGATTGTTCTAAATATCTATAATGCCCTGAAATCCTTACAACATAGGTATTATGCATTAATATTATGATTATCAAAAGAGGATGATGATGATTGAAAAGATTCTGGTATTCTTGAAAATTCTTAGCCTCCTTTGGAAGTATTTTCTCATCTCCCTGGTCACTTCACTTTAGAATGACCCAAGGCTCAGACCTGTGTCCTACTTCTCTTTATCAATGCCCTCTCCAATGGAATCTCATCCAACCCCCTGGCTTTAAATACCATCTGTAAACTGACTACTTTCAAATTTGTTTTCCAGCCTCAGCATCTCCTCTGAGTCCTAATGCTTATATCCTAGTGTTTACTCTGAAATTTTAAACTTACCATGTCCAAAATGGAAGCTTTTTCCTAGAACCCACTCCATCCAGTTTTCCCTGTCACATTTACTGGCAATTCCATTCTTCTAGTTGTAAGCCAAAACTCTTGTAGTCATCTCAGCCCTCTCTGGCATCCTGCAGCCAATCTTTCAGCACGCATGGTTTGTGCCCCTTTCAGAAAATACCCAATATCAGACCACTTCCACTGCAGCCACCTTGGTCCAGACCGCCATCATCTTTTGCTTGGATTATGGCCAATGCCTCCTATGTGGCCTCCCTGCTTTGGCCTTAATATTCTCCCTGCCCATTCCCTACCCTCACACCACTGCTGGAATCTATCCTCAACCCTGAAGCAAAGGTGATCCTGTTAAAAAGTAAGTCAGATCATGTCACTCCTCTGCTCAAAACTGTCCTCTTATGGGTTTCCATCCCACTCAGAGAAAAGCTGAAATCTCCACAAAGGCCTCCAGGGCCCTATGCTAGTCCTCATGCCTCTTCCTCCACCTACACCTACACCACTCTCACGCCTCTTCCTCCACCTACACCACTGCGATCTCAGCTGCTTTTCCTCCCCTCCTGCTCATTTTCTTGTCCTCCTCGCTGTGCCTAGAATGCACTGGGCACACTGCCACTCAAGAGCTTTGCACTTGGTTTTCCCTCTGCCCAGAATGCTCTTCCTCCATAGCCTCAGTTTCTCTCTTACATCCTTCAAGTTTCTGTGCAAAAGTTCCCATCACAGTTAAGCCTTCCCAGCAAGACCAGCTACATAATATGTGGGAAACAGTGCAAAACAAAAATTCAGAGACTTCTTTTTCAGAAAATATTAATAAAGGATCTAAGAAATCTAGGAGTAGTAACTTTAACTCAAAGCTATCCAAACGTATTTAAGCACAGAAGCCTCTATATAACTATTCACCGTATTTCCATTTTGCAAAATGCCTGGCAGAAACTTGAAGATCTCTTTCAATGCCATAAATCTATGCTTGTACAATATTAATAATCTATAAAATTACATAATTAATTATATTTTATCACATATAAATTATATAAATTTTCCACATAAATTATGTGATAAAATGTGATATATGCACTATAAGAAAATGTATAATATATATTTATAATATATAATAACATATGTAAAATATCTGATATGTATTTATATCATAGCTTTTAAAGGTATGGACTTTTAATCTTTTTTTTTTAGCTTTATAGGAAGTTGGTCAAGCAAATATGAAAATGGGAATTTGCCCTTTGGGTGATTTCTCTATCCAAATAAGTTTGGAAAATGATATAACAAACCTGGACAGTATATCTTTTAATTTTTTAATCTAGCATTCCTCTAGCTTTCTTTTCCTTAGGTTTTTGTAAAATTCTTGTGTTTTTAGCAGGAAATATGACTTTCACTCTTTGGTTCTAAACCCTCAAGACTGAATGGTGATACTCAATAACTCTAGAGATGACAGCCTCTAAATGTATAAAGGTGGGAGAAGATTTCTTCTGAGACAGACAGAAGAGGCAGGGTGTCAAAGAAGAACTTCTTTTTCTGACAATAACCGAGCACAAGGGGAATCCACGTGCATTCTCTTCCACAGAGTATTTCTCTACACTCCTGCAGACAAGATGCTTACACATATGGATATCCTTTATCTAAGTGTTGCTCAGGGTGAAGGACCAGGCTTGTTTTTTAAATTACCATTCATCTACTTGTGTTTTTGAAAAATATAATTTAAAAAGTTACTAGAATAAGGGAATTTAAAATAATAAAGCCATACACAATACAAGGCCCAAAACATGAGACTCAATAAGCATAAAATCACTCTGTCAAATTTCTATAACAGTTTCTAAACGCTTATCCTCAGTTCCTGTATTTATATTACCAGAGCAAATATTTTGGGGATTGGCCCCAACCTGAGTGCTATATATCGAGCAACACTGCTCTGGATCTCTTACCTTTGCCACTAATTTAGTATGTAGCAAATATCACCACTTATTGTGATTTATCTTTTCATTTCCTTGAGAGCAAGAGAGATCTATTTGTGTCCTTGAAGTACATAGGAGAAAACACTGTACACATTAGGTGCACAACAAACGTGTCCTGATGTGCACACCCTTGATAGACTGGGTAAATGAGAGATAGGTAAGTAGGTAGACAGAGCTTTAAAAAAACGGCATTTTTTTTTGTCCTTTATACCCCTTCTTGGTTTAAAGTTAACAAGGAAACAAATAAGCCTCTTTAGAAAATCTCCAAAATAAATAAAAGTTATTATAGGGCAAAAAGTTTATGATATACTCAAAACCAAAAGGTAATAGTTTTAGAAAGCTTTTAAATTTTTTTTTAAGGAAAAGTTGTACTAGCCCATTAACAAACCTATATGTAGCTGTCTTGCTTTTAAAGATCTCTTGGGACAGAGATTGCAAAACTCCCTACAGGTGTCTCAATTGTGCATAATGTTACTTCAAAGCAACAGTATATGTCATTTTCATAAGGAAGAAAATGAATTTCTTGTATCATCTGAGCTTACCTGATAGAAAATTCAACTCTAAAATTCAAAAAAGGAGACTGGAGATGCCTAATTAATCTGCTTTTGAGAGTCAGATGTTTTCTTGATTCACCTCTAAAGTGCTAATGGCAAAAGGTTGTCATAAATTGAATACATTATTCATGCAGGCTGCTAGCCTTTATTGTAGGCATTAAAGAGCAGAAGGATCTTTCATCTGCGGTTCACTACTAGCAAGAAAGAATTCTTTAGTGCAATACTGTATGGTTAACTAGGTTATGCTAGCAAAAAGATGGGCGGTGAAGTGACCCTTGCCATCCTTGTCTAGAAAGCAGGATTCCTTGAGAGTATAAATCAGACTGCTCTAGAATCAACCAGTGGGCTGGTGACTACTGAGTTCTACAGGAGGACAAAGAAGGGCAGGTTTTGTCATAGAATCCAAGATATCGACCTTGGAGTTGTACTCCATTTAATTCTCTCCTCACAGCCGTTCCATGTCTTCTCTACTTCCTCCACCTTCAGCCTCAGGATAAGTTGACTCACTGCCTACATTGGGACTGCAGCTCATTGTTCCATACAAAATATTTGTTGGGATCACAAACCACAAAACTGATTAGTTGGTAAATATAAAGATTCAAAAGTACTCTTACAGTAATAAAGAACAAAACTACAATAAAATAGCAACATACTGGAACAATACATGTGCATCTGAAGTGCTCATGTTAAAATTTGCAAAGATTCATTCAAGTTTATAAAAGAAGTCCATATCCTATCCATTAAATGGGTGAAGAACAGGTAGTTCATCCACGAGAAAATACAAATAGGAAACAAACAAATTAAAAATATTTTTTAAACATCTTTATTGGAGTATAATTGCTTTACAATGGTGTGTTAGTTTCTGCTTTATAACAAAGTGAATCAGTTATACATATACATATATCCCCATATCCTCTCCCTCTTGCATCTCCCTCCCACCCTCCCTATCCCACCCCTCTAGGTGGTCACAAAGCACCGAGCTGATCTCCCTGTGCTATGCAGCTGCTTCCCACTAGCTATCTATTTTACATTTGGTAGCGTATATATGTCCGTGCCACTCTCTCACTTCATCCCAGCTTACCCTTCCCCCTCCCCATGTCCTCAAGTCCATTCTCTACGTCTGAGTCTTTATTCCTGTCCTGGCCCTAGGTTCATCAGAATAATTATTTTTTTTAGATTCCATATATATGTGTTAGCATATGGTATTTGTTTTTCTCTTTCTGACTTACTTCACTCTGTATGACAGACTCTAGGTCCATCCACCTCACTACAAATAACTCAATTTCATTTCTTTTTATGGCTGAGTAATATTCCATTGTATGTATGTGCCACATCTTCTTTATCCATTCATCTGTCAATGGACACTTAGGTTGCTTCCATGTCCTGGCTATTGTAAATAGAGCTGCAGTGAACATCGTGGTACATGACTCTTTTTGAATTATGGTTTTCTCAGGGTATATGCTCAGCAGTGGGATTGCTGGGTCATATGGCAGTCCTATTTTTAGTTTTTTAAGGAATCTCCACACTGTTCTCCATAGTGGCTGTATCAATTTACATTCCCACCAACAGTGAAAGAGGGTTCCCTTTTCTCCACACACTCCCCAGCATTTATTGTTTGTAGATATTTTTGATGATGGCCATTCTGACTGGTGTGAGATGATATCTCATTGTAGTTTTGATTTGCATTTCTCTAGTGATTAATGATGTTGAGCATTCTTTCATGTGTTTGTTGGCAATCTGTATATCTTCTTTGGAGAAATGTCTATTTAGGTCTTCTGCCCATTTTTGGATTGGGTTGTTTGTTTTTTTTTGATATTGAGCTGCATGAGCTGCTTGTAAATTTTGGAGATTAATCCTTTGTCAGTTGCTTCGTTTGCAAATATTTTCTCCCATTCTGAGGGTTGTCTTTTCATCTTGTTTATGGTTTCCTTTGCTGTACAAAAGCTTTTAAGTTTCATTAGGTCGGTCCCATTTGTTTATTTTTGTTTTTATTTCCATTTCTCTAGCAGGTGGTTCAAAAAGGATCTTGCTGTGATTTATGTCATACAGTGTTCTGCCCATGTTTTCCTCTAAGAGTTTTATAGTGTGTGGCCTTACATTTAGGTATTTAATCCATTTTGAGTTTATTTTTGTGTATGGTGTTAGCGACTGTTCTAAGTTCATTCTTTTACATGTAGCTGTCCAGTTTTCCCAGCAGCAGTTATTGAAGAGGCTGTCTTTTCTCCATTGTATATTCTTGCCTCCTTTATCAAAAATAAGGTGACAATATGTGTGTGGGTTTATTTCTGGGCTTTCTGTCCTGTTCCATTGATCTATATTTCTGTTTTTGTGCCAGTACCATCGTGTCTTTTTTGTTTTTTTAATAAATTTATTTATTTTATTTATTTATTTTTGGCTCTGTTGGGTCTTTGTTGCTGTGTGTGGGCTTTCTCTAGTTTCGTTGAGCAGGGGCTACTCTTCATTGCAATGTGCGGGTTTCTCACTGTGGTGGCATCTCATTGTGGAGCATGGGTTCTAGGCATGTGGGCTTCAGTAGTTGTGGCATGTGGGCTCTACCACACAGGCTCAGTAGTTGTGGTGCACAGGCTTAGTTGCTCCGTGGCATGTGGGACCTTCCCAGACCAGGGCTCAATCCCATGTCCCCTGCATTGGCAGGTGGATTCTTAACCACTGCACCACCAGGGAAGCCCCATACTGTCTTGATTACTGTAGTTTTATAGTATAGTCTGAAGTCTGGGAGCCTGATTCCTCCAGCTCCGTTTTTCTTTCTCAAGATTGCTTTGGCTATTCGGGGTCTTTTGTGTTTCCATACAAATTGTGAAATTTTTTGTTCTAGTTCTGTGAAAAATGCCAGTGGTAATTTGATAGAGATTGCATTGAATCTGTAGATTGCTTTGGGTAGTATAGTCATTTTCACAATGTTGATTCTTCCAATCCAAGAATATGGTGTATCTCTCCATCTGTTTGTATCATCTTTAATTTCTTTCATCAGTGTCTTTTAGTTTTCTGCATACAGGTCTTTTGTCTCCTTAGGTAGGTTTATTCCTAGGTATTTTATTCTTTTTGTCGCAATGGTAAATGGGAGTGTTTCCTTAATTTCTTTTACAGATTTTTCATCATTAGTGGATAGGAATGCAAGAGATTTCTGTGCATTAGTTTTGCATCCTGCTACTTTACCAAATTCATTGATTAGCTCTAGTAGTTTTCTGGTAGCATCTTTAGGATTCTCTATGTATAGTATCATGTCATCTGCAAACAGTGACAGCTTTACTTCTTTTCCGATTTGGATTCCTTTTATTTCTTTTTCCTCTCTGATTGCCGTGGCTAAAACTTCTAAAACTATGTTGAATAATAGTGGTGAGAGTGGGCAACCTTATCTTGTTCCTGATCTTAGAGGAAATGGTTTCAGTTTTTCACCATTGAGAATGATGTTGGCTGAGGGTTTGTCATATATGGCCTTTATTATGTTGAGGTAAATTCCCTCTATGCCTACTTTCTGGAGGGTTTTTATCATAAATGGGTGTTGAATTTTGTCAAAAGCTTTTTCTGCATCTATTGAGATGATCATATGGTTTTTCTCCTTCAATTTGTTAATATGGTGTATCACGTTGATTGATTTGTGTATATTGAAGAATCCTTGCATTCCTGGAATAAACCCCACTTGATCATGGTGTATGATCCTTTTAATGTGCTGTTGGATTCTGTTTGCTAGTATTTTGTTGAGAATTTTTGCTTCTATGTTCATCAGTGATATTGGCCTGTCGTTTTCTTTCTTTGTGATGTCTTTGTCTGGTTTTGGTATCAGGGTGATGGTGGTCTCATAGAATGAGTTTGGGAGTGTTCCTCCCTCTGCTGTATTTTGGAAGAGTTTGAGAAGGATAGGTGTTAGCTCTTTTCTAAATTAAACATATTTTTAATCTTTGCTAGTGATCAAATAAACTGATAGTAAAAGATACCTATTTAGAAATGCTGAATTATACTAAAAAGTAAAGATTTTAGAAACTTAAATATTCATTAAAAATTAACATTCATACAAATTATATGTTTGAAGGCAAACTCGAAAATTCACACACTTTTGATATTATTCTGAATTGGTAATTCACAAATGATAAACCACAAATAAAACTATAAAGAGATGCATAGCAAACACAGAAAAACATCAAAAAATATCCATAACCATTTGGTCCTGAAAAAGCCATGGAAGGATCTATTCTAAAGATGTAACTCAACAGACTCAAAAATTTATAAGCACAGAAGATACTTATTGTAACTAAGAGAGAGAAACTTATTATACAACAAAGGGAGGTTAAGTAGCCAATAAAAATATTTTATAAAGCTACATAGACATCTAAAAGAATAACGATTATAGAATGTAAAACGAACATCAGAAATGGAAAACAATTTGAACCATTTAAAAACTGCATGCATGTGGTGCGTTGCACAGTTTAGAATATGCAAGTGGTTTTTGAGTGATGTGTTAAGATTTTCTCCCTCTTTTTTGCAAATTCCTTTTCTAGGACTTTTTTTTTTTGGCATATCCTACGTATATTTTCCCCTTAAATGTTTTTCTTTTGAGGGAGAAAGAAGGAAAGGGTGAGTATCTGGAGAAGATATTTCCCTCCCTTCGGTTACAGCTAGGTTTCTGCCGACACTAATTTTCTGCAGTGTTGCCAGCTCCTTTTCGGGGGAGTTGATGTGTAGCACTAATCCTGTCTGCTGGCTGCCTCCCTATGCAAATACTTCCAAACCAGAGCATCTTAGAGACCTATTCACGGCCCAAGACAACACACTTTTCATTAGCATTTGAAGTGCGAGGGCTGAAAAAGGGGAATGGACAACTTTTTTTTTTTCTTTTTCTCTTTTTTTTTTTTCTTTTGGCTCGAAGCTTTGGGGAGACTTGAAAATGTACGTTTTTCATCCCTTTGCACACATCAGCATTGGCGCAAAACTTCAGAGAGACGCATTGACTGCCCTCAGGGGAAAGCATTCAGGGGGATTTTTACACATACACAGAGGGCCATCGCCTGAAATAAATCACAGAATGGAGGTGGCAGAGATGAAGAGAGAGGGGTTCAGTGGGCTAAGCTACGCGTCCAGAGGCATGAATTTAAATCACGATTTATTTTCTTCTCATTCTGCTCTGGCGTGAACCTCAGTTTCTTAATCTTCAGCGATGAAGAGGGGGCATTGGGAAGAAACGGCCCAAGATTTAAGATGCAAGGCAGGACTCTCATAAAACAGCCCTCTGGAGGGGCTGTGTCTGAAGCCCAGTGGTTAGAGCCTGGTGCTCTGAAATCTAGGTCACAAGTTCAATCCCCTTCTGGGTCAGTTAGCTTTTCTCTGTTGCACAGCCACAGACTAAAGGCCTGAGCCCCTTATTCAGGCCGAATGTCTAACAAAATGTGTGCCCTTGGTCACTGCACAAAACAGCCCGGCCAAAGCCTCGCAAATCTATCCTCCACTGTGGGGACCCATTGGGAAGCAAGCTGCATTTGGGGCCCTCAAAGCAGGAGCATCTCTGCAAGGAGGGTACTGGGGGAGTGTGGGGAGTAGGTCCCAGAGGCAGCCAGACTTCGCAGGAGGGAACCCCTGCCCTGCAACCTACTGTGTGACTCTGGGTATGTTATTTCATCTTTCTGAGCCTCAACTGTAGACAGGTAGCTCCTGAATAGGACTGTTTGGACGACTGAATGTGTTAATGGACCGTAAGAAATTAACACCGTGCCTGGCGTGCACTGAACACTCAGTCAAAATTTGTTAGGATTGTCATCACTGATCCCCAAGGTACAACAGTGCTCTAAGGCTATTTTAGGATATCGAGGAGGATGATTGTGAGCGTGAAGGTAAAACAGAGAGGTCTCCGGCAGATATCAGTAAAGAATTTATCATGCCTGAGATATACCAGGTACCGTGCTAGACTTTTTTTGGGGGGGGGTAATATTAAAAATAATAAATCCCACGTGGGTCTTGTCCCAAGGAGCTTATAAAGCTAGATGACCCAACTATAAATCCTGATTTCAGCCAACCACCAACTGGGTTACGTTGGATCAGATAACCTTTTGATGCTTCAATTTCCTTATCTATAAAATGGGGATAATAACTACCTACCTCACAGGGTTGTTGTAAAATAAAATGAGTAATACATGGGAAGCACTTAGTATTTATAGTAAGCCTTCAAATGAGTGGATATTTGTATTACAAGAAAATAAAAGCACACTCTTGCCATTCTTCAGCTTTGAAAAAGTTACAGTATCTGGTTGCAAGCTACCTCACAGACTCGGTATTTTTAAAATAATCTGATGACAATTTAGCTTTCTAGTTTTGCTTTTGCGATCCCAATCCACAGCACTCCCCATACAACATACCTCGCAGTTTTCTTTCGGTGATGGGTCCACCTTTCCTTGATGTCTCCTTGCTTTCACCTCATCCTCGCATATATCCTCAAGTGCATCCTTCTTGTCCAGACTTTTTCTCTCTCATTTGTCCATCTGGTGAAAAATGCTCAAAATGTCCTTCTTCACGGAAGCCCTCTTAGCTGTCCAGAAGAATTTCTCGCCTCCTCTAACTACAGGTTTCTACATGTCCAAGGATAAATGGCACAGATCCAAAGCCTCTTAAAGTGGATCTGAGATAGGAGGGAAGGGGACAGGGCACAACCATTAAAAGAGTGACATAGTCCTTGAGGACATGACAAAAACTGGTTAAAACCAATTAGGCCCAAGATGGCGGAAGAGTCGACTTCCCATAGACCTTGAGCCTCATTATACGCTCATTGTAATGCATTAGCATATGCTAAATGACATGCCTGCAGGCACCACGGCAGTTCTGACCACAAAAGGCCAGAAAGTGGGCAGTGGCCCAATTCCTGGAAGTCCCACCCCTTCCCCAAAATTGTTGGACTAATCCTCCCACCTATTAGGCTATGAAATTACCCAACCTATAAAAACTAACCACCCATATTTCAGGGCTGCTTTCGCTTTCCAAGACAATCCCATGCCCTGGGGCTGCTCTCACCTTCTGAGGCTGACTGCATTTCTGCTTATGGAATGTGTATCTGTCTCAGTGAACCTGCTTTCACTTTACTATGGCTCGCTCTTGAATTCTTTCCTGCAGTGAAGCCAAGGACCCTCACTTAGCTGCTCATCTCAGGAACTCACCTGAGACCTGGAACATGACCATCCTCTTGTGCCCAATTTTCCTGCAACATCTTTACAAAGAAGAGGAAGAAGGAGGTCTTTTTCCCCTCCCCACTTTTCCTTTGATTATTAAAATGTAGCCCACTTAGTTCTTAGGGCAGAGACATTTGCCTGCCCACTTGTATCCTTCACAAGTATCCTATATTGGGGCCTCCCTGGTGGCACAGTGGTTGAGAGTCTGCCTGCCGATGCAGGGGATACGGGTTCGTGCCCCGGTCCGGGAGGATCCCATATGCTGCAGAGTGGCTGGGCCCGTGAGCCATGGCCGCTGAGCCTGCGCATCCGGAGCCTGTGCTCCACAACGGGAGAGGCCACAACAGTGAGAGGCCCGCGTACCGCAAAAAAAAAACCCCAAAAAACAAGTATCCTATATTAATAAATCTACTTCTTACCTATCACTTCTATCACTTTTCCCTCACTGAATTCCTTCTGCACCAAGACATAAAGAACTGAGTTTCATTAAGTCCTGAGATGAGTTGTGTGGTTTCAGTTGGAAGACTGGGTTCTAGTCCCGTCTGAGGTGCGGTTTCAGATCTGCTTAAAGCAGGGACAAAACTTAAAGAAAATAATGAAAAAGAAGTTTCCAGTTGGCCTTTTAAGGGGAGGCACTCTCTCTGCCCCTTTCCATTGGATAGAGCAGAATGTGAAGATACGGAGGAAAAAGGCTGTCACCCGGTTCTGCTTATAATTTCTTCCATTTTCTCACTGCACTTGGTACTTTTATTGAGATAGCCTGGCTTTGTGTCCATGAGAACTCCATTTTGTACTTGATTCGTCTCAGAACTGCTTCTTTTTCAAGGTGGAATGAATGAAGGGGCAAGTCTTCATGAGTAGATTTGGCAATTGGTTTCATTTCAAGATCTAACTGATTTAACCCTGAGGAGGGTTGAACCCAGGACTGCTAGACTGAGACTGCATCTAGGATTAGTAGGAAAGAGTGATGTGGTTGATTAATGATGTCTGCCTCAGGTGCTTGAAAGAAGAGATGTTGCACTTTTGCTACATATTTGCAAACTCTGCCTGAGGAGTTATAATATGTTCCTAACACTTGCCATATATTTTATCTGGAAGTTGGAGGTCCCTTGAAATGAGCTTTGCCATGTTCTCTCTTCTCTTCCTAATTAAGTCCTTGTATTTTTACCTAGCCTCTTCTAGTAAGCAACTCTCTTAAGGGAAGAAGGTAACTTATCCCCTCTTACCCTTGATCCAATCCTCTCCCATCTGCTCCAGATCTGAAAAAATAAAAACTCCAGATGCATACATTCACTGCCTCCTTGATATTTCCACTAGAAAAATGGAAGTGAACATGGCCAAAACAAAAATCTTATGCTTCCCCCCTAAATCTGCTCCTTCCATTATCTTTGCTGTTTCCATGAATAGCAATATCATTCTTTTTTTTTTTTTTTTTTTTTTTTTTTTTTTTTTTTTTTGCGGTACGCGGGCCTCTCACTGCTGTGCCCTCTCCCATTGCGGAGCACAGGCTCCGGATGCACAGGCTCAGTGGCCATGGCTCACGGGCCCAGCTGCTCCGCAGCATGTGGGATCTTCCCGGACCGGGTCACGAACCCGTGTCCCCTGCATCGGCAGGCGGACTCTCAACCACTGTGCCACCAGGGAAGCTCCAATACCATTCTTTTAATTGATCAGGCCACAAAACTTGGGTGGTCCTTGACTCTTTCTTTTCTCTCTACTCCTACATCTGATCCATCAACAAATCCTCTTGACTCTGTATCTTCAAAGTAATCTAAATCCTACCCCTTCTCATCTCCATCACCACCCTCCAAATCCAAGCTACCAGCATTTCTCACCTGGATTAAGGCAATGTTACTGAGTCCAAGCTCATCTTTCTCACCACATGGCAGGCCAATAAATCGAGAGAGAATTGTTGGGGCAAGGAATAGTGACTTTATTTGGAATGCCAGCAGACTGAGAAGATGGTGGACTAGTGTCCCAAGCAACCATCTTGCCTGAGTTAGAATTCAGGCTTCTTTTATTCTAAAAGGGGAGGGAGTAAAGCCGAGCATTTCCTGGTTTCGGTCAGCCTTGGAGGGTATGTGTTAATTTCTTCCTTCCTGCAGTCATTCACAGGTGGGCCTGGTCAGAACGTTTCCTCTGAGCCAAACAAAGATATCTTAGCCTAAGTCCTTACCTGGAAGGCAGGGTTCCAAGAGATGGTCCATTATGGATAATTTAAACTTATAGGCAACATCCCTTTAGTGATTAACTTGTAATAGAATACAAAGCTTCTTCCCTGTTTCAGCAATGGCTTCTTAACTAGTTTCTTTGTTTCCATACTTGCTCCCTACATCCATTCTCATCATAGCAGTCAGTGTGATCCTATTTAAATATAGCCAGGTCTTACCACTCTCTGCTCAAAAATCTTCCATGTTTTTCTTTCTTTCCTTTTTTTGCATAACAAAAGCCAATGTCTAAATAAAAGAGTACAAATGAACTTATTTACAAAACAGAAGTTGAGTCACAGATGTAGAAAACAAACTTAAGGTTACTAGGGGATAAGGCAGGGAGCGATAAATTGGGAGACTGGGATTGACATATACACACTACTGTGTATAAAATAGATAACTAATAAGAACCTGCTGCATATCACAGGGAACTCTACTCAATACTCTGTAATGGCCTTTATGGGAAAAGAATCTAAAAAAAAAGAGTGGATATATATATATATATATATATATATATATATATGTATATATATATGTATAACTGATTCACTTTTCTGTACACCTGAAACTAACACAACATTGTAAATCAACTATACTCCAATAAAAATTTTTTTTAAAGTGTTTTGAATAATGAGAACCTCAAAAAAAAAAAAAGCCAATGTCCTCTCAGTGGCTGTTTACAATCTAGGACATCACCTCTTACTACTCTTCCCTTGCTCACTGTATTTTAGGCACATTGGCTCTTTGCTACTCTTGGGACACATAAATCTCACTCCCACCTCAGGGCCTTTGCACATGCTATTTCCTCTGACCAGAATGCTTTTTCCCTAGGTAATCTCTTTGGAAAATTCTCTGATCTCCTTCAGTTCTTTTCTCAGATGTCACATTCTCAATGAGTCCTTCCCAACCATCCTGCTTAAAATGCCACCCTGCCTCAG
The DNA here is from genome assembly GCF_964165515.1 of Mesoplodon bidens. NCBI lineage: Eukaryota > Metazoa > Chordata > Mammalia > Artiodactyla > Ziphiidae > Mesoplodon > Mesoplodon bidens. Next base: position 76,311,308 of record NC_138167.1, on the reverse strand, counting down.
CCCCCACCCCAGCACTTCCTACCTTCTTCCCTGCTTTATTTTTCTCCAAAGCTCTTCTTCCATCAGAGGTTCTGTGTATTTTTTTATTTGGTTGGCTGGTTATCTGTTATCTGTGATAACAACCAGCCAACCAAATAACCCTCCACTAAAATATGAGCTACATGAGGGGAGTTCCCCTGTAGTATTGTTCCTTGTAGTATTCCCTGGGCTTAGAAGAGGCCCTGGCACAGAATAGCCAATCAGTGAAAATTTGATGAATGAATAAATGAAATGATGAATATAACAAGCTTAACACTGTGCCTGGTACACAGCAGATGTTCAATAATTTTTTTTTCTCACTAGGTTTTTGTGAGGACCAAAAAGGGCTATGAATGAAGAAACAGGATGTATTTCTATAAAATGCTACACAATTCTCAGACACTACTACCTTTATGGCTGTGTTTATCACAGTGCCTTGTATTTGGCTCATATGGATTTTGAGCTGGGATTTTGATGGGATTGCTGCCAGAAACAGACACTGGGACAGCTATAGCCTCTTATCTGCTGCAGGCTAGAAATCCAGATGACCAAGTAATTTTAATTATGCTTAAAATGAGAGTAAATTTTTTATTGTGTTCTCATGGCTGTATATACAAGATAAATCCTATAGAGAATAGTCACAAATGTTCAAAAATCATGGCCACCTGAAGCCACTTAGTGCCAGGGCAAGTAGGCCTAGACACCTCACCAGGTCCAGGGTATCCCTGTACAGACCTGAATAAACAAACCTTAGCCATTAAGAAAAGATTAGATGTCCAGTTATATTAGATATCAAGAAAGAAAAATGTAACATATTTTAGGAAGGTTTTCATAACAAATGGTCACCATTATATAAAACCTTATTTTTGAATCTCATCAGAGCAAGCTTCAAGCCTATAGAAAATCGATTTATGTGAATTCCTCCAGCTTTCAAAACTACTAGAAATGGCATTATTATTTACATACTACAAATAGCTAGAAATACAAGGAAATAAAAGGCTTAAAAACTGGTCTGTTCTCGTTTCCACTGCCTTCTCCCTTCCCCGACACTGTTTCCTATACTGACAGTCAAGTATTTTCTGTACATTTCTGAATGGCCCATTTGTTATTTTTACTGTACTTTTTTTTATTTTTTGCGGTACGCAGGCCTCTCACTGTTGTGGCCTCTCCCGTTGCGGAGCACAGGCTCCGGACGCGCAGGCTCAGCGGCCATGGCTCACGGGCCCAGCCGCTCCACGGCATGTGGGATCTTCCCAGACCGGGGTACAAACCCATGTCCCCTGCATCGGCAGGCGGACTCTCAACCACTGCGCCACCAGGGAAGCCCTTTACTGTACTTTTAATGGGTTTCCTTCAGAGGTTTAGGAAGGATGATTTTTCTGGAAAGAAAATAAAACTGAAAGAGTCCTGTAATGACCAGGGATAGGATGAGGTAAGTCAATTTGAGGAAAACAAAATAACACTAAATAACTCAGCAAGGGTTTTGCTAAAAGGGGCCAGATAAACACTTAACAGTAGATACTTCTAATGAATTATCAAGGCATAAGTTAGACCTTAATCCCGCTCCTACTTGGAAAAGGCTCTGAGGAAGTGGTGAGAGATGGTGCTTTTCCCAAAGACACCAGCAGAACTCCCTCTGGTTGCCTTGGAGTTCAAGGCCTAGAAGGAGAGTCCATGAGCCTTCAGGGGATGAAGAGCAACATTCCTCTTCTTCCCTGTTCAGGCTGGGACAGGCTGGGGCTCTGGAGAGATGACCTCAGGAGAGGTACTGACAAACATCACAGCATGCTATCCCCAGAGATCTGGAAACACATGGTCTGTTTTATTTTTTTCAACTCCCTTGGGACCCAAACTATTGCCACATGACATATAAATAACCTTCTTTTAGAAGTATTTATGTTCAAGCACAAAGGGGAACAGCCAAAACCAATCATGAAAAGCCATCAGCATTTAGTGTGAGTGGGCTAACGTCCTGATTATGGGTGTCAGACCAGGACCCCCACTAATCACTGATGAGGACTTCAGGGAACATAAGCCCTTGAACCCATGTCTTCCTGCCCTTCTGAGACCTGGCTCCGGCAGTCTCCTTCCCCCTCTCCTGATTCTTTAGCCTCTGCCCCTCAGCCTAGAAGCATGCTCAAGTGTCCTGAGAAAAACCACCTTCTCTCCAGTTTCTTTTGCTCTTCCAGGCTTTTCATAGTGAAGGCATGCTTGCTTTCCCCCATTCCTCATTTTCCAGTCCTGCATGAGCTCCTCCAGGCTGCCTTCCACCCCATAATGGCCATGAACTTGCTAAGTTCACTGTTGACCCAATGGCATCCAATTATATTTTTCTTCTCTCTGCATAAAGTGCTCTATTTCCCAGTGCATTTCTTTCATGGAGGGTTTGCAATCATGGCCACTTTTTGGAGAGGAGAAGAGTGGGGCTTCCAGAGTTAAGGATATTTGCTTAAAGTTACACAGGTAATTCTGCTCAAGCAGCATGTGAACCCAGCGACAGCCAGCACTACAGGCTATGCCCTCCCTCCACAGCATACCACCTGCCAGTCTGAAACCCTCCTAAAGCCTCATAACAAGGTAGAATTGAGATAAACGAGCTTCTCTGTAGGCAAATAAAAGGTAAGAAATGTGCTTAGGGACAGAGAATCTGAGTAAAACTGAAGGATGAGGAGCTGTGAGCTAAAAGTTATAGTCCCAGAGAAAGTATCCAAAGGGCTGAGAATCATAGAACTCCAGGTCAGGAAGAAACTTTACCTATTCTAGAAGACAGCAGCTCCAAGTGTTACAATATTCATTTAGTTCAAAAACACTTTTTGTTTAAGCACCTTTAAAAATGCTTGGGTTAATACAGAGCTTAATTAGACAAAGGCCTTTGCCTAGAAAAGCTTACGGCAGAGCAGAGTAGATACTGCATGCATGTGAATAGCTTCCTGAGTGAGGTGATGCGTATGGGGTGTGCTGTCAGAAGGGAACAGGTAAGGCTCCAAAGGGTGCCCGCCCAGAAAGAGGATTGAATACAAGATGGAAAACCTTACTCTGTCCTCGGGCAAAAGAGCACACCTCTGGATTGTGTGATAGATGAAAAGTTGAGAGATGAAGAAAGTCCAGTTAAGGGAAAGCAAAATGCTTAAGCCATAGAATGGTTTCTGAATTAGCTATAAATAATATGACTAGGATCCTGTTCTGGGACCAGAAGAGCTAAGAAAAATATGTAGTGATACCTATAAACTTAGAAGACATGTAAACTTAGAAATCTTAAACTAATGTAAGGACATCCCCAAATTTGGATGCAGGTAGCTTTATGGTAAGTAGTAGGTAGTACTTTACATAATTAATAGACAAAGATTGAAAATACAGAGCAAATGTAGCTGGAATGCTTGAGAAATGAGCTATTATGGAGAACTGTGATATTCAAAGAGTTGAAATATTATTTTTTTCAATAGCAAATTTTCCCCCAAGTTAAATGGCCAGAGCATTGCACTGTTTTTAGCTTCTATATTTACTTTTCATGACAGTTCTCTCTTCCTTGCTGTCAGTTGTCACTTTTGCTTGCCATCAGTGTTTCTCCTCTTCTTTTCCCTTATCTCCTAATGCAATCATCTTAATCTGTTGTAAGCTGGGAAGCCAGATAATTGAGCTTATTAGAATTCTGTGTAGATCAAGAGTTTATTCCAAAGGCAACATAAGTAGTTACGGACAGCAGGCACGTAACATTGCCTGACTGATGACATTTTCCAAGAATATTGTCATAGTTGTCAGGATCAGTGATGACACTGACACAATCATCAACCAAAGCCAAAGCACAGTTTAACCATGCATTATATTTCAATTTAATCAAAATTTGATCTCTATCATGTTTGGTGCCAATTTATACCTCTTACTAATTTCGTAGATCCTCTAACTGCTCAACTCATCCATTTTTGAGCACTCAGCTGGGCAAGTAAGAGTGAAGTCTCGGTGTCACCTTAGTTATGATCAGTGGAAGGTCTGATCAGAATAGTAGCTGTGGGAGAGGAGGAATATTACAGGACATTTCAGAAGCATAATTATTAGAATTTCCTGCATGGTGGGGGGAGGGGTGATGAGAAACTGTGAGATGTTGAACAGGACTCCACATTTTGGACGAAGGAGCACAAAGAACACAAGGCGAGCTAGTGTGATGTGAAGGTAAGGGACGTAGTTGAGCTTGGTTTGGAACAGGTGGGGTTTGAAATGCTTTGAGATATCTAGGTAATTTCCAAAGTTTGGGTTGTCTTCAAGATATCAACATATTTAAAACATGCATCGGTATCCAACAAACTTCTCAAACACAAATAAAACCTGTGTTTGAATTCCCTAGGATACTTGTTGGGTGACTTATAAGGAGTTAATGTTCTGTGTGACCAGATGAGGGGAAGAGGCAGAGAGATATGAGCTAACACTGTTCCATTGACCACTCAAGCCCCTTGTGTACCTTTAAGCTTATGAAGCCCAGTAAAGTGCTTATTCTAAGGGCAGAGAATCCTTTCTCAGACTCATACTAGAACTGGGTTCAGGGCCATTTCTTCAAAGTCACAAAAGGGACTCCATCAGTGACTCCAGTAAATGGGTAAAATCTCTTTCAGTCTTGATGGATCATGTCAGAGAAAGCCCAGTGAGAATTATATGGTAATATCTCTCACTGGAATCATTCTGTTCTATGCTAGTCACCCTAAAGATACCTAACACTCACTTATGTAATTAAACAAGTGTGTATAGAGCGCTCCACTATACCAGAGTCTGTGCTAAGTGCTTTATAAATACTAACCCATTTAATTTTATATCAACCCTATCATTAGGTATAATTATTATCCACATTTTATAGATAAGGAAACAAAAATAAAAGGTTCATAACATTTTCCAAAGTCACACAGATAGTAGGTGATGGAATTGGGATTCAAATCCAGGCTGTCTGACCCCAGAGCCTATGATGTACTATTGTTCATATCAGCCAATTAACTTAAATCAAGTTTCTAGGTTGAAAAAATAAAAATTGTATCTGTATATAACTTGTGTGTTAGAAGATCTTGGCACTTTGTTCTACTTCCATTTGCTCTAAGTACCTCCAATTTGATATAAAATTATTAGGATTGATATGAAGAAATGGATTTGCCTGTTTGCTCATGCCCTCCTTCTTTCAAAAATAATTGAAGATGTAATTAACATGTTCTACAAATCTGGAGGCATTGAATTTAAATTGCTAGTTGGAGTACCTCCTGTAGAAAACATCCATTAAGCATTGTAAAATGCCAGCCCACAGAGAAGAAAGGTACAAATATTTTGGGATTGGAGATTGTAAAGTCAGGATAGACTCACACTCGGGAGGAAGCCTGATAATATTAGTAACAGCAAACACATTCTACTTATTGCATTCCAGGCACTCTTCTAGAAAATTTATACAGAGGGACTAAGTTTACAGTGGAGAAACCAAACCACAGAGAAGTTAAGTGACTTGCCCAAGGTCACCAACAAGTACATGGTGGAAATGGATTTGAACTCAGGCAGCTAACCCCAGATCCTGTGCTCTTACCTGCTCTCCTGCATTAATCCAAGCTAGCCACATAGCAGCTAGCAATAAAGGGGGAGAATGACTGGCATCTCTGATGGAGGCTTTCTGGACCAAGTCCCACAGGAAGTCAAGAGAATCCCTGGAGAGATTCCTAGTGCCATGAGATCCCTTTACGACATAAAAGAACAACTCTCCATACCTGGGACCCACTAAAATCTGGTGAGGGTGACAGTGAGGCTCCCTGGGATTATGTTACTGGCATCATGGAAAGGATGCAACTGGGTCATTTGCACCATAATCCCCGAAGTCAGTGTTAGGAATCTAAATTATAATTTTAGTCTGCAATAGTCCCCTCCATTTGTGACATTCGTTCTGATTTAGCCACCACTTGAATTGAATCAGTCCCATTTTTGCCCTTACAGTATAGCAAATTAAAATTTAATTTGATCAAAATAAAAAATCAAGAAAAAGTTGCTGATAATAATTTACACAATTTAAAGGGGCACTGAATTAAGAGTTTAAACTAGATGACTGGCTTTGGGCAATTCTCTTACACACTACGTGGGCATTTGTTTAATCATCTGTAAAGGGAGAAGAAACCAACAGTTATTGATTGCTTTTTATGTTCTAGGTACTTCCCATGTGTTTGACTCATTTACTCCTCATAATATTAGTAATTGATAGATTAATGTCAGTTTTCTAGGTTGAGAAAACAGGAGATTAGAAAAGTTAAGAATTTTCCTAAAGTCATTCAGCTAGCAGGAATCAAAGCATCAAAGTTTATGCATTTTTTGTATTTTTCTTTCTTCCTTCCTTTCTTTTCTTTCTTCCTTTCTTTTTTTTTTTTTTTTTTTTTTTTTTTTTTTGCGGTACGCGGGCCTCTCACTGCTGTGGCCTCGGCCATTGCGGAGCAACAGGCTCCGGACGCGCAGGCCCAGTGGCCATGGCTCACGGGCCCAGCTGCTCTGCGGCACGTGGGATCTTCCCGGACCGGGGCACGAACCCGTGTCCCCTGCATCGGCAGGCGGACTCTCAACCACTGCACCACCAGGGAAGCCCTCTTTCTTTCTTTCTTACCTATTTACTTTCTTTTGCACTTCACCTCCCTTTCACCACTGCAGATCTATAGTTGCAGAATTTTAGAAGTCACAAAGGGACATGGTATTGCTGCTATTCTTCAACTCTAGTGCTACTATCTAGGGCACCACCATGTCAATTCACTTTTACCTCCATCTCTTGGGAGTTCTCCTGGGATTCTGATTTAATAGTCAAGTACAATGGAAAAGTATTTTTATTCTCACTTCCAAAATTTAGATTTAATCAACTGTATGATGGCTGCATGTTCTATGCTTCATGCAGTGGGTCTATGGTAACCCATTAAAATGAAAAACTTAAATGCATTCCCTTAGAAGGTTAACTTACGTTTAAGGAGTGACAGGTATTGGGGAAGAGAATTTGATTATAGGTATTGTTTGCATGGTCTATTTTAATCTTGAAATATTTGAAAAGACTTGACCTAAAGACGAGAAGGTACCTGTTTTTGGCAGTGGGGGTTTTCTATTCTTACAAATGTAATTTTGTCCCTGCTGAAAATTCAGAAGTTGCTTTGTCCAAAGGGCACTGACATCCTATACTATGCTTTATTTGCCATCTTATACCATGCACTAAATCACTCGGGGCAAACTTCAAACAACTCAGCTATAGGAATGTACATCTGGTTTGAAAACTGAGGTCAGCTCCAGTGTGCTTCCTCCTGTTGCTCCCAGAGGAGGTGAAGACATCTGTGAACATATCTTCTCACTGCTTTTGTCTTCATTTTTATAAAATGGCCATCAGACACCCAAGCACTTAAACATCTTTCATCCAGAGATTACCGTCTCCATGGCAGTTGTTTTGGGTATTAGTAACAAAGCCAAATATGGACTTCTGATGAGTTCCAAGAAAGAATGTGAGTGGAATGGATCATTAGAGTAATTTGTAATCATTTGAGAAAAAGTTGCCCCACACCAGTCTCTGGGATTATTATGTTCAAATAACTTACTGATATAAAAGCTAGATAAAGAGAACTAAAAGACTTTTCTCTTATACAAGGACACAAACAACTTTGGATGATATCACCAAAGTCATAAACAGAAGCCCAAATTGTGCAATCATAAGTTAGAAACAAAATGAGATTATACCAAAGAAAGTGGGCACCCATGTATACTAGTAGACAGGAGTTCCCATCAAGACCCTTTTGGTGTTCTTAAAAAATTCTAAGTACAATTTTGTTTCAGAAAGATTTCCTGCTTATTCCTTCTGCTTGGAATACTTTTCTTCCAGACAGCCACATCACTCACTTCCTTAATCCTTCAAGTCCATGCTCAAATGAGGCCTACCCTGATCAGCCCCGCCTAACATTGAAACTACCTGTTGCCACCTACCCATAGAATTCTCTATTGTCCTTAACTTGCTTACTGTATTTCTATAGTATTTACCACATACTCCTCTACTATTTTCTCTCCACTAGGATGTCAGCTCTCAAGGGCTAGAATTTTGGTCTGTTTTGTTCTCTGAAAGAATTCAGAGTCAAGGTTTGGGGAAAACAAGTAACAGGGCAGTAGTGGGAAACAGAGAAAACAGATAGTATCTAGGCAGAAACTAGATAAACTCTGAAAGAGTACAGGTCAAGGGCAAAAAAGGGCAGCAAGAACAGTTTTCTGGAGTAACATAAAAGCAGCTACACTTAAATTTATTAGCTGAGAAGGAAAAAGTTAGTGTATGGCTGAACAAGTTTCAAGATGTTTGGAAATACAGACAAGTACTATGGTGAGCATTTGCCATGCTTTCCACTGCCCAGCAGCTGAATGACCACCATCAGTCAGGATAGGCAAGGTTAAGTGCCAGGAACAAACAATCCCCCAAATTGCTGTGGCTTTAAATAATGACATTGATTTCTGACTCACATTACTTGTGCATCACTGGTTGGTAAGGAGGCTTTGCTCGCTGTAGCCACTCGGGGACTTAGGCTGAAAGTAACACCACCTTACCATACTTCCATATTTGCAGAGGTAGGGAAAAGTAAATTGGGAGAGCCATAAGCTGACTTTTAGTGTTTCTGTCCTGATGTGATACATGCCATTATTACTCATATTTAACTGGCCAGAGTTAGTCACATTGCTAAACCTGAGTCAATGGGGATAAATAATGCACTTCTCCTACAATAAGGGCAGTGAATATGCGTGATGATTAACAGTCTACCTCATCCAGTACTGTAATTGGGAACTTACCTATCTTATGGCTCCTGGAGGGAAGCAGAGCCTGTCTCCTACCATAGAAATTATAAGTATCTGATAATTTGCCTGCCCAGGCTTGCTGCCCCTAGTCGTATGCACTGGGGTATGATTTGAACTAGGGTTGATGATATAAAGCAGAGCGGGAGGGGAGAATTCTTTCTGGCAAGACGCTGGTGGCAGCAGCAACTGATTTCCAGGGACAGTTGTGGCAACCACTCCAGTCACGACTTCCAGCATCATAAGCGTAAACTGGGGTATTCAGAGTCCAGTGGTGACCAACACGGAATCCTCACCTGATAGTACATGATGCAATTCAGAACATAGTTACGGCTATGTTGCCTCCTGTCACACCTCTACATTTTAAACCCTAGTTCTCCAGCATCCCAATCAGTTCTGCGAGCTCCCCAATGCCTTTTCAGTTAATACCTTTAAACCAGCGCATACGTCTCTGTTGCTTGCATCTAAGAATCATGATTAATACACGTGATCTCTTCTTATCCTATTTATCATAATATTTTGCAAACAGCTGAACAAAAGCTGCTTTGGCTAAATGGAAGAATATGATTCCTATCACTTTAAATTTAGGTGTTTTTTTTTTTTTGTAAAGTTATCAATGGACATAAACTAAAAAAAAAAAAAAATTAAATTTCTCCAAGGTACGAAAAGCAATACTCTTCTTTCTACTGCATTAATCTCTTCTAATTTTGACATGATTGACAAGATCGTTTGCTTAGTGCATGATGAAATTCAGACTGTCTTGGAAGGGGGTGTCAATGACATGCTTTTGGGGTCATCGGTTATGCTCACAAACTGGATTCTGTGGTTGTACAGGAAGCACTAGCCTGTTTCTCTTGGCAGCTGTTTTTATACTAGTGGGATGTATTTGAGGATGTGTTGCCATAATGATAACAACAACAACAACAAAATATGTATTGAGACATTGTCATTTGTCAGAAGCCAAGTTTCATACTTTATATACATTATATTGGCTAAAATAAAGACATACTTGTGGTACTCTGGGAAGGCCTGGAAATTTGGTGGTATGGTCCCATTCTTAGAATGTGAAATGATTCAAGCAAAGTCAAGGCTGCAGGCTTAGCTAGATTGCCAAATAATAAATGTATGCTATTCGTCTCCAGGGAAACTGGGTAAGAGAGTATGGAAGAGTTGGTAGAAATGGAAATGAATTATCTTTGTATAGCAGCCTCAGAACATTTAAATTTCCAAAGTTAAATAATCTAGAACTTTTTTTGCAAGTAAATACTAATAAAAAGCTAACTCAGTGTTAGATGAATGGAACTGCCATTATACTGGAAAATGGATACATTTGGGGGAAATTAATATAAAGTCCAACTGAGGATGTTTAGAACCATGAGTTCCTACACATTCCTTTCTAATTCTTAGCAAGGCTCTTTTTAAAAAAATATGAATTCTTAATTTGCCTATATGAAGCCCATTTGACTTTACATTTTCACTGTTGTTTTTAAGGTAGTAGCCTTTTTGTTTTTCCTTCTCCTTTTTAAAGTCACCAATTTCTCAAATATGAGCTCATTCAAATTGAACTCACTTTTCTCTCCAGCACACAGGTCACATGAGTAGACCAGGAGAGAAAAAAAGATTTCAGAAAACACAATTCTTTTGAGGAGTCACTGTGCCTGCTGCAAAATTATTTGAATGAAAAGATTTTTTTTTTGAGGTAAAACGACAATTAAGTTCGACCTCCCCTGTTCAAATTAAAAAAAGAGAAAAACGAGTGTAATGAAGAATCTGACTCCTTCCTCTAATTTTACAAGTTCAATGGTAATCTAACCGTGCCATTCATTTACAGAAACCATTTACTATGTGGCTGAAAGTAGTAGGCCTCAGCTTTCATTCTCTTACTTTTCCCCTCCCTTAGTCTTTGTGTGTGCACCTGTTCGGGCCACTTTAGCATCCCATTTGTAAAACTTTGGATAATCCTCTGGCACTAACCCTGGTGTGATAATACTTCTGTTATTCAGCGGCCTAATTACAAAGGACAACACAGATACAACACTTCAGTCCTATTTTTTAATAGCTGATTTGCCAGTTTTACCAAGCTCCAAAGAGAATGGTTTCCAAACCTTGCTGGATTTAAACTTAATCTGAATTTGTTCAGCACATGGAACACCAATACCTCAGAGTAGAACTTTTGTTCTTGGATTTTTGGACACCTTATTCATTCGCCCGCCTTCTCTCCTTTTAAATTGTGATGCTAGGAATCTGTTTATTTTTTAGAATATAGTTTAATAGTATCATCAGAGCATTTTAAAGCATTCCCCAACATCTTTGGAGACAACTGTTGACATCCTCCAATAACAAGACAGAGAACTGGAGCTTTTGGCACTAAAGAGTTACTTTGCTCAATCAAGCTAAGTGAAAGACGAGCAAGTCATACTTCTTAATTTAACAAATTTTTCTGAGGGTGATCTCTTCAGAATTGGAGCTCAGTAAACAAAAAAATGTGTCTAATATTTCTTTTCTGGTTTACGACAGAAAAAAGAGGATTATTTTTAATTCATGGCAAACTCAAGGAAAGGATCATTACTTCAGTACAGATAAGCCTCCCAGCATCTGTGTACTTAACTCTGCTTCTTTGATCTAGAAATGGGACTGGAGAGCTGGCAATAAGGGACAGTCTTATGAGTTCTGGGTACTTCCTGGTCCATGGAGAATATACTGAAGTTTTGAGGGATCAACTAAATCTCTCTCCCAAAACATGTTTTGGGAGTGTCTAAGGGCACTGGGCAACTGAAGGCAGCCCCTACCACTTTCTTAATCCCTTGATTTTGAAACCCCAAATAACTTAAGGGAAACTTAATACATATGTTTCTGATTCGCTTACACTGCTTCATCAAAATGGTGTTTCGTAAGAGCTATTTGATATCTAAGAAGCCTTCGCAGTCCTCTTTCTAAGCCTTTTATTTTGCTCCAGGAAATCACATTTTCTTCGTGTTCAGCAGAATTGGAAGCAGGGAAGGCGTAAGTTTGGTTCTAAAGGTCATATTCACAAAATCATCAGAAGTTTGGATGTTGGCAGAATATGTTGCTGGCCTCTGCTACAGCACCAGGTAAGTGGAAAACCTGACAGGTGAAAAACTCAAGGATATTATCAAAAGCAGGACACCACAGGTTAATTTCACTGACTATTCCATATAGTAATTTAATCAAAACACACATTTCTGCTTTCCAAGATACTAATTGTCACATATTAAATGACAGAAGACTAATAAACATGTTAGTCCCATTTTACAGGTGGAAAATATGTCATAGACTAAAGTGACACTTGTTTTAGTCCAAAATGACACTACGGTTTGTTAAAAATACCAGCTACACTGAGTCATATAACCAGTTCCTGAGTCATATAACAATGTTGAAAAATATGTAGAAGAAAAGACATCTCTTTTAGATCATAGGAGAGTACATTAACTATGGGGGATTTTAATGTTTTAGGGGAAAATTCAAAGTTTGAAAGTTGAATTATTGACTGATCACTGAAATTCTCCAAAAGAATGATAATCAATGAACACCACCAAAGGAAAGCCAGTTATCTGTGAGTGGTTTAGAATAATATACTGGTATATTTTACCATTTACTGAGCACTTATGGTTCAGGCACTGTGATAAGTGCTATATATTATTTCATTTAATTCTCACATAATCTGATGAAATAGGTGCCATTATTTTTATAAGCATTTTTTTAATGAGTGCATTTCTTATGTTAGTGCAACATTTTTATCCTATAGCACACAATTAACATGTTCAGTTTTATGAACAGTGTAAAATTTGCACATAGGGCTTCCCTGGTGGCGCAGTGGTTGAGAGTCCGCCTGCCGATGCAGGGGACACGGGTTCGTGCCCTGGTCCGGGAAGATTCCACATGCCGCGGAGCCACTGGGCACGTGAGCCATGGTCGCTGAGCCTGCACGTCTGGAGCCTGTGCTCCGCAACGGGAGAGGCTACAACAGTGAGAGGCCCGCATACCGCAAAAAAAAAAAAAAAAATTGCACATAAATACTCTAGGTATTGTTATAAGTTGGACGTTATAAACCAGAGACCAGGTATTCTCTCTATTATAACAACCTTAAGTACTGCATAGGAGCTTTTGCAGGTATGTGCTTGTTCAGTTGACCTTTGCCAAAATGCTCTTCCCTGCACTGGTAGGGAAATGTATCTTATTTGTCTAACATTTTCTTGGGTCTGGTAGTTCTTTGATCCTTAGAAAACATGGCAATTGGGATGAGACTCACAACAAGTCAGGTTTTCCCTAAGGATAAAATAAGGAGACCCAAATCTGGAATGTTAGGAGAATCTTCCATGAGGAGATGGTACTTCAGTGGTACCCTCTGTGAAGGTGGCAGTTATATTCTAGAGGGTACATTCTAGATATATTTATTATTGTTGTTACCCAACACCTATCACAGTGCCCGGCAGGTAGCAGGTCCTCAGTAAATTTTTTTGAGTGAAAGGATGAATAAATAAATGACTAAGTAAGAAATAGATGTCTTTATATTCCCTAGCCATGAGTTAGACATGAATAGAAAACTGCTGAGATAGCTTGTGATTTTCATTCCTGAGGTCTCTGCTTCTGTGTGGACTTATATCTGGGGGATTAAGCAGTTGGGCCTACTCTGTGAGTTAAGTGGGAATGACCTTTTTCTCTTTCCATCCAGAGCAGCACTAGCGTCAAGAGCTCTGCCATGGAGTTTGTGCTGGCTGGCTCCCAGGTGGCCCCTGGTGACTTGCTCCTCCCATATTCTTGCCCCGTGTAGTCCTTTCTTACGTTGAGTAGGACTGACCTATGTAACCAATAAGACATTGAAGAAATGGTGGAGTGTGACCTCAGGTTGTAAAAGACATTATGGCTTCCACTTGTTGTCTCTTAGGTCACTTGCTCGGTGGGGAGCAGTCATCACGTGTGAGGGCACTCAAGCAGCCTGATGGAGGATGCATGTGGTGAGACCCTGAAGGATCGACTGGACAGCCATGTGGGCCAACAATCTTCCAGCCCCAGGCAAGCCTTCGGATGACTGCAGTCTTGGCCGTCCTCTTGACAACAATCTTATGAGAGACCCTGAGCCAGAAGCACTCACCTCAGCTGCTCCTGAGCTCCTGGCCTCCAAAAACTGAGACCAAAAAATGCTCATTGCTGCCTTCAGGTGCTAAGTGTTGAGGTAACTCCTTTGGCAGCAATAGCTAATACAGAGTTGCATCAAGTGGCACAAAATCAGACTCACACTTAAGAAAATAAACATATATTATCAGTTGGCTTATCTTTTTCATATTGATCCATCAGAAAGCAGTTATGAGACTCAATCTTTCACATAAGAATTAGGCCTAACAATATCTTTTCCTAGTCATGTTCACACTAGGGCTAGCATGGAATTTGTGGAGATTTTAGTGCATGTGTGTGTGTCTGTGTGTGTGTGTTTAAGGTCCCCAGTGATTTTGATTCATAGTGAAAATAATTCTGAAGCATTATGAAAATTGGTTTCTGGTGTCTGGTCTACTATGTGACAATGGTTATGACAATGGTCAGGATGCTTTATCTCTCTGAATTGTACAATCAAAACTCCCTTTTAGTTAAAAATTGTATGAATAAAGTATATCAAGTAAACAAAACAAGGCCTGACAATGGTAGTCAGTATTCTTGGACTTTTTTTTTCTTTTTTAATTTTTTGCCTACATTGGGTCTTCGCTGCGCACCGCAGGTCTCTCATTGCAGTGGCCTCCCCCGTTGCAGAGCAGGGGCTCCAGGCGTGTGGGATTCAGTAGTTGTGGCGCAGGTGCCTAGTTGCTTGATGGCATGTGGGATCCTCCCAGACCAGGGATGGAACCCATGTCCCCTGCATTGGCAGGCGGATTCTTAACCACTGCGCCACCAGGAACGTCCCCAGTATCCTTGGACTTTAAAGATGGGTACCTGTCAGTGATTGACACAGAAGAGAGTTTGTTTTAAGGTGAGCGTGCGTACGATGTTATCCAAAAGGTCTTTGGTACACAGCCGCCCCTACACACTGTGTTAGAAGCTCACAGAACATCTGGCCTGACTCCCAAAGAACAGAGATGTAGCAAGTCATCAGTATAGACAAACGGCATTTTGGAGATTATTTATCAACCACCAAAGATTTCATTTTCCGCTGCCTGTTTGGAGAGAGCATGGTCTGATGTGTGAAGGAGGGGAATTCAAAGGTTTCAGAAAGTCAGCTCCTGGCATCAGCCAGAGCATGACCTCAGCCAGGTTTCTTACCTCCGTGGAAGAACATTTCTGCTGACACTGGGGACACGAATGGTTGTGACACCTTGTGACACTGGGTAAGATGTGGGGTGAGGCACAGTCACCACTGAATTCAGTGCACGAGCCTTGGGAGCTTCAGACAAGATGTGTCCTCCGTAAGAAACAAACTGAAATTGTGGTATATGGGCAGCTTGAATCCTTTCTTTATCACTTACTGGAAGTATGACTGGATAAATTAGTTTATCACTCTAAGTGTCATCCTGTGAAAATGGGCCTAAAAAAATAATATCCACCTCATAGAGGTGTTGAAGGATCAAATAAAGCATCCAGCATCTTGTGTTATCTAAATAATAGGATCCAATATCATAGGAATTATTATTACAATTCTGCCTAGGATCCAAGTGCTTTGACTATGAATAACCTCTTTGGAGATAGGCTTTGGGGAGGTTTAAGCTTGTTTTATTTTTTATTTTTTTATTTTTTTCCAGAGAGATACTTACATTTCAACTAGGAGTTACAGAATATTTACAAATTCTATCTCTAAACCAGACCAGAGAGAAGGCATAGATTCTTTCACAACCAGAAAAGCAGGAAGCTAAAAAGCAATGTATGATTTTAGAAGTCTTATTTCATTCGGACTGATGGATAACTTTTTGTTCCTGAAAGGGGGAGGGCCCTTCATGAGACGGACAGTAATGTCATTATTCATGCTGTAAGCCAGCCCACTTCAACTGCTGGTCTTCACAATGCTTACAAGTGTAATAAAAAAAAAGAATACAAAAAAAACCACTTGCTTCCTTTTTTTTATGAGTATTGACATTCTTGTGCAGTATTAGGAGAGCTAATTTAGCTTCCAGTTCTAAGAATTTTTGAATCTATAGCCAGTAATTATTGGCATTCAGAGGTACAAAAGAGGAAAACAAAGCTTGCAAATTCTAGCACATTCATGTGGGATTGGGAGCTGAATTAGGATCCTCACACCCCATTGAATGATCAGCCCCCCTATTAGAGCCTTATTAAAATGGTAATGATTATATGCCAGCTATAGGCAGGCAGCCGCACCTGTCAAAAACTACCCCGATTATCCTGTTCATTGAACTGTCTGGCTCTTGAATCAGTGTCTCAGGTTTACTTCTCTGTGAAGTTTTTTTTTTCCTCCTGTCTTAAATTTTAAAAGATACAAGAACAAATATTGCCTTGGGGTCACAGAACACTCTTGTAGTTTGTTATATCATTTCCTCGTTTTCTGTTTTTGTGTCTGGTATGGCAATATGATACAGGAGTTATCCTCTCTTTGGTTTAAAACAGAAACAGGAGAAAGAAACAGAAGAAATGTAAAGTCCCATCCAAATAAAAATTCTCATGTTAGCAAAAGATAATGCAAATCTATAATGCATTCTGAAAACTGGGATTATTCAATTGTCAATTACAAGTACTGTGATCAAGGCAGAGATTCTTTTTACTCATGCATCTCTTGCCACACCTAGAGATCTGCTGTTCTTCCTTTAAAAACACATAAAACAATAATGTGTTTTATTTGAAATCACTTTTTTTTCCCTAGATGAACCATACCATTGAATGCACAATGATGTTCTCTTACAAGGCTAAATTCTGCCCTCACTGGGAGGAAATGTGTCTTTTAAAGTACAGTCACACCTCCATCTCCAAAGGGGATTGGTTCCAGGACCCCTGCGGATACCAAAATCCGCAGGTGCTAAAGTCCCTTACATAATAAAATGGCATAGCAGGAGGACCTTCAAGATGACAGAGGAGTAAGACGTGGAGATCACTTTCCTCCCCACAAATACATCAGAAATAGATCTACATGTGGAATAACTCCCACAGAACACCTACTGAACACTGGCAGAAGACCTCAGACCCCCCAAAAGGCAAGAAACTCCCCACGTACCGGGGTAGGGCAAAAGGAAAAACAGAGACAAAAGAATAGGGACAGGACCTGCACCTCTGGGAGGGAGCTGGGAAGAAGTTTCCACACACTAGGAAGCCCCTTCACTGGCGGAGATGGGGCAGGGTTGAAGCTTCGGAGCCACAGAGGCAAGCGCAGCAATCGGGGTGCAGAGGGCAAAGCAGAGAGATTCCCCCACAGAGGATCGGTGCCGACCAGCACTCACCAGCCCGAGAGGCTTGTCTGCTCACCCGCCGCGGCGGGCGGGGGCTGAGGCTTGGGCTTCAGAGGTCAGATCCCAGGGAGAGGACTGGGGTTGGCTGCGTAAACACAGCCTGAAGGGGGCTAGTGCGCCACAGCTAGCCGGGAGGGAGTCCGGGAAAAAGTGTGGAGCTGCCTAAGAGCAAGATACCATTGTTTCGGGGTGCGTGAGGACAGGGAACCCAGAGCACCACCTAAATGAGCTCCAGAGATGGGTACGAACCACGGCTATCAGCACAGACACCAGAGACGTGCATGAAATGCTAAGGCTGCTGCTGCTGCCACCAAGAAGCCTGTGTGCAAGCACAGGTCACCATCCACACCTCCCCTCCCGGGAGCCTGTGCAGCCCGCCACTGCCAGTGTCCCGTGATCCAGGGACAACTTCCCCGGGAGAACGCACAGTGCACCTCAGGCTGGTGCAACGTCATGCCGGCCTCTGCTGCCGCAGGCTCGTCCCGCATCCGTACCCCTCCCTCCCCCCCGCCCTGAGTGAGCCAGAGCCCCCGAATCAGCTGCTCCTTTAACCCCGTCCTGTCTGAGTGAAGAACAGACGCCCTCAGGTGACCTACACACAGAGGCGGGTCCAAATCCAAAGCTGAACCCCAGGAGCTGTGCAAACAAAGAAGAGAAAGGAAAATCTCTCCCAGCAGCCTCAGAAGCAGCCAATTAAATCTCCACAATCAATTTGAGGTACTCTGCATCTGTGGAATACCTGAATAGACAAAGAATCATGCCAAATTGAGGCGGTGGACTTTGGGAGCAAACTGTAGGTTTGTTTTCTGCATCTAATTTTTTTCTGGTTTTAGGTTTATCTTAGTTTAGTATTTAGAGTTTATTATCATTGGTAGATTTGTTTATTGATGGGATTGCTCTCTTCCTTTTATATATATATATATATATATATTGTGTGTATGCATATGCTTCTTTGTGTGATTTTGTCTGCATAGCTTTGTTTTTACCATTTGTCCTAGGGTTCTGTCTGTCTGTTTTTTTAGTATAGTATTTAGCACTTCTTATCATTGGTGGATTTGGTTTTTTTTTTTTTTTTTGGTTTGGTTGCTCTCTCTTTCTTTCAATAATTTTTTAATTTTTAATTTTAATTATTTTATTATTTTCTTCCTTCCTTCCTTCCTCTCTCTCTCTTTTCTTTCTTTCTTTCTCTCTTTCTCTCTTTCTTTCCTTCCTTCCTTCCTTCTTCCTTTCTTTCTTCCTTCTTTTCTTTCTCTTTCTTTCTTTCTTTCTTTCTTTCTTTCTTTCTTTCTTTCTTTCTTTCTTTCTTTCTTTCTTTTTATCTTTCTCCCTTTTCTCCTGAGCCAGCTGACAGGGTCTAAGTGCTCCAGCTGGGTGTCAGGCCTGTGTCTCTAAGGTGGGAGAGCCGAGTTGAGTTCAGGACACTGGTCCCCCAGAGACCTCCCGGCTCCACGTAATATCAAATGGAGAAAGCTCTCCCAGAGATCTCCATCTCAATGCTAAGACCCAGCTCCACTCAACAACCAGCAAGCTACAGTGCTGGACACCCTATGCCAAACAACTAGGAAGACAGGAACACAACCCCACCCATTAGCAGGGAGGCTGCCTAAAATCATAATAAGGTCACAGACACTCCAAAACACACCACCGGACATGGTCCTGCCCACCACAAAACAAGATTCAGCCTCATCCACCAGAACACAGGCACCAGTTCCCTCCACCAGGAAGCCTACACAACCCACTAAGCCAACTTTAGCCACTGGGGGAAGACGCCAAAAACAACAGGAACTACGAACCTGCAGCCTATGAAAAGGAGACCCCAAACACAGTAAGTTAAGCAAAATGAGAAGACAGAGAAACCCACAGCAGATGAAGGAGCAAGGTAAAAACCCACCAGACCAAACAAATGAAGAGGAAATAGGCCACCTACCTGAAAAAGAATTCAGAGTAATGATAGTAAAGATGATCCAAAATCTTGGAAATAGAGTGGAGAAAATACAAGAAACTTTTAACAAGGACCTAGAAGAACTAAAGAGCAAACAAACAATGAAGACCAACACAATAAATGAAATTTAAAATTCTCTAGAAGGAATCAATAGCAGAATAACTGAGGCAGAAGAACGGATAAGTGACCTGGAAGATAAAATAGTGGAAATAACTACCACAGAGCAGAATAAAGAAAAAAGAATGAAAAGAACAGAGGACAGTCTCAGAGACTTCTGGGAAAATATTAAACGCACCAACATTCGAATTATAGGGGTCCAGAAGAAGAAGAAAAAAAGAAAGGGACTGAGAAAATATTTGAAGAGATTATAGTTGAAAACTTCCCTAATATGGGAAAGAAAACAGTCAATAAAGTCCAGGAAGCACAGAGATTCCCATACAGGATAAATCCAAGGAGAAACACACCAAGCCACTTATTAATCAAACTATCAAAAATTAAATACAAAGAAAAAAATATTAAAAGCAGCAAGGGAAAAGCAACAAATAACATACAAGGGTATCCACATAAGGTTAACAGCTGATCTTTCAGCAGAAAGTCTGCAAGCCAGAAGAGAGTGGCAGGACATATTTAAAGTGATGAAAGGGAAAAACCTACAAACCAGATTACTGTACCCAACAAGGATCTCATTCAGATTCAATGGAGAAATTAAAACTTTTACAGACAAGAAAAAGCTAAGGGAAATCAGCACCACCAAACCAGCTTTACAACAAATTCTAAAGGAACTTCTCTAAGCAGGAGACACAAGAGAAGGAAAAGACCTACAATAACAAACCCAAAACAATTAGGAAAATGGTAATAGGAACATACATATCGATAATTACCTTAAATGTAAATGGATTAAATGCTCCCACCAAAAGACATAGACTGCCTGAATGGATGCAAAAACAAGACCCGTATATATGCTGTCTAAAAGAGACCCACTTCAGACCTAGGGACACATACAGACTGAAAGTGAAGGGATGGAAAAAGATACTCCATGCAACTGGAAATCAAAAGAAAGCTGGAGTAGCAATTTGCATGTCAGACAAAATAGACTTTAAAATAAAGATTATTATAAGAGACAAAGAAGGACACTACATAATGATCAAATGATCAATCCAAGGAGAAGATATTAAAAATTGTAAATATTTATGCACCCAACATAAGAGCACCTCTATACATAAGGCAAATGCTAACAACCATAAAAGGGGAAATCGACAGTAATACAATCATAGTAGGGTACTTTAACGCCCCACTTTCACCAATGGACAGATCACCCCAAATGAAAATAAATAAGGAAACACAAGCTTTAAATGACACAATACACTAGATAGATTTAATTGACATTTATAGGACATACCATCCAAAAACAACAGAATACACTTTCTTCTCAAGTGCTCATGGTACATTCTCCAGGGTAGATCATATCTAGGGTCACAAATCAAGCCTTGGTAAATTTAAGAAAACTGAAATTGTATCAAGTATCTTTTCCGACCACAATGCTATGAGACTAGATATCAATTACAGGAAAAAATCTGTAAAAAATACAAACACATGGAGGTTAAACAATACACTACTAAATAACCAAGAGATCACTGAGGAAATCAAAGAGGAAATCAGAAAGTACCTAGAAACAAATGACAATGAAAACACCATGACCCAAAACCTATGGGATGAAGCAAAAGCAGTTCTAAGAGGGAATTTTATAGCAATACAAGCCTACCTCAAGAAACAAGAAACATCTCAAATAAACAACCTAATCTTACACATAAAGCAATTAGAGAAAGAAGAACAAAAAAACCCCCAAAGTTAGCAGAAGGAAAGATATAATAATGATCAGATGAGAAATAACTGAAAAAGAAATGAAGGAAACAATAACAAACATCAATAAAACTAAAAGCTGGTTCTTTGAGAAGATAAAAAAAATTGATAAACCATTAGCCAGACTCATCAAAAAAAAAGGGAGAAGATTCAAATCAACAGAATTAGAAATGAAAAAGGAGAAGTAACAACTGACACTGCAGAAATACAAAGGATCATGAGAGATTACTACAAGCAACTATATGCCAATAAAATGGACAACCTGGAATAAATGGACAAATTCATAGGAAAGCACAACCTTCTGAGACTGAACCAGGAAGAAATAAAGAATATAAACAGACCAATCACAAGCACTGACATTGAGACTGAATAAAAATCTTCCAACAAACAAAAGCCCAGGACCAGATGGCTTCACAGGCAAATTCTATCAAACATTTAGAGAAGAGCTAACACCAATCCTTCTCAAAATCTTCCAAAATATAGAAGAGGCAGGAACACTCCCAAACTCATTCTACGAGACCACCATCACCCTGACACCCAAACCAGACAAAGATGTCACAAAGAAAGAAAACGACAGGACAATATCACTGATGAACACAGAAGCAAAAATCTTCAACAAAATACTAGCAAACAGAATCCAACAACACATTAAAAAGATCACACACCATGATCAAGTGGGATTTATCCCACAGATGAAAGGATTCTTCAATATATACAAATCAATCAGTGTGATACACCAAATTAACAAAGTGAAGGAGAAAAACCATATGATCATCTCAATAGATGCATAAAAAGCTTTCGACAAAATTCAACACCCATTTATGATAAAAACCCTCCAGAAAGTAGGCATAGAGGGAATTTACCTCAACATAATAAAGGCCATATATGACAAACCCAGCAAACATCATTCTCAATGGTGAAAAACTGAAACCATTTCCTCTAAGATCAGGAACAAGATAAGGTTGTCCAATCTCACCACTATTATTCAACATAGTTTTGGAAGTTTTAGCCACAGCAATCAGAGAAGGAAAAGAAGTAAAAGGAATCCAAATCAGAAAAAAAGAAGTAAAGCTGTCACTGTTTGCAGATGACATGATACTATACACAGAGAATCCTAAACATGTTATGAGAAAACTATTAGAGCTAATCAATGAATTTGGTAAAGTAGCAGGATACAAAATTAATGCACAGAAATATCTTGCATTCCTATACACTAATGATGAAAGATCTGAAAGAGAAATTAAGGAAACACTCCCATTTACCATTGCAACAAAAAGACTGAAATACCCAGGTATAAATTTACCTAAGGAGACAAAAGACCTGTATGCAGAAAAATTACCTAAGGAGATAAAAGACCTCTATGCCAAAAACACTGGTGGAAAAAATTTAAGATGATACAAACAGATGGAGAGACATACCATGCTCTTGGATTGGAAGAATCAACATTGTGAAAATGACTATACTACCCAGAGCAATCTACAGATTCAATGCAATCCCTATCAAACTCCCAATGGCATTTTTCACAGAACTAGAACAAAAAATTCCACAATTTGTATGGAAACACAAAAGACCCCGAATAGCCAAAGCAACTTTGAGAAAGAAAAAAGGAGCTGGAGGAATCAGGCTCCTGGGCTTCAGACTATACTACAAAGCTACAGTAATCAAGACAGTATGTTACTGGCACAAACACAGAAATATAGATCAATGGAACAGGATAGAAAGCCCAGAGATAAACCCACGCACATATGGTCACCTTATTTTTGATAAAGGAGGCAGGAATATACAATGGAGAAAAGGCAGCCTCTTTAATAAGTGGTGCTGGGAAAACTGTACAGGTACATGTAAAAGAATGAAATTAGAACACTCCCTAACACCATACAAAAAATATACTCAAAGTGGATTAAAGACCTAAATGTAAGGCCAGACACTATAAAACTCTTAGAGGAAAACATCAGCAGAACACTCTATGACATAAGTCATAGCAAGATCCGTATTGACCCACCTCCTAGAGAAATGGAAATAAAAACAAAAGCAAAAAATGGGACCTAATGAAATTTAAAAGCTTTTTCACAGCAAAGGAAACCATAAACAAGCCGAAAAGATAACCCTTAGAATGGGAGAAAATACTTGCAAACGAAGCACCTGACAAAGGATTAATTTCCAAAATTTACAAGCAGCTCATGCGGCTCAATATGAAAAAAACAAACAACCTAATCCAAAAATGGACAGAAAAACTAAATAGACATTTCTCCAAAGAAGATACACAGATTGCCAACAAACACAGGAAAGGATGCTCAACATCACTAATCATTAGAGAAATGCAAATCAAAGCTACAATGAGGTATCACCTCACACCAGTCAGAATGGCCATCATCAAAAAAATCTACAAACAATAAATGCTGGAGAGGGTGTGGAGAATAGGGAACCCTCTTGCACTGTTGGTGGGAATGTTAACTGATACAGCCACTATGGAGAACAGTATGGAGGTTCTTTAATAAATGAAAAATAGAACTACCATAGGACCCAGCAATCCCACTACTGGGCATATACCCAGAGAAAACCATAATTCAAAAAGAGCCATGTACCACAATGTTCACTGCAGCTCTATTTACAATAGCCAGGACATCGACAGATGAGTGGATAAAGTGTCCTTCGACAGATGAATGGATAAAGAAGATGTGGCACATATATACAGTGGAATATTACTCAGCCATAAAAAGAAATGAAACTGAGTTATTTGTAGTGAGGTAGATGGACCTGGAGACTGTCATACAGAGTGAAGTAAGGGAAAGTCAAATACCGTATGCTAACACATATATATGGAATTTTTTTAAAAAAGGGTCTGAAGAACCTAGACCTAGGACAGGAATAAAGACACAGACCTACTAGAGAATGGACTTGAGAATATGGGGAGGGGGAAGGGTAAGCTGGGACGAAGTGAGAGAGTGGCATGGACTTTTATACACTACCAAATGTAAAATAGCTAGTGGGAAGCAGCCTCATAGCACAGGGAGATCAGCTTAGTGCTTTGTGACCACCTAGAGGGGTCAGATAGGTATGGTGGGAGGGAGACACAAGAGGCAGGAGATATGGGGATATAGGTATATGTATAGCTGATTCACTTTGTTATAAAGCAGAAACTAACACACCATTGTAAAGCAATTATACTCCAATAAAGATGTTTTAAAAAGTTTTTTAAAATAAAATAAAATAAAATGGCATAGCATTTGCATATAACCTATGTATATCTTTCCATATACTTTAAATTACCTCTAGATTATTTATAATATTTAGCTAATACAATGTAAATGTTATGTAAATAGTTCACTGCAAATTCCAGTTTTTCCTTTCGGAACTTTTTGGAATTAAAAAAAATATCTTTTCTATCCTCGGTTGGTTGAACCTGAGGAGGGGAGGGCTGACTGTATTTCATCTAGTGGTTTGTCAAATTCTATAATATAAGAGAATACCGGTGTAAGAGGACAGTGAGAGGTTGGATGTCATCAATAGTACTTGTGACAGATGCTCTGACAGTAACTGATCAGAGCACTTGGGGACAAAGGTCAATGTACAAAAAAAGCTAGTTTTTAGTTTGCTGTTAGAGAATAGCTTTCTCTGATTCTTAGCATTTCTTAAGGGGAAGCACAAAGGATTTTCATTTCCTCCAATAGCCCCTGGACTGAGATTTCTATTACCTGTCATCCACAAGTCTCAGTCATTGGAGAACAGAGCAGGAAGAACACAGGTTTTTCTATCATCTGCTTTTCGATAGAAAGTGCTCTTGGAGATGCTTTGAGGATCTAGGAAGCTAATAATAGACAGAAGAATCTTAAATTCCTTTTACACACTCTTTTGTTAATTTGCAGGAAGAAAAACAGGATTCAAATTTGGGATTTTGTGACTCCATCCTAGCTGAAAGCACCTTAGATTTCAAGTCTCTTTGATATTACCACATGAAAAAATTCACAACTAGGTTTCAGTTCATGGAAATCTTAATTACACTGAGCTGCTGCTTCTACTACTGTAACAACAAAAGAATACATCTTTTACAGCGATTCACAACTCATCTGAGACATTCTTTCTCAGAATGCTATTCATTTATTGAATGACTTCAATGCAATGTATTCTCCTACCTCTCCTCCACCCGCCACCCAATATACCCTGCCCCTATCCAGCTGGGATTGATTGACTATCCTGTAGCACCAAGGGAATAATTCTCAAGCTTCTGTTGCCAATTTTTAAAAAGGTTGTATCATGGGATAACTCAATATTGAAATAATTGATTACTATGCAGCCAAGAATATTATCAGGGTGTCTGAGTACTCAAATCTTTTTCACAGTCCTTAAGCCCCTTGACTTTGCTATAGCATGAATAACTCTTTGCCCCTCTGTCCAGGACCACTCAGCCTGACACTTTGGTGATAACAACATCTTGGGTCTCCTCCTATTTCCCTTCTTTTTCCTCTCCACAATTTTCTTCTGCGCAATTTATTTTCTCCCATGATTCCTAGTCATCTCTTCTAAAAAGAAAATCCCAACCTTCAACCTCAAGCAGAGACTCCTGTGGTCATTCACTCCCAACACTTGGTTTCCTATTTCCCCAAGGATGTCTCAAACGTCTCCGACGCAGCTTGACCACATCTGAGTTTGTTGTTAAACCTGCTCCCATTTCCGTAGCATCCTTTCCACCTAATTGGTCACCAAGGCCTAGAGATTCAAATTCTACAGCATTTTACAGCAGAATATTATTCAGAAAAATTAGACAGTGTGTCCCCCCTCTCCTGTCCCCTGCTGCCTACTCATTTTGTCTTACAATGACCACCATTCACATAGCAGTAAAGGAATGCTTCCTGATTTGATAAATTTGATCTTTATTTTTTTTAAACTATGCATATGAGTCAAGCAATAAAGTGTTTGCTAGCAAAAAAACCCAAAAAACAAAAAAGGACTCCATAGAGTCTTAGACTCTCTGGTTTAGTGGTTCCTGATTTGAGGGTCTCTGAAAGTCATAATGACATCACTGAGCTCTTTTCATAATTTAAAGAAAGCCTAGCGAAAATTAAGCATTTGGCCGTGATAAAATTGCCTAGTTCTGTGGTTCCTAAACTATGTGTTAAGGAATATAGGAGTAAAGGGGGCCTGAAGGGGCCTCAGTGAACTCAGAGAGACGCTGCAGGAAATTTTATATTTCTGGGAAATAGCAGTACTCAATATCTGTCAGACATCAGGGGAATTTTTAGCTCAAGGTAGTTCATAATTTCAACATTAAATTGTGCTACATTTCTTTTGATAACTTCCTACCTGTGAAAGTGAGTTTTCCAGAAGTGCTGCAACAAAAAGCAATTGAGTGCCATGTGAAAGTCAATGTGGAACAGGAAGTAATTTATCATTATCTGTTAATAATCTGTTTACAAATCCGATTCCAAGATTTGCTAAGGTTGTCCCATGCCCAATAGACACATACACCTATAATTGTGGTTTTATAAGAATAAAATTTAAAAATATTTTTAAAGTTTAGGTGTACTTTTCTTCAAATGGCTACTAAGTTATTAGGACTTAAATATGTACTGAGTTGTTCAGATCTAAGTTCTTTAAACAGAATGGCCAATTTTATTTTTGGCCTAGGAGGACCATGAAAAAAACTTGAGGCCCTAAGAGTGCCATGAATTGAGAAAGTCTAAGCATGTTTGGCTTATGCACACAAAAATTTATTTTATTGATTTCAGCTACAATCATCAAATTAGTATAACCTTGTGGTGTCATGTTTATGAACAGGTCCGATTGGGAATACTATGGATGTCTCTAATAGAAAATAAATCATTCATGAACAAAAAATTAATCATTAATAAATGTTCTTTCTTAGATTAAGTCTTTAAAAATATAAGGAACTGGAGGAAAAGATATTTAAAGGGTCCTTGCTCAGGAATGGATAGAAAACCTAGATCTTGTCCGAGGGCCTGGTTACACACACAAGGAAGCTAAGATCTGTCAAGATTGAGTGACATGAGCATGGTCATACAGCTGGTTAAGGAAGAATCAGGGTCACCATCTAACCTCTTGTCCCTTTTCCAATGTACTTCACCAGGCTTCCTCCCTAAGCCTATATGGAGTTCAGGGAAGGATTTTTGAATACGTTGAGGTTTTGGTAGGTAAATGATGACTCTACCTGCCCTCTGGTGAAGAGTACTTTCCTCTCCATGCTGTGTCCTTTGGGCTTGGAATAATCCCTAGAACACATTCTAAAAATGCACGTTAAATGGAATTATATAGTAACCATTACATCTATAGAAGATATTTTTGAAACCTCAGAAGTATATTGATGATAACTAACCCAACAGGTCGGTTAGAAAAACCACTTCGTTTACAGAAGGAAGGAATCAGTGCTGGTTAATGTGACAATGCATTAAAAATTGTGTGTTGAGCAGGTGTGCTTGGAGATGACTTTATTTCACAGCATTTCTTGTGAAATGCTAGAGAGAATAAAGCCTTAGAGAGCTATGTACAGCCCTCTCAGTTAAGAGAAACGTTTGACTAAGAAGTCAAAGCCTTATTATTTTTCGTGTAGCTCATGTGTTAAGATTTGAGGATAAGACTATTTTTTTTTTCTTTTTAAACATCTTGATTGGAGTATATGCCTGGTAATTTTTTTAACATCTTTATTGGAGTATAATTGCTTTACAATGGTGTGTTAGTTTCTGCTTTATAACAAAGTGAATCAGTTATACATATACATATGTTCCCATATCCCTTCCCTCTTGCGTCTCCCTCCCTCCCACCCTCCCTATCCCACCCCTCTAGGTGGTCACAGAGCACCGAGCTGATCTCCCTGTGCTATGCGGCTGCTTCCCACTAGCTATCTATTTTACGTTTGGTAGTGTATATATGTCCATGCCACTCTCTCACTTTGTCACAGCTTACCCTTCCCCCTCTCCATATCCTCAAGTCCATTCTCTAGTAGGTCTGTGTCTTTATTCCCGTCTTACCCCTAGGTTCTTCATGACTTTTTTTTCTTAGATTCCATATATATGTGTTAGCATGCGGTATTTGTCTTTCTCTTTCTGACTTACTTCACTCTGTATGACAGACTCTAGGTCCAACCACCTCACTGCAGATAACTCAATTTGGTTTCTTTTTACGGCTGAGTAATATTCCATTGTTTAGATGTGCCACATCTTCTTTATCCATTCATCCGATGATGGACACTTAGGTTGCTTCCATGTCCTGGCTATTGTAAATAGAGCTGCAATGAACATTGTGGTACATGTCTCTTTTGGAATTATGGTTTTCTCAGGGTATATGCCCAGTAGTGGGATTGCTGGGTCGTATGGTAGTTCTATTTGTAGTTTTTTAAGGAACCTCCACACTGTTCTCCATAGTGGCTGCATCAATTTACATTCCTGCCAGCAGTGCAAGTGTGTTCCCTTTTCTCCACACCCTCTCCAGCATTTATTGTTTCTAGATTTTTTGATGATGGCCATTCTGCCCGGTGTGAGATGATATCTCATTGTAGTTTTGATTTGCATTTCTCTAATGATTAATGATATTGAGCATTCTTTCATGTGTTTGTTGGCAATCTGTATATCTTCTTTGGAGAAATGTCTATTTAGGTCTTCTGCTCATTTTTGGATTGGGTTGTTTGTTTTTTTGTTATTGAGCTGAGGATAAGACTGTTTTGAATGTCATCCTAGACAAGAGAAATACCAGTCTTATTAACCAAATACAAGTCAGTGATCTAAGAGATGGGCTGAGTTAGTAACTGTAAGTATCTAGAGTTGTATGTAGTTTCAAAAATGAGACATGAGAAATGCAGAAAAATTCCTGCTTCTTCAACATTTTGCACTCCACAGATGGTCCCCTGGCCAACATAATTTTCTCTCTCCTTTTGATGATACGGGCTGGAAAATGTCTCAACCAAATTTAGCTAATGGAGGTCAGTGTGTGGTATGTGGCATTAATTTGAAGAATAAGGAGATAGATGGAGGGAAGACAAGGTAATGATTTGTGACAGGGGCCCCAAATTTGATTTCAACAATTCAATTACCCTTTTTAAAGTCTCCCAAAGTAACATGCTGCAAAACCCTTCCTTCCCCACCCATGTAGATGGGACACAAAAAACTGCTCTTCATCACAGTTCTATATCACTTCTTCTGTGACATGCTGTGGGGATCACAAGACAGAAACAAAACGAACCCCGAGGTGCCCTATTGTAAAATGTTAGAGGTGGTCAGGCAGCAAAGAGCTGTTTTTGTACGTCTGGAAGGACAGGAGATGGCAGGTTGCATGCAGAAAGGCCTTCCTAGTGAATTCCTGCTGGGAACACTGGACCAATATTGCCAACGTATCTCTGGCACTACAAGAGACTTAAGGATATTTCCATCTGCAGTAGCCAGAAGTTACAAGGCAAATTTAAACTTCAGCCACAGCCTCATAATGGGGAACCAATGGAGGCATATACTCTTGTCAAGGACACAAGCCCTACATTATGTTAAGTGAAATAAGTCAGCTAGAGAAAGACAAATACCGTCTGATATCACTTATATGTAGAATCTAAAAAATACAACCAACTTGTGAATATAACAAAAAAGAAGCAGACACAGACATAGAGAACAAACTAGGGGTTACCTGTGGGGAGAGAGAAGTGGGGAGGGGTACTATAGGGGTAGGGGATTAAGAGGTATAAACTATTAGGTATAAAATAAGCTGCAAGGATATATTGTATAACATGGGGAATATAGCCAATATTTTATAATAACTATAAATGGAGTATAATCTTTAAAATTTGTGAATCACTATGTTGTACACCTATAACCTATGTAATATTGTACAGCAACTACACTTCAACTAAAAAAATTTTTTTAAAAAGGACACAAGCCCTAGAAAAATGTTCAAACCCTGTTTTCATGGTCTTCTAGCTCCCTAACCTTGGGCAGATTGGTTAACTTCTCTAAGCCTCAATTTTTCATGTGCAAAATGGAGATCATAGTAAGACTTATTATATAGGATCCTTAGAAGGATTAAATGGGATAATTTATATAAAGTATTTATGACCAAATTGCACTGGCAAAGGTCGGAGCTAACCTACTGTGGATACAAAAAAAACCTGTTAAAAAAGGAAACTATAAGGAATTCATATTTTTTTGTTTTGCTTATTTTAATAATTATAAAAGCACTTCAGAGTCTGAGTTTTTAGTCATCGTCTGGGCACTTCCTTTGGAAACCAACACATGTCATTGCTCACCTTAAGAAGGAGAAAGGGTCATGTGCTTAACCTTGGCATTGTGTGTCTTTACCTACAGAGGTAAAACCCACGTGTGAATCGGTGATCTTTTGGAAGTGCCGAATGAAAGAAGCACAACAAAGAAAACTGGAGTGGCCCATTAGGAAACAGAATTCCCTTCCCTTTTAACATGCCTTCAGTATCTGAAACAGAACACCCATAGAAGGATACACAGTCTTTGAAAAGGGCTGCAGCTACAATAATGTACAGAAAGATTGCACAACCATCATGTTATCCTGCATGTTTATGGCATTAATAAAAGCAGCTGGGTGAATTTGAATGAGCAAAGACTACAGGCATTAGTTTGTGACTGGCATATAGTATGGGCTCAATTTTTGGAAGCTATGATGATGGTAACAACAATAACAGATAACTGTAAAGAGGAGCCACATCTTAGGGAAACACAAAAAGATTCGGTGACATACTGTGTATCAGAACATGGATATTAAAAAACTTGCTCTTCTTACTGCAAGTATTTTAATCAGGAAGTGATTTTTACCTAACTATGCATCCTAAAGCCCCAAATTAGCATAGTGGGAACAAGAGGTAATGCTCCGAAATGTTTAACAGCCTCATCACTTTTTGTGGTACCTCTAGGTTGAAAATGCAAAGGCGGACATTCACTTGTTGACAACTTTGTGACACTGACTGCTTAATTCAACAAATTATTGATATTATTGAGCAGCTACTCATTGAAATGTGCTGAGTCATCTAAGATGAGCAAGAAGCAGAAATAGCTTTCTAGCAGCTCTCAGTCTAGCAAGGGATTCAGACACAGAAACCAATAATCCAAAACTCTAGTGGGGTCTGGATTAAAAAAGAAGTATATCTAGAACCACATACAGAAGCTGGACAGAGAAGGCATACAGAGGCCAGGCCTGGGGCTTGGAGGGTGACATAGGGAGTTTAGGATCTTTATCACTTTGTTGCCTAGTTGTCAGACACAGAATGAATTACAATAGACACTTTCTTGGGAGACCTCTGAAAGAATAAAGAATTACATCCAAGGACAGGAAATTTTATTCATTTAGTTAAAATAGAAAGCATTTTTTGAGGGATAAATTAGGAGTTTGGGATTAACAGATACACAGTACTATGTATAGAATAAACAACAAGGGCTTACTGTATATTGTATTCAATATCTTGTAACAGCCTATAATAGAAAAGAATCTGAAAAAAGTATATATATATATATATATATATATATATATATATATATATATGTATATATGAATCACTTTGCTGTGCACCTGAAACTAACACAGCATTGTAAATCAAATATATTTCAATTAAAATTTTAAAAAAGCATTTTCCCAGTGTATGAGAGGCTGTATTTGGAGAATCATTTTTAGTGCTTCTGTATTTCAGGCAAATATGACCAATTCTCAACTACCTGGTTATCAAAACATTGCACAAACAAGAGTATCACCTATCTTTCTAAAAACCTAATGATATAGCTTAGAAAGTTTGCATGACATTTTATAGACAACTTTCATCTCTATGTACTGGGCAAATGGACCAAGTTATTCAGGAATAAAAGGATATACAGCGCTTGAGTAGATAAACCTACCTATTTGGTGCAATCTCCCCTTTGATCAGAGAGTTCACTTTCTTTTTCAGACTAGAGAAAAACCCAATCTCGCCCCACCTGCAATTTTTCCATTATGCTCTTAGAACCTTCTCAGCCCAATTCTTTTTTTTTTTTTAAATGGAATACCAGAGTGAACCTTTCTTTCTTTCTTTCTTTCTTTCTTTCTTTCTTTCTTTCTTTATTTGCGGTACGCGGGCCTCTCACTGTTGTGGCCTCTCCCTCTGCGGAGCACAGGCTCCGGACATGCAGGCTCAGCGGCCATGGCTCACGGGCCCAGCCGCTCCACGGCATGTGGGATCTTCCTGGACAGGGGCATGAACCCGTGTCCCCTGCATCGGCAGGCAGACTCTCAACCACTGCGCCACCAGGGAAGCCCCCTTCTCAGCCCAATTCTGTACATTACATGTCATTTTGGTGATCTCTTGGGTAAGGAAATCAAACCTTATACGTCTGTGCTGTTTGGATCCCCAAGGCAGGAGGCCACAGGCCCAGTGTCCTGCCTTTGCACCCACACATGCCAGGCCCACAGACAGGCCCACACTTTGGTGGGCAGTCTTGCCCGTGGAATCGGTGAGCTGATGATGAATGGCTGTGAAGGCTTTGTGATTGCTCAGGCTCTTTTGTGGGACCGGACAATGGAGGAGGACACAAGTCTGGCTCAGGAGAGCAACGGATAAAACTGCTGGGCAGGATGGCGGGCTCCTGCCGACACAGCCACTTGTTGACATTGAAAGGATTTCACAACAAGTGAGCAGAAACAGAAACGATTCTGTTCGGCAGAGCTATTAGTTGCAACGTGTGGCACCGGAGCGGTCACTCCCGATGTGTTTCCTCCCTAATGAGCTCTGAATGCCCATTAAACTGGGCTGCTATAGGCCCAGAGCCACCGGACAATGGCATGCATGAATGCCTTCCTCTGTAGCTATTGGCTGGCCCCAGGAAGGAACAACTGGTATCACTCAGATTTAAGCAGAGTTGACAGTAGAGTTAAATGATCATTAATTAGAGGTTGTGGGCAGATAAAGACTCAGAGCCATTTCTAATGACCAGATAGGTTAGCGTGACTCACTTGGGAGCATGACCCGGTCTGGTCCTGCCCCATTTCTTGGGCCATGTGGAAGGGTGTCCATGGGATTTTCAACAGGGTAATACAATCTGTATAAAAGTGCGTTCGTTGCAGAGGACAAAAATAAAGCTTTATAAGACACAGGGAGTTTTTAAATGATTAGTAACACCTCACAAAGGGTGGTGAGGACTGAACTCAATTGTACATGAGAAAAGAACTTCATCTGGGACGTGGTGGTGAGGGGGGAAGTGCAAAAGGCTTTGAGTTAGAAACCAGGTTTGAAGCCTGCCTCTTCAATTTACTTGCTGAGTGATCTTGAGCAACTTTTATAACTTACAGATCTCCATCTCTTTATCTGTAAAATGGGGATAGCCAAACTCCCAACTTCACGGGGCAATCATGAGGGTTACAGGAGGAAGATGTGTCACTTATGTTGACTCAGACAGATGCTGGTTATCTGCCACTTGTGCACTACGATCACTCTGCCTGGATATGACATATACATCAGGTAGAGTGGTCTACTAGGAAAAGTAGAGGTAAAAACTGTTCTAGTGAGAGGGAAAATTTAAACTTTGTCTTCCAAACGTTTCACTCTGAGAGGAATGATTCAAGCTGTATAACACCTCAGACCAGCTCCAGAGAAAAATCAATTACTCTGTGAGAGGCATTTTTCCTAATTACTCATCTCATGATAGCTTCTCCTCAGAAATGACATCAGTAGAGCTGAATGAAGAGCAATATTTCACAGCAGTCAGTATCACAAGAAAATTAACATCTCATTCAGAAAATAATATCCTCACATACATGCTTGACATAGCTCAGAAAATAAGAAATATACCCAAGTACATTCTTGACATCAGTGGCCATCCTCATGCTGATCACTCTTAAATCTCTACCTAGAACCTCATTTACACTACTGAGATCCAGATCTAGAATCCAAACTGCCCACTGAACATACCTACATGGATATTTCTCAAACTTAATAGGTCTGTAAAAGGTAGCTTTGCTATAGAATCAACTACCTCAGAACTTAGTGGTTCAAAACAAGAGCTACTAATTTAGCTCATGATTCTGTAGGTTGGCAACTTGGACTGACCTCAGCTGGGTGGTTCTTCTATCATTGGCAGGACACACTCATGTGTCTGTGGTCAGCTGCCTAGTAAGGTGGGGCTGGCTGGTCCAGGATGGCCTCAGTCAAGATGGCTTGTCTCCACTGCATGTGGTCTTCTATCCCACAGTAGGCCAGCCTGGGTTTGCCTGCTCACATGAGGGTTACGTGGTACCAAGAGAAAGAAGTGAAGTGTGTTCAGGGCCTCCTGATGCCTAGGCTTAGAATTGGCACATCATTAGTTCCTCTGCATTGTATTGGCCAATCCTAATCTTAAGGTCAGCCCAGAGTCAAGGGGGGTGAGAAGAGGGATGGAATAGATTCCACCTCTTGATGGGATGAGCTGCAGAGTCTCAGTGCAAAGAAGTATGGATAGGGAAATAATTTTTGCTAATAATCCCAAACTGTCCCAAACTGAACTCATATTTCCAAATGAAACTTTCTCACTTCTGCTCTCCCCAATTTGGTTAAAGCCATCAAGGTCTACCCAAAATACTTCAGGTCACTCTGGGACATTCCAGGCTGACAGTTAGTGGGTGATTCAGTTTTAATATATCTACTTTCTTAATAGATCCCTATTCAATGCTCTCATCATCTCCATTCCAATAGATTCAGTATTAATATAGATCCTTCCCATTTTGGTCTGGGCTATTCTGATAACCCAACTAATCTCTCTGTCTCCAGTATATCCTTTTGTATTAGTTTTCTATTGCTGTGTAACAAATTAGCAAAATTTTAGAATTTTAAAACCATACTTATTTG
Organism: Mesoplodon bidens; assembly: GCF_964165515.1. Taxonomy (NCBI): domain Eukaryota; kingdom Metazoa; phylum Chordata; class Mammalia; order Artiodactyla; family Ziphiidae; genus Mesoplodon; species Mesoplodon bidens. The sequence goes on along the minus strand of NC_138167.1, from coordinate 76,276,486 downwards.
TTATCTCACAGTTTCTGCAGGTTAGAAGTCCAGGTACAGGCTGGCTGGATTATCTACTCAGGGTCTCACAAGGCTGAAGTCAAGATGTTGGCTGGATTCCATTCCTCTCTGGGGCTCAGGGTCCTTTACCAAGATCATGGGGCTGTTGGCAGAATTCAGTTCCTTGCAGTTGTGAGGCTGAGGTTTTCACTTCCTTGCTGGCCATCAACTGGGGGCCACTCTTGGTGCCAGAGGCACCTGCTGTTCTTGCCACAAGGCCCACTCCAGAAACATGAGAGTTGCTTTCTTCTAGGTCAGTAGGAGCACATCTCACTGACTTCTATCCTTCCTCCATCCCAGTATGCTAAGACAGAATCTTATATACAACTATTTTTTTTGGAGGGGATGTGAAACAAGACTGACATGTGTCTACTTTATCTTTCAACTTTGTCACCATGGAAAACTTGAAAATATGCAAAAGAAGACAGAATAATTTAGTAAACCCCAGGTGCCAATCAACTCATATCAATCCTGTTCCATCTATCACCCCACCCTGCCTGCTGCTATATTAATTTGAAGCAAATCCCAGATATCACATCATTTAATCCATAAATATTCCAATATGTACCTCCAAAGGAGAGAAAGTCTTTTTAAAACTATGTACTCATAATAAAAAATTAATACTTTCTTAATATTATCAAATGTCCAGTCGTTGACCAATTCCAACTGTCTCAAAAATACAGTGTTTTAAATTTTGTAGTGGGATCCAAATGGAGCCACATGTGGCAGTTAGCTGATACAACTTTAAAAGTCTTTTTTAATAGTATATATAAACAATTAAGTACAAATAGCATTATAATTGGTAAGTATCCAGTAAGCTGAACTTAGCATGAATTTTTTTTGTTTTTGTTTTTTGTTTGCTTTTTTTGGGTTTTTTTTGTCTCTCTTTTTCAAATTTTTGTTTTATTATTATTATTTTTTATACAGCAGGTTCTTATTAGTTTTCTATTTTTATACGTATTAGTTTATATATGTAAATACCAATCTCCCAATTCATCCCATCACCACCCCCTCCCCGCTTTCCACTTGGTGTCCATACGTTTGTTCTGTACATCTGTGTCTCTATTTCTGCCTTGCAAACTGGTTCAACTGTACCATTTTTCTACATCTCACATATATGCGTTAATATATGATATTTGTTTTTCTCTTTCTGACTTACTTCACTCTGTATGACAGACTCTAGGTCCATCCACGTCTCTACAAATGACCCAAATTTGTTCATTTTTATGGCTGAGTGATATTCCATTGTACATATGTACACATTTTCTTTACCATTCATCTGTCAATGGGCATTTAGGTTGCTTCCATGACCTGGCTATTGTAAATAGTGCTGCAATGAACATTAGGATGTTCATTGAATTATGGTTTTCTCTGGGTATATGCCCAGTAGTGGCATTGCTGGGTCATATGGTAATTCGATTTTTAGTTTTTTATGGAAGCCCCATACTGTTCTCCATAGTGGCTGTATCAATTTACATTCCCATAAACAGTGCAAGAGGGTTCCCTTTCTCTCCACACCCTCTCCAGCATTTATTGTTTATAGATTTTCTGATGATGCTCATTCTAGCCAGTGTGAGGTGATACCTCATTGTAGTTTTGATTTGCATTTCTCTAATAATTAGTGATGTTGAGTAGCTATTCATGTGCTTCTTGGCCATCTGTATGTCTTCTTTGGAGAAATGTCTATTTAAGTCTTCTGCCTATTTTTGGATTGGGTTGTTTGTTTTTTTTAATATTCAGCTGCATGGGCTGTTTATATATATTGGAGTTTAGTCCTTTGTCCATTGATTTGTTTGCAAATATTTTCTCCCATTCTGAGGGTTGTCTTTTCATCTTGTTTATAGTTTCCTTTGCTGTGCAAAAGCTTTTAAGTTTCATTAGGTCCCATTTGTTTATTTTTGTTTTTATTTCCATTACTCTAGGAGGTGGGTCAAAAAAGATCTTACTGTGATTTATGTCAGAGTGTTCTTCCTATGTTTCCCTCTAAGAATTTTATAGTGTCTGGCCTTACATTTAGGTCTTTAATCCATTTTGAGTTTATTTTTGTGTATGGTGTTAGGGAGTGTTCTAATTTCATTCTTTTACATGTAGCTGTCCAGTTTTCCCAGCACTACTTATTGAGGAGACAGTCTTTACTCCATTGTATATCCTTGCCTCCTTTGTTATAGATTAGTTGACCATAGGTGAGTGGGTTTATCTCTGGGCTTTCTATCCTGTTACATTGATCTATATTTCTGTTTTTTTGTGTCAATACCATATTGTCTTGATTATTGTAGCTTTGTAGCATAGTCTGAAGTGTAAGGGAGTCTGATTCCCTCAGCTCCATTTTTTTCCCTCAAGGTTGTTTTGGCTATTTGGGGTCTTTTTTGTCTCCATACAAATTTTAAGATTTTTTTGTTCTAGTTCTGTGAAAATGCCATTGGTAATTTGATAGGGATTGCATTGAATCTGTAGATTGCTTTGGGTAGAATAGTCATTTTCATAATATTGATTCTTCTAATCCAAGAACATGGGTAGAATAGTCATTTTCACAATATTGATTCTTCCAACTAATATCTCTCCATCTGTTTGTGTCATCACTGGTTTCTTTCATCAGTGTCTTATAGTTTTCTGAGTACAGGTCTCTTACCTCCTTAGGTAGGTTTATTCCCAGGTATTTTATTCTTTTTGTTGCAATGGTGATTGTGATTGTTTCCTTAATTATTCTTTCTGATCTTTCATTGTTAGTGTATAGGAATGCAAGAGATTTCTGTGCATTAATTTTGTATCCTGCAACTGTACCAAATTCATTGATTAGCTCTAGTAGTTTTCTGGTGGCATCTTTAGGATTATCTATGTATAGTACCATGTCACCTGCAAACAGTGACAGTTTTACTTCTCCTTTTCCAATTTGTCTTCTTTTTATTTCTTTTTCTTCTCTGATTGCCATGACTAGGACTTCCAAATTATGTTGAATAATAGTGGTGAGAGTGGACATCCTTCTCTTGTTCCTCATCTTAGAGGAAATGCATTCAGTTGTTCACCATTGTGAAGACAGTCTGGTACTGGCACAAAAACAGAAATATAGATCAATGGAACAGGATAGAAAGCCCAGAGGTAAACCCATGCACATATGGTCACCTTATTTTTGATAAAGGAGACAGGAATATACAATGGAGAAAAGAAAGCCTCTTCAATAAGTGGTCCTGGGAGAACTGGACAGCTACATGTAAAAGAATGAAATTAGAACACTCCCTAACACCATACACAAAAATAAACTCAAAATGGATTAAAGACCTAAATGTAAGGCCAGACACTATCAAACTCTTAGAGGAAAACATAGGCAGAACACTCTATGACATAAATCACAGCAAGATCCTTTTTGACCCACCTCCTAGAGAAATGGAAATAAAAACAAAAATAAACAAAAGGGACCTAATGAAACTTAAAAGCTTTTGCACAGCAAAGGAAACCATAAACAAGACCAAAAGACAACCCTCAGAATGGGAGAAAATATTTTCAAATGAAGCAACTGACAAAGGATTAATCTACAAAATTTACAAGCAGCTCATGCAGCTCAATAACAAAAAGCAAACAACCCAATCCAAAAATGGGCAGAAGACCTAAAGAGACATTTTTCCAAAGAAGATATACAGATTGCCAACAAACACATGAAAGAATGCTCAATATCATTAATCATTAGAGAAATGCGAATCAAAACTACAATGAGATATAATCTCACACCCGTCAGAATGGCCATCATCAAAAAATCTAGAAACAATAAATGCTGGAGAGGGTGTGGAGAAAAGGGAACCCTCTTGCACTGCTGGCGGGAATGTAAATTGATACAGCCACTATGGAGAACAGTATGGAGGTTCCTTAAAAAACTAAAAATAGAACTACCATATGACCCAGCAATCCCACTACTAGGCATATACCCTGAGCAAACCATAATTCAAAAAGAGACATGTACCACAATGTTCATTGCAGCTCTATTTACAATAGCCAGGACATGGAAGCAACCTAAGTGTCCATCATCGGATGAATGGATAAAGAAGATGTGGCACATATATACAATGGAATATTACTCAGCCATAAAAAGAAACGAAACTGAGCTATTTGTAATGAGGTGGATGGACCTAGAGTCTGTCATACAGAGTGAAGTAAGTCAGAAAGAGAAAGACAAATACCGTATGCTAACACATATATATGGAATTTAAGGAAAAAAATGTCATGAAGAACCTAGGGGTAAAACAGGAATAAAGACACAGACCTACTTGAGAATGGACTTGAGGATATGGGGAGGGGGAAGGGTAAGCTGTGACAAAGTGAGAGAGTGGCATGGACATATATACACTACCAAACGTAAGGTAGATAGCTAGTGGGAAGCAGCCACATAGCACAGGGAGATCAGCTCGGTGCTTTGTGACCACCTAGAGGGGTGGGATAGGGAGGGTGGGAGGGAGGGAGACGCAAGAGGGAAGAGATATGGGAACATATGTATATGTATAACTGATTCACTTTGTTATAAAGCAGAAACTAACACACCATTGTAAAGCAATTATACTCCAATAAAGATGTTAAAAATAAATAAATAAATAAAGTGAGTTGACGTTTCATACTGAAGATGTGGAATAGGCTATTGCTTTTCAAATGAAACTAATTGGGTTTTCCTAGATGCTATAGAATCCTTCAAATATGTCTCATTTTAGAAACAGTAATAGAGTTTGGGGCATGAAAATACCAATTCCAACCAGACTACACCTTTATTTATTAAATGTCTCATTTCAGCAAATGAGGCCATTTACATGAATGCCACAATACATTCAACAGTTCACATTTTCTTGTCAAACCACAGTTTTTCTTTAAATAGTCTTTAAAACCATGATTAGTCATTGTTGTACCAGTAGAAAAAAAATGTGTTTTCTATTTTTGTTCAAATATTTTAATAAGGTAGAAGATATCCAATTGTAAAGGTTTGAATTGTTCAAATATAACTTTGCATTTTACATTTTAAAGAAAGATGAATTTTAAACAGCTGGAGGAGAAAGCCAATTGGAGCTGCTGCCCTTTGTAGGGACGTGTGGCTTAGAGAGAAGAGACTAGGCTTAGGAATCAGAAGCCTTGTCTTTTAATCTGGTGGTTCTCAAAGTGGGGTCATTGGAGCAGTAGCAGCATCAGCAACACCTGGGAATTTGTGAGACATGCGAGTTCTAGGGCCTCACCCAGATCTGCGGATTCACACATTGTGGAGTTGGGGCCCAGTAAACAACCTCTCCATGTAGCACTGATGCACACTCAGGTGTGAGAAACACGGATCTGAACTCTTCCACTTCCTACTGGTACCTCTTGGGCAAGTCAGTTACTTTCTCTGACCCTCAGTTTCTTTGTGTATTTGCCTCTCTGGATGAAAACAAAAGGAGACTTGGATACGAAGGCATTTTATCAACTGCAAAGCATGATGTTAATATTACGAATCTGGGACAAATCAGAATCAATTCTGTTGAGGACAGAAGGTCTGGACCTCACTTACAAATGTGTCCTTGGCTTTTTTTGTCCATTATCCCCAAAGCAGAGATGTCTACCCCTGGGACAAGTCACTCAGGCCATTTATCAATCAGATAGAGGTTTGCAGAAATGACCCTATGTTTACCAGGGTAAGCAAGAAAACTTACAGGGTAAGTTATACTTATTTTTCTACAAGTACAGGGTAAACCATGCAGAAAAGGAACCCCAAAACATTTAACGAGTGCATCCTGGCATAATTGTATCCCAATGTCCTTGGTCCTTGTTGATAACAAATTGTACACTGAACTGTAGTCTCACCGATAAAGTCTAAGAACTAAAAACACACTGTGGAAATGGTATTTGGTTCTGGGTGGTCACAGAAAAGGAATGAAATCTTTACATTAATATCTAAATTATCTAAATTATCTAAATATCTAAATTAATGCTTTCTAAATTCATCTCTCACACTCTCGTTTCCTTTTTCATTATAAAGATGCCATAGTGCCAAATAATCTCAGAATAACGCAAGTTGTGGAATCTCTTCTAGATTCCTCAATAGCCATTGGATTACTTTTTGATTATGACTATAAAATAATCTGGAGATCTTTCAGTATCCTAATCGAGGTTCCAACGTGATATTATGAGTATCTGCCCCTCCCCCACCCCAAGTACAGCTTAGCAAAGCCTCTATTTACTGGAATTTAAGAGATCGAAGCTATTTTATTTCCTTTATCTCATAAAGTCAAAAAAGCATCTTAGAAAATTGTATGGGCGCCAAAGGAAAATCAGTGTAGATGTTATTTTAATTTAGAGAATGTCAAGAAGTTAGTCATTTATTCACAGCTGATTCTGGTCTTGGTACCCATCTGTAAAGGCAGAATCATGTTACTCACCTTCGAGAATTGTTTGGATAATTTAATGAGAAAGTAAGATGTTTCAGTAAAGTAAAAATTTAATGCACACAGTTTAGTGCTCACTAAGAACATATATTTGTCTCCAAAAGTTAGTTCAAAGACCCAGCCTTGCTTTTGGGAATGTATAAGGGCCCCTCCCAATTCTACCCTCAGCATTTGAGTTTTCTTGATAAACATGACTGAATTCACTCATGGAAATCATCAATACAAGGACAAGTTTCACAAAAACTATCGCTTTTTGGTCTAGCTACCTACGTAGGTAGCAACACGAATAGGATTTCAGTCATGGGATGCTCTGGACTTGGGGTTTGGATTATAAAAGAACATTTGTGAAGCAATGGATCAATATGTGAACATATCATTGCCCCTGCTGATAAGGAGAGTTAAACAGAGTAGATTTTAACTGCCAAAATGGGGTGCTGATAAAGGTGTCCTTCACCTCCTGATGACATTTAAATTTGGGGTGATAAGGTGCCTGCTGTAGTCAATATGTCATAGTGACCCTCCACCAAGACCAGCTGTGCCATTACATTGTGGGCATGGTGACCTGCCCTCCACAGCCTCAGCCCCAACCCCTACTACCGGCAAGCATTATTAATAAAAATAATGATGAGACATTGAGCATGCACCCTGTGCCAGCAAAGTTCTCTCATTAGTTCAACAAGCAAGCATTTGCGGCGTGGAGCCACTGGGTAACACCCTGCGGACTCAGCAGTACACACGACAAAACCAGTCCCCTCCATCGCTGAGCTCCCCTTTAGGTTCTTTCTGTACTTACTATAGTCTTCACTACAGGAAAGATACTTTTATCCTCATTTCACAGATTAGAATAATGAGGTTCAGAGAGTTTAAGTAACTCAGAGACTGGAGTCAAATCCAGATTTGCCTAACTCTTAACCCCATCTTATTTTCAAAATGCCATATAATCTCCAACTATTTTAGTGTTTAGCCCTTATTGTCAGGAGAACTATAAGCTCTAAATACTATTTCAGTGGAGTGGTTACAGATCCAGAATAACTCTTTGCACTTAATTTTGCTTAAACCATGTCTCAGGGTTTCAACAATGGTTGCCATCAACATACAGGTTACTTATTCCTTAGTATGTTGATTCTTTGCTTACATTTTCTTTTTTTACTCCCTATGCATTATATTTATTTCCAAATTGTTATAAAATGTAAGAAATAGAAATCTATAAATGACAACATAAAATGAGATAAACTATATTTTTTAAACTAACATTTGTATTGCATGCACAGTATGTTGTACACTTGTCCAGTACGTTACACAAATTGACTCATTTAATCCTCACAACAGCCCTCTGAGGTTGGTATTATTATTAATTCTCATTTTAAAGATGGGGAAACTGAGTCATGAGGTATGTACTTTGTTTACGTTTTCTTGTTCAACCCTCATGACGATCCAAGGAGGCAAGTGTTCTTCCCTGTTATCATCCCCATGTGCAGGGGAGGAAACCAAGACCTCAGAATTAAGTAAGCAGAAAAGCGGGCCTTCCAACCCAGCTTTCTAAATTTGTGCACAGGACTCGCCTTCGACCCTGAGTGGTTGTGGGAGCAGTGGCACACAGCCCCCACGAGAGTGATGCAAGTGCGTGGCTATGCCTGCTGCGTGAATTCCAGACCTCTGATATTCTCTGTCACTGCAGCCATTTCTCTCCTTTAAAAAAATGGCTATTTCTGGTTAATACTGAGAGTAGCCCATTTATGTTGACCTAAAGGTCATCTGGTCTTTAAGATGGGTTTGTACGTATGTGGTTGATAATGACTGTTTTAATATTTTAAGAATCATCGCCAAATGGATAGAAGAGAAGTTGTAATAGTACAAAAGGTCTAATTTAATTCTCCGGGAGTCTATTTATAGAAAGATTCCGGGATGTTGTTTGTTTCCTTCTGGGCTGTTTTATGAAGGCAACCTGGGTAGAGCTCAGATTGATAGATGAAAACCCTGACTCCTCAGCTTATTGGCCCCATAGTCTTGGAAAACTTAAGGTTCAGGTTCCTTATCTATCAGATGAAGCTCAAATACCTTCTTTCTATTATTACCATAAAGATTAAAAGACATTATTTATAAATGCTTTATATGTTATAAATCAGAAAGGAAAGTGAAGAATTAAATACTTTGGTATCCTAAAATGTTTAATTTGGGGGCATAAATTTATGACAGTAAAGCGCTAGTGTTTTCATAACTCCAGAGTTAATTTACTAGCTGTTTAATCTTGGGCAGGTTCCTTAACCTCTCTAAATGTCATTAGCAATTCCTGTTATTAAAACAGGCTTAACAACAGCATCTACCTCAGTGGTCATTAAATAATACAATACATGAAGCATAAGGCCTGGTGTGTAATAACCACTCAGTAAATATTGGTTATCAGCTATGAACGTAGTTTCCTTTCCCATTTTTTGTGCCACTGAGGTGCAGCCAAGGCACTAAATGTGGTTGTTCATCTATGGCCCTGAGCCTGGGGCAAGAGCCTAGGACAGAGACTGTGGTGGCAGAGAGAAGTGTGGAGGTAACTGGCCAGTAAGTGATGAGGAATCATGATCCAACAGATCCGAATAACTCTTCAGAGAATGTAATCAATGTTCATGTCTCCCCGGTCAGCTATACGTTCCATGAGGGCAGGAACCATTATCTGACCTCTCTACTATTTGTACAAATTGTATTCCCAGCACCTAGATCAACACATGGAATACAGAAGACATTTAACAAATATTAGCTGAGAAGATAAATAAATTGAGCTGAAGGGAATGACCCCATACATGAGTGTGTGGATGCACATACATGAAATCACCATTTCTGACCTTTTACCCCCAAGCCAAGCACTACCATTAATGATAGGAAGAGGGAGGTAATAGATTTTGCCAGCTCAATGCCAGCTCAATCCCTACTTACCCTTTGACCTTGCTGTTAGCTAGAGACCCTTGGTGTGGTGGTACAACCTTGGGTTATTTCTGCTTCTGGGGAAATTAGCCATGGGCCACCTCACTCAATTATCAACTGGGGAGACCCAACAGCTCTAGAGGTCTGAGGAGAGGGAGGGCAGGCAAGGACAAAAGACACAGAAGAGTCATTTCCTATGTTTCTGGGAAACACATGTTTCATTTATAAAACCATCCTTTGTGTAGCCACTCTGATCCCCTGGTCACTGTACCATGCATTGGAGACAGAGATGTGAGTAAGTAAAGCTGGAAAGCTGAGTTCAAGGGACAGGGGCACATTTCTGGGACAATGTGACAAGTGCAATAATAGAAGCCCGTTTCAGACATAATTAGGAACACGGAGGAGGGGGTGGCTGACTCTGCAGGTGACACTGTGGAAGCCCTCATGGAGGAGAGGCACTCGAGTTGGGTCTTGAAGAGTGAATCTGTGGGATGAATAAGTAGAAAGAACATATACGCAGGTTCATCATTTCCAGAAGGATGTGATGAACAATTATTGTAGAAAGTGATCAAGCACATTCTGGAAGTGAGAATATTTGAATCATCAGAGCAAGAGTGAGAAAGAGAAGGGGTCCCAGTGCCTTGATATACCAGTTGTTTGAATTAAGGCACATAATTTCATTTCTCCATGCCTCAGATTTCTCATCAATAAAACGGGGATAATAAAAATACCAACATCATTGTCATTTGTGAAAATTAAATAAGTTATATGACAGCTATTCCTATACTGTTATTATTACTATAATATTTATATGATTAATATAACTATTATAATAATAATCATTAACAGTATTATAATTATTGTATTATTAGCATTATAATAACTATAATTTTTATTACAAAATAGTAATTATAATAGAATTATTATTATTATTAAATTGCTTCTTAGAAGAAACCTAGATTTGAAGAAAGTAGTAGTAGAATGTTCATGGATTGACAGAGGGAATGGATAAAGGTTTCTCAGCATAAGTATTGTATATCAAAAGCTTCAGTCAATATAAATGCTCCAAAAGTCAGTGGATTAAATACTTTGTGCCGTGGTTAATATCATGAACTTTTGGGGACACCAAGTCTGGCCAAAAACTTAAGTCAATTAAAGTGGGTAGAGACTCAGATTTGTTTAAGTACTGCTTTCAAATAATTTCCAAGATGCTCTATCTGTAATGGAGTGGAAGTTTAAAAATAGAGTAGAAGTCCATCAAAATAATGCAAGTGGAATATGTCATCTACCATCTTTAGGCAAAGACCATAACCAATTACTCTTCAAGGAAGTGAAAATAACATACTCTTGAACTTAATTATGCAAATGAAAGTTTAATTCTAATTTCAGAAATGGCTGAAGGTGGTTCTTTACCATAGAGGGAAGAAAAATTAATCTACGAGAGGACTGAGAGTTGACGTGGCCCTGGTCAGCCAGCTGAATGAAAACCTTCCCTTTGGAATGCTGCAGTGATGTCTCAAGAAGAACACCATTCAAAGGAATGTTGTATCACTGGAGATCCCATAAAATCCGAGAACATTGAGCTGCATCCAATAAGGAATGTCCTTAGTCTGCAGGACTTCTGTGCCATGTGGCCGGGGGGAACAGACAGACCAGGTCAGCAGGCAGGGAGGAGAGAAGGGTGGCTTTGGGGTTTGACTCAGTGGGCCAGTGTTGGCAGGCTGCCCCAGCAAGCATGCTGCCATTTCCCATGGACCCAACAGAAGTCAGATTCTTAGGTATTTCTCGAGTGTGAAGTCTGATTCAAATGCCCCAGGTGTTCAAGAATTGCTACCCCCCCAAGGGTTCGGATTTGACTCTTACTGGATGAAAAGATTAGCCCCTCTAGTTTTTCTAACTCTGATATCTACCTGACTATATTTTGTAGCCCAAGTCATCTGTATTTCAACTCTGTAGGAAACTAGTAACACAAGCACTTTAACATTTGTATAGGGAAATTTAGATGGAAATTACCTTACCTAACAGAGGTGGGAAAGATTTCTGTGTTTTTGAGAAAACACGTGAACTGGCCATTAAAGGTGTAGTTTCAAAGTGAAGTGGACAAGTGAGGAAATTTTAGAAATTTTTTAGGTTGAACAAACCATCTAGTTGATGGATTCTGGTTTTCTGTTATCTGAAAAAGGGCCTTAATCCTTTACTTCATTGTGTATATGTACATACAGTCCTAGTGTCGGCTCAAGGTGGCCGTGGTATTATACATAAAAATTATTGTGATTTTTTTCCCGTGAAATTCTGTGAAAGGAGCAAAGTATCGGTCAGGCTGGAGGAAGAACCATGGCCACAGTTTGAAATGCTTGGAATTCTCAAGGGGGTAAGCCAAGGGGGTACAAACAACTTTGCTTTTTCATTCTGACAGCTCTTCCTTCTGTCTGTTTCCATTTGTGACCACTAACCCCTTGTTAAAAAGGAACAGGCGGTGACGTGTGGAGTGTTCACAGTAAGTGCATTTCAGAGTTCACAAGAAAGTAGAACCAGCATGCCTGACACGCAGAGCACTGGGCTTTCTGTGTCCATCAGGGCATTTTTGTTTTCTCTGGGATCTGGGAGGGAAATTTAGGGCAAGGTTTCAGTCACCATTTTTACTCATTCATTCATTCACGGATTCAACAAATATTTTTATCGAGCACCTACTATGTGCCAAGCACCTACTATGTGCCAAGCACTATGAAGCTTCTGGGAACTCAGGAGTAGACCAGAATACAAGGTCACTGGGAATATAGGAGAAAGCCCGACAGATGGGAAAATATATATATAAATACAAAAGTCAAATGTAGAAAATGTTGGATGGTGATAAGCTCTATGAAAAGAAATAAATCAGAAAAGGATGATAGAGAGTGTGGGTAGCGGGTTGCAAGTTTTAATGGGGCTATGAGGAACACCGTTATTGATAAGGCAACGTTTGACAAAAAACCCTGGAGGAGATAAGAGAGCCAGCTGTGTGGCAATCTTAGGGATGCATGTTCAGGAAGGGGAAGCACAAGGCCAGGGCTCTGCATTGGTAGCCTGTCTGGTAGGGTGAGGAAGAAGAAGAAAGTCTAGCGCAGAGTGAGAAGGTGGGGAGATGGGTCCTGAGAAGAAGCTGTGACAGGCCAGACCGCGAAGGGTCTTCTAGGCTGATCTGAGGACCTTGGCTGTTTACAGTGAGTGAGACGGGAAGCCACTGCAGGGAGTCGGCAGAGGAGTGGTGTGGGTTGCCTTGCATCCTCACGGGATCATCTGACTGCTGTGTGGAGAGTGTACTGAAGAGGCAAAGGGTGGAGCAGCCAGAGCAGTGAAGAAACGACTGCGAGAGCCCAGGTAAGAGACGATGGTGGTTTGAATCAAGCTGTTAGCCATGAACTGGTGGGAAGTGCTCCAATTCTGGATATATTTCATCAGAAATGCTGTTCACGGGGGTTTGGGTGGAGACATGCATATCGGGAGTTCCAATCTGGGAGTTTGCAGGAACTTTGTCACAGTCTGTGTGGGCCAGCACCTGCTCCGTGATGCTGGTGGGCCCCAGCCATCCTCGATGGAGGAGGTTACCTGAGGGCAAGTTCAGCCAGTTGGCAAATGTTTGCAGACAGGTAATTGTGAGCAGGGAGTGCAGAAGGTTTCAGTGTTGCCCAGATCCTCCAGCTGACTGGGTCAGACAGCAGGCAGCCAGTTTGGGCAGGTGGCAGGAAGTCAGTCCCCAGGATAATCCTGAGGTGACCCTGGGCACGGCTGTCCCAGCTCTGGGTCAGAGATGGTGTCTGATTCAAAAGAATAGACAAGAGATATGACCACCTATCTCAAAGCAATAATTAAGGAGTTTGAGGAAGAATTAGTATATGAGCGAAAAAAAAAATTATCCTCTGTTTAATGCACTGGAACTATTTCCTGATATGGTAGCCATTAGCCACATGTGGCTATGGGGCATTTGAAAAGTGGCTGATCTGAATTGAGATGTGCTGAAGGAGTTTAAAGGTTTAGGACAACAGCAAGAAGATAAAATATCATTTTGAAAAACTTTCATATTGATTACATGCTGAAATGATAATATATTGGATAAACTTAAAATAAATAAATAAATGAAAACATTATTAAAATGAATCTCACCTGATTCTTTTCAATTTTTCAAACAGTAACTGTTAGAACATTTAAAATTATACTCATGGCTACCATTCATGTCTCACATTATATGCCTACTGGGCAGAGCTGCTCTAGAGTGTGCAAAACACTTTTACAGGTATCAAATCATGCAGTACTTCAAGGTAAGTGCCAATTTGTCTCTGCTTTACTTGAAGAAGTCAAGGTTCAGAAAATACTTGCCGAAGGATACCCAGCCAGTGGTTGGAACTCTTAGTCTTTCAGCCACGATAGGAAGACTATGTATCAAGACTGGAAGCAGAGCAAATTAACTGATATTCAAAAAAAATTGATACCCATTACTTGGTGAAAGGCTAACAGATGACAGAAGAAGCTGAATTCCTCCTTCACTTGTTTCCATATCGTATATCAGGAAGCATGGTTTTTGTACCAGAAGTGGTTGGCCAATTACCATGAGCAGGCAACTGACAACTGATGAGGACCTCGGGGTCAGATGGCAACGTGTTCACAAGTGATCATTTCCTTCGTTCCCAATTCCCATTGAAACCACCTACACAATATAGAAATAAAGGTGGGGGAGACTTGGAAACTAAAGAAAGAATGTCTTTAGTTAATTCTAAAGAAGAATGTCATCACTATTCCAGAAACATGGACAGATTTTTGCCATAAATGGTGTATGAGAGAGCGTGTTGGATGGAGACATTGTCAACTCCGGATCCTTCATCCTAAACAGCACCTTAGGATGTGGTGAAAGAGGCCTTGGTGTAAGTCCCTGACTCAGTTACTAGGCTGGAAATGGAGAGCACACAGTCTGGGCTCTCTCTTCACTGCAATGAACATATGAGGAAGAAGCTAGCGTCTCTGGGTCACCTTCAGAGTTTATGTCTGATGAAGGCAGTGACAGTAATTGACTACAGCAGGGCAGGAGCTCTTTCCTGCCTGGGGTCGCAGCACATGGAAGAAGTTTACACAACACTGCTACCTGCATCTGCCCCAGGAGATTGGATAAAAATAAAAGGCAGGTTCTGTTAGGACAAACCTCCTAGAGACGGTTGGTTTATTGAAAGCAGAAAAGAAATGGTGCCATGACCACCTGCTGGGAGACTCACTGCTCTGGCCTTTTCCATGTCCTCTCTAGAAAGAACCCAAGAAAGATGAACGCCCACTCTTGATTTAAAACAATCGAGAAAAGCCCACATTGTAACTAGGAATGGGTAACTTCTTAATATAATAAAGTTATCTATCTGGAAAGTCATAATAATCACACCTAGTGGTTAAATGTTAGTTTCACATCTATTAATATCAGCAACAATGTCCATTATGAGAGCTAAATACTATCAGCATCTCTCTGGAAGTCATAATCAATGTAATGGTTCAAGAACAGGAAGGCAGGTTAAATACTAGAAAGGAAGATGCAAACTTATTGCCATTTATAGATGTGATAGAAAAATCCATGACGTTAATTGAAAAAAATAAATAGAGAAAAAGGACTAAGAAAGGTGCTCAAAAATGCCATCTTCTATTAGTTTCCCATAAACAGTTATTCTTTTGCTGAAAGATTCCTTTCATAACACTACCAAATGTGAAATAACTGAAAATAAACTTACAAGAATTTTTTTCTGGACTTGGGGGTCCAGTGGTTAGGACTTGGCACTTTCACTGCCATGGTCCCGGGTTCAATCCCTGGTCAGGGAACTATGATCCACAAGCTGCATGGAGCAGCCAAAAAAAAAAATTTTTTTTTTCTGTGTAAAACTATACTATCAAACTTACTGAGGGACATAAAAGGAGACATGAATATATGGAAGGGCGTATAATATTCCAGGTCTAAAAATCATAAAATATCAATTCTCCCAAAAAAATAACATTAAAGTACCAGATTGAAACCATATGAAATTTTCAATATTCAATCACTTTTTTACCTACAAAGGCTGTGACTTCAATAAAATTCCAACAGATTACTTATGAATTTTATAAATAATTTAAAGAGTATTTAAATGACTTCAATGAATGAAAAAAATTCTTTTACAACAACAAATTATAACTAAAGTTGAAAGACACATAACAAACAGAAATTATTTATTGCATGCAAGAATATTAATTATAACTAAAGTTGAAAGACAAATAAAAAACTGAGAAATTATTGCATGCAAGAATATTAAGAATACTAATTCTTATAAATCAACTTTTAAAAAAGAAAACACTCAAATAAAAATAAGTAACGAACATGGAATATAATACCCAAAACAAGAAATGCAGATTGCTAAAATATGCAAACAGATGTTCAGTCTTACTAATAGTCAAAAAATTCAAATTAGCAGTGTGATACTAGTCGTTTTACCTGTCACACTGGCAGAGATTTAAAATATTACTAATGCCCACTGTGAATGATGAGGTGAGAGATAAGCATTGTCATATAAAGTTGAGAGGAGCATTACTTGATTATATGATTATTTTTTGGAGAAAAATTAGCGAAATCTAGAAAGGTCATCAGCCCAGAAATTCCACTTCTAGGAGTTTGTCAGAAAGAAACTTTCTTTCATTAAGATTTATGCACAAGAATATTCACTGCAGTGTTTCTTACACTGGGAAAACATTTGGAAAAACCTAAGTGGGGGAAAATAGGGCAATGGTTAGATAAATATGGTATAGGAACAAAATGCAATATTAATGCAAAATAGCTACAATATTATTATTTAGATATTGATACCTAAACAAAAATGGGGTGCCAGACAATGTGCATAGCATAATCTAATTTGTGATATACAGAAGTATATTGTTTGCAAAGAAAAATGCTTTGAATGAAAATGTGAGTGTGTGTGTGCATGCACGTGTGTGTATATGTATGTGTGTGGGTGTACACACACCCACATATGTATGTACGTATAAGTATATATGTACATGTAAGCGTGTGTATATACAGAGAGAGAGGAGAGGGACAGAGTCAGAGATCTCACAGGGACCATCTTGCCTCCCCATAGCGGACCTTTGGCAATGTCTGAAGATATTTTTTGTTTATCACAACTGAAAGGGGAGAAATACTAACATCTAGTGGGTGGGGTCAGGAATGCTGCTAAATACGCTGTAATGCACAGGACAGCCCTCACCTCAACAAAGAACTATCTGGGTCAAATGTCAATCATGCCAAGGCTAAGAAACCCTGAGATATATACATATATATTTTTATTTATAGTACTTATGGGAATATTCTTTGCTTGGTTTTTCTTTGCTTCTTTAGATTCTTCTGTGGTTTAAATGTTTTGGGCAATGAAGTGAAATTATTTTTAGAGTCGGAAAAAAATCATACCATAATATCTAATTTGGGGGAGGGGGAAATACCCTTCAAGTGTCACCTTCTGCTTGCCTCTTATTCTTTGCAAACCTTTCTCTCCTTCCTCTGAATTAATATGACACTTCTAGTGGGTAGCACATCACTTAAGACAATTGTCCATTTGATTTTATTCTGGTATAGTTTTCTATTTGTCTCAGCTCTCCAACTAAATTATAAACCCATTGAAGTCTGGAGCCAGGAACACCTTGAGGAGAGGGACCGTGTTTCCCAGGTGCCTATCCCAGAGACTGACGTGTGAGAAGTGCTTGGTATCTGTTCGCAAGAGCGAGGAACAGAGGAAGGAAGGCGCAGGAGAAAAAAGCAGGGAAAGAGGAAGAAAGCAGAAAAGGCTGCTGACTTCATCAACCTTTATATTTTCCCCTGCTCTTCCCTGCCCAGAACTTGGCACGGGGCAGCCCACGGCCTGGGCAGCATGGTATAGGCTGAGAGCAGTGTAATGTTGCAGAAAGAGCACCAGCTTTGGGATTGGACAGGTGGGTTCAAATTTGTATCCTGCAACTCACTATGTCTGTTTTGTTTTTGTTTTGTTTTGTTTTTAGTTAGCAAACACACCACGCTTCCCATTTGCCAACCACCGTTCTAAACTTTTTGCAACTATGTACTAACTGTGTCCTCTTGGACAAACGCATTAAGCTTTCAGAGCGCTGATATTTCATCTGTAAAATGGGAACAATAGTACCTTTCACAGTTGTTGTGAAGGATAAATGTGATAACGTATGAAAAGTGCTATGGACAGAGCCCCCAGTGCCTGGTAGGAGTGATTGTCATCGTTTTCGTCATCATTATCCTCATCATCCTGATCATCCAGTTAAGTCTTTTCAGATGATTAGTATTAGTAGGACTAATTATTAGCTACTAATAGGACTTACAGACTATAAGATTTAAACTATATCTTGAAACTATTTCTACAAATGAATTGCTAGTTTGCTGGCAGGCAGCATAGCCTTTCACACATTCTTCAAGGAAGAAATGTCATCTTCCCCTAGGAAAGTCATACTGGACGACTGACTACAGAGTCTGGGGTGTGTTTTGCAGGGAGTAGCAGGGGAAGAGGGAGGACCACGTGAGCTGAATGGGCCCACAGGATCAGTGGAGTGGCCTTTCATGCATTAGTCACTATCTATGACCCTTGATAAGCACCATGACTGCATGCTATGTCCTTGGAAGCTGTACTTAAAGACCAACAGCAGAGTTGTGGACGGTGGGTAGGAATATGGGGGAAGAGAAAGAATGCCGATGCAAGGCCCAGGAGAGTGCTTGAGACCACAAGAAAAGATATCATGGACAGATATGGGAAGAACAACTATTGATTTTTCAGATTGTACATGATTCCAGTGTTTCATGTCACCTGGAGTGGAGTGGCATCAGGGCCTATTGACCCTGGACCTTGACTGGAGCTGAGTCAGATGAGATGAAAGATGGGAAAGTTGACAGGAGAAACCCAAGCAGATGGGGTGTGGTTTCTTTGAACATACTTCATTGGTTTATTCCATTTGCCTCCCCCACTCTTCCCAATCAATAAATCAAACAACCAAAGTATATCTTTAGCAACTGCTACATATCAGAGCCGTCCTAAGTGATTATTGTTTTGCTACCTTTTGATAACCTTGCTCAGAGTTTAAGCTCCTCCCTTTTCTTTCTCTCCCTCTCTTCCTTCCTTCATTTTTTCTTTCCTTCTTTCCTTCTTTCTTTCTTCCTTTCTTTCTTTTTTTTTCTTTCTTTTCTTTCTTCCTTTCTTTTTTAATTGTCTCCTTTCCCACCTATTATGGTGTGTTTTTCTCTACTCATACCTTCCTAAAGAGGGCATGCCAGCCCAGTCTTCACTATACTCCATACTCCAGAACTCTAAATGATCTTTATCTTTTAGTTCTGCAACCCAAACTCTGGCACAAGGTGACCTTCCAACTCACCCTGCCCCAAACGACTTCTTGGCCCATAACCCGGGGACAGTAGCTACTGCCTACAGCGGCTCGACCCAGCCTCTCTCTTCCATATTGTGCGTGGACCTCTTTCTCTCTCTTACCCGCCTCTCATCCTCAGTACCCATCTAAACCCCCAAACACTAAAGATGCCAACTAGCTAGAATCCTGAATGTTTCCCCATCCTTTTCCTATGGGAAAATTGCCTATCCCATGGAGATTTGTATTCGTTCCCAGAAACATGTGAGTCCTTGACATTTTATAACTGCTTCCCCCAGATATAAACAACATAGCTACACTTTCTCCAGTAAACCTCTGTGCCAAGCCCTCTAAATATTATGTGTTCTCTGATTAGCAAAACAGTTTGATAGTTAGTATTATTATCTTCAATTTACAGGTGGAAGAGCTGAGATGAAATAAGGTAAAATCACTTTGCCAAGGTCGTATAGCTATAGGTGGTAAAGCAGTGATTCTAAGCCAAGTCTGTCTGCCTTCAGAGTCTATATTCTCAAATTCCATACTAGGTGGCTCAGCTGAAGATTTATCTTTAATCATCATTCTAATGAAAGGAAAATAAAGCTTACATTGTGATTTTCAAATAGATTTTACTGAACCATCTCATTTGATCCTTGCAGTAGCTGTATAGGTTGGAAAAGGGAACTGAGGCTGGCTGGGGCCAGTGTTACTGTTGCATGCTGCATCCTCCCAGAAACTGACCGTGAGCTGGGCTTAGTGTTTAGGTCATTTCTTAGGGAGTGGGTTGCAGGTGCGGGAGGAAGTAGAGTTAGACAGAGGCAGAAGTCAAGTTAGTGTAGACGCAACACAGCCTTGCCCAGGGCTGCAGAGCTCTGGATGTAGAATGGCCCTGAATAGGTGTGAGGGAACTGGGTCTAATTATCTCACAGTGATCGGTCACTGGATGGGGACTGCTCCCAGAAGGCTGCATGACCTGGTATCAAGCTCTTTGCTAATGCTTGCAATCTCTAGAAACTAAGGGGGATCTGGGTGGTGCACTGCATTTTTCCCCACAGATACCAACTAGTTAATGGGACAGCCAGAATAAGAATTTGGTTCTCAGACACCCCCATGGGTATCCTTGCCCATGCACCTTTCTAGATAGACTGTGGCATTGCTTTCCAAGCATTGCCAACTCTTTATTGAGTCTGAAGCTATGTCAGAATCCAACAATTTGTATTGACCATCTTGATATTTATAGCTGCCCACACAGGTACCCAGAGTAGGTGTTGGAGAGTGTGCTAGTGGGAGGTATGGTGAAAGCATACAGCATAACAAAACTGATAAAAGTGGAACTTAGGCTGCAGTATTCTATCTATTACTAGGGGAGGATAAACTTCCCTGAGTTAGAAATTATTGTGAGGCATCGATGAATTATTTGGTGTCCTTGAAAAATTCACATAGAAAGAGAAGGTTTTGAATTCTTTGGGAATACATACAAAATCTGATGTATGCATATGATTAATCTTGGCTTTGAACTTGTTAAGAGTTATACATTTACTATATTTCTCTACTCAAAATTATCTTTAAAACACATCCTTTTCAGGCCCAAATTATAATCCAATCCAAAAGCCATAATTTGGGAAGTATCCATTTTCACTTACTTTCACATAGTATAGCTTGTCAGATTTCCCCCTTGAGGATGTTAATCAGATCATCTGTGGTTTAGTTAGAGTCCCATATTATATTTTGAATATCCAAGATTCTCTGAATTATGTGTACTATTTCTGCTCATTCTTATCTTGTTTTCTCAGTAGAAATCTATAAGAAACTCAATCTAGAAAGACTCCCCTCTAAAGATTTTTCTCAGAGAATTGGACAGCTTCAGTCATTTGAGTGGGAGTTCTGGTGAGTGGTGGTGGTCGGGACATTGAAGGTGGGTAATATTGTTGGGTAATGCTGGTGGTGGTGGCGGCAGTGGTGGTGGTGAGTGATATTCTTATTGGTTGTGATGGTTGAAGAACTTTGTTGGTGGTGGTGGTGGTGGTGATGGTGGTGGGGAGTTCTCATACTGAAAAAGTCACACTTCAGACCATCTATTAAAAGGCTAAGTATGAATTACACATATTTGTTTCCTGTCCTACTCATCCAAAATTTTAGCCAAAATGGGGGTGAAAATATTGGATAAAATCCTTTTCTGAGATGCTTGCTCAAAATTCTTTCCCAGGAAATGACATATTTCCGACGAGAAAACAACTCAGAAAAGAAAATTCCCTGCACTTCCTGAGCTACCGAGGTCATCATTCTCCCTATCACCTCCATTCCACTTTTGACTGAGGCTGCAGCTCACCTTTTGAGCAATCAGACTGTTTCCTCCCTCTGACCCTGACAAGCCAAATCACGCTCCATTTTGCCTTTGCTCACCTCTTGCCTCTCTCTTGCATCAACCCATCCCTTGCCATTCTTTATTCAATTCTGTCCTTCAGGATTCAGCTCAAATGTCAACCCTTCTATGGGGCTAATCACCCATCTTGGTAGAATTCTTATTTCGCTTATCAACAACACCACATGGTTCAGCACAATCACGTAGGGGTGTTGTTTCTTAGCTGGCGCATGTGAGTTCATCTGGTCTCCCCAGATGGATTTTCAGCTCTACAAGAGCAATATCCTTGTCTTGTACTTTCCTTGTATGCCCCATAGGGACCACCACTCAGTAGATACTTAACTGAATACCATACTTTACGGCAAAGCACAAGGAAAGGACACCAAAGTAGAAAGAAGGACCCTCACTATAGCTCTGCGCTAATCCATTGTATGACCTCAGGTCATTACTTTACTTCTCTGGCCCTCAGTTTCTTCATCAATAAAGTATGATAGTGAAACATATGACATTATCATTATTATTTAACACTATTTTCCAGGTATGTGGATGATACCTCCATTTCTTTCCTATTTTCAAACAATATTACTCAGTGGATTGCAGGAACAACTTTTGAATTTGCCATTTATTATTCCAGGTTAAAAAATAACTTCAGGGTTCCTGTTGCAGATGTTGCAGATGGTGGCTTAAACACATATAGAATCCTGCCCATTCTGCTTCTACACTCATAGATAGGATAGAGGAGAATATTTAAAATATTAATAAACATATATAGCTGAGATCAAAAACAAAAGAAAATAAGGCGATTTCCAGTGCCCCCCAAAATTGTGACGTGTGTGTATCTCTTTAAAAAAAGAAAGGAAGGAAGGAAGGTAGGAAGGAAATACAGAAAACTTAGAAGTGAATATGGGCTGACTGAGGTCCAAAGAGGGCTAGAAATGGGACTGGCCACAGCAAAGGGGCTCAGTTGCTGAACCTGTGAAGTTTTATCTGTAACAGTCCAATTTTTTATTAAAGAGGCAATGAAGTCCCATATATTATGTGTAATTTAAAATAAAATGTATATATTGGGTGAAAAAAGGTCAGAAAGCAAATATGCCCAAAATGTTTTATAATGGTGGGGCTATGAAAAATAGCTATTTTCTTCTTTGTCCATTCCTGTACTTTTAAAGTTAAAACAGACAAATAACTACCACCCCATTTCCTCATCTCATTACTCTGCAGGTCTATCTTTACACCCTGAAATAATTGCCAAAGTACAAGCAACCTGGGCTCTAAGCCCAACCTCCTGGTGGCTAAAATAACCTAAAACCAAGGCCTTGGGTGGAGAATCCAAGCCAGTAAAGGTGGCATCTTCCAGTTAATGGAGTTGTCCTTGGGAAGATCAGGTGGGATCTTGTCTGTGGCCCCTGTGGCCCTTCCCCCAGGGTGTTCTTATCCAACAATACAAACATTTTATCATTAAAGGCTAAAAACCCCCTGGCTTCTGTTTTTGCGTCATTTCATTGTTTTTGATGCTTGTGGCAGGGCAGCAATGAATGGAAACCAGGCTGACCTAATCTAGTCTAAATATTCTGAACCCAAGAAGGGAATCCTCTGCAGCAGAATGCCAACCTACATCTTTTAATTGCCTCGGCTCCTGATAGATTGGCTCTTACCCCCTTTGAATTCCTTTGTTGCAGAGGAGTTAAAATTCATGAGCGTCCCATGCCTGGGAAAATTCACTCCAGTGCTGCGATTTTTCTGAGCCAAGCTGGCCAACATCGCAAAGAGTCGGAGGTCTGTCGGGCCATCTGTTACATAATAGTCAACAATCTTGAAAATCTAGGGAAACAGCGATGAGGAGAGCGAAGATGATGAGGCATTTAAACAGAACAGATTGCTGCCTTACTTACAGGGGGGAAAAAAAAGGGAGAGATAATATGCTTTGATTGAAGCAGAGACAAGCTTTATTAGCATAGGGAACAAAACAAACTTTAAAAAAATGGCACCAATAAAGCTGACAGTCTAAAGAGGCTTGGTGACAAACCCCATGTTGAATTGTAGGTCACAGGGGCCCTAAATGTGACGGGGAGACACGCACACAGAAACAACACACAATGCATGTGCTCCCACACAGAGGCACACACACATCAGCAACGTAGGAGAGAAACCACCAAAAAATTGCTGTTGGATTCAGACGCTAAATACAAGCCTATACTTAAATTTCAAAGGCTTGCAAGCCTGGGAAAGGCATTTTGCCTTCCAAACAAACCACTTTCATTATGGGGTGAGAGGACTCAGGGTCTACTGTGACTATTTCAACAAAGCACAGTCACATTTGACCAGCACCTGACTCTCAAATTCCCCGTAGCTGCCTGTAAACTTTGTCATCTTTAGTAGGCACATGTCCGTTCTTAGCCGTGACCTATACAGCATTCGACCTGAATGTTTAGAAACATTCGACTGTTTCTAAAAAAGAGGAATGAAACTGGAGTTAACAAAGAGTAAGGAAAAAAAGAGATGAGGACAACTGGGGAAAGAGAAGAAACAGCAAGAAGAAGATAAGAAAGTCTGGAAAAGGCATAATGTCAGCAGAGAGCCTCAAAATATAGGGCAAAAATAAAGTATGTTTAAAACCAACTAACTGGCAAACAAAAACTGAACTCTAGTTAATGGCGTGCAGGCTGAAGTGTTCTGGGGGGAGTACTGATGTCCACAGCTCCTGTTGAAATGTATCCAAGAATAAAACAGATTGAGAGATGGATAGAAGGATGGATAAATGGATTGCTTTATACTAAAACAAATAAGATAAAAGCTAATTGTAGAATTTAGGTGGTGGGTACATGGGTGTGCACTGTACAATTCTTTCACCTTGTCTGTATTTTGAAAATGTCCACAATAAAATGTTGAAAAAAAACCAAATGAACACTGTGACTCCAGACATTAAAATAGAATGAACACTGAAATAAGAATTCTAGATAATTTTAAACGTCTAATGAATGATCTCTTTAATTTCCATTTTTCTTTCCCATGACATTGTTTCCAAATATGCAGCTTGAATCAGAAACGAAAGAAGTGGATTAAAGAACATGATTACAAAACTTGAGCGGCTAGTTTTGCTGCTGTGGTTATTTCCTTGTTGTTTTCAGTAAACTAAAATTAATGAGATTGGTAAAAGTCGTAATTTGGTACAATAAAAGTAAATTTTACTGTCACTTTCTCATAAACGGACTCTCTTTGAGATGAACCATACTAATTCTTAATTCCTCCTCACAAGTTCCTTCCCCTGACAGATAATCACTGGAAAACATACCAACAAAACCAGTTTCAAACCTCAGATATTTCAGAATGCTGAGTTGGAATGTGTTGGGCAAATTTCACTCCAGTTAAGTATCTGGTTTATTTTTCTCTCAAGTCTTCACTGGATCTAAATAACGAAACTTGTTAGACGTATTT
Organism: Mesoplodon bidens; assembly: GCF_964165515.1. Classification (NCBI taxonomy): domain Eukaryota; kingdom Metazoa; phylum Chordata; class Mammalia; order Artiodactyla; family Ziphiidae; genus Mesoplodon; species Mesoplodon bidens. The sequence goes on along the minus strand of NC_138167.1, from coordinate 76,251,973 downwards.
TTCGTTGAGGGGCTGGCCCCCAGTCTAAGACTCCTGTGTATCAAAGAGTGAAAGAATGAAAGAAAGAACTTCTATTTCTAGAAGTTCCATTTTGCCCATCTCTTTGAACTAAGCTATGAAATGACGGTTTGCATTCAGTGACAGGAGAAATCAGAAAGGAAAAGGTAATTCAAAGGATAGCTAAACCTTCATGTGCATTTGTCTGTCTGTGTTTCAGAAAGGGCTTAATCTCATGCTCAGGGCATTTTATTCCTAACTCAACATGTGCAGAAACCACTTTTTTTCTGTAATAACTAAGAGTAAAAATACAAATATATATTTTAACCAAGTAGACCTAGTGTGTTCAAGTCAAAAATTTAAGCACAAGGCACTAGAATTCCAAATGAGAACATAAGCGATTCCATTTAATATACAAAACCACATTGTGAGGTAACCTCCCAGCTCACAACATGAAAATGCAGAAGAGGGCAAGGTTAGAGGCTCGGGTTGGTTCAAGAATATCTGTCTGCGAGCAGCACATTTTATACTGGAACGTGACAGGCGACAAGGTTATTGTCTGCAAGTTTTCACCCCAGGGGATAAAAAAGAGAGGGGAAAAATGTGAAAGTATTTGAGCAAATAGTAGACACTGTGGGGTGTCCTCTTTTCCAAGCCAGCAACAGCGGTTTCAATGCCCTGACCCATGAAAAAAAGCATTGGTAGTTCAATGCTCACCAAATGGCGGGTTTGGGATTCAGTGTTGGAAAATTACTGGGTAGAAGTGGATGCAATTTATAAGAGCAAAATAAGGCAGGAGATCTGGAAGAGGCTGGGCTCTCTGTCTGTCACGTTCAGTGGCATCCCCGGCCTCTGTCATTCCTTCCTCCATCACATCCAGGCCTTTGGTCACATCCTGGGCCTAAGTCAGTGAGGAACCACCTCTGACACCAAGAATCCGGGAAAACTGCTCTCCAGGGAGTGGAAGAAACTTGCCCCCAGTTGCCCACTGTGTCTGTATAACACCCCAGATGCACAAAACCCCAGCCAGTTTATCTGAGAGGAGTGAAAATTCACCTCAGGTTTTGTAACAAGTACCTCTAAAAGCTTGCATTTCCAAATGGTGCCTGTAGAGTCTTTCTCTAATAGGAGAAAAGACCTTTAAAGAATTCATCAGGGGCTTCCCTGGTGGCACAGTGGTTGAGAGTCCACCTGTTGATGCAGGGGACACGGGTTCGTGCCCCAGTCTGGGAAGATCCCACATGCCGCGGAGCGGCTGGGCCCATGAGCCATGGCCGCTGAGCCTGCGCGTCCGGAGCCTGTGCTCCGCAACGGGAGAGGCCACAACAGTGAGAGGCCTGCGTACCGCAAAAAAAAAAAAAAAAAAAAAAGAATTCATCAGGTGAAATGACTGAAATGTTTGGAGTAATTTCGACATAATTGCAGCCTCTGAGACACAAATAAAACAAATACTTGTTAAGTGTCAGACTGTCTAGGTATGACTCTCAGCACTGCCATTTACTACTTGTAATATTGAGCTAGGTTTTATACCTCTAGTCTCAGCTTTCCTGTCTGTAAAATGGGGGGAATAAAAATAGTATAATAATAAGAATATTACTACTACTAATCATTATCATTATTATTATTATCACAGGGTTATTGTGAGGATCAAATGAGCTAATACGAAGTTAGCATATACCACAATGCTTCACAGTTACGTGCTTAATAACTGCTTAGTAACTTAATTGCTGTTATGTTCATCATTATTATTATCTTCTGGGCAGAAAGATTATACATAAACTTGGGCAATACATATTAGCTGGGGGACTCCTGGCTAAAGAGCATAGCACATGTATTTTGGGAGCTTGGCTTGAATGTTATCCAGTAAGTTACTTCGGCTTCATCCTGTTAATAGAAAAACAAATCAGAGGAAGAGAAGAAGAAAAAGAACCTAAAAGAGTACATTTGTGGGTAATCTTGGCTCTGAATACCAAGTCTTTTATCTCTCCAGAGATTTGTGGCTATTTGTAGTCACCTTAGCAAGCTTGAGGAAAGTCCCATGGTATTTTTCTATTTTTCATATTTGCAGTAAATAAGGTAAGTCCCTTAATGAAAAATGAGATACCAGACAGGTAGAGAGTATAATTTTTTGATTTTGCAATGGGCCAGGCAAAGTAGATGTTGGTATCAGCTTTCATCACACAAGGCAATGAGGAAAGTCTTCCACATGTATCAGTATTACATTTGAGAGTTGAGCTTTAACATACGTTCCTTATGATGCTAAAAAGAAGCTTTTACAGGGGGTCATATAATTTTGAGGTGTGGAGGAAAATTACTTAGCATCCACAACTTAAAATAAATCACGTTCCATTTCTAGTAGTCAGAGTTCTTGGTTGTAGGCAACAGAAACTGACTTGGGCAACTTAAGCAGAAGGGAATACTTTAGAAGGATATGGAGACTGCTTAGGAGGATCAGTCTTAGAATGAGCAAGAACTATAGGGACTCTTGGAGGCACAGCTGTTAGAAGTACACTTCTGCTGCTTAAGATGTATGATTGACACCTCCATACTGTGTCCTTTCCTCAAGATTCAAAATCCTAGAAAGGCATATCTGATTGGCCGAGGATGGTGATGTGACCTAACCCTCAGGTCGCGCAGCTGTGTTCTCTTCAGGTCCAGTAGTGGGAGTGGGTAGTATCTCCTCCTATGACCCACACACAATGGGGGATTATCCAGAAAATCGATAAGGATGCTACGAAGGTTAGTATTGGATATTAGACAGCCAGAGAAGGCACTTCCACACTGCACTTTTCTAAACATTCCCAAAAAGTTAGAATTAAACTCTGTTATTTCTAATTATGGTTATCATCTTTCACACATTTAAAATTATTTTTATTTTTACTTTAAAAAGGTAATTCTTAGAGGTCTGAGTTTTCTAGTTCCAATTCAGTAAGTTATGGATCTTTATCAATTTCAAAGAGGCCTTGTGAGGAAAGAGAGAGGTGATCATGGCCGTTAACAGAGATGTTATGGTCCAGGATCACCTCTGTTGTTTTGAAGAGGATGGGCTAAAGTTATTTGTTTTGTATATGACGTTGACCAATATAAAAATAGAATAATAGCAGTGCCGCGGGTATAGTGAATCAGGCACTCTTATACATTATTGGTAGGAGATTAAATTGGTGCATCCCATCTGAAGGACAATTTGGCATTATGCATTTAAAATGTCCACAACCTCTGACTAAAGAATTCCATTTCTAAGAATTTATCTTAAAGGAAAAAATAGTGTAAGCACAAATATATTTATTGCAACATTGTATATAATTGCACAAAAGTAGAAACCACAAAAATATTCAAAAAAAGGTATATTCGTTGATTAAACTGGTAAACTATATAATGAAATAATTTGCAGTCATTAAAAGATGTTATGGAATTGTTTGTTAATGTTTTAAGACATTTATGGTATGTGGCTGAAGAATAAGAAAACAGGTTACAAAAGAGTTTGTGAAATATGGTGACCTCTTGATTTAAAACATGTAAATGCAGTTTGTGTGGATTACTATATGTGAATATACAGAAAGTGAAAAAAGTCTGGAAAGTCATATATTAAAATACTAATAATGGTAATTTCAGGTGGTGGGATTATGGATGATTTTTATGTGCTTCTTTGTGGTTTTTGCTGATTTTTTTTGTCTTTATGTACTGCATATGGAATTGAAACATACTAAAAGTTATTTATAAGGTTTTTTCTGTTAAGGAAGTATAGACCAACATAAGTGAGCATACAGAGGCAGGACCAATGTCTCAGGTACTATTTCAGAAATGCACCTTGTGTAAATTGTGCTTTTCAAGGAAAAAAATGCCTCTTTGTACAAGTTGACAACATCTTGAAAACATCCTTAAGTGTTTATGAGAGAGATCATAATGTTCTTCCTTATGTTTTTGTTCACATTATAAGGCTAAGGCATTTTTTCCAAAAATTGTCTACTAATGTGGTTTGCATAGACCATGAGCCACAGGGAGAAGCTGTGCTTCATTTGACCACAGGTAGGAGAGTACAAAGCTCTTTCATTTTGCCAGATGAACAGAAGGCACCCAGATCGTTTCAGCCACAATGCCATTCAGGCATGTAGATGTGATATCCATAGATCAATAGATAAAGTAGCAAGCAAAGCGTCCCAGTCCTCATGGGGCATACTTCAGAGGGCCCCAAGGGTGCAAAAGATGCCCTCATCTAGTGCAGCGCAGGATGAATTTGTACACTTTTTATATAAATTAAGCCTTACTAGTGGTTTGTAAGGAGGCCCATAAAAGATGCAGAAAAGCAAGCATTAATGTGTTTCCCTGTGCTGTGGTCAAAATGAAGTTTCAAAGGAGAAAAACAATTTGGTCTGCTTCTTTTCCCCTTATGGCAGCGTCTAGCTTTCATTTTTCTGAACAATTATTTTCTAATTTAGATGCTTAATAAGAACCTTCAGGTCAATATGATGAAAGACACTTTGTAAAATGAAGAACTAGCATTATGCCAAATTAAAGTTTGGGTCTTTGCAATGAATGAACCATTTTCTATATAGAAATCCATGGCTATGACCCAGGGGCAATGCAGAGGGTTTTTTTTTTTTTTTTTGGTTCTCTCTAATGAAACTTTCTCTCCCTCTCTTTTTTCCTTGTCAGTTGTCTTTGTGTTTCAGAATTGAATGCAACCCACTGGATTTCGCCACTGGTTCCCTCCTTCTCTGTGTTGCACAGCAGTAACTACTACACAGAGTGTACTCTGTAGAGCCGCATATGTGCAAAGCTGGTGTTCACTTGGAGTGTTGGTACAGGACATTTCATCTTGCTTAGGTCCCTGGCCCCCTTTTCTATCTTGGCTTTGTAAAACCTTGTTCAGCCGTTACCAGAGAGAACAAAATGCCCAGCAAAATGGGGGAAAGCATTCCAGAGAAAATCTGTTTACACAAGGCACATGGACCAGCAATCAAAATAGCCTGACCGACTTTGTGGTTTAACTTTTCACAAAGTAAAAGCCATAGGACAAAGCTCGAGGGGTTGGAGGTCGGGGGAGATCAATGGCAGAAATAAATGTCAGTAGCACCCCCTCCCTGTTTATTAGCCATATGAAAGAGGGACGTTTAACTTAAAGAGGACTGGCGTGGATAGTAGAATCATATCTTTCTCTGTGTATTTATTAATGAGTGACAATAGACTGATTGAAAAATGAATTTGCTTCATTCAATAAAAGCAAACAATGTAGGTTAGTGGAATTCAATCCCCACTGAGGTATAGCAGGGGCAGGATTAAGTTTACATGTGGGTCTGCTAAAAGTCCAACTATTTTAGATTATTTAAAAAAAACTTTATTGAAGTATTTTAGGTTATTTTAGATTCTTGCACTTAAGGGTCTTCCTAATTAATAAAGGCTGTAACTGTAATTATCACCGTACGCCTATATCAAGAGTCAAGTTCTTGAGTGTGACCTCAGAGTTACCACCCTAGGACCAAAATATGTTTCACTTGAAGTCACTCCCATAGTTCTAATTACGTTCTAAAAGGTCTAGTTTATAACCTTCATTTGTTATGGTCTTGTTTGGCTCATACTGTACTAACAGGAATACCTAGTTGGAAATTCTCTGCAAATTCCACTTTATTTACAGTTCAGTGCTTTTTGTTCACAAATTATTTCTTAATTTACCATTCTTGTTTGAAATATTAGAGCCTTTTTGAAGAGTGTGAATAAAAAGAAAAAGAGTTCCTTTTCTTTTGATGGTTAGACCTACACTGTCCTTTAGCCTTATGCCTCGTTCATTTTTTAGTTCTGCCTTTAGCCCTGTGTCTTGTTCTCTGGATCCATGGACCATGAACTGAGCAGATGCTAAATGAGGCTCATTCTAGCTACAGGGATTGTGTTAGCAGATATAAATTATAGTGTCCATTTTAATAAGATGAAATATCTTGGAACAACCAAGAAATAAACTGTTATTAGTTTTATATTATTTCAGTATTTCTATCATTATCTCTGTTACAGACGTGGGAGTAACAGATAGCTTTACTTTCCATGTGGGGAAACTAAACACAGATAAGTTAAGTGTTATTTAAAAAAAAAAAAAAAGCATGCTGTATCTTGCACTTGGTTAAAAATCAGGGCTAAGGAAACTTCAGAACAAGCTCTCCAAGATGTCTATGTAGCCAGAGAATTATTATTCATTGGTCTATTATCGCTCAAGAAGGAATTTGTATACCATAGCATATCCTAATAGAGATTTACATTAAGACTACAAAGCTGGGCACTGAGAGTAGCTGGTGTATAACCCTCTGTTCTCATTTATCCTGAAAGGTAAGTTTCCTTCAGAGTGGGTGAGGGAGACCCAGTACCTAACTGCTTGCTACCCAAAAGTTTACTTGTCTCCAAAAATCCATTTTGAGGTCCAATTGAAGCAAAACCACGTTCAAAGATTAGGCTTAAATTGCATCCTCCTGATTTTCAAAAGAAAACCTTTGCTTAGAATTAGTTCTCTGTAAGTAGAACAATTAGAATTTTCATTCTAAATTTGGCACCAAAAAACCAGTGATTCTTAAACTGTGCTCCCATAGCACACTCTATGACATAGATTGGCTCAAGAGATTCTACCATGAAAAATGATGTATTTAGAGTTGTTGTAGAAAACAAAAATCCAGGATGACCAGTTAAGTTGAAATTTCAGATAAGCCATGAATATTTTTTAGTATATAAAACAGAGGTATGTCCCTCTGCCTTCTGAAAATATCCAAGAAGCAATCACGTTGTGAAATTAAGATTTTATTTTTTATTTACTTTTTGTTGTCCAGGGTCCTTTAGTAAAGAAAGATTTTTAAGGGTGAAATGAATAAATCTGGGTATGGATATGTTGTCTCTCATAAATAAAATATTGCTCACTACTTTTATAAAGTAGCTTTCCTTATAGAATGGCTTCTTTTTGCACCTATATTAAAAATGTCAATTTATCCCAATTCTAAGGAATTTATAAAAGGAAATCTTGGGGCATGAATTGTTAAACCAAGGTTTTCAGGAATTACACACTCCTAAAATTTAATGTCATAATTTAATAAATTTCTTTCACTGCTACTTTGGGATTTTTTTTCATTTAATCATTTAGTAGAGATTATTGAACATCTGTTCTATGTCAGATGGATATATAAATATGAATGAGAAAATATCCCCTCCTTCAAGAATCTTACAGTCAAATGAGCAAATAAAGACACAGTTAAATGCAAGAAAGTGACATAGTTGCTATAACATGTCATAAATGTCACCCACAAATTTGTTACTTCTGCTAAGAATACATGTTCCAAAAAACCAAAGTGCTTCTAAAACAAAGTGACTAGATAACCATAGTTAAAGTTAGCTTTTATTGAATGTTTATTGTGGGCTAGCCATAGTGCTAATTTAGGTTAATCCACAATCTAAATGACTCCTCATAATTCTATGATGTACATTATTTTATTATTCCTTTTTTGAAGCCAAGGCACAGCAAGACAGATTCACTGGCCTTGCCCAAGTACACACATCCAAAAGGCAGCCCAGTTGGTGCTTGCTATGAATCAAAGAAGCTGGGAGATAGGATGGAGTCAAAGTGACTCATAGTTTTTGTTTCTTCACAGCAGATTTCCTGAGGGATCACCAATATCAGAGCAACTATTTCTAATGTAAAATACTGGAATAGTCAGAATATTGTTGGACCAATACCTGATTATATTTGAATTTTTCTCTACTGCACTGACCCATTATTTTTTTTCATCATCACCATTTTGCTCTGGAAAATTATCATAGATTACAGCCTAGAAGTCTTAACCTGTATATGTAGACTTCATCTGTATCAGTTAGATCATCTGAAGGGAGAGTATCTTTCAAAGTGGTTAATACTGGTGGACAATGAATTAATTCAGACATTTAAGAATGAAATAATACCAATCTTGCACAAACTCTTCCAGAGCATAGAAAAAGGCAGCATACTTCCTAACACTTTAGGCGGTCAGAATAACCTCATTTCTATAGCCTGACAAGAATATTTTAAGAAAGAAAAATTACAGATTAATAGATTTCATTTTAAAAGATATAAAACATAAAAAATATTAGGTTGAGCCATATACATTTGTCATTTGTAGGTCAAATATTGTCAAATATTAGCTTTTTCATACAGTTCAAGCTAGCATTAGCAAATTGGATCTAGCTATCTTTATGAGTAGCATCATAATCAAGTGAGTTTGAAAATATCAATCAATATAATTCATGCATAAAAGAAGTAAAAATTATTAGCATCTTAATAGATGCAGAAAAAACATTTGATAAGATTTAACAGTGATTCATGAAAATAACTCTTGGCAAACTATTATAGATTTATTAATTATAAGGAATATTGTGGTAGGCAGAAGTCTAAGATGATTCCCAAGATTTCTGCCCAATGGTATGTATTCTCTGTATAATTCCCTCTCCTTGACTGTGAGCAGGACCTGTAAATATGATGGGCTATCACTCCTACAGTTGATGTTGAGTTAATCAAAAGGCAGATTATCCAAGTGGGCCTGACCTAATCTGGTGAGCCATTAAAAGGGACTGGGATCTCCCTGAAGTCAGAGAATCTCCATTGCTAGCTTTGAAGATGGAAAAGGCCAAATAACCACAGCTCAAGTGTGGCCACTAGGAACTTAGAGAACCCCCCAGCTGACAGCCAGGGAAAATACAGAAAACAAAAGGGACCTCAATCTTACAACCACAAAGAACTGAATTCAGCCAATAAATGATGTTAGAAGAGGACCCAAAACTCCAGAAAAACTCCAGATACAAACTCAGCCCCAGCTAACACCTTGATTTCTGCCTTGTGAGACCCTGAATAGAGATCTAGTTGAACTCTGCCCATACTTCTGATCTACAAATCTGTGAGATAATAAATCTGTGTTGTTTTAAGTTCCTGAATTTTGGTAATTTGTTATGCAGCAACAGAAAGCCAACTCAAATATGTATTTTAAAAATTCACAGGAACAATTATACTCAATGACAAATATTGAAAACTTTCCCCTGAGATCAGGAATGCCCACTTTCACCATTTCTGTTCAACACTATACTGGCTGTTCTAGCAAATGCAACAAAACAAACAAACAAAAAAATTAAAAGCATAAGGATTGAAAAGGGATGGATAAAATTGGCATTGCTGACAAATTACATGACTGTGGACCCAGAATATCCAAAAGAATCTACAAACTTTTAGAACTAACAAATAAAGGTAGCAAGGTTGCTGGATAGAAGGAAGGGCAATATACAACACAAAAAATGTATTTTGTGGCTAGTAAACAACAAAAAGTAGAAAATAAAGTTTAAAATAATTTACAATAGCACCAAAATAATCAGATACATAGAAAAATATAATGAAAGATGTGTAAGACTTTTATACTAAAGCTAAGACAATATTACTGAGAGAAATGAAAAGAGATTTAAATAAAGGTAGAGATATACCATGTTCATGAATTGGCCCAATACTGTGAACATATCAGGTCCCTACAAATTAATCTATATACCTACTGCAGTCTCAATATAAATCCTAGCAGTGCTATGGATTGAATGTTTGTGTTCCCCAAAATTCATATGTTGAAATCTTAACCCCCACTGTTGTAAAGGTATTAGGACTTAGGGCCTTAGGTCATGTGGATGGAGCCCTCATGAATGGGATTAGTGCCCTTATAAGAAGAGAGGCAAGATGTCTCTCTCTCTCTCTCTCTCTCTCTGTTTCTCTCTTTCTCCCTCTCTCCCCCCTCTCTCTGTGCCATGTGAGAATGCAACAAGAAGGCTGCCTGCAAATGAGGAAGAAGGTCCTTATCAGACACCTGATCAGTGGCCCCTTGATCTTAGCCGTCCCAGCCTCCAGAACTGTGAGAAATAATTTCCCGTTTTAAGCTATCCCATCTATGGTAATCTGTTAGAGAGCCTGAGGTGACTGAGATAAGTTGTAGACCCACTTGTTTATTTTTGCTTTCATTGCCTGTGCTTTTGGTGTCACATCCAAAAAAGTCAATTCCCAGACCACTTTCAAGGAGATCTTTCCCTATGTTTTTTCTAGGAGTTTTACAGTTTCAGATCTTACAATTAAGTCTTAAATACATTTTGAGTTAATTTTTGTGAATGGTGTAAGATAAGTATCTAATTATTTTACATGTGAATATCCCATTTTCCCAACACCATTTATTGAAGAGACTACCCTTTCCCCATGTGTATTCTTGGTGACATTGTCAAAGATTAGTTAATGGCATATTGTGTACATTTATCTCTGGGCTCTCTATTCTGTTCCATTGGTCTATGTGTCTGTTTTTATGCCAGTACCATACTGTTTTGATTGCTATAGCTTTGTAATATAGTTTGAAGTCAGGATGTGTGCTGCCTCCAGCTTTCTTCTTCTTTTTCAAGATTGCTTTGGCTATTTGGGGTCTTTTGTGGTTTCATACAAATCTTAGGATTATTTTTTCTATTTCTGTGAAAAATGCCATTGGAATTTTGATAGGGACTGCACTGAATCTGTAGATAACTTTGAGTAGTATGTAGATTTTAATAATATTAATTCTTCCAATCCATGAGCTTCATTTCCATTTATTTTTGTCTTCTTTAATAACTTTCATCAATACCTTATAGTTTCCAGTGTACAGATATTTTACCTCCTTGGTTAAATTTATTCTGAACTATTTTATTCTTTTTTATGCTACTGTAAATGGGAATGTTTTCTTAATTTCTTTTTCAGAGAGCTCATTATTAGTGTATAAAAACACAACTTATTTTTGTATATTGATATTGTATCCTGCAACTTCACTGAAATCACTTATTATTTCTAACAGTTTGTTGGTGGAATCTTTAGGGTTTTATAAACCTTATTAAATATAGGGTTTTATATAATAACACATCTACAAATAGAGAAAATCTGGATACCTTCAGAAAGGAAACAATCAAAAAAATGCAAAAGAAACCGACAAAATGGGAAAAAAATTTGCAAACATACATACAATAAGGGGTTAATTCTAAAATATATAAGGAACTCATATAAGTCAATAGGAAAAAATAGGAAAAAAAACAAATAACCCAATTTAAAACTGGGCAAAGGACATGTACAGACACTTTTCCAAAGAAGACATACAAACGGCCAACAGGCATATGAAACGGTGCTCAACATCACTAATCATCAGGGAAATGCAAATCAAAACCACAATGAGATATCACCTCATACCTGTTAGGACAGCTTTTATCAAAAACACAAGAGAGAATAAGAGTTGGCAAGCATGTGGAGAAAAGGCAACCCTTATTCACTGTTGGAAAAATAATTATAAAAAATATTGTAGCCATTATGGAAAAAGTATGGAGGTTCAAGAAATTAAAAATTGAACTACCATATGATCCAGCAATCCTACTCTGGGTACATATCCAAAAAAATGAAGTCAGTATCTGGAAGAGATATCTGCACCCCCATATTCATTGCCACATTATTCACAATAGCCAAGATACGGAAACAAACTAAGTTTCAACTGACAGATGAAAGGGTAAAGAAAACGTGAGATATGTATATATAATAGAATATTATTCAGCCATAAAAAGGAGGAAATCCTGCCATTTGAGATAATATGGATGAACCTAGAGGACCTTATGATAAGTGAAATAATCCAGACACAGAAAGAAAAATAATGTATGATTTCACTTAAATGTGGAGCCAAATAAGTTGAGCTCATAGAACTAGAGAGTACAACAGTGGTTGCCAGGGGCTGGGGGTATGGGGCTGGGCATGGGGGAAATGGGGAGATGTTGGTCAAGGGGTAACAAAGTTTTAAGATGAATAAGTTCTGGGGGTCTAATGTACAGTATGGTGACCATAGTTAATAATACCGTATTGTATATTTGAAACTTAAGAGAGTAAATCGTAAGTGTTCTCAGCCACACACCCAAAATGGTTAACTCTATGAGGTGACAGAAGTGTTAATTAACTTGACTGTGATCATCATTTCACAATGCATGCAGACATTAAACCATCATGTGGTATTCTCTAAATATATATATAATTTATATGTGAGTATATATAAATAAAAAAAATTTATTTTTCAACTACACGTCAATAAAGCCAGAAAGAAGAAACAAAAACAAACAAAACAATAAAACAAGTTATCTTAAAATTTATATGGAAATGCAAAAGTCAAAGAAGAGCCAAGAAAATGTTATCATGGCACATTAGCTAGGTAGGGAGAGAATGACTGTTTTTTTCAATAAATATACTCTGTCAGTTGAATATCACTATAGAAAAAAAAAACATATCTTAACTCCTACCTTACACTGTATATAAAATTAAATTCCAGATGGACTGCAGATTTAACTGTGAAAAATAAAACAATAAAGCATTTCATGAGAAAATGCAGAAAAACACCTTCTTGACTTGGTCACAGCAAATGTTTTTAAAAAACATAAGGGGCTTCCCTGGTGGTGCAGTGGTTAAGAATCCACCTGACAATGCAGGGGACACGGGTTCAAGCCCTGGTCCAGGAAGATCCCACATGCCGCGGAGCAGCTAAGCCCGTGTCCCACAACTACTGAAGCCCATGCACCTAGAGCCCATGCTCTGCAACAAGAGAAGCCACCACAGTGAGAAGCCTGTACACTGCAACGAAGAGTAGTCCCTGCTTGCCACAACTAGAGAAATCCCGCTCGCAGCAACGAAGACCCAACACAGCCAAAAATAGATAAACAAACAAACAAACAAATAAATAACATATAAGGAAAAACTATAAAAGAAAAACATCTGTTAGATCAAACTATGCCATAATTATAATTTTGTGTTCCTCAAAAGACACAGATAGAAGATCTAAAAGGAAACCTACAGAGTGGGAGAAGATATTTTCAATGCATACCTCCAACAAAGAACTCATATCCTAAATACATAAAGAACATCTATACATCAATAATGAAAAGGAAGACTTTACAATAGAAAAGTAATTTTGAAACTTAAACAAATACTTCACAAAGGAGGATATTTGAATGGCCAATAAACTTACGAAAAAGTGCTCAAATCATTGTCATCAGGGAAATTCAAATTAAAACTATCACTCACGGGCTTCCCTGGTGGCGCAGTGGTTGGGAGTCCGCCTGCCGATGCAGGGGACGTGGGTTCGTGCCCCGGTCCGGGAGGATCCCACGTGCCGCGGAGCGGCTGGGCCCATGAGCCATGGCCGCTGAGCCTTGCACATCCCGAGACTGTGCTCCAAGACGGGAGAGGCCACAGCAGTGAGAGGCCCGCGTACTGCAAAAAAAAGAAAACAAAACTATCACTCACTAGAATGATTAACATGAAAAAGACAAAAAATACAAGTACTGACAATTATATGGAGCAACTAAAACTCTCATGCACTAATGGCAGGAGAATAAATTGATACAAATTTTGGAAAACTTTTTGGGAGCATCTATAACATCTGAATATAAGCATATTCCATGACCCAACATTTCCACTCCTAGGTGTATGCCTAATAGAAATTAAAACATATGTCCACCAAGAAACAAGTACTAGAATATTTCATAGCATCCCTACTCATAATAGTAAAAAATTGGACATTACCAAGATCTCCATCAACAATAGTAAGTAAATTGTGGTGTATTCACACAACAGAACACTGCAACAGTGAGAATGAACAATCTACAAAGACATATGAGAATGTGGATGAATCTCAGAAAAATAATGTTGATAAAAGAAGCCAGACACATGAGGTCATGCTACATGATTCCATTTATATAAAAAGTACAAAATAGACAAAACTAATTGCTGCTGACAGATATCAAGATGGTAGCTACCCTTGTGGAGGGAAGTGACAAATTGGGGGAGGGGTTTCTGAAGTGCTGGTAATGTTCTGTTTATTAATCTGTGTGCTGGTTATTCAGCTGGATTTAGTTTGTGAAAATTCATCAAGCTATGTAATTATATGTGCATTTTTCTGTAGGAATATTTTACTTCAACAAGAAGTAAAATTTAAAAACAAGCAAACAAAAAACCCAGTGCCTTGTAGGCAATCCAGGTATCTGCCCATTAGCATGATCAGCCAACCTAGAGGGATGTTTGTAACAGAAGGAGGCAGCTCGCTACAGCTGGGTGACAGAATCCATCCTAGTTTTAAATTCTACCAGAAATTATATGCAGAAATGAAAAACATATGAAAAATGTTTCAGCCTAAGTAGTAGTCAGAAAATTAACTGAAGAAATATAATTTTTACCTATCAAATTGTAAAGTTTTTTTTTTTAAGGTCATAGTGGATGCTGGTGAGCGTGCTGTGAAAGAGTACTGATCTATTTTGGGTGAGGATAGAAACTGATTCAACCCTACTTTGGGGAAACTATTTTGGTGATACGTAGCAGGAGTCTAAAAGTTCCTTTTATTCTTTCGTCTAGTTATTCTTCTGGGAATATAAACCAAGGAAATAATATGAGTTACAGAAAAAGCCTATGACTAAAGTTGTATATTATAGCATTCTTTATAATGGTGAACGAGAGAAGGCATTTGAATATCTGATAAAAAGATAATGATTAAGTAAACCTGGCACTTTTCATCTATTCAATAAAACATTAGGTAATCATTAAATATTATGTAGGAGTTTGCAATAACATAGAAAATTCTTAAGTTAGAATGTTGAATAGGAGGAAACAGACCAAAATAATAATTGCACATTATCTGGGTATAGGATGGTGAATGTTTTCTTTCTTTCTCTGTAATTTATTTATACTTTCCAAATCTTTTTTGCTGAGGATAGATTACTTTTACAAGGGAAAAAAAAGGGGGAAATCAATTTTTTTCCAGATGACAATAACGATATGCCCAGATGAAACGAAGACAGAAAATGATCTTTGACATACTCTTTGCTTAGCTAAAAATAACTTTCCATTAAAAAAATAAGTTGAATCTATGATTATATATTTGTCACTGCCTACTGGCTTTTGGCTGTACTTTAAATTTCACATATCTGGAAAAGAACTCACCATTCCCACCACCACTACTCTGAAAAAAATGCCTGCTCCTGGGTCCTGTTAGTGAACTGGTGGCCAAAGCTGAAAACTTCATCACCTCTTTCTCTCTCTCTCTCTCTCTCTCTCTCTCTCTCTCTCTCTCTCTCTCTCTCTCTCTCCCTCTCCCCGCCCCCAATCCTTATAAGCCCTCTCTTCTTTGTTCTCACTGTCCCTGCCTTGGTTCAGGGCCCTTAAAATCATGTTTGGACAATGACCTCCTAAATTATTTTTTGCCAGAAGTATCTCTTTGCTCCAGTCCTCTGGCCAAACCACAGTGCTGAGTGGGGAAATGCATTTGAATGGCTGGGTTTGGAGGTAGGTGGCAAGCATGTCCAGTGGGCATGGGACCTCAAGCCATAGGAAAGCCGATTACAAATGTTGTTTTCAGCCCTCAACTATACCTTCTAGATGAACTACAAGGGCACGAATAACAAAGGCTGTTCAGATCACTCATGATTCAACAGAAATGGTGAGCTGATTTCACAAGCAAGGATAGTGGGCTAGGCAGGGAAACTGCGGGGCACGCTGGAGCCGCTCTTCCTCATCTGGTGGCTTCTCCCTCCCCCAGAGTGCCCAGTGCCATGCTCAGATTGCTCACATATCAATATATTATTTCTGGAGAATGTATTAAGACTATTTGCTAGGGAGTCAAAATGATATAGATGCCTCCTTTGAAGAAGAATGTTGCATCTGCTTGTGAGGAGGTGAGGAAGTAAAGCTACTTATATTAGGCTTTTAAGAAAAAATGTACATACAGACCAAAAGTGGGCCGACGTGATTGCTTTGTGGACCAACTTCTCTCCTCCTACCTCTTATTTCACCTCAACTCTTCTCCATCAGTCACACTACTACTACTTAAGCTCCAGTGGTACATGCGGGGGTTCCTGGGCTGACGCCAGGGATGACACAGGGATTAATTTAGTCCTTCATCAAAAATTCACTGAGTGCCTGCCACACACCAGATGTGCTATGTATTGGATGCTGAGGACAAATTGGTGAGTCAGACATTTTTCCTGCCTTCAAGAAGCTTCAGTCTTGTCACTAATGGGCTTGGGATTCAATATCCTCACCACCAGCTCAGAGCTGGCCTGAATCTATAGACTCCTCCCAGAACCACTGGTTTTACTTGAATCAAGCCAGCTGAGACCGAGCCTGCCTTGGCTTTCCCCACTCCCCAACTTTTTATTTAACAAGTCATCTGCCTTCTGCAATAAATACTGTTTTAATCCCCTCTCCATGTTCATGTTCACACTTTTCTTTTTATTCTCCCATTTGTCTACGTGCTATATTCACGGAGCCCTCCATTTGTATCCTAGGAGACTCTGTGTGTATGTGTGTGTCCATGCATCTTCTCCCTACCCAGAGCTTCCCAACTCTTTGAAGGCAGGGACCTTGCCTTTTAGTTTAGACATGCTTACAATGTCTTGTTCTGACAGTTTTGCTTAAGAAGTACTGTTGATCAACTGACTAATTGGCTGAAAGACTCTGAGACCACCTATCCTGTATAACAGAATAGGTTGGCTAATCCAGACAAGTTTCTCTGGGATGAGGCCACCTGAGGTGGAACAACAGGGCACTGCTCACTGGGGTGTTCACCCCATAGGGTTTGACATGTATCAGATGCCAAAGCTTGCCCAGGGTGACTAATAGTGAGCACTGGGGTTCACTTATTACAGTTAATTCAGTGAGAAAAAATAGAAAGCAAAAAAAGAGAGCATTAAATTAAAATGCAATCTTTGGTCCTTCCTAGAATCTGGCTTGATATAAAAAATTCTTGAGATTCTACAACAAAGTAGAATGGACTAATTCCTGTAACCATAGGGAAATGTGCAGAATTCTTATGAGTAAAACTGTCCAGTGCTCCTCCATTCCCATCCCTCTTTTCCAATAAAAGTGTCCAGATTTTCTAGAAGTCAGTGGGAAAGACTTATAGTGGGATAGACTAAATTGTTCTCAAAAACAATTTTTCCCCAGACAAAGCAAAGAATAATCAGTAGTAGGACTCAAGTTTATCACTGCAAGGTATGGGATGAATCCGCAAAGAAGAGCCCTTAAGGCAACTACAAACATTTAATTATAAGATCCCTTGCTGTGTAACCACTAGACAGTCAAGTACCCCAAACCCTTGCTGAATCCCAGCCCATGTCCTCCCAAAGGCAGTTAGACTCCTACCACACTAGTCTTAATACCCCAGAGGATTTCCATCTTCAGGGGAGAATAAAAGCCTGACTCAAGTAAACTGTGACTTGGATGAGGCAGGATATCCAGCTCTGTCAACATAGCCTAGCGGCTAAAAGTCAGATTGCCTCATTTTGTTGTGGACACACTGTCGGAGTTTGAATCCTGGCTCCACCACTCATTAAACAATTACACGTGGGACAATTCGCTTAACTTTAGGTTTTCTCAGCGGTACCACTGTGGCAGCAATCCCCACAGAGCTATGTGGAAGAGTAAACTAGATGACCTGTGTGAGAAGCTGAGCATGACATCTGGCGCACGGGAGTGTGCGGCCAGTTTTTATCTGTCCCACTCCACTGGGTCTCAGACTCAACATGTGTAATGAAGACCATCCCCTCCCAAGGTGGGGCAGGCTTCCCACTCTTGTCATTGCACGGATTTGAACTCACAGGGTTCTGCTTGAAGTTCCCCAAGTCTTGTAGACTGTCTCCACTTCTTACCCTGAATCCCAAACTAGAAGAGGGATCTTATGACCTTCAAATATTGAAGCATTGTGACGGCTGACTTTGAGATGTGTCCCTTTGAAATAATTCCAGGGGAACTGTCTTCACATGAGCATGTTCCAAAGCACAATCTGCCCAATGTTGGTTCTGTGAGGTCCTCATCAAGAAAAGCCTTCTGTAGTTAAATACATTTTTAAAGCACTGGTACCATCTCTCTTGGAGATTGTCATGAGCATCTACATATGAAAGGCTTGGAAAGATCATGGACTAAAAAATCCTACTTGACTTCATCTCTCATAATATTTCTGGTGTTTATTTTATTACAGATCTGTTGTTAATATCTTGGAACCCATGGTCTTAGGAAAACACATTAGAAATGAAGGGAGATGTCAAAAACAATAAATGATGCTACCAGAAGCAGCCACCATTCCTTTGTCCCAAATTCTCAGAAAACATATTGTAAATGCTCTCTCCATATTGGCCACAGTTAAATTCTCCTTTAGCATAATGATCTTACCTGGCTGCATCACTGAGGTCTTGCAGACTCTGGGACTGTTATGGGGGTCCTGTATTCATAGATGACCTGTTTGTGAAAAACTTTATGTGCTTATTAAGCACAAATAGCTTGAGTTTGATTTTGATTTTGTTCAGAAGAAAGTTGTCTTCCTTAGAAAATAGATCATTCCACTCCATTCTACACCAGTATGTTTTCTCCTCTCTCTCTCTTTGTGTAGTAATCTACTATAGAATCTGTTCCCACAGATTTGGGGAAGAAAAAAAAAAGCCTCCAGCCCCCAGCCCCCCTTCTCCTTTGCCTTCCAAGGCCCCCGAGCAGCTGGTAGGGTTTATTGCTCTTCCCCGACATTGGCTTCGGTCTTTACATGAAGTAAGATTGATTATCCTCATTCGAAAACGTGAAGATCCAGCGTGCACCTTTGTCCTGTGTCCCCTGAGAGTGAACTGGCATCAGCAGCGTGCTGTAAACAGGCAGCACTTTGGGGCTGGGAGCAGTGGCAGCGACAGTATGGGGCAGGTGTGTGAGGGCCACGCCACCACCCCGTCCTTGTCAGCCTCTACCTTGCGCTCAGGATCCACCAGGGAGGCCGCTGCCTCACCAGACAAGGCCATGGAAAGAGTAGGCTTGTCCAATCCTCCCGCAGGACCTGCTTGGCAATGCTGGCCAGGTGGAAGCTGTAACCACAGCCGAAATGGTCTTTCATTCAAAGGCACCTTCAATTACAACTCTGGGGCTACACTGCTGTTGAGCAAGATGTGTCTGTGTGTGTGTGTGTGCATATGTTTGCACACACATGTGCACACAATGCACACAGTGTCTGCCTCAGCGGCCCCCAAGACAGGTTGCACAAACCTGGCACATGATGAGATTCTCTCGAGGCTCTCATTTTTCATTTCACCAGTTTGGCTGAAATAAAAACTCAGCGTCCTCACAGTATTGAACCACCATTGCAGAGCCAGCCAAGGTTTGGAATATAAAGAGAGGTGAACAAACCAGCGTGTAGGCAACCCAGGGAAAGTAATTGTTCTTCTTAGCAGCCCGGCTGCTTCTCTGCTTAACATCTGAACAAGTTAATTTGGAAACACGGCCTTCTGGAAAGAAATGGCACTCATCTAAGCATCCAGTGGATTCATGGGGAGAAATGCCCTTTCGCCAGGTAGAAAGAGTAAATTATATTTGAAATCCATTTCTGTTGAAGGAAAAAAACATCTTCTCTTCCCCGGGAGGCAATCTTTTGGCCTGATGGCAACATTTAACCACGGCCGTCCAACTTCAGAGGTCACTTTTTTGCTCACAGCAGTGTCTGGCAACTAGGGGAAGAATTTTACTAATCGAACCAGAAGCAGTTTAATTAAATACAAAGGCACATAAAGACGTTTGCCCTTTGCCAATCCTGGGCTTCAAGGAACTGATCTCAGCAGCATCTACATCAGATAAATTGGCTAAATTGATCCTGCTCCGTAGAAAGGGTGCTTCATCTAGATCCAATCAATGGCAGAATGAGGTGTGATGTGAGATGAGGGTAAGGAATCAGGCGGTCCCGTTTCTGCGATGGAAGTCAGACTTCAAGGAGCAAAAACGCGTCTGTTTCGTGTTGGCTTGTTACCCCCTGAACACCAGGGCTGTTGAATCGTGGCTCCAGGAATGCCCTTTCTTCTGAGTAGAACGAGAGATGGTAGTGGACTCAGAAAAGAAGAGCCGGAGAAATATGACCTAGACATTGTGTCTTCTGTTCTATCCAGAGCTTTGCAAGTCTGCGTTTGACCCTCCATCACCAATTAATTAAACAACAATAGCAGAGAGGACCTGCTATGTTTCTGACACTGAGCTAGATGCTTTACCAAATGATTTTTCATACCCTAGACCTGAAAAGTCAGCTATGAAGTATAATGGAGTAGGTTTGCCTGGGAGTGAATCCTATCACCCAAGAATTAGCTGTGCGATTTGGGGCAAGTCACTTAAGCTCCCTGAACTTCAGTTTTCTCACCTATAAAGTCAAAATAGTGATAATGATAGTAAAAGGATTAAATATGATAATCTTCAAAAAAGCACTTCACACAGCTAGCACTCTCATTCCCATTTTACAGATGCGGAATGTGGCTCAGACAAGATGATTTGTCTCAGACTTCACTGCAAATAAGTCACAGAGTTGGGGGATCCAAATTAGATTTACTGGGCACCAAAGTCCATGCACCTTCCACAGTGTCACCTGGCCACAACGAAATGCAATAGATATATATTTTGTGCTATATGCTCTGTGCTAAGATCTGCCAAGAAAGACAAAAGAAATATCTAATTATGTCATTTCTCATCTTAAAAGCAGTCCAGACAATGAGCACTTATGTTTGGCCCTTACCATAAGCAGATGAAGGGTCTCCAAACAGTCTCCATATAAGACTCTTGTGTTACTACAGAGAGTAAGGATACTAGTCCCATCTCCATATGATCCCACACAACCAGCCTTGAGTCTGGTTTAGTAGTCCCTTCTTGCTCGCTGAAACCAAGGGCAATAAACCATTCTTCCATTTTTAACATCCCCACCTGAGATGAGTAGAGATGTTTCATTTAATATGTATCCTCTTCTTTCCTCTCCCACTGTCTTCACTCTCTTTTCATATCCATTTGATTTAGTTTTATGTTGATGATGGGCAGATTTTCCTTTCTCAACATGCTAATTAATTTCTTAGGGCTAAGTTTCATACATTGCTTCTTTTTTTTATTTTTTTATTCATCACGTCACAAAAAAAGAAAACTACAGGCAAATATCAGTGATGAACATAGATACAAAAATCCTCAACAAAATACTAGCAAACAGAATCCAACAGCACATTAAAGGATCATACAACATGATCAAGTGAGGTTTATCCCAGGAATGCAAGGATTCTTCAATATATGGAAATCAATCAATGTGATAAAACATATTAACAAACTGAAGGAGAAAAGCCATATGATCATCTCAATAGATGCAGAAAAAGCTTTCAACAAAATTCAACACCCATTTATGATAAAAACTCTCCAAAAAGTAGGCATAGAGGGAACATACCTCAACACAATAAAGGCCATATATGACAAACCCACAGGTAACATCGTTCTCAATGGTGAAAAACTGAAACCATTTCCTCTAAGATCAGGAGCAAGACAAGGTTGTCCACTCTCACCACTATTATTCAACATAGTTTTGGAAGTTCTAGCCACAGCAATCAGAGAAGAAAAAGAAATAAAATAAATCCGAATTGGAAAAGAAGAAGTAAAGCTGTCACTGTTTGCAGATGACATGATACTATTCATAGAGAATCCTAAAAATGCCACCAGAAAACTAGTCGAGCTAATTAATGAATTTGGTAAAGTAGCAGGATACAAAATTAATGCACAGAAATCTCTTGCATTCCTATGCACTAATGATGAAAAATATGTAAGAGAAATTAAGGGAACAGTCCCACTTACCACTGCAACAAAAAGAATAAAATACCTAGGAAAAAACCTACCTAAGGAGACAAAAGACCTTTATGCAGAAAACTATAAGACACTGATGAAAGAAATTAAAGATGATACAAACAGATTGAGAGATATACCATGTTCTTGGATTGGAAGAATCAACATTGTGAAAATGACTATACTAGCCAAAGCAATCTACAGCTTCCATGCAATCCCTATCAAACTACCAATGGCATTTTTCGCAGAACTAGAACAAAAATTTTCACAATTTGTATGGAAACACAAAAGACTGAATAGCCAAAGCAGTCTTGAGAAAGAAAAATGGAGCTGGAGGAATCAGGCTCCTGGACTTCAGACTATTCTACAAAGCTACAGTAATCAAGAGAGTACGGTACTGGCACAAAAACACAAATATAGATCAATGGAACAGGATAGAAAGACCAGAGATAAACCCACACATATATGGTCACCTTATTTTTGATAAAGGAGGCAAGAAGATACAATGGAGAAAAGAAAGCCTCTTCAATAAGTGGTCCTGGGAGAACTGGACAGCTACATGTAAAAGAATGAAATCAGAACACTCCCTAACACCATACACAAAAATAAACTCAAAATGGATTAAAGACCTAAATGTAAGGTCAGACACTATAAAACTCTTAGAGGAAAACATAGGCAGAACACTCTATGACATAAATCACAGCAAGATCCTTTTTGACCCACCTCCCAGAGAAATGGAAATAAAAACAAAAATAAACAAATGGGACCTAATGAAACTTAAACGCTTTTGTACAGCAAAGGAAACCATATACAAGACGAAAAGACAACCCTCAGAAAGGGAGAAAATATTTGCAAACAAAGCAACTGACAGAGAATTAATCTCCAAAATTTACAAACAGCTCATGCAGCTCAATATCAAAAAAACAAACAACCCAATCCAAAAATGGGCAGAAGACCTAAATAGACATTTCTCCAAAGAAGATATACAGATTGTCAACAAACACATGAAAGAATGCTCAACATCACTAATCATTAGAGAACTGCAAATCAAAACTACAATGAGGTATCACCTCACACCAGTCAGAATGGCCATCATCAAAAAATCTAGAAACAATAAATGCTGGAGAGGGTGTGGAGAAAAGGGAACCCTCTTGCACTGTTGGTGGGAATGTAAATTGATACAGCCACTATGGAGAACAGTATGGAGGTTCCTTAAGAAACTAAAAGTAGAACTACCATACGACCCAGCAATCCCACTACTGGGCACATCCTCTGAGAAAACCATAATTCAAAAAGAGTCAGGTACTACAATGTTCTTTGCAGCACTATTTACAATAGCCAGGACATGGAAGCAACCTAAGTGTCTATCGACAGATGAATGGATAAAGAAGATATGGCACATATATACAATGGAATATTACTCAGCCATAAAAAGAAACGAAATTAAGTTATTTGTAGTGAGGTGGATGGACCCTGAGTCTGTCATACAGAGTGAAGTAAGTCAGAAAGAGAAGAACAAATACTGTATGCTAACACATATATATGGAATCTAAAAAAAAAAAAAGTTTCTGAAGAACCTAGGGGCAGCACAGGAATAAAGACGCAGATGTAGAGAATGGACTTGAGACATGGGGAGGGGGAAGGGTAAGCTGGAACAAAGTGAGAGTGGCATGGACTTATATACACTACCAAATGTGAAATAGGTAGCTAGTGGGAAGCAGACATATAGCACAGAGAGATCAGCTCGGTGCTTTCTGACCACCTAGAGGGGTGGGATAGGGAGGGTGGAGGGAGATGCAAGAGGGAGGAAATATAGGGATATATGTATATGTATAACTGATTCACTTTGTTATAAAGCAGAAATTAACGCCATTGTAAAGCAATTATATTCCAATAAAGATGTTAAAAAAATAAAAATTGAAAAAAATCTAAAAATATGTATATATATGCATTTATATATATAAGCGAATCACTTTGTTGTACAACTGAAATTAACACAGTAGTGTAAATCAACTATACTTCAATAAAAAACTTAAACTTAAAAAAATAAAACTACAATGAGGTATCACCTCACACCAGTCTGAATGGCCATCATCAAAAAATTCTACAAACAATAAATGCTAGAGAGGGTGTGGAGAAAACGGAACCCTCTTACACTGTTGGTGGGAATGTAAATTGATACAGCCACTATGGAGAACAGTATGGAGGTTCCTTAAAAAACTAAAAGTAGAACTACTATACTATTCAGCAATCCCACTATTGGGTATATACCCTGAGAAAACCGTATTTCAAAAAGAGTCAGGTACCACAATGTTCATTGCAGCACTATTTACAATAGCCAGGACATGGAAGCAACCTAAGTGTCCATCGACAGATGAATGGATAAAGATGTGGCACATATATACCATGGAATATTACTCAGCTGTAAAAAGAAACAAATTGAGTTATTTGTAGTGAGGTGGGTGGACCTAGAGTCTGTCATACAGAGTGAAGTAAGTCAGAAAGAGAAAAAGAAATACCATATGCTAACACATATATATGGCATCTAAAAAAAAATGGTTCTCACGAACCTAGGGGCAGGACAGGAATAAAGACGCAGACGTAGAGAATGGACTTGAGGACACGGGGAGAGGGAAGGGTAAGATGCAACGAAGTGAGAGGGTGGCATGGACATATATACACTACCAAATGTAAAACAGATAGCTAGTGGGAAGCAGCCGCATAGCACAGGGAGATCAGCTCGGTGTTTTGTGACCACCTAGAGGGTTGGGATAGGGAGGGCGGGAGGGAGACGCAAGAGGGAGGAGATATGGGGATATATGTATACATATAGCTGATTCACTTTATTATAAAGCAGAAACTAACACACCATTGTAAAGCAATTATACTCCAATAAAGATGTTAAAAAAAAAAAAGTGGAAGTCAAATCATGTCATCGCCTTGCTCAAAAATCTCCACAGAATCTGAGATTTATCATTGTTCTCAACAAGGTCCTGAATGATCTGCCTCCTGCTATCTCTCTGTCCTCATCTCTTTTCCACCAGTAAGTCCTTGCTGCTCATCTATTTTATGTAGAGTAATTTTTATCTGTAAATCCCATATTTTATAATCCCTTTGAGAGGATCTAAGAAGCCAAAGGTAAAGGAACAGTCCAAGAGATTTTGAGCCTGAGTCGCTGAGCAAAGAGTACTTTTAAGAAATTGAGGAATTGGGAAATAGAAATAAGTGCTAGAGAGGGAAATTCAAAAGTTATTAGAGAGGTAATGGTATTGAAGCCTGGGGTTTAATAAGATTTCAGACTGGGAGACTGAAAGGAGAGAGGAGCCAAATATCAAAGATTAAGCCTTGGGACCTGCCAGTGCCTCGGGTTGGGAGGAAGAGGCAGGGCTCCCCTTTCTCTTCCCTGTCCTCGGTATCTTGGGACTGGGGAATGCACCTGACTGCAGGTGAGTTAGCTGGTGGGCCTCGGATGACAAATGAAGCCCAGTGTGAGGGACACAGAAAGGGTAAGGTGGTGGGGGAAATTCAGGGAGGAAACGCAAAAGACCAGTTGAGCACGACGGGACCCTGAAATAAGGAACGTGCTTGTCTGGGTGACCAGAATGAATTATCATGTAGGGCACAAGATAGGGCAGAACGGAAAGTCCAAAGGTGAAGATCAAGTCCAGTCTCTTTCTAAGAATGGGCATCATTCATTCCTTCCTTTATTCATTTCCCAAACCTTAGACAGGAAGGAGGCTACTGAAATTCATGAATAAGTAGATCTCCTACCTTCAAGGATGTCCCAGTCTGTGACTGCAGGAAAAAGAGACGAGAGTGATGTGAATGAGGGGAGGTAGGGGGGGTCTGGGAAGGTGATTGGGTGGAAGTAATGGAGCGGAGGAAATCTGGCTCATGAATAAGTGGCGAAGTCCTTCAATGACAAGATGGTGTCAGGAAGTTGACAGAATGAGCCAAAGATGAGTGACCCGTAGTTAAGGGCAATAGTGATGACAGTAACAATTATATTTTACAGAGCTCTCAGTTCTCTTTTGTCCGCTTACCTTTTCTATCTGCAAGCATAACTCATTTATTCCTCACAACATTATATGCGGTATATGACATTCCCCCTTTATTTATGGACGAGGAAACGGAGGCTCAGAGAAGCAATGGACTTGCCTAAAGTTTCACAGTCCTTAAGCCATAAGTTTGGGTGAGATACTTCACTGCAGTGTCATGCAGCAAATTCACAAAGTCTTAGGCCAACACCACTTTATTTCCTAATAAACCATACCTCGATTTATTGGCCTGTTTCAAGGATATCCTTATAAAATCTTTCCAACAGTTTTTGTGTTTGGAGGTTTTTTCCTGGAATTTTATCCAAAGAAAGAACATGGTGTAATAACCCAGTTCTAAAGCTTACATCAGCCTCCTTTGTGCCTAGAATCTGAACTTCATCAAATGGATCTCTTGAACCCATACCCTGTGAGTTAATAATTAAAGTTCTCACCACATAACCTCTACGGGTGTTTTTGTTTGTATTGCCCAATAATTGGCATCCAGAGACAGTTCCCCCCCCACAAAAGGCTTGAAGTGTGTGTCCTCTTCTCTCCAGGAACAAAATGGTCCTTTGGGAAAATTAGCACCACCATGGCTGTTAAAGATAATCCAGTCTACGTTCCTCAATTACAGATGGAGCCTAAGGTACTAACTAGTTTAATGATCTGCCCAGAGCTGTGAGAGAATTTTTTTAAATCCACATGTCAGTATTTTTGTATTTTTACTGGAATTTATATGCCCTATATGTAAAATCATGAAATATAATCGATCAGGAACTATTTAGTTTAACACCCTCATTTTGTAAATGAGGAAACAGGCACATAGCAAAGTGATGAGTCTGATCTCACATGGGAAACCAGTAAAAGAGCTGAAATCCTGGTCTCCCAACTCTCTCCTTGGAAATTTTGCATAGATAGTGCCTCCCTCAGTACAGTCCATGGACACCGTCATGTGTGAAAGAAAATCTGCCTCCCATTCTGGACTTACTAAATCATGATTTCTGGTAGTAGCTCGGGAATCTAAAAGCCTTTGCTTGAGGACCTTCTGAGTACAGACATCGCCATTTTTTAAATGCAGATTTGATTGCCTCATGCTATGACAAGACAATTTTTGCCTTTCCCTTGTATTTTAGACCTTTATGGAGAAAGCAACCAAAGACCCCTCATAACTTTCATTAGATTTTCATTCCTTGTGACTTTTTTTTCTTCCCTATGGTCCATTAAATCAGTGTTCCCTTCCCTCTTTGAAGCCATTTTTCTGTGCCAAGAGAAGGCAGTCAGAGGTGGGCAACACTGTCTCCTCACCTTTTCTGCCTTCTGACTACTGTTGGCTCCTCCACCATGTTGGTTTCCTGCTCAATTTTCTCTCATCATGTTCTACCTGTTTGGTTCACTGCAGGAACTCCCTAAAGATTCCCTCTTTTCACTCTTTTTGTGCTATTCTAAATATTCACAAATTCAGGAAGAGAGTGAAAAGAGAAGATGGATTTGAGGAAAGAGGAACATCCTATGTGCATTTTCAAATGTGGAAGGCAAGGGGTTGCGTCCACTTGCCCCACATCGAGATTATGAATCCAGGCTAGAGGCTGGCTCTCCAGATTTTCAGATCACTGTCCATGTCCAGCCTTGAAACAATGCCGCCCCTTGTAGACTCCAGGTCTAACAAGAATCCTGCTAAGTCCGTTTTACCAGAATCTCCACACTTGATGTCTGATTACCTTCAATATCTGATCGAGTTCCTTAGCTTCCACCATCCCTCAGGCGGAGTGTCTGATCACCCTGTCCTGTCTTCAGCAAGCATCTTGTTAGGTCATTTTCACCAGAATCCTCCCTTATCCTTGATGTGTCCTCTTAGTAATTTTCCATCCACTGGCTCTTCCCCTACCCCAGCTCCTTGGCTATACATTTTCCTTGTATTTGGAGTTAAACCCAATCTCTCTCCCCTAACACAAAATTTCATTATAGTAAGTAGTTCCCCTTCAATAAAGTCTTCTGTATCAGTCTCTTAACAAGTGTCATGAATAATTTTTCCTTAACGATATAATCTCTATAAATGGTCTATCTGTGGTCTCCTTGGTTTTTCTAAAACTGGTGGGGCAAAACTCAAAGTCACCCTGATCCCAAATTACAAGAAAATGTAAAGATAAAGTCCATTTATGTGCAAGCTCACTACTCAACATTACATCTAATAAAGCGCAATGAAAAAACAGTTCAATATTGCAAAGCTCATCCTGGCCAAGAATTGGTGAGCTAGAAGTTTTAAAATACACATGCCCTAGAAATTGGGTGCCCACCTTCACCTCAGTGAGAATAAAGCTCCAGGCATTTATGTAACCTGGACTGCCAAAGAGAGTGGGGTGAAGTTCAAGGATCCACTGAGTTTTAGAATCCGACAGGAAAAAAATGGAATCATTCCTACTTCTACTCCAGTTTCAATCTCCTCACGTGGTTCGTTAGAATGGTGATAAATCTAATGGATAATTGCACAACTCTTCAGGTTTCACTGAATGTATGGTCATGAGAAAGAGGCCAGTGTTTATCAGTTGACTCTGCCCTGGAATATCTTTTCAATGCTGATCCCTGACAAGGTGACTGGACACCATGACCCAAGCCAAGTAGATGATTAAGTCAGACACTTAATAAGTACATGCTGAGACCCCAGGCAGGATAAAGTAGCCAGGATAACTACAGTTAGCACATGGCCACCTTAGATCAGCACGCTGGACACTGATCATCTGAGACCACTTAACTCACTTAACCACTCCGCATGCCAGATGCCTGATGGCCTGTAGCCTCCATCAACCACTGTGGCATGTCCCTTTCTTCTCTTCCTCCCTGTCATGTCATATTTCCCCCTAGCTCATTCATTCAATAACACCTCTTGGAAATACTGGCTGATAGTTTCACTGTTTTCTCCCCTACTGGTTGATACACTCTTGGAGACCAGGAAAATATTTTCGAATATACATTGTATAAGAAGTGGCTAAGCATACATGTTTTAAAGTCAGACTACCCAGCTTCATAGACTTAATTCCGTGATATACTCCTTTTTATCCCTATGACCTTGGGGATGTTGCTTAGTCTCACCAAGCCTCAGTTTCTCATCTTTAAAAGAGAGAAAATAACAACTACATTTTAGGTGGTTGTATAAATGAGATAATAATGCCCATAAAGGTTTAGCAGAGTGTCTGGCGTCCAGTAAATTCTCAGTAAGTAATAAGGTCCCAGTTCACAACTCTGGACCTGTTCTGTCACTTTACATGTGTCATTGAACTCTTATAACAGCTTTCTGTGGTATCATGATCATCCTTATTTTGCAATGAGGAGACTGAAGCACAGAGAGGTGTACAACAAGCCTAACATCCTGAAGCCAGTAATGGCAGAATCAGGATTTGAAGCCAGGCTGTCTGGCTTCAGATTCTGTGCTCTTAACCTCCAAGCCACACTTCTTTGAAACAATGTCCAATCTGGTAACCACATGAGAATATTCTATGTAACTCTCTCAGGGCTCAATAAGACACCACCACCATTTGCAGTGGAAAATGATGTCACTGTGAATAAACACTATTCATCACTTACTTGTGATGTGGAAACAGGCCTAATTTTTAATAGCAGCTGAGGTCCAGTGGAAGCTATGCTTGAGACCAGCGGTACAAAAATTCTCCCCACCTTTGCCCTTTGTTTTGTTTTAGTTCATCATTCAACAGTTTATGGGAATGTGCCCTGAATTGTATAGTGTAAACCTCTATTGGGACATCACCTGCCTGAACTGTAACTTTTAAGCAAAGGCAAATGGAAGATGGACATTCACACACTGCTTCATAATAAAATGATGACTCCCAGAAAGGAAACAAATATGGTGGCCTGGTCCCCAGAAAATCAAGCCACACCATCTCAGCTTCTGATACAATGTGCCCCCTGATGTTTGGTGAGACGCCTCAATTCTTGAGGCAAAATGTGCCTCCATAAAGAAAGAAGCAGGATGCTCTCCACAATCTAAAGCATCTTTGGACCTTTGACCACAAGTCACCCCAGAGCGTCTATCTACAACTACCAAAGGGAAAAACAATCCCTTTTCCCTATATTATCCTTTCTGACTCCAGGCTTCCAAAGTACTGAAGAAAGGTAAGGACCCCAAAGGAGTTAAAACTATCTGAATAATTTTTGCAGACAAAGCTTGAGAAACAGAAAAGCAATTCTAAAAGGGAGAAAGAAACAGCTTTCAAAGCACAGAACTGCCACCGTGAGACTTCCAGGGACACCCTCAGAAACCTGGCTGAAAAACTGACTTTCCTGTACAAGCAATCAGATAATAAGACTCCTTTAAGAAGCCCCAAATAGTTAAATTCATCACCATAATTTAATTGTACAGGTGATTAAAGAGCCCTCCCCTCTTTCTCCGGCGCTGCTTTTGTGTATTAGACTAATCAAATTGGGGATTCCAAGGGTACTGTATTAGTCATCCCCATCCCTTTTAATTTATTTGATGGCCTCCTCTGTGTGTGTGTGTGTGTGTGTGTGTGTTTTCTGACTGGCTGGACATCACTTAGCCTTACCACGACATGTAAATAAAGAATGGATAGGGAAACTTTTGCAGAGAAGAATAAAGCGTGCCTCCATTCTAAAGTTACATTTGATGTTTTGAGTAATCCATGGGACGTGGCCTGCGAGCAACGGAGCTTATTATTTCTGCTTAGTGGTCTCCAGACACAGGAGAAGAGAGAGGGCGAAGGAAGGAAGGAAGGAAGAAAGAAAAGGAGCCTGAATTTACACTCATCGCTTCAAAAGCCCTTTTGTACTCAGCCAACTTCTCCTGGCTGAAGATGCCGTATCTGCCAAAAAGTCGCCTGCAAGAAAGCACACAACACAAGTATAAAACAGTCCATTAAAGGACTCTCTTGCTGCCCAACACCACCTTCTTTGAATCATTTTTCTTCTATGTTGAAGACATATTTTTAGAAAGTGGCACTTAGTACTCGACAATGCTGACTGCGCTTAGAAAAGATTCACCTCGTTAGTGAAGCTTTGAGCTCCACTGGGCTGTTTGGGTCAATTGTCTTTTCACCTGGCTTGGGCCACCAAGTCACCATGAACTAAGAATAGGAGTTATTTAGCATGTAGCGCCCGTCGGACAGCAGCCTCTCTGAGCGGTGGTCTGAGGGGAGTGAGAATGGCTGTCTTGTTTGGGTGGTTGTTTTTAGCTGCTGTTACACATTCAGACTTTCTGTCTATTCAGCCAGGGAGGCCACGTGTCCAAAACCTGAAAGGGGCTAGTGCTTTAGAGCAACTTGGTTAAACTTGCCTTTTCATATGGAGGACAGTTTAGGCAATTTTCCAGCCAGTTTTGGGAACTGAATGTTTTTAAATGTTTATATTTTCACACGGGTGCCCAAACCCCAGCATATGTTGTCGGGTGTGTGAGCAGGTAGGGAAGGACGATAAAGTGAAAATCAATAGTGTGATCAGTAACTTATTCCATCACAGGCTGCCTGGACACCTGCTGAAAAGTCACAAGTCTAGTGAAATCACTGGTTGAATGTTTTGGTTTCCATGATGCCAACTGGCTGACTTTTCCAATGAACTGACCAGTTGTTCTGGCATTTTTCAGCCACAACTCTAGTTCAAACTGAATTATTTAGAAGAAATTATCCCATTGGTGGATGATCAAAGCCTGTGCTTTCTTTCTATTTACTTCCTGGGCACCTGCTGTTTTGTCCATTTTAATATTAATTAGTACCCCCAACCTTGGGAAGTGTAGTTCGGTTTACTTCAACAATTACTTTATTGAACATCTGTCATGAGCCAAGCACACTGCTAGCTTCGGGAGATAGAAAGATAAAAAGAGGTGCTTGCTGCCATCCACAATTTTGGGATTTAATGGGAGACAGACATGTTTTCAAAGCAATGCCATGAAAAGAAACCCAGAGTGGTTTGGAACTACTGGGGAGGTGCCTTTGGCTCTCTGGGCTCTCAAGAATGGTTCGAGGAGATGAAGACCGGGCAGGGTTTTAAAGGCTATGGAGGAATAAACCAGTTAACAAAGAGTGAGTAAGAAATTCCAGGAAGGAGGAATCACATAAAGAGAGGCAAAGACGCATACAATAGTGGGATTAGCGGTATAGTAGAACTGGAGCATGAAATATGAGGACAGAAAAAAGCATGCAGTGGAGAAACAGGACAGGGGACCAAACGTTGGAGGGTCTAGCCATCATTTCAGAGCATCTGTACCTCATCTCAAGGGCATCAGGGAGCCACTGAAAGGTTAAAGCAGGGGTGTGAGGGGGTCAGATCTGAATTCTGTTAGATCTTCACGTGGATGGATTTGAAGACTGGAGGTGGGAGACTGGTTCACGGACTATTGCAACCATTCAGGGAAGAAAGAATGATATTCAGAATGAGGAATTTGGTGGCTGAGTCATGAAGGAAGATTCACGTTTGTCAAGTGTCTGGCAGGTAAACTTAGCAGGATCAGGAGAGGGGAGAGGCTGGAATAATCCCCAGATTTCTGGCTTAGACTGGTGGCCGTGCTGTTGACCAACAGAGGACTCCCAGGAACGGGCAGAGGGGGGTCTGGAGGTGGGGAAGGGGAGATGAAGTGAGTAGGGGGCATGTTGAGTTCCAGTGCCCACTGGACAGAGGATGGATGGCTTTGAGCTTCCAAAACCTTTGATTTGAACCATGAATTCCCAATGAGGCCAACATTTCCCCCAAAGGGGTTGAAAATTTATTGGGGGGGGGACAAAAACACTTAAATACTACAATAGTTTGTAGCCCTTCAAAGGGCCACAGTATATAAACACATTTATGCTCTGTTTGTGGT
This sequence comes from Mesoplodon bidens, assembly GCF_964165515.1. Lineage (NCBI taxonomy): Eukaryota > Metazoa > Chordata > Mammalia > Artiodactyla > Ziphiidae > Mesoplodon > Mesoplodon bidens. Next base: position 76,219,470 of record NC_138167.1, on the reverse strand, counting down.
ATTAAAGTTTTATGATGGGGGGCAGGAGAAGGCGGGTGGTGAGTAGCAAAAAAAAAAAAAAAAAACCTAAAAAAGCTCCTTGAGAGGGCAATAGTGAACCAAAGATTGAGAAACACTGACTTAAACTATGGTTTTATTGTAGGGTATTAAAAGCTGAAAGGGAGTTGACTTCATTAGCAAAAATAGTTTGGAGCAACATTTGAACCCTGCTTGCTTATTTAAATGCAGATTCCAGGACTCCTACCTCCTGTGAAACTGATTCAGAATCCCCTGTGAGTACAGCTCAGGACTCGAATTTTAAATAAAGTGACTAATTGCTTCTCACTCCTTGTCCTAACCAATTAAAAAATACAGGGAGCTGAGATTGGATTAGGAGGCATTATCTCTTTAATGGTGGATATGAAATTGAAAAGACAAGAGGCGGCATAAAAGCACCAGCATCCTATAAGTAGAATTTGGGAGCAAAGATTTTCCAAATCCTTGAATGCGCAACACATCAGTCTCCGTAAAGAAGAAAGACAGAGGTAGAGGAAGCTCTGGCAATGCTGCTGTAGCTGTTTTCAGCTGGAAACACCAGTGGCCTGTGTAGATTGGAAAGGAGGGGTTAATCCACTGGCAGACATCAGTCCTCATGGGGCCAGCAAGGTTAGTCCTACATAAATCATGAGAGCACCAGCATGGTTTTCTTTCTTTCTTTCATTCATTCTTTCTTTTTTTTTTAACATCTTTATTGGAGTATAATTGCTTTACAATGTTGTGTTAGTTTCTGCTGTATAACAAAGTGCATCAGCTATATGTATACATATATCCCCATATCTCCTCCCTCTTGCGTCTCCTTCCCACCCTCCCTATCCCACCCCTCTAGGTGGTCACAAAGGACTGAGCTGATCTCCTTGTGCTATGCAGCTGCTTCCCACTAGCTATCTGTTTTACGTTTGGTAGTGTATATATGTCCATGCCACTCTCTCACTTCGTCCCAGCTTACCCTTCCCCCTCCCCGTGTCCTCAAGTCCATTCTCTACATCTGCATCTTTATTCCTGTCCTGTCCCTAGGTTCGTCAGAAACTTTTTTTTTTTTTTTAGATTCCATATATATGTGTTAGCATATGGTATTTGTTTTTCTCTTTCTGACTTACTTCACGCTGTATGACAGACTCAGGGTCCATCCACCTCACTACAAATAACTCAATTTCGTTTCTTTTTATGGCCGAGTAATATTCCATTGTATATATGTGCCACATCTTCTTTATTCATTCATCTGTCAATGGACACTTAGGTTGCTTCCATGTCCTGGCTATTGTAAATAGTGCTGCAGTGAACATCGTGGTACATGACACTTTTCGAATTACAGTTTTCTCAGGGTATATGCCCAGTAGTGGGATTGCTGGGTCATATAGTAGTTCTACTTTTAGTTTTTTAAGGAAACTCCATACTGTTCTCCATAGTGGCTGTATCAATTTACATTCCCACCAGCAGTGCAAGAGGGTTCCCTTTTCTCCACACCCTCTCCAGCATTTACTGTTTGTAGATTTAACATTGTCTTCTTTATTCACCCAAGAAACTCTACTCTGTACCAGGTACTGCCTAACTCTGCAGTTGCACAACACACTTCAAAAACTCATTGGAAATAACATTTATGAAGTTTGCGTGAAAGATATGCAATCAATCCATTTACCCTTCCATGAAGCTAAACCATCATATCTGTACCTCTGCCTCCACAACCCACAGGTGTGTAGAAGAGTTAAGATACATTTAGAAAAATGCTAATGTGGATTTGGGAAATGCCATAAGCTCAACTGAGCTTCCCTATGAAGAAAGATCCTTCTCATTTTGTCACCATGTCAATCCTAAGGATGTTGCTGAGTGTGTTTATTACATTCCCCAACACACTCTTCCAATGGTTGTTAATAATCGTAGTGTTCCTCTCCTGCTATTCTGTTTTAATCTCATGGATGCTGAGAATTACGACTGATCTGTTTTCTCTTTCTTTGGGCTGCTTTAAAAGCAAAAGCCAGACTTGCTCACCAATAGCAAGTAGTGGGACTCAATACTATGTGTGTTTTTATTAGCCTTGTTCTTGCTTCCATTTTATGTTTTTAAATAAAAAGTAAGCCAGGGCCCCTGTGTTTATGGGTCTTTAAGAGACTTGTAAATGAGGTTAAGGCATTATGTTATCTGGAAGTTACCAGCTGAGCAGGGATTAGTTATCTGATTGACCCATCCTAGTTGAGGGCAAAGCTGCAAAGAAACAGATATGAAATCGGTAAACTCTGCAGAAAATGGTATGAGAAGGGTTGAGCAGGAATGGTGAGGTCAGTAGAACTAATTCTACTCAGTTCTAACCTAGCATTAAGTTCATTGGTGAAGGGTGGCTTAAGACAAGCAGTGTTCCCACTGAATTTGTTCAGGGATAGGCACTTAACCCAAATAGATCAAGTGAGAAAAAAGGAGACATTTCCCAGAGTTCAGGGAAGTGAGAATTTTCCTTTCATTCACTTAATTTAGTGGTGATCTGATGTGAGGTTTGGAACCACAGCAGCCATTTTGCTACCATGAGAGATGTTAAATTCCTGGCATACTGCTTGGTGCCTCTATTTCTTTTCTTTTGCTAAGACTATCTTGAATTTCCTTTGGAAATCAATCCCTCTCATCCATGTGTCTTGAGTGGGATCAATCTCATCTTCAGCTCCAGATAGGTTGAGTTGGGTTTTCTGTCCCTTGCCAAAATAGACTCTTAATTAATACACAGATCAAAGAATAGAGTAAGAAACATAACATAAAGACAAGGTTGGGGTTAATGCATGAAATGTATCCACTTGCTTCAGGTAAGGTTACTGATTTGGTCTAAACTTTTCAGCAGCCAGTACAAAGAGAGAAATATGAACAGCTGTTGCTACAGACTAAATGTTTATGTCCCCCACCCCCAAATTCATATGTTGAAATCCTATTCTCCAATGTGATAGTATTTGGAGGTGGGGCCTTCGGAAGGTGATCAGGTCTTGAGGGTGAAGCCCTCATGAATGGGACTAGTGCCCTTATAAAATTAAAAGATGCCCCAGAGAGTTCCCTTACCTTTTCTTCCTATGAGAACACAACAAGAAAATAGCCATCTATGAACGAGGAAGTGAGCTCTCACTAGACACTGAATCTTCCAGTACCTTGATCATAGACTTCCCAGCCTCCAGAACAGAACTATGAGAAATAAATTTCTGTTGTTTATAAGCCACCCAGTCTATGGTGCTGTGTTACAGCAGCCAGAATGGATTATGATACTTATCTTCAAGGTTCATAGTGTCTATTGATTAAAATAAGCCAGATGCTTAGAAAAAGGACAACTATTCCTAGAAATAAGAACCTAAATGAAATTTCTCCCATGGGCCTTTATAAAGAGGACACTATTTGATGTGGTAAACAACACCCTCAATAATATCCTCACAATAAATAAAATTAGTTATGTATGCCTGTTTGATTTTTCATAACCTCTGTTAGTGTAAGCTAAAGATAGTACAACCAATATAATTTAGTAAAAGTAACCCTACCAGGGTCTAAAAACACAGAGTCTGGAAACCTAGATTTCTGTAGCCTTGGATTAATCCAGGGAAATTTTTCTGTTTCTCTAGAGTAATGATTTCCTGTAGAGCCCTGGGAGGGTCCCAGTGAACCTTGGAGCCCTCTTTGAGGCTTCCAAGAATCAGGGGACAAGTGAGGTATCTGTGTTCCCCCAGTCCTACTTCATTAGAGTCTCTGCTTGGATCTCCACTTTCAAAAAAAAAAGAAAAGATTTTTACTAAAGAGTTTTTAAACAAATGAACAAAATCCTTTTGAGAGCCAATGACCTGGAGAAATGTATGGTCTACTCATTTTTCAGATCTGTCCTTGTAAGAAGTATTGCTTCTTTCCAAGATGTTTTAAGTGTAGTGAGACAAAGGATTTGAGATCATGCATCCTGAAAATACCTAGAGGGCACTTAGCCTATGTCTGGTCAAGAGAAGACCCATGGGTTTCAACAGTTGAGTTTAACTGGAATATCTGGGAAGAATAAACTGCTTATGTTTCAGTCAGCTCTTCCATTTTTCTTTTTCAAAGAGGGCTGTCCACAGGAAGTTCTTTGCTCATCCATGCCATAAGTCTTACTCTGATTGTCCTGCCCCTAGCTCTAGTTGGGGAGCATTGCTTGTATCTGGGAGATAAATCTGTCTACTTCTAGGGTTCAGCCAGCAGGCTTAGTTGTCTCAAACTAAACTACTTCCTTCAACATGGCGTCATTGGTAATAAAGGACTGGTGGTAAAAACCCTGCTCTAACATAGTAAGTGGGAACCAAACGATTCTGTCATAGGATATGCAATCAGCTATTATGAGATCGACGGAATAACCAGGTGAGCCCGAGCAGGTAGCTGGCCAGCAGTCCTGCTGTTCCTGTGTGTGATCTAAATCTATCCTGGCACCATCCCACTGAGGATGACTGAGTCAAGATTTTGTGACTCGCTGGGTGTTCCAAGATGGTGGCAGCAACTCCAGGCTCTCCCAGATATTCAACACCTGTTTTTTCACCCTGACTCAGGGATATTGGGCCAGGAGAATACTGGTGATATGGAGACCCACCCTTCACCTCCCCCTTTCTCAAAGTGAGGTTTCCGGAAGTCTCCTCACCTGGCTTTGCCCTTCCCTGCACAGTCCCTCTCCCCCTGCAACTTGAGAAAGGAGGCTGGACAGAGAATTGCCTCAGCCTCTAATCCTGCATTATCACAGGGTGTGTTATTACAGGATTTTGACTATAGTTCTTTTAGTTTTCAACTGCTTTACTTTCTCAATTTGGTTCAGAACGTAGGCAGTGAAAAGCAGTATTTACTAGGCCCCTGTAAAGGCTACTGAGAAAAAGTTGATTTCTAGTTGTGATTGAAGCCAAGCAGGTTAATCTAATCAAAAATTGTAGAGACGAGCAGTTAAAGCTCATAATGACTTTAAAAAGGACTTCCTTGGGCTTCCCTGGTGGCACACTGGTTGAGAGTCTGCCTGCTGGTATAGGGAACGTGGGTTCATGCCCCAGTCCGGGAGGATCCCACGTGCCGCGGAGTGGCTGGGCCCCTGAGCCATGGCCACTGAGCCTGTGCGTCTGGAGCCTGTGTTCCGCAACGGGAGAGGCCACAACAGTGAGAGGCCTGCGTAATGCAAAAAAAAAAAAAAAAAAAAAAAAAAAAAAGGACTTCCTCTCAGGTTAATTAATTGAAAGCCATAGTTTGCTAATGTCCTTTCCTGAAACTGAAATGGAAGTTTAACTTTTCAGATGGAACCCCTACTTGGGACAAGGACACAGAAATGAGAAATCACCAATAACAATACTGCAGCACAGTGACAGGTTGAGTTTTTCAAACACAACAGCTTGGAAATTCCCATGTTAAGTAGTACTAGATAGTGACAAAAGGAGAGGCATGGTTGCTTGGTATCCCTGACTCTTGACCTTGCTCTTATTAGCACTGATAAGAGTAACAAAATGTCTCCTGAAAATTGAGATGTATCCCTAGGAAAGATGAGCACCCAATTTTTTAGGCCAGAGGATGGCAAAGGGGTGGAGGGGGCGAGCAGAAACTTACTTTTAGTAGAAAAGATATAACTGGAGAAAAAGCCCAGCCTCAGGACCAGCTCACCTTCCTCCTAGAAGCTACAGCATCAATGATAACAGAATCACTCCTTCAGCTGGCAGAACCAGCCAGATGCACAACTCAACTTGAAGGCACAGCTTCAGCCTCCACCATCTTAAATTCATGCTTGCATTCTTGGCCCTGGGAGATGCATAGAGGAAAGGGGAATTAGCAATTTGGAATACGCTAGGGTCAAATGGCCTCATTAATGTCTGATGAGATGGCTTGAAGGAACTGCTGGGAGTCACTGCCCTGAGTGACATAGCTCTTGAAAGGTGATGGATAGACCCTAAAACTCTCAACTTCCTTAAATAATCCCATTATTAAAACCATCAATCCATGAACTCATCTAAATCCTTTTGGATCTGTTCATTTTTCCAGCTTGTACCTAACAGATTTTCTTTGCTGCCTCCTGCTGAGTTAATTTTTTTTTCCCTTTTAACTAGTCCAATGATTATGTCTCTGAAAAGAGATTCCAACTTCAAAAACTTAACTGTATTTGAATGCCATTTGCACATCCTTGCAGGTTGATTTCTCTTTTCTGTTTAAATAACTAGCACCATTTCCCTGTGGATTCAATGGTCAAAACTAAAAGAATCTGAACTTAAAATGAAAGTAAATTGATCTGTTTGAAAAGAAAATCATTTCTCTCTCCAGATACTCAAAATGCATAGCACAAAATACCTTCTCATTACAGAATTGAATGAGACAGTATATTTCACAAGGTGTCTGAATCTATGCTACTTATGCAAGCTTAAGGTCAACACATTTCATAAGATACCAGAAAAAGCACTAGCCAAAAGAAAAAATTAATATATTTTGATTACTTTACAATTAAGAACTTCTGAGACAACTTTAAGAGGGTAAAAAGGTATCCATAGTGTAGAAAAACTTTGCAATATTTAGCTAATTTGTATACATCTAAAATATATAAAGATCTTATTTAATTCAGTAGGAAAAAGAGAACTCAAAAGAAAAATGGACAAAAACAGACTTGTCACAAATGAGGATATCTAAGTGGATTAAAAAATATATATGAAGAGGTTCTAGTTATCAAGGAAGTGGAAAATAAAACCATGGTGAGACATGGCTGGATACCCGCCAGATGGCTACATTAAAAAGAAACAACAGGGCTTCCCTGGTGGCGCAGTGGTTGGGAGTCCGCCTGCCAATGCAGGGGACGTGGGTTTGTGCCCCGGTCCGGGAGGATCCCACATGCCGCAGAGCAGCTGGGCCCGTGAGCCATGGCCGCTGAGCCTGCGCGTCCAGAGCCTGTGCTCCGCCACGGGAGAGGCCACAACAGTGAGAGGCCCGCGTACTGCAAAAAAAAAAAAAAAAGAAACAACAAAAATACTAAGTGTTGATGAGGATGTGGAACTATGGGAACAAAAATGCTGTTGGTGGGAAAGCAAGCTGTCTGGCAGTGCCTGGGAAAATTGAAAGTATGTATAGCTCATATCCCAGCAATGCCACTCCTTGGTTGTCTACTCACATGACACTCACAGCCATAGAAAACAAACTTATGGTTACCGAAGGGGAGAGGGAGGGACAGATTAGGAGTGTGGGATTAATAGACAAAAACAACGACACATAAAATAGATAAGCAACAAGGAGTTACTATATGGCACAGGGAATTACATTCAATATCTTGTAATAACCTACTGTGGAAAATAATCTGAAAAAATACACAACTGAATCACTTGGCTATATCCCTAAAACTAACACAATATTGTAGATCAATTATACTTTAATAAAAAAATAATGTGCACGAGGAACCATTTATGGGGATATCTGCAGCAGCATTATGTATAGAGCCAAAGGCGGGGGACAGCCCAAATGTGTCTCTACAGTAGAATGGGTGAATACATTGGGGTACAATAAAATAGGTACGATGCTGTCATGAAAATGAATGAATCACAATCACAGGCAACAATGTTGAATCTTAAAAATATCATGTGGAGTGAAACAAGCCAGATATTTTTTAAAATGCGTGAGACATACTTGAATGTTAAAATTTAAAAGCATGTAAAGGAAGTAATGACCGTAACAGCTAGTGTCGTGGATGGCGTGGTGCTCCAGGATCCCCTCTTCAGGACCCGGCATCATTCTCAGCTGCTGAGGATATGCTCTGGTGATGGTTCATAGCCAATCCCTCACCAGCATTACCCTTGGCCACAGAGAACTGTATTCCCAAGGTCACCTGCCCTCCCCGGGGGTTGGTCTGTGTCCAATAACTGGCCCATGTGGGACTATGAAAGCCCACTCCCACTTGCCTCAATTCAGGACAACTCTGAAGGGCTAACCCATCTCAGAGACCCCTGTGGGATTGGCCACTCTCTCTGGGGCAACCACACTGTGGACCAGCTTCTCTCTCTACTCATCTTGCCTTCCCGACTTTCCTACAGGTGTGTATCCCAAGAATATTCCCAGTAAACTTCTGCCTGTAACTTTCCATCTTAGAATCTGTTTGCAGGAAATTCTAAGAAAGGCTTTACCAATTATCTTTAAGAAAAAATGAGCGAGGGGAGATGTTATTGGGAAGAAGCCCCTTGGGGCTTCTGGAATACCAGCAATGTTCTAGTTTTAGAATTGGATGGTGGTTGTATATGTGTTCTCTCTATAATAACTAAGCTGTACATTCATCTTTCCAGATCTTATCTATAAGTGTTATATATCACACAGAAAAAAAGGATTAAAAATGACTTTTATTTCTCATGGAAGGAGGGAAATATTTCTGATTTAAATGAAGTGTAATATTTGAAAACAGTTTCTCCTAGGTTCTTTGTGGATTGTTTTTTCCTATTTTCCACAACAATTATTTGGCTGTGACATATATACTTCAGCTATGTTGTGATGGTCCCGGAGCTTTCTCTGCACTGGAGTATCTCCATCAGGTCTCTGGAGGCAGGACTTCTGCCTCACGGTGTCACTGAAAGGAATTAGAGACACCAAATCCCCTCCCCTTACATATAGGGAAACTAAGAGCTCCTGGAGATTGTATCACTGTGCCTCCAAGCTGTCTTGTTTCCTTCCAATGGAATGCTTATCTTTCTCCATGCCACTGATGAAAAAATTAGGTCTGTGACATGCTTTGGCTAAGGAAATGTGAGTGGAGGAGACACATGTCTCTGTAAACAGAGATTTTAAGAGTCATTGCATGCTTTGCCATTCTCCCACTTCCCTCTGCCATGACACAAGCAATGTCCCAGACAAAGACTGCTCCATCCACCAAGGTCCCAGCTCAGAGCACAGTTGGCCCAACTCTTACTCAGCTTGGGCTGCTACAATGAATACCAGGGACTGTGTGGCTTAAACAATAAATATTCATTCCTCAGAGTTCTGGAGGCTGGGAAGTCCAAGATCAAGGTGCCGGCATATTTGATGTCTGGTGAGAGCTCTCTTCTTGGTTTGCAAATGGCTGTCTTCTGGCTGAATCCTCACATTAGAGGCAGAGAGAGAGGAGTGGGGACGGCGGGGAAACTGCAGTCTCTTCATCCCCTTATAAGGTCACCAATTCCACCATGGGGGTGGAACCCTCATGATCTCATCTAAACTTAATTACCTCCCAAAGGCCCACCTCCAAATACCATCACTTGGAGACTAGGGCTTCAACATATGGATTTGTAGGAGGGGGAGACACAAACATTGAGCCTATAGCAAACACAGAACATGGACAACAAATCATCCTTCGTTGTTGTAAATCACTGAAATTTTAGACGTATTTGTTATCAAGACATAACCCAGACTATTCTGACTGATACAGAGTCCTAGCAAGGGATTCTGAAATCCCAAGCACCACATGAAAATATCTCAGCAACTGTGCAGATTCTTGTGCAATATGCTCCTCAGAAGCCGCAGTGCCTCCCTTCATTTTATGTTGAAATGCACACGCGCATGCACACACACATGGACATGATGAGCCATCACTGATAAACAGACACCACTTCTAAGTTAAGCTTTTCTGGATAAAAGAAAAAAAAAAAAACCCAAGAGGAGAAAAACTTATATGAAATGACAGCCATGGATTTGATCTTGCTTAAAAACGACTCTGCTTTGAAGGGCTCATTGTAGCCCCTCTGCAACCAAGCTGAGAAATTCTGATTAAACCACACTTCTTGCTTCCACACCTGAAAATGGTCTGTGGCTGCTGTGTAAAGCCAGAGCCTGCCTTTTCAGGGTCTATCAATTAAGACAGCTCCCAGGCACAGCTGACACACCTTGAATACCCAGTGTTCACCACCACCACATAAAAAAGCTAAGAAAGAGAGATTTTCATCACTGGTACTCAGAGGCAAGCTTAGCAGAGAGTGAAAGAGATGCTCATGGGCTTCATTTTGAACTTGCTCCAACTCCACGAGACAGCTGGCAAAAACTTGATCGAATCAAATCTTCAGAGGCTCATGACTGTCACATTGGGGCAGAACGGAAAAGCTTTTGTTTCAGTCGAATCCAGGCCTTACCCCCTCATTCTGTCACTTATATTTTCTCAGTCCACCCACAAATCCTCCAGGATTTACTGCAGATGTAGCAAGCTTGCTGGAAATAATGGTACAAGCAAAGAGGCTAGTCGCCTATCGACTCCAAGCTCTGGGAAATACCAATGGGAAATGATTTCCACAAAAGGGGCGCTGGGGTGACGAATGAAGAGAGGGCTGGCTCATTGAAGATGCTAGGACTTAGACAAAGCTAACATCCTAATACCAAGCCACTAGCTTTATCTGATTACATTCGGGGCTGAGGGCTTCCCACACCCCCATTCCAGCCCTCTCCCCCCCCACACACACTTTTGCGTGAAAGACACAGGTTGCTTGCTTTGGTGTGTGGTGTACCATGAAATGGTAATCTAGAGAATGACTGCAGTTACATAAACCACAGTGTTTTTCTGCCCCACACACACATACACACACACACACACACACACACAAACAGTTTTCAGATCTGCAAGAAATTTGTTTTTACATTGCTGACTAAAGAAAAATGTAACAGAGAAAAGTATTAAATTATGACAAAGGGGAATTAAGACTGATTTTTTTTTCCCAGAAAGCGTCATTTTGGGGCCATCTCTTAGACACATTTTGGACTCTGGTCAGATTTGATTTAGGAAAACGTTCAGAATAATAGCACCGTATCATTCTTCACCCATATGTTTGCAAAGGAAAAATGTGTTTTTATCTTCCCACTTTAAATTAACCTTCGAGCAGGCCCATTTTGGGGTAACTTCTTGCATTCATTTCTGTTATTTTTACTCAGTGTGCTCTCACTCTAAGCAGGTGGCAACGCTGGATTCTGTGTGATGCAAAACGGGCTTAGCGACCCTCATTAGAAAAGCCTTCAGCTCTTAAAGTGAGGAAGAATTATCCTCATGAACAGTTTCTCCCATTTTCTAATCTCCTCATTTTCACAGAAACAAAGTGAAATCTTTTTTATCTGAGTTGCAATGGACTGTTAATGCTTCCAGCTGATTTAGTCAAGATGCGCTGTTTCTTTCCATTTCTTTGCCGCAGTGCTTCTCCTCAAGTTTGGTAAAAAGCATAGTAAAATGGACAAACGATGAAAATTTGAGGATCATTAATACAACCCCCTAATGTGGTTTCAGGGTGAGAGGTTACCGACAGAATTTGAAATGTTGATTTTAAAAATGAACTTTCTTCAGACCGTACTCAATACATCTGTATTTTATGGAATGATGCAGCTTCAACAATTGGTAATAAGATATATTTGAATACGCAGGCTGTTTCCTTCACTCAGAAATGCAAAAATTCCTTAAAATCCAACAGTTTCCAATTCATTCGTTCCATTAGGTGGAATGATACCCATTATATCTGCATTTAACCATTATGTGTTGTAATTTTAACATGGTCTAAGAGACATAGCGGAGAACAAAACAGACTCCACCTTCGATCCTTAATATATATATAATTCATTAAAAAGCTGTGTATGTAAGCACCTCTCCTACAAAGTTTCTATCTCTGGTCTCCATCTGTTAGCTTATGTCACACAATCCTCAGGACATAAGATTAATAAAAGATGACCTGCAAGCCAAAAAATTCTACCAGTGTCATTTATTCTTAAAATGCCCGGAATCTGATTCATACTGACGCAACAGCCAGTACTGAGTCACAGAATTGGGACTGTTTTTCAAAGGCGAGGTCTCAGAGGGCAATCTTTGGAGAAACTCTCATTCCTAAAATTACCTCCCAGCAGATTCGAGGGGCTCAGCCTTTCACTTGTTCCCAATCATCCCTTGTGTCGCTTTTCCTCAGTAACCACTCTTATAAACATGGGATGTAAAGAAGTGTTTTCTCTCTTTTTGATTTTCAGTTTTTATGCTCCAAACAATTTCTTTCCCAATGAGATTAAATTTTGCTTTTATCAAAGAACAGCATACACATAGTTTACTGAGATAAATAGTCAATAGAACAAGTGCATTAAAAAAAAACCCAGCCCCACTCTATAAAGGCAACTCCTTCTTGGCCTCTTAGCCTTTTCTTCCATATTTCTAAACTATATGCCTCTGCAGCTATGTCAATTTTGACATTTTCTATTGTCTTCCTAATTCAAAAGATGACAATCTATATAACTTTTATGTTCCTCCTACCTATCTTTCCTCTCTCATTATTACAAATTATAGTATTATCACAATTTTTGGTTAAATCAGTATCAAATATTCACACTACTCTGTCTGGGTAAATGTTGTTCTTTGCTGTGTCAAGTCATGAACTATAGTTCTATTTTTTCCCCTTGCCCAATTTCTACCTTGAGTCAACCACTTCATTTTCCAGTTGTATAATTTTCTATATTTGTGATACTCCCAAACTCACCAACTAAACTCTGAGTTCCTTCTCCATGTTCTTTCCCACAGTCAGACACTTAGGTAATTCTACCACTTCCACTTCTCCTCACCTAGAATCTCCTTCCTCTTTTAATCTGCAGAACCGTCATCCTGAGATTTCCAAGTGCTGTTGCCTGAGAAATAAATCTCTTTGCCTCTTTTGTGCTCTATCCCATTGCATGAATTCCATGTTTCCTCTATCACAGTTTATGTACTCATCTTGGTGTTACCCTGTATTCCTAAAAATCGGTGCGCAAAAAGCTGTGTGTGTGTGTTTGTATATGTGTGTGTGTGAGTGTGTATCTTATCTGAAAATGTCTAGCAAATTAATATGTTATCCACCTACAGGCTATGCTTCCCAGCCTCTCTTGCAAGCAGGTACAAGATTAAGTTCTCGCCAGTGGAATGTGAGTAGTAGCAATGTTTGAAAAGAGTATTTCTTGCCTTTCACTCTCTTTCTTCTTTCCCACTGGCTGAAATGGTGCTGGTGGGTCAGTTTTAACCATTAAAAGTAACATCCTGGAGGAGGCAAAGGAACAAGATAGAAGGAACTTGGGCCCCCAAAGGACCCTATGGAGCAGATTCCCCTCCTCATCCTAGATTGCCCACTCGGTTCTGGAAGAGTTAATGAGTGACAAATAAAGACATCAACTTCTATCTTGTTCAATCTACATATTTTAGAGTCTTTTTGTTACAACTCTAATTAATATAGCTACACTTTCACCTTTCTGCTTGTTCAAGATGCATGATTCAATAGCTGCCTGGAGAGACTCAAAGGGTCTGAATAAGTACGATTCAGATATAATTAATCAGTGTGATTTGTTTTGCTTTAAAAATGTTTATTGTGGAGACCTTTTTTAAAATATGAAAATAAAGAAAATAACATAAGAAACCTCCATGTACTCATCATCTGGCTTCAACACATGTCGACTCAAGACCAGTCTTGCTTCCATATACTCTTATTTATCGTCCTGGACTCAGAATTATTTTGAAGCAAATTTGAAACATCCTATCTTTTCACCTGTAAATATTTCAGCATGTCTCTAAAAATAACTATTTGTTAAGAGCTCTACTGAGGTATAATTTACACAGAATAAAATTCATTCATTTTTGGTATTCAGCTTGTTGAATTTTGATAATTATTTACAGTTGTGTAAGCTCTACCACAATCAAAATACAGAACATTTACATCACCCCCAAAAGGTCCTTCATACCCTTTGTAGACAATCCTCGCCTTCATCCTTTGGCCCCAACTAATCTGCTTTCAGTAACTATAGTTTTTCCTTTTGTGTTACATAGTCTTTTGTGGTTGATTTTTCTCACTTCACATACTGTTTTTGAGAATCACCCATGTGATTGTGCACATTAACAATTTAGTCTTTTTTTTTTTTATCACTGAAAGTATTTCACAGTATGAATACACCAGAATGTATTCATCCACTCACCAGCTAATGGACATTTGGTTGTTTCCAGGTTTGGGCTTTTATGAATGATGCTGCTATGAATATTTGCACACAGTCTTTGTATGGACATAGAACTTCATTTCTCTTAGAAAATATTTAAGAATGAGATTGACAGGTTATATGGAAAGTACATGTTTAACTTTATATGAAAATTGTCAAACTCTTTACCAAAGTGACTGTACCATTATGTATTCCTACAAAGAGTATATGACAGTTTCAGACGGTCACCAGCACTTGGCATTGCCATTCTTTTTACTCTAAACATTCTGGTGAGTATACAGTGGTATTTCTTTGTTGTTGTAATTTAATATTTTCCTGATGACTGAGAAGCACTGATGACAGCTTTCCTGCAATCGTGTGAAAGGTCTCTGAGCCAGAACAAAGTAGCTAAGGCATTCCTAGATTTCCAGACCTCAGTAACAGTGGGAAATTAAAAAATGTTTGTTTAAGCTGCCAAGTTTGGGGGATAATTTGTTACACTGTAATAGATAACTAATACACCAGCTCTTTGTCAAATACACATTTTGCAAATATTCTTCTGTCTGTAACTTGCCTCTTGTGCTTCCTTAACTGTGTCTTTTAAAGAGTATTTCTTATCCATTCATCCGATGATGGACACCTAGATTGCTTCCATCTCCTGGCTATTGTAAATAGAGCTGCAATGAACATTTTGGTACATGACTCTTTTTGAATTATGGTTTTCTCAGGGTATATGCCCAGCAGTGGGATTGCTAGGTCATATGGTAATTCTATTTGTAGTTTTTTAAGGAACCTCCATACTTTTCTCCATAGTGGCTGTGTGGCACATATATACAATGGAATATTACTCAGCCATAAAAAGAAATGAAATTGAGTTATTTGTAGTGAGGTGGATGGACCTAGAGTCTGTCATACAGAGTGAAGTAAGTCAGAAAGAGAAAAACAAATACCGTACACTAACACATACATATGGAATCTAAGAAAAAAAAAGAAGGTCATGAAGAACCTGGGGTAAGATGGAAATAAAGACACAGACCTACTAGAGAATGGACTTGAGGATATGGGGAGAGGGAAGGGTAAGCTGTGACAAAGTGAGAGAGTGGCATGGACATATATACACTACCAAACGTAAAATAGATAGCTAGTGGGAAGCAGCCATATAGCACAGGGAGATCAGCTCGGTGCTTTGTGACCACCTAGAAGGGTGCGATAGGGAGGGTGGGAGGGAGGGAGACACAAAAGGGAAGAGATATGGGAACATATGTATATGTATAACTGATTCACTTTGTTATAAAGCAGAAACTAACACACCATTGTAAAGCAATTATACTCCAATAAAGATGTTAAAAAAAAAATGCAACATGTGATCCTGGGTTGGATTCTGGGCCACATCAAAGACATTCTGGAACAATTGGGAAAATTCAAATAAGGTCTACGATTTGAATAATAACACTGTATCAATATTAATTACCTGATTTTTATCATTGTACTGTGTGTATGATGTTAACACTTGGGAAGTCTGGATTAAAGGTTCATGGAACTTTTTTAAAAAGTATTTTTAAAAATTTATAAAGTACATTTTATAATTGTTTTTTATGGAGTATACTTTTTACATCCTGTTTAAGAAGTTTTTGCCTATAACCCAATGTTTCTCCTATGTTTTCTTCTAGAAGTTTAATAGTTTTAGCTCTTACAATTAAGCATTTGATTAATTTTGATTAAAGTTTGTGCATGGTGTGAAGTAAGGATTAATGTTTATTTTCTTTTTTTTTCATACAGGTAACCATTTGTTACTATTGAATATTTCTCCATGAATTCTTTGGAAACTTTGACCTTATGATGTGAATCTATTTCTGGACTCTCTATTCTGTTCCACTTATCTATACATCTGACCTTATGCCAATATAACCATGTCTTGATAATTCTAGCTTTATACTAAGTCTTGAAATCTGGTAGTACAAGCCCTTCAACCTTGTGGTTTTTAAGATTGTTTTGGCTCTTCTAAATACTTTGCTCTTCTTATGCATTTTAGAATCAGCCTATCAATTTAGTTTACTTTTAAAGCATGCTGGGATTATCATTTGGATTGCATTTCATCTATAGATCAATTTGAGGAGAATTGCCACCTTCACAATTTTGGGTCTTCCAATCCATGGACATGATGTACCTCTCCATTTTTTAGATCTTCTTTAAATTCCCTTCACAATTTAAAAGTTTTAAGCATTTAGGTAAAAGAAAAGAGTATTTGCCCTAACTCTTTTTAAAACATAATTTCAATATCATTAATACCACCAAATTTAATCAATTTTCCTTAATATAATCAGCTATGCAGTGTTCATATTTATTTGATTGTTTTATAAACTTGCTTTTCTTTTTTTACAGTTTATTTATTCAAATTTGGACTTAAAAGTGACTCCATACAATGAAGTAGTTGATAGATTTCTTTTCTCTTTTAATTGTATGCTCTTCCTTTATCTTTCTTCTTATAATGTTTTCAGTGTTGTCAAATAAACAAGTTATTTGTCCTGTAATGTCTTAAACAGTCTGAGTTTTGCTGACTGCGCCTCTCTGGTGTTTTTGACTGTGTTCCTCAGTCCTCAATAGTTCTTGGCTGACCAGATTCAGGTTCAATTTTGGCAGAGAGGACAACACTATCTCATGGAAGGTGCTGTACACAGAACATACACAATATCTGATTGTCTTTTTGTGATGCTAGTAGCCACCAATAATCATTGCCTATATTCATTAAATCATTAGGGAGTAAGAAATGGTAAGGCCTTAATTCTATTATTCTGTCTTCATTTATTAGCTGGAATACTTCTACATAGGAAAACACTTGGCTTTACCATCTATTTGGATAAACTGAAACATAATTTGTATGATTTGTGTAGGCATTCTCCTGACGCTAATTGTCCCCAGAAATGCTTGTAGGTCTTTGGTAACATATTACATATGTATATGTACTCATACACTCACACACACTCACATATGCATGTAAGTATCTATATAATTAAGATAACCTATAATATTTTTCATTATATGACTAAAGTTATACAATAGTGAAAAGGCTATCCACTCTTGATATGTTTTCACCAAATCTCAAGGTAGGGTCACAATTTAAAATGGTTAAAAGAGGGGGACTGGCTACTCTCAAGGCAGTATTGTTCAAATAACTGAAGCACACTTAGGCTTGCCATTGCTAGGTACTAGGCTAAGTGCTTTACAAAAGAGATCTCATTTCATCCTCTAAACAACAGTACAGTGCTATTCTCATTCCCACTTTACAGAAGAGGAAACTGATGCACAGAGAATTACTTGCCCAAGTTCCAGTAAGTGGTGAGGCCAGGACTGGAACCCAGGAGGTCTACCTCCAGAGCCTATCTAAGACTATCTTTGCCTACAATCATACAGAATTTTTGGAAAAGTCTATCTACTGAAAAGAGGTTCAGCAACTTGCCCCAAATTGACTAGTTAGCGTCCAGAAGAGATTGAATTGATTTGGGGACATGTATTTGCATGTCCAAAGGGAAGTCTGGGTGTTTAAAGCATATATGCGCCAATGTAGCAAAGCAGATGGCCTTAGTGTCAGCAAAATGGAAGCCATCCTAGGAAGACTGATCAGCACTTCTTCATCTTCCCTCAATCTTCTGTGGTTGTGCCATCTTTAGAGACTTCTCTAGGAGCTTTAACACACTGATGTGAAAAGTCAAAGTGAAAAATCAAATAGGAAAAATGGCCAGAAGAATCTAGGGAGCTGAGACAAAAAACTCATCAGTAAGTCTCAGATTGCTGCAGTGCTATTGGCTCATTTTTTAACAAGGATACAAGTCCCACAGCTTTCCTATCCCCATAATGTGCACTAAAGAGCTGAGTTCTCTCCTTTGGGATTGAGTCTGGAATGGCCAACAGGACTCTGGACTGGTACCAGACCACAACATTTCATGAGTCTCATTTTTCATGCGTCAATTTACAACACCTGATCTGACGAAAGCAGACCAGCTTATTTTTCAGTCCCGTCCACTTGCCATGATCAGATGAAAAGGACGATGATCATGACACCAATGATGATGATAACACTCATTAAGCATTTCCTTAACAGGACTTGACACTGGTCTCAACACTTTATATATAATATCTCATGTAATACGCAGGTGACTTAAGTCACACAACTGATAAATCATATTACTTGAACTTGGACCCACATGGTTTGACTGAGGAGCCTGTATTCTGAACAACTGCACCTGAGCTGCTGTGACTGGATGCTTAGGCTTCAGAATATTAGTTCTCCCTGATATCACAGAACATAGGTGGGAAAATCACACTGTACAGTCTATTGGTACAAATCTGTGATCTCTCTCTCTCTTTTTCTTTTTGTCTTGGTGGGACTTAGGGATCACTGAAGATGTGTCATGAAGCCTTGTTGAATGATACCTAACTTTCTGAGGGAGGTACCATGGCATGTAACAACGATCTAAAGATCCCCTTTTCCAAAACACAGATAAATGAAGTTTCTACAGACTGTGTCCCTCTTCATTTCAGCACTAACATCTCAGTTCCTCCCACACAAAGGTCTAGTTTATCTAGCAAGGGGTGATTTACATTTAACAAAGTAGGTGGACGAGCTGTTACTGGAAAAATGTATCCAGAGTAATAAGATTGCTCATGGAAAAACATCAAAATCAAAGACACTTGCTCCCACTGACTCTTCTGAAATGCTTATCTACTCTCTCTGTAGTGTCTCTGCAAGGCTAGCCACTGGGGAGAAGGAGTCCATGTTCATGCCTGCCCCCCACGACCCCGACCTCTCTATCATCTCTCCCAGACCAAACCTTACAGAAACTGTCAAAAAAGGGTCTCTTCTCCATCAGGGGCTCCTCCACGTTCCCCAAGAATGAATCTACTATTCAAAGTTCTTCTCAACCAAAAACCTCTATACACCAAAGTCAATACTCTGCAGTGACAGTTCATTTGACTCCATAAAATGTTTCTCAATAAGTATGTATCATACAGAAGAGAAATGATCAATCTTTCTCCAAAACAAAAGGAGAAATTTCAGTGAAAGGAAGAGTGAAGGTGAAGAAAATAAACCTTTCTTGACCCTACTTGTGCCAAGACATGGTCCTAGATATTTTATTATATTAATACTAACACCAATACCAGTGTTGATACTAACAAATACTGACACTGATACTGATAATGTTGACACCAAATACTCGTGCAAATACTAATATAAATACTATCTACTGATACCAATACTAATGCAAATACTGATATTAATACTGATACTAATAAAACATTCCTCAGGTTTTAATCCGCATGCAGGGATCTCCAGTAGAGTAGAACTCCTGGCTTCTTAACGTCTCCCTTACCTATTCCTCTCCGTGGAGAAGGAATGAGTAACCTAACAGATGAGTAGCAGCCACTGATCAATTAAAAGGCTGTAATCCCTGAAGATTTAGTCTTTTTTTTTCATCGCTGTCTGTCCAAGCATTGCCCACAAGAGGCAGTAAGCCTGGGTAAGAGTGTCTATAGAACCCAATGTCCTTCAGGTCCCATCTAAAGGCCTGCATCTGAAGGCTGGTGGTACAGAGAGCCAGTTGGCCCATCTGATGACCTAGCTAAGTGACCCCTCCAACCAAGCTCTATCCACCATGAAGTTGATGTTTTCATGTCCACTCTGGAGCATGATGAAAATACCTAAGACCTGGAACACAGGACTCAAAAGAGAAATGGAAATTAGAGTTTTTGAACATGTTGGATGGGAAAAAAAGACCGACTTGGGACTGGAACTGTCTACACTGAAAATTTCTAAATTTCGTTAAGACGACAAATATCTCAAAAGCCTCCCTCTGACAGAGGAGGTGATAAAGAGAGTCTTTCCTTCCATACAACCTGTTATGGACTGAACTGTGTCCCTCACAAATTCGTATGTTGAAGTTCTAACTTTCAGTACCTCAGAATGTAACTACATTTGGAGATAAGGACTTTATAGAGATAATTAAGTTAAATGAGGTGATTAGGGAGGCCTCAGATCCAATATGACTGGTGTCTTTATAACAAGAGGAAATTTGGACTCAGGCATTCATGTGCACAGAGGGAAGGCCATGTGAAAGCACAGAGAGAAGACAGCCATCTGTGAGCCAAGGCGAGAGGCCTCGGGAGAAACCAACCCTGCCAATACCTTTGTTTTGAACTTCTAGCCTCCAGAACTGTGAGGAAATAATTTTCTGTTGTTTAATTAAGCCACCTAGTCTTTGTACTTTGTTTATTTTGTTATGGCAGCCCTAGCAAGCTAATATACCACCCACCATACCAAAGTGATAAAAATGCTGTTGAATTAATCTCTTGTTGGGAGAGTTCTCCCAGTTGTGTTTTAAGTTCACAGATCATGGGCTCTAAGTGACAAGCATGGACTCACTGGCATACTGGCAGACATCAAGACATTTTTCTCTGTTTCTCCTCCTTCCCTCTGATCTGAGCCTTTGTTACGGTCGATGGCAACACTAACACTTGATTCTAGAAATGTGATTCTTCTTGAGGTAACAGCTGCTCTTGCTTTATACTAAAAAAATAAATAAATAAAATAAAATCTACGCACTGTTATTTTTAATTTCCCTTGGACTTGAACTTATTCCCACAAAGGAGCAACAAAACCTCTTTAGTTGTTCCTCTGTACAGAACACTCTTCTCCAGAACCCAGTTGTTTCAGGTTAAATGTCACTTCCTCAAAGATGCCTACTCCAGGGCTTCCCTGGTGGCGCAGTGGTTGGGAGTCTGCCTGCCGATGCAGGGGACACGGGTTTGTGCCCGGGTCCGGGAGGATCCCACGTGTCACGGAGCGGCTGGGCCCATGAGCTATGGCCGCTGAGCCTGTGCATCCAGAGCCTGTGCTCCGCAGCGGGAGAGGCCACAGCAGTGAGAGGCCCGCGTACCTCAAAAAAAAAAAAAAAAGATGCCTACTCTGACCCCCAAGATGATATTAAGCATCTCTGTTGAACATTCTCATTACATCCTACATTTTCCTTCATGTGCCTTATAACAATGGGAATTAAGTACTTATTACCTGCGATTACTTTTTCAAAAAAATTTTATTGCAGTATAGTTGATTTATAATGTTGTGTTAGTTTCTGCTGTACAGCAAAGTGAATCAGTTATACATATACATATATCAACTCTTTTTTTTAGATTCTTTCCCCATATAGGTCATTATAGAGTATTGAGTAGAGTTCCCTGTGCTATACAGTAGGTCCTTATTAGTTATCTATTTTATATATAGTAGTGTGTATGTGCCAATGTCTCTTTCCCTCCTGATAAACCATAACCTTCATGAGCGCATGGGCTGTGTCTATCTTCTTCTGCTTGTATCTCCAGGACCTCGCCTATTTCCCAGCGCTTTGTAGGCCCTCAAGACACATTTGTTAAATGCATGAATAAACCAGTCCTACCAGATGAAGTATGTATAACTCTCATTTCCTCTTGGACTCTGTTTTATTCAAGGCTGAAAAAAATGTGGTAAGAGCAAAACTTTCCTGACATCTGAAGGAAGAGCTCAGGGAGCAATTTCATTTAGGGTGGCCAGATAACACACAGGATGCCTGGTTAAATGTGAATCTCAGATAAAAAACGAATAATTTTTTTAGTCTAAGTATATTCAAAATATTGCATAATTATTATTTGTTGTTCTGAATTTCACATGTAAGTGGGCATCCTGTGTTTTTATTTGCTAAATCCAGCAACTGTACATTCAGAGCATCTTACTAATAGGAAATAAGAAAGTAAGCCAACAAGAGACATGAAAACTACAAAGTCCTTGAGAATAGGAAGCAGGAACTCACCTTAGCATCTGTGCCACCTACTCACACACACACAGACACACACATACACCATGAGGTACCCAGCACGGTGCCTTCCACAAAAGCACCAATAATCAGTTGTTGAATTGAACTAAAGTTTTAAAATTCCAAGTGTCTCCATTCACAAAAGACCGTGAAGGGCAAAATGGTACTAAAAAGAGTAAATTAAAAAATAAGGCAATAATCACATGATCCTAAAGTTGAAAGGAGGTCAGGACCACCTTTCTCCTGCCTCATTCCCTGGGGGTGAGGGGGGAAACATGGCCCAGAGTGCTTCCATGGCTTATATAAGACCTTACAGTTGGCAGTGGCATATCTGGGGCTACAACCAGACCACCCTAGGTTCCCAATGCTCCTTCCACACCCCCTCACTAAAGATATTTCTGACAAAGGCAAACATTTTCTGGCATAGAAAATTCCATGTCTACCTTCTCAACCAGCTGCCTCAGCTGTGTAACCAACCCACATCCACCAAGCTATTATGCATATTCTTTAAAGAAATCTAAGTAAGAGCTTTGCCCTTTCTTAAGCTAATAAACCGTACTCTTATAGATGGATGGAACAAAATGACAAGTCAAAAATAAATATAATTGTTCAAAAATATTTAAGGCCTCTTACATGAAACTGCTTTTCATTTATAGACACATCAGATTATACCAAAGAGCTCTTTATACATTTTTTTAAAGGGTGGCAGCTTCAGTTCAATAGTGTTAGTGAGACAATCCCTTAAGCTGTGTCAAAATGCCAGTTATCCTCGATGCCACCCAGATTTGAATAACTTAGAGAGAGACAAAACACACACAGAAAGAAGGAATCATCTTTTGACTACCGCTGCTTTTGACGAGGCTGCTTCCCCCTGCCCCCTCCCTTTTTCCTGAAGCATCTTTCTCTCTCTATCAGTGGTGACAAGTGTCAATCAAACCTTCTGTGGCTGAGGAAGGGGGAGGAATGGGCAGTGAAGCCAAGGGGAGGGGAGGGGGAAGAAACATGAAACATTCTCAAACAATTGCTCAAGGAAGATTCCCTATCAGTGTGTGGTCTGGGGGAAAGAAGTCTTTTCCTTTTTTTGCTTCTAATCTCTAACCGACTATTTACCTCTTTTTATAAATTTGAATCTCTCTGTTGCTCCAAAGGCTCCAAAACAAATCGCTGGTCAGCCAGGATTAAGCTGCTTTGTTGCCAACGATTAGCAGGTTTGCCTGTAGTTTTAACATCTTCAGCAACAGCTGAACGTCAAATGATTCAGGAAATACTGGTCTTATTTTGACCAAAGCCATATGAATGCTTGAAATAAACTGGGGGAAAAGTACCACGTAGAGAGGATTCCATGCTTAACATGGCCAGAATGAGAACTCTATTGACATTTGCATTTCTTTTTTTTTAATGCAGCCATGATTTTGAAAAATATTACCTACCAGCAACCTCCTATTTCAAAGAAAAATCTCTAAAACATCCAGTTTAAGTCCCAGACTATAGGAAATGTTTAATTCAAACACATTTACACACAAGAACATTTACAAAAACAAAATGCAAAAAACTCATTAAATATTTTGTGATTCAAAATCGATGTAGCATTCATTTTCTGAACACTTACTATGTGCTGGGTACTGTACTGGAATAAAAAGAAATAAAATGAATAAAATCCACTCCCGGTTTTCAAGAATTGTCTTTTGCATTCACTTATATACACTTTAATCACTAAAAAATCCTCAATAATATAATTATCTGAGACCCTGCTATGTTATTTATGCAGTCTTGAAGGTCAAGGTCTATTCCTTCATCCTCCACATCCCCTACTACACTTCACAATGATCTTCCAAATAGTAGTTTCTCAAGGTAGCATCACAGTATAGGGAAAGGCACTAATCAAGAGTCAGAGGCTCTGGCTCTCATTGATTTTGTGTGTGGACATAGACAAACCCCTTAATCAGTGGGTCCTTTTGGCTTTCTGCATTTGTAATGAGGGAAACCCCTTTCCATCATCTTTTCCAATGCCAGTGTCTGTGATTCCTTGACCTTGCGACAAGGAGACTGACTAGCAGGGTTTAAGGGTCCTTATCTGATTTTAAGCAACTTGAGGGTAGAATTTATCACTCTCATTGAATCCCCAAGGACACAGTGTCCTGCAGTAAAGATTGACATACTTAAAATCCATGCCAAGAGTCTGTGAAACAGAAAAGAAAGCAACTAGGGTAGCTTAAGCAAGTTCCTAGGGCTCAAGCTATAGGAAAGACCTACAGCAGACCCAACTTTATATATGGTAATTTTTGAGGCAACCAGCAGCCATCAGTGCCCATGGGGCTTGCAGACAGGAGGGCATAATCCGTCAGGGGCTTCCAGGTAATAATGTACTACAGGAAGTGGGACTGGGGATGAAGGGAAGGCCACAACCTTGGCAGAGCTTGAAATACTAGCTATGCAAATGAAACTTTACCCATTTCCCTTGTATGAGTATATTTTGCCTGCAAGTACAATTTCTCCCATCCCTGCGTGGATCTATTTCCTGTCCCTACCTGGATGTTCCACCTCAAATCAGGAACACAGTAGTAAATTTACCTTGTGTGAGGTACAAGGAGGGGGCTAGATCAAGCCCAGGAGCCTTACCTCTCCTGCTTCTCTCTCACCACTTCTCTCATCTTCTCCTGTACCACCAGTCTCCTTCTCTCCATCATCTTCTTCCATTCAGTCTACAAACATGTTCAACTTATTTTTATTCATTCATTCA
Organism: Mesoplodon bidens; assembly: GCF_964165515.1. Classification (NCBI taxonomy): domain Eukaryota; kingdom Metazoa; phylum Chordata; class Mammalia; order Artiodactyla; family Ziphiidae; genus Mesoplodon; species Mesoplodon bidens. The sequence goes on along the minus strand of NC_138167.1, from coordinate 76,194,978 downwards.
TAAATTGTAAATTATTTTGGATTTTATTTAAATACTATCTAGGAATAATATGCTTTTCCTTTCCCATTTTTTTTTTGCAATATTGTATAAGCAACAAGGCTTTACTATATAGCACAGGGAATTATAGCCATTATCTTGTAATAATTTATAATGGAGTATAATCTGAAAAAATACCGAATCAATATTCTATACACTATGTTATACACTATGCTATACACCTATTCTAATACAATGTTGCAAACCGACTATACTTTAATCAAAAATAATAAAATAAACCCCCTATGTCCTTTAAGAACCTTCTCAGACTCCTCCTTCCTCTGAACATCTATAACACTGACTCTATTTCTCCGTCATGAATTGTCCTATTTTGTATTGCATGATATTTTTCATGAACATTCTTTCTCCCACTGGATTATTAAGGAACTTGAAGTCTAGAACTTAACATTGGTCACTTTTGTAGCCCAACTCTACCTAGGAAGGAATCACTATGTAAATATTGAAAGAACATGCTTTCAAATGCAGGAACTTTCATGGCTATAACTTCACTAATTAAAAATCAGTTTGAAAGAATCTGTCTGCCTAAACATCATAAATGTTCTGGGATAGAGCAAACTAATTATAGGATCTGAATACACTTCCATAAATACTACTGACATTTTTGCACTGATTGTTGTATAATTCAAGACCCAGATGTTCCAGACTTGTTGTACTAAAACAACTTGAATCAATTTGGCAGCCCATTTCACACCCCTGGCAGGCTTTGTGACAAGTCACACCACATTCCCTACTTAGTTGGATTTGTTCCCATTTTCTCCAATATGGTAACTTGAATGGCTAAAGGTAGAAGAATCAAGAGAGGCTCAATGTGAGGGTCCAGAAAACAAAAAGATACTGATTATTTTAGAAGTTGCTCTCAAATTTGAACTTTTCATGGAACTGTTAATAATTAAGATGACATTTCTTTAGACAAAATTATGTTTATAACAATTTTCAGGAGAATCTTTTATTCTGCAGAAGTCTAGGTAGACAGGTGCACCTTTTAATAGTATCGAGGCAGTAGACGTCTGAGTATAGGGTGAGCCACAGTACCTGGGTCTAAATTCTAACTTCACCACTTAGTAGCATGGGCTCTTGAGCAAGTTATGTAACTTCCCTGTACTTCAATTTCCTCATCATTAAGGTGGCTTTAATCCTAGTGCTTGTCTAATAGTGTTGATGCAAGCATTAAGAGAGTTCATACACACAAAGCTTCTAGAGGAATGCCTTTCACACATGGCTAGTGAATTCCTATAATATTAATATTGTGCTTGGAGATCCAGCTACAACTGCCTCTCATTTACATGACAAATCTACATGCTTTTTAAAAAAAATACAGCAATGAAGAAATTCGAACTTAAAATATATATATGCACTAACTTTGGAATAATTTGTTTAAAATTCTTGCCAATTCTGGTGGTGCCTTGTCAGCAAAGCAGTTCAGAAATGCTCCCGGTGGCCCTGGAAACAGAGTAAGAAAACTCTTTTCGGTCAAACGCAAGACAGTTTCTCTGGAAGTATCCACCTCCCAGTTGCCACTGTTGAAGGGTTCTGAGATTATACTTTATGAAATCCTGTATTTTCCAAGTGTTTTATTGCTTTTCTTCATTTTATGAACAAATGCATTTGATTTAAACATTTAAATTAACCACCACTTTTCAACAACTTAGTCAACCATTTTATGCATTTGTGAGACGGGTCTGTATTCTAACTCCACATCTGGTTTTACCCTTTCATGTCAAATGCTATTTTAGTACGGGGATTCTCAGTGTACACTGAGATAATAAATTACTGCGTCAGATTTTGCCAGATGAGTAGACACTTTCAAGTACAACTGGAAACCTAGTTCCTCTAACGGCTTGAAAAATTGAACACGCCTCTAAAAACACTAACCTTGAAGTCCGTGAGTTGTTGATTTGCCCCATGGGATCTGCTGGGGTTTTTTTTGTCACCTGAAAGTGTCTTCTTTAATAATGGTTGAAATGTACGTTTGCACTTGGATGGTATCTGTGATTATCTCAGTTCACTAAACTGCAAACCTGATTATTCTCCCAATTAAAACAGCAGTGGTTGCCTATTTCTCAGCAAGACACATGGAGCCGCGACAGGGTCTTGAATGACCAAGATTTCATTTCTTTCTCAGAATATTTTATACGATTCAGTAATCAGTAAAATTGGTTCTTCTACAATGGGCCTCCTCTGTCATTAGTGAGAATTAGCAAAGTTCTATTGCCTTAAAAAAAAATAAAGTGGTCTATTATTGTGAATGAACCTGCTCTTTTTTGTGTGTGAAGACTCCTTTTAATTTTAAGGAGGGCTTTCATGCTTTTGTGTTGTGAATTAAATCACCATTTCATGAGGTTTATCTTTGTCCAGGAAGGAAGAAAATCAATCTTTCATTAAATCTATGAGACCAAAAATCATGCTTATCAAAAGGACTACAGACCTGGAAGATGCAGCAGCAAGTCCAATGTAGAGCATCCAGGGACACGTCACTCCTCATCCAATGCCCACAGCTGCAAAATGTACCTTTCTTTTAAGGAAATACCATACAATTTTTAGTTTGCAACAGGTGCACCGATATCAATATTCCTTAAGTAGCTTGTTGGCTTGTGGGTTTGGATATATTTGGAGTTAAAATCTTGTGTGCTCTGAAGTGCAACACATGCACCTTGTCCTGAGAGCAATCACACAGGCTGTAGAGCTGTTATGACAGAACCCCCACAGCAAGCATATTAGTTGGTGTTTCCTGGTGGGCTGGACATGAATTTCAAATGTCAAGTCTTTTACAATGCTGCGTGTGCGCACACATGTGTGTGCATGTGTGTGTGTGTGGAGATGTTGGGGTTTTGGGTGGAGATGAAAAGGGGGATTAAACCAAACTGAGATGACAGACATTGGTACAGTGACAAGAGCCCAGGTCCTGGAACCAGTTCCAATCCCAGCTTTGTCTCTTACCCACTGTGCTCCCTTGGAAAGGTTCACTAGCTGAACCTTGGTTCCGTATTTATAAAATGGACATGATGCTTAATTCATGTGGTAGTTGGAAGTATTCTTAATAATGTATGTGTTTATCTCACAGCAGGTGTCTCAGTTTTCACTGTGTAACAAACCAATCCAAACTCAGCAATTTCGCCTGGCTTAGCTGGGCCATTCTGGTCTTGGCTGGACCCCCCATGCCAACAGCTCTGCCTCTGCCATTTTCAGGGTAACTTGGCTCCCCTCCTCATGCTTTCTCCACCTCCATTGTTTAGCAGAGACTTGTTCCTTTGGTAGAGGCAGGGCTTAAAGAGAGCAGAAATACAGAAGGTCTCTTGAGAACTGAGCTTATAACACATAATGTTACTTCCATCATGTTCCATCGACCAAAGCAAGTCATGAGGAAAGCCTAAATTCAAGGAAAGGGGAAATGAATTCCACCTCTTGAAAAAAAGGCTCTGAAAAGTTATAGTGCAAAGGGCTTAGGGAGACCATTAATTGAGGCCATCAATGTAATCAATATACTACAGTAGGCATGTGATAGATTGTGACTATAGCTCTAGAGAGACAAATCTGCCCCCTAGAGTAGCGTAGGGAGGGGGGTGAGCAAACCTGGCTACTGCTTGTTTTTGTAAATAAAATTCAATAGAGATACAGCCACACCCATTTGTTGACATTGTCTACCGTATTTTCATACTACAACAGCACAGTTAAGTACCTGCAATACAAATGACATGGCCTACAGAGTCCTACTCTCAAGTTCTTTACCAAAATATTCTGCTCTAGAACTTTGCTATTCCAAATGTTGTCTGTGGGCCAGCAGATTTGGCATCACCTGAGGGCTTGTTAGAAATGCAGAATCTCAGGTCTACTGTATCAGAATCTACATTTTAACACGATTCCCCAGGTAACACACAGTAAAGTTTGAGCAATGCTGGGCTAGAGAGCAGCTCAACTGCTTAGACACAGTCTGAGGAGAGTAAGGGTCCCAGTGATAGCTCTTGAAGAGACAGGCTCCATTTGTAAAGCCCAGCAACTGTTGTTTATTTGGGAGCCAAGTTGGCTACTACGCTGGTTCCAGGAGTTCTGTCCATCTTTGGCAGCGATTATATCCTTGATCTAGGGATACAAAGCAGCGTGGATATCCCATGAGTGCAGACTGGTGAGGATGAGGCTGTGGGGTGCCCCAGTCAAATCAGCTAGTTGGGACTAGGCTCTGATTTCTGGAGACCAGAAAAAGAGGGACCTGAGAATAGCTAGAAGCATGGACTGAGTCAGTGTGGTAGAAGCCAGTTCTGTAAGCTGGGTGGAGTCAAGGAGGGAGAAAGGAGGCAGGCAATTCAGGGACCAGCCCTAGTTACTGCAGTTGTTGGGCATGGCTGGCTGAGATCTAGAGGGTGATTGAGACTGGGCCGCTATGCTTGCACTTGGGAGCGTGGTTGAGTCCCTGCTCTAGTTGTCTCCTTAAGCTTTTAGCTTTTTTTCAAAAATAGCTGGATGAGAATAAATGCACGTGAGGAGCTTCTATGAGGCTACAAATGTGCACCCTATAAAAGTGAAATAAAATAAAACCTTCCTTGTGAATTTCTTGTGAACACTAAGTTATTTCATATAAATGCTTAAAATATCGCCTAAGGCAAACAAAGTGCTTGAGAAATGCTATATATTATTATCATTACTGTCATCATCATCATCAGAACAGGACCAAAACATCATCAGGGTCCCAGGTAGCTTTGAAGTGCAAATATCCTTGGCTTGCCATGCTAAGAGACAGCCCTCACCATCAGCTACACTGCCAAATGGAACTGGAGTGAAAATGTGCCTGAACTTCCAATGGGACACTGGTTGAGGTTCCAGCTCGGAGGAACTGTGGAAAGAAATCAGGAGAAGTAAAGAAGAGGCTATATTACGAGTAAATACAGCTCCGAAAACTAGGCATTCAACCCACAGTTACGGATCTTCCATCATGTGCAAAAGCCCTTATTGAGATACTTCCTTATTCAGAGTTATCCAACACCACTCAGCATTTACTATGTAACATGTTACTTAAGATAATAATCATTATAATTATTATAAAAGAATCAATATTTACTTGGTGTTACCTTGTGCCAGGCACTAAGATAAGTCCTAAAGATGCATTTCTTATTTAGATCTCACAACAACTCTGGGTCAGATAGACCCTCAAAATGCCTTGCAGCCTTTGTGGCCCAGACACAAAGCAATCTGAACAGATGCCAACCAGAAACAACTGGTAAGACCATGCAGGGTTTAACATCACCTCTAGATGTAGCTTCTGTGATTATCACCATTAGTAAATGGAAAACTAAGACCCAGAATGAAAGACATGCTGGAAAGTCTGGGTGCTGGGTATTTGAAATGGCGCATCTAATTCCAGAGTTCTCATATCCTTACCTACAAAATCTGGAGCTCAGAAGAGTAACACATGTTCCTGAATTAACCAGAGTTGAAGTAATGGTATATCCGCCAGGTACAATAGTAGATGGACTGTGTAGAGGCGTACAGCAGGAGTTTTTATTCAATGCCAGGACCACTGATTTAACAGGAATGCTAATCAGTTCCTACTTCACAATTCACTCCAAACATAACGCTCTGCTTGCAACCTTTCCTGAGTTTCCCCACCCTGCGCCATACACAGAACGAGAGTCACATCTTCCTTGGTACAGGAGCACTTTGTACACACCTCTATCAAAGCATTTCTTACATTGTGTTGAAATTATGTATATGTACATTTCTCCAGGAAGACTGTGAGCTCCTTGATGTCAAGGATTACAGCTTTTTTTGACTCTGTGTCTGGAGTATCTAATATAACATTTGGGACAGAGCAGATGCCTTATACATGCTGCTGAGTTGTTGAAAGAATGAATGAATGGCTGACATAACCAATTGCTCATGGTAGAATGCTGTTCTTGCATCATTCAATCATTGTGAAGAGACAAAGTCACTTAAAAAATATATCTAATAAGATTTCTATTACATTTATTTATTATTTATGTATTATTTATTCACCTACTTATTATTACATTCTATTACACTTTTGGAAAGTGATCAAATTTATTGACAAGAAAGATTATAAAAATCATTTGTCCTCAAAATACACAATGGCATTGTTTTGTTTTGTTTTTTTACAAATTCAACTTGAGTACATATATTTGTCACATGAGTGGGTGTTAATGTTTCCTGATATGCAGGAGGATAAACTGGTTTACTAAAAGGATATATACATGGGAGATATTTCCAAAATACCATTTCCAACACAGAGGTTACTTATATTTCATATACTGTTAGCTTCTTTTTTGCATTCTGAAAACTTTTTTGAAAGAATTATTTTTAAATTATTTGGGAATTTAGTTAATGTACCAATCAATGCAGTGTGAAAAATAGAAAAGTACCTTCTGTTTTTGTTAACTAGAAACTCCTAGTTTTCTTTGTTTATTGTTTTTTTGGGTTTTTTTTTGTTTTTTAATCAGTTATTTCAGAAAAAAGTTCTGAGATAAAATGTTTATGAAAAAAACTAGGTCCATTTCAGAAGTATTTTATATTTTTTAAAAATTTCAATTTAATTTACCCTAATTATTGGATAGCAATTATATTTTACACTCTGACAATATGAAATTAATAGTCACGTACAATGGCATTGTTTTTAAATCTCTTTGAAAAACGTAGATGTTTTGCTTTAAAAAAAATTTTATTAGGTGTTTCTTCCTGTGTCCTCCTTCCCTTGCCCCCAACTTTCCCTTTCCCCACCTCTTGACATCACCCAGCACTGAGACGCCACTTCATTTATTTAGATTCCATTTTAGTGGGTTAGTCACTCACCTAATGGATCTGGCCTCTCTAGCTCGGAAAGCAAACATACTGAAAAGTAAATACAACTGAACAGATCGAGCAACCACTTCCGGTGGCTGCACCTGCCATTTGGACCACTTTCCATGCGCAATTTGAAAAACATCTAGCAGATTTCTCTACCTGATGAAGGTGGGGTGGGAAGAGCACTGGAACATGAGTCTGGGAATCTCGGTCCCAGCCAGGGCTTTGATCTTCAGAGCAGTGTGACCGTTGGCTGATCACTTTCCTCTCTGGGCCTCATTTTCCTGGTCTTTAAAGAGAGGGTTGGACCAAATTACCTCTAAAAGTCTTTCCCATCTTGAAATTCTATATTCATTCATTTAATAAATGTTCACTCAAGCTCCACTCTGAGTGAGGCACTCTGCATGGCATCGTGGGGACAGGCAGGTGCAGACAGCATGGCTTCTGCCTTCAGGGCTTGAAACTAACAGGAGCGTTCACACAGGATCAAAAACAAGCCTGAAACATGTGTTAAGCTATTTCTTTCAAGGCTAGTTAGCCTATGTTATAAATCCTTTTCAAGGAATGGTCTTCATGCTTAAGTCCTACAGATGTATACTTACATATTTACTTAACTAAACACGTGCGGAATCTTAAGTAATCTGGAAAGCTCTTCCAAGGACAATTAAAGATGAAAGCCATAAGTGAGGGAAACACATTCTCTTGGGGGATGTGTTTTTTTCTTGTCCTTCTCCTTCACTTGGCTCATGGAGTTGAACTACTATTCCATGTCTTAGAACTTGAATCACACAGATTCTCCAACCTCTTGACTCCAATAAGCCAACAAAGGAATAAACTGTTAACCTTCTCAGGAGCTTTCCAAATTCAGCACTGGAACTCAGCTCTGAGACCCACCTGTTCTGAGATGAGAAAATGTAAGGACACTGTAGACTGCGTTTGTGCTTAACCTAAATTTATTTTCTCTCAGTTGTGGTATGAAGTATTTCTCCAGACTTCCTATCAGTCTTAATTTTTAAAGCAGAAACTTTAGAAAATAGCTAGGTTGTGTTTTCTACGCTGATATAACCATGGCAATATCTTTTTTTACAGTAGTTTGCACAGAAAAGTTAATCAAATAGCCTATGAAATATTATTTTTAATATATTGCCATACTTTGTCTTTAAAATGTTGTTTATGACAGTGTCCAAATTACTTCTTTTTTCTGCTAAAAAAAAGTCTTAAAAAGTCACTAAACACCAAAATTCTAATTTCTGTGAAGTCATTTTATCCCACTAACCATCTGCAATAAAGCAAGCATCAGATGTCTACTCACAAGCTATTGCCACCCTAACATTTGGAGTAGAAATACATGGCAATCAATTTGGGTTAGGTGATTAAACATCTTTTTTAAGAAATGAAAAACAACATTTTAGTAGCTACTTTGGAAAAAAACCAACATATGGAAATCCAAATATATACCAAAAATATATTTGTGAAAATTCACTTTACAAAAAGATTCACCATAAATTAATACTAAATTTTTCTAATACATTGAAAGAAAGTTTATTAATATAAATTCTACTTAAATCCAATTTTAGTGGCACTCACCTATTATGGAAATCATGATCTCTGGCATTATTATATTATAACACTCTTACTTTACTACTTATCATTTACTGGCATATAATCATAATTAAACTCTGGATTTCAATGGGAAATCATTAAGTATATGAATGTTATGAAAAATCTTACTACATTATATATTTGAAATTAAGTAAAGATGAGGAAATAAAATTTTAAAAAAGACAAGTAGTTGGCAAATGTCCCCATGCTGTACATGCCCCAATCTCTGCAAAAATGTTCACAATATCTTTTGTAATCATTAAACTAATTCCAATTATATATTCAGGAAAAATGCCCTGTTTTATTCAGTGTCCTACCATCTGCAATTTTAAAATCTGCCTGCAAGGCATATTAATATTATAATTACACATTTAATGATTTATCATGCCCTTCTGATAAGTAGGAAATGTTTCTTTTTGTTAGCAAAACTCTAGCCACAATAAGCTTAACAATATATTGGTAATTATTCTCAGTCACTATATCAAATTCTATGAAAGTACTTAGGCTTGTCCCTTTTTCACAGCTATAGAGGACAAGGTGAAGTTACCAGTGTTTTGTTAGAAATATGGATGTTACCTATGGCAGTGCCAGATAAAGAAGTAAAATAAAGACATTATATCAGCAAGAAAGGGGTACTCTACAGTAGTGGCTTTCAATGTTGGTTGTACAATAGAATTACCTGGGAAGCTTTTAAAAATCCCATTCCATAGGCTACATTTATTCCAATTAGAGATATTGTGGGTTCATTTCCAGATCACTGCAATAAAGCAAAGTCTGCTTTATTGCACACGAATTTTGAGGTTTCCCAATGCATATAAAAGTCAGGTTTACACTACACTGTGGTCTATTAAGTGTGCAATAGCAGTATGATGAAAAAATGTATGTACCTTAATTTTAAAATACTTTATTGCTAAAAAATGCTAACTAACATCTGAGCTTTCGTCGAGTCAGAATCTTTTTGCTGGTGGAGGGTCTCACTTCTGTATTGATGGCTGCTGACTGATCAGGGTGGTGGGTGCTGAAGGCTGGGGTGGCCGTGACAATTTCTTAACATAAGACAACAATGAAGTTTGCCCCATCAGTTGACTCTCCTTTCATGAACAATTTCTCTGTAGCAGGCAGTGCTGTTTGATAGCTTTTTATTCACAGTAGAACTTCTTTAAAAATTGGAGTCTTCTCAAACACTGCCACTGCTTTATCAACTAAGTTTATGTAATATTCTAAATCCTTTGTTGTCATTTCAACGATCTTTGCAGCATCTTCACCAGGAGTAGATTCCATCCCAAGAAACCACTTTCTTTGATCATCCATAAGAAGCAACTCATCTGTTAAAGTTTTATCATGAGATTGTAGCTATTCAGTCATATCTTTAGGCTCCCCTTCTAATTCTGGTTCTCTTGCTATTTCTACCACATCTGCAGTTCCTTCCTACACTGAAGTCTTGAACCCCTTAAAGTCATCCACAAGGGTTGGAATCAACTTCTTCCTAACTCCTGTTAATATTGATATTTTGACCTTTTACCATGAATCACAGATATTCTTAATGGCATTTAGAATAGTGAATTTTTTTCCTTTCCAGACGACTTTTAATTTACTCTACCCAGATCCATCAGAGAAATCACCATCTATGGCACCTATAGCCTTGCAAAATGTATTTCATAAATAATAAGACCTGGGGCTTTCCTGGTGGTGCAGTGGTTGAGAGTCCGCCTGCCAATGCAGGGGACATGGGTTCGTGCCCCGGTCCGGGAAGATCCCACATGCCGTGGAGCGGCTGGGCCCATGAGCCATGGCCGCTGAGCCTGCGCATCCGGAGCCTGTGCTCCACAACGGGAGAGGCCACAGCAGTGAGAGGCCCGCGTACCACAAAAAAAAAAAAATTAATAATAATAATAATAATAGTAAGACCTGAAATTTGAAATTACTCATTGATCCATGGGACACAGAATGGATGTTTTATTAGCAGGCATGAAAACAGCATTAATCGCATTGTACACCTCCATCAGAGCTCTTGGGTGACAGGTGTATTGTCAACGAGCAGTAATATTTTGAAGGAAATCTTTTTTTCTGAGCAGTAGATCTCAACCATGGTCTTAAAATATTCAGTAAACCATGTTGTAAATAGATGTGCTACCATTCAGGCTTTGTTGTTCCATTAATAGAACACAGGAAGAGTAGATTTAATGTAATTTTTAAGGGCCCTAAGATTTTTCAGAATGGTAAATGAACACTGGTTTCAACTTAAAGGGTCAGCCTGTCCTTTGAAGCTTTGAAACCAGGCATGATTTCTACTCTATAGTGATGGAAGTCTTAGCTGGCACCTCCTTCCAACAGAAGGCTGTTTTGTCTACACTGAAAATCTGTTATTTATTGTAACCACCTTCAATAATTATCTTGGCTGGATCTTCTGGATAACTTGCTGAAGTTTCTACATCAGCATTTGCTGCTTCACCTTGCACTTTGATGTTATGGAGATGGCTTCTTTCCTTCAACCTCATGAAGCAACCTCTGCTAGTTTCAAACTTTTCTTCTACAGCTTCCTCCCCTCTCTTAGGCTTCATAGAATTGAAAAGAATTAGGATCTTACCTTGGATTAGTCTTTGAGTTAAGGGACTGTTGTGGCTGGTTTGATCTTCTATCCAGACCACTCAAACTTTCTCCATATCAGCAGTGAGGTTGTTTCACTTTCTTGTCATGCATGTGAACACTTTTAATTTCCTTCAAGAAATTTTCTTTACATTCACAACTTGGCTAACTGGTGCAAGAGGCCTAGCTTTTGGCTTATGCCAGCTTTCAACATGCCTTCCTCACTAAACTTAATAATTTCTAGCTTTTGCTTTAAAGTGAGAGATGGGTGACTCTTCCTTTCACTTGAAAACTTAGAGGCCATTGTAGGGTTATCCACTGGCCTGATTTCAATATTGTTGTGTCTCAGGGAAGACGGGAGCCCAAGGAGAGGGATAGAGAGGGGAGATGGCCAGTCAGTGGAGCAGTCAGCACATACACAGCATTCATTGATTAAGTTCACTGTCTTATATGGGTGAAGTTCATGGCACCCCCAAACAATTACAATGGTAACATCGATGATCACTGATCACAGGTCACCATAACAAATGTAATAATATTGAAAAAGCTTGAAATATTGCTAGAATTACCAAAATGGGACATAGAGACATGAAGTGAGCAAATGCTCTTGGAAAAATGGCACCAATAGACTTGCTCAACGCAGTGTTGCCACTAACCTTCAATTTATAAAAAGCTCAGTATCTATGAAGCACCATAAAGTGAAGCACAATGAAGGAGGTATACCTGTAAATCAGAATCTCTGGGGGTACAGCCCAATTATCAGTATTCACTAAAGCTCCCGGAGTTGATTCCAACATGCAGCCAAGGTAAGAACTGGGGCTATAGAACAGACAAGAGGAGGAAAGACTCTAAGCTCAGATTGTCTTCATATCTCTCATTTCCAGTAGATAACATCTATGATGTTATCAAATGAAACATTCAGCCACCTAAATTTTTTATCTTGAAAGTTGTAGTTTCATAGCAGGCAAGGGACCCAATCCCTGGCCTGTGGGGTGTTTGGGCTGATGTCAACCTAAGAAGGGCTCTTCCAGGAAAGAGCTGATGCCCTCTGAGAAGATGAGGATCATCTGCTCCAAGCACCCACACCAGAAGCATGGCACCCCCTCTGAGGTCATCAGCTTAGTGTGGCTTGGTCCATGGGTAGCTTGGCTCATTTATAGATGCTTAGACAAGTGTGGGAATGGTATTCATTCCATAGACCATACAGGAGTTTTCCCATATGTGTGTGTATTCTCAGCCCCTGAAGACTTGCTCTGATAACTGTCTGTCAATTCTAGTACAGTTGACCCTTGAACAATCGGGGTGGGAGGGAGGGGTGTTAGGGACACCAACCCTCCAAATAGCCCAAAATCCAGGCATAATTTATAGTCAGCGCTCCATATATTTGGTTCCTCCTCATCTGCCATTCCGCATCAGCAGATTCAACACACTAGGGATCATGTAGTGCTGTAGTATTTCTGAGTGAAAAAAAAATCATGTATAAGTGGACCTGTGCAATTTAAATGCCTGTTGTTCAAGGGTCAGCTGTATATTTCTTCACCTAAGCAATGCCTGGCATTCTATGAAAGAAGAAAATAAAAGTGAAAAATCCCTAAGTTAGTGTCAAGCCAGAATTGATCAACAATGGTGCTACAGACATGTAAAACTATACTACAAATAACTACACACAAAATGTCCTACTTTGTTACCTTGACTCCAAGGCTATAAATGTAACTTATTTTTGACTTGGACATAATTTACTTTTCACTTTCTTTCCTGACTTCCCTCCCCATCCCCTTTCATGTCATTAACAATCTCTCCATTTACTTCTAGAGATTTATCCAGTGAGTCAGGATACACCATCTTTAAACTAATATTCCTGCTAAATAAGCAATGATCATTCCAAAATACATGGACATCTCTGTAGGTCTTTATTTGAGGTGATTTCAGAAGTTAATATATTATTTCATCTCTTAAAAGAACATATTTAATGGTAAGCAGTAAACAGAAGCAAAGAAAAAAAAAGGAGAGTGGTATTATTGTATTATCCTATTTCCACCAAATGTGAGGGGAAAATGTAATCAATAAATGTCTGAAATGAATAGAATTGTGTAAGTAATCCCAGAGGATTGATAAAAAGTGTGTTTTTCAAAACTTGAACCCTACTCCAACAATATAAAAAGCATCTAATACTATTACCTTGAGATAAGAAAAATTAATCAGAAACAGACATTGGAACACCCACCTACTAGAGAAATTTCAGCAGTGGTTATTTGTTATATAGCCTTAGGTAAGATTATTAAACTCTCTTAACTCCAGTGTTCTTACCTGTCCAATGATAATAATTCTCAAGGACATAATTGCTTCACAGAAGAGCACAAGTTATGGAGTCAGAAAGGTGTATCATTGAATTCCACTCTGTCAAATAGTAGCTGAGCAATCATAGCCAAGTTAATTAACCTTTCTGAGCTTCACATTTTTCACGTGAATAAAAGAGCAAAAACAATCCCTAATGTAGAGAGTTATATAAAAGGTTAATGAGATAACATGAATTAAGAGCCAAGTTAAATGCTGGGAGCACTCTAAGCACTTTAAAATTGATAGAGCTGATTATTTCTCATAAAGTTGGAATCACTGCAAAAATTAGTAAGTGTAAGCCAAATACTGAGCCCCAAATTCCTAATTTGTTCCATAAATATTTATTGAGCCTTGATGCATAGAAGCCACTGTAGAGAAATGTATAAAAATAAACATTGCCCTCAATCAGTAGTAATTTAAATGAGACATAGGGCACATATAAAAACAACTATTGGATCAGGCAGTATGTTGACAGCTCAGTGCCTAACACCTGCCTGGATCAAGTTCTTTAAGACAGTAGGAGTCCAGCTAGAGCAATTTGGAGACTAGAGGGAAAGTGGTGGTCTTTGAGTTGGATCTTGAAGGAGCCACATGGGACAAAATGTGAGTGAAGGACATCCAGGTGGGACAGATGGGAATCAGTCAATAAAGCAGCCAAAATAATGGACAGGGTTTACTTAATTTGGCAATATTTTTGACAGAACAGAAATGATCAGTGGTAATCCAATTGCTAACCAATCACCGTGAGTCATTCTAAAATGATCAATTTGATTTCAAGCTTACAGTCAGTCAAAGTAAATCCAAAATAAGCTAATATTTTAAAAGCCAAAATATGGAAGCATTCCTTGTAACTTTAAGAAATGGTCACTTAAGAACACTGAGGTAGAAAGATGCCATGTGATTGAGGATATCAGCTCACTCGATACCAGATGAAATCAGTTTGTCCGTTTCTTTTAAGAGAACATAATTGGAAATTGGAGAGATTTTACTGAGGGAAATTTCACTGGATAAACATTTGCCATACATTAACTTACCTCTTTAGCAATTAATTCTATGTTAAGAGGGCAGGATTTAAAGGATTTGGAAGAATATCAGAGTATATTCTAATGATTTTATGCCATATGACTCTGTACCATATGTGACCAAACTTAATTAAACTGATTTTTTAAAAAAGATGTCATTGTTTGTCGACAGTGTGGATATAACCCTTGGAACCTAAACATTCCAAATATTGGAAATGAAGTAATAAAAGTAGTTCAACCATGCAAAGATTTAATATCTTTTTAAAGACATAGACCTGGGAGAAAGGGATTATCTGTTCATACAGTCAAAGTAAACAACCCATTTTTGGGCCCAACAGATGGAGGCTTTGAATCTGGGGAAGAGGAAGCGGAGAAGAATAAAAATGCAGAGCTTAAAGTGACCACTTAGACAATGTTTTAAAAAACTTTCTTCCCTACTCAGTGTGAGCCCAGAGGCTCATTATTACAAGTGTAAGAAAACACAAAAATCCTCTGGGTCTGAAATTTCTCAGTCTATATTTTTCATTCATCAATATGTTTGCTCAAGTTTTACTATGCATTGTTAATTTTGTAAAAACTGAATTAAGTTTGATAAGACTATCATATTTTGGTAAGTCTTAATACAATAAGACTCATATTTTGCTCTATTTTCAATAATTTATTTCAGTTCTTTAATATTTTATCTTGGTAAAACTATGCTTTGCAAGAAACAAAAAAATTATGATCTTTAAAAAAGAACCAAGTATAAAATCAATATTTGATAGCAATTTCAAGTCATGACTTCTTAATTTGGTCAAATTAAGGCCTCTTCTTCACTGTAACAGGTACCATTTTCTACACCCACAAAAAAACTGTTATCAATAGTCTCATCATGCTGATATTTTGAGTTAATATTTAATCAAATGACAATGAGAAAATATATTAGAAATGTAAGTACTGAAACACAACATAAGACAGCTAGGTGACTTGTAGTTTCTCAGACTCATTCTTGCTTGAAAAGTAGAGCAAAAATTAAACATTTCATTTGTTCTAGACACCATATAACAATTTAGGCCCTGGTGAAGCAATCTGCCTAATATTCTATTCACTTTACATCAAAGAAAATTTTATGTTATGAGCATATAATTTATGAAATCACTATTTCTTGTACAATTCCAAAAATTAACTATTCATTATTCCATTCAGGGATAAAATGTTTGAATGCTATGAGTTTGAAATGAGAAAAGCAGAAGTGAAACTCTGACCCTCCACTTCCTATGAATAGTCCCAGGCCAGTTTGTTCTCCTGACACCCACCCCAATCCTTTTCTCCTTTCCCATGAGTTTCCCCCACTTTAAGATTAATCTAACCCATCACTTTCTCTATGGGACCTTCCCTGATTGCCTCTAGTCCAGCTGGGCCAAGCTTCTTGACCACCTGTATATACCTCTCTCTAGCAGTTGGATTTGACTATACCAGTTGGAAATGTAAAGCTTGTGTTAAAATGATCATGTAGCTATAACTGAACTAAACAAGACAGTTTAAAAGAGGAAAAATAGCTAATAGCTCTTAAGTGTTCATTGGTTTCCAGTCTCTGTGTTCAGCCCTTTTATGTGTATCATCATCCCAGTTTCCCAACAATTCTATCTGGCATGCACTATTATTAGCCCCATCTTATAGATAAGGTGACTGAGGCTTGAAAAAATTTAAGTAATATTCCCAAGGTCATACTGCAAGTAATTTGCGGTGAGAGAGCACTTCAACCCAGGTCTTTCTGACTTCAAAATCTGTTCTCTTAATTGCTATGGTGTACATTCTTTCCTTAGGGTTTTATCCTATGTTTAAGACCTAAAACTCCTTTGAGATGTAAATTCAGGATTTATAAGAAGAAGTATTTATGAGAAGAAAACAACTTCGCTGTCATTTTAAAACAATGTATTGGTTTTTCTTATCAAATGTTTATCCATTATATAATGAATTTTCAGCATACACTACCACTGTTCATTTACATCTATGGAAATCAACATGATGATGTTTTACACTCACTATTCAAACATCATGACCTGATATTACAGTAAGTAAACAATAAGGTACCCAAAATAATTTGATTAAAACTCTTTCTGGCAGAGTCTTCATAGCTAAATGATAATTCAAGTCAAGGCAAGGCAATTATTCATTTAAGGGTTCCATATGAACAAAGCATTTTTAAGTTGAAAATCAAATTGTCTTTCAAATGTTTATATACAGATATATAAATGTTTCAGATGTATATATATATATATATACATATTTTGATATATGTAAGGGGTCTTCTCATCCCTTTGAGAAACATAAGTATGTAAGAGTGATCTAGAAAATGTCAAAGATTAAGGAAGTCATGAAGGAGGTGAATTTTCAACTGCTTTGAGGCAACCTCTTTGGAGGCAAATATAAATGGAATGGGATTCTGGTCTGACACCCTCTAGTTGTGGGATCTTACACAAACCACTTAACTTCTTTATCTCTTAATATCTCCATCTGTGAAAATGATGTATTGAAAGAATTAAATGTAATTATGTGTGTGAAAGTGTCTTTAACAGTGTTCAGTACATAGCTGACTTTTAAAAAGTTAGTTCCTTTTCTCTCTTTTAACATTTTTACATGCACTTACTGAACCCCTACTAATGTTCTAGACATGATTCATCCCTTGGGAATACAGAGGTGGAAGACAATTGAGCCTCCAAAACAGTCCACAGTTTAGTGGATAAAAATGATCAGAAAACCTACAAATAAACACAACATACCTTGTGCTGAACCAAAATAAGCACAGACTGGAGGGAGGACCAGGTTGGGGTGGGGGCTGATGGGGGGATAGGCTTAAGGGAGCCCTTTGTGGGAGCGTGATACAGTCTTGTAAATACTCATGGAGATTGACAGTGAAGTTCTATAATTTTTTTCTGATTTCAACCTCACAACAAACCTGCAAGTTACATATGAATATTCCCATTTTTCAGGTGATGAAATAGCAGAGCCTAGAGAGTGTTTATCAATGTTTACGAGTATGAATACCAGAGAATAAATAAGGATGACAATCATATGATACCATGATTCAAAGACACAGCAAAAGAGGGTCGTTGACTAAGACCAGCTGGGCCAGAATCTCAACATAGGTGAAGCAAGAGACTAACATCAACTCTATTCCAGGCTGGAGTGACTAGATTTCTAAAGATATCAGAGGTCCTACTGGAAGTCCTCGGAGTGGTGAAAAGTTTGGGAATATCCATTTTGATTAGAAAACCTCCTCACATTATCCTGCGTCTATCATTTCCCTGGTCCAACTCAATCCAGGAGAGAAGGCAGGCACTCATAAGAGGCTGCTGAACAAATAGAGACTACCCAGTTTCAGTACAGCTCCTATTAAATAAGAGAAGAACAAACTGAAACACACAGGGTAGACAATGCCCAGTGATGCAAATCGGTCGGCTTTATGTTATCATACTGAAAGACTAATATTACCCGTTCGTTAGGAAACAAAAGGCAGGGTGAGTGAGCAAACCAGTCAACCTTCAGATTTTCTTGCCTTCCAGGAAAGAGTTACATGTGTCAACATTGACTCAGCGGGGCTGGTTGCTATTTAGAAAGAAAGTCGTGTTACATCCACTAAGGTTTTTGTTCAAGCTGTGACAATATTCCCTATAGAACATCAGCTTCTGTATAGTTAGGCTCATAATCTGGGGTTGAGGTAAATGAAAGATGTTCCCTACTTTTACAAAAATCAAATATATCTAAATGTATGTGTGCTTAATTTTTTATAAAGGACTCATATTTTACTTCATAGAATGTCAGTTTAAGAGCCTTTGAGATAAAGATGCAAAGAGGTTTACCAGCTCACAGAAAAGAAACAGGGCTTGCTTTAGACACATCACAGTTAGGGGCTCAAAGGTCACCAGGCCCTGGTTTTCCTGTCTCTCCTTTCTTCTCTTTTCCACACATCTCGCCTTTACATGCAGTAGGAAAGGCAAGCCTTTTTCCCAAGAGCACCTACCTAAGGTTCTGAGGTACGATCCAATTGGTATAGATTTGGACTGTACCCATCCCAAAAGAAACCAATCATTACGGCCACAGAAATGCAATATGTTGATAATTCAGGGAAGCGAGAGGCCAATAATAAATAGTGTTCCTGTTCATGAAATATGGCTCAAGAGTTTTCCAAAGGAGACAAGGGGGAGACTAAAAGCAAATCAAGCTGGTCTTCAAGGGATGTTAGGTGAGAAAGAGGGTCACCATCCCTGTAGATGTTGATTTACAGCAGATAATCACATTACTTCAATAACAAGCTATATTTATTTATTTATTTTACATTTTTTATGTCGCATGGCATGTGGGACCTTAGTTCCCCGACCAGGGATCGAACCCGTGCCCCCTGCATTGGGAGCACAGAGTCTTAACCACTGTTCTGCCAGGGAAGTCCCAGCAAGCTATATTTTAAAATGCTGTCTTTCCTGTTTTCTCCCATGCTCACATGTATTCCTAATGCCCAGCATTATCTTCACAACTCATCCTGCCTTCCTCCCTTTTTACCTCAAACTTTTTCTTGGTTATCTTTTCCTCTAATCACTTCTTCTCAGAATCCTTCACCAGCTTTTTCTTCTCTGCCATTCCTTTGAGTGTGAGTGGCCTTTCAGGGCCTGCCCTGGGGATTCTTTTATCACTGTGTATATATCCCTGAATAAGCCCATCTACTTCATGGTTTCAAGCACTATTCAGATCCATATCTCAAATTCTGACCCCTCTTTAGTGCTCCCAAAAGCACCCCTTTCTTGGTCTCTTAAGTTGCATTAACCTAATATTTATCAAGCACCTGAAACATGCCATTCACTACTTGATATGCTAGGGTAACAACAAAGCAAAAGCAAGACGTGGTTCCAGCCCTCAGAGAGTAGTCATTCTGGCATGGAGGGTAGGTGCTAAAATGAGTAATTGCAAATGTAATTAATGCTAAGAAAAGAGGAGAACGGGACAGACTGGTGGTCTCTGGACCCACACTGTGAACTGCTTACTGGATGCTTCCACCTCCATGATTTGCAATACCTCAATATCTACAGATTCTAATTCAACATATTCTTCCCAAATCATGTTCTGTACTCCATGTCACGTTAGTGAAATCACCAACCACGTAATCCCTCACACTGGCAGCTTCGTCTCTTGCCTCTCCTCTTCTACCGTTCACTAAATCCTATTGGTTTTCATTTCCGGAATATCTCCTGCCATTATTGCTCTCTATGTGTTATACACTTCAGTGAACTTTAGGCTCCTTGAATTTAATACACTCTCTCACATGCTATTCCTAACGTCTGCAGTCATCTTCACAATTCATTCTGCTTTTCTCCCTTTCTACCTCCAAGATCCTTTGCATGTACCCATTAACCCACTTTTGTAGAAACAGGACTTTACTCAGTATCATGGGTCATAGTTTTCTCTATTCCCTAGCCAAAAAAACAGTGCTTGGAACACAGCAGATTATCATTAAATACAAAATGAATAAATGAATGAATACATAAATAAAGATATCTGCCGTACCATGACCTCCACTGGATTAAAATAGTATTTTTGGTAAGCACTTAACAGCAGGTTAAGATCACATGTCCACTATGCAGTACGGTGGTTTTGTATTGCATCAACTTGGCAAAGCCGGAATTACATTTCTCAGGATACTTTTTCTATATGGTTCTGGGTTAGAGATGGTCAAAAAGAAACTTGTGGGCAGAAATGAGGCAGTAACCACTATATTCTTTTTTTTCTTTCTTTTTTTTTTGCGCGGGCTTCTTACCGTCGTGGCCTCTCCCGCTGCGGAGCACAGGCTCCAGGCGCGCTGGCTCAATGGCCATGGCTCACAGGCCCAGCCACTCCGCGGCATGTGGGATCTTCCCAGACCGGGGCACGAACCCGCCTCCCCTGCATTGGCAGGCGGATTCCCAATCACTGTGCCACCAGGGAAGCCCAACCACTATATTCTTGAAGGTCATTGTGGTTAGAGGTGGTGAAACACAGTTACACAGGTATCAGCAAATTCCAGTTTGTTCGCCTCTTAACCAGTTTGTGTTCTTTTCTTTCAGACAGCTTGGTTTGCTGACCAAAGGCAAACCTAAGCCCATCACCAGACACCTGGCTTCAAACTCACCGAGGTGGGCATACCGAGCTTCCAGGGTTCTCTGCAAGCTTTGATTTGTCCATGGCACCTGTGCTTTTTGATGGCTGATTAGTGTCTCTGCTCTAAGCCTCCAATTCCCCTTTATAGACCTTCAAGCCTCAGCTCTTTCCACACTGTGTAGTCCATGCTTATAACGTATTCCTTAATCCATATTATTCATATAGCGTTCTGCTTTTTTAAAACAGATATAAACTATTTATTGAATATTTGCCACCAAATATTGTTAAATACATCATCTAGCAGCATATCGCTTCCAAGTTAAAATGTCAGAAACAAATACCAATATTTACAATTCTTTTAAGGAATGTTATATGAGACATTAGACTGTAAATTGTTTGGCTTATAATTCTTAAATAAATGATAATAGCAAATAAAATCTTCAGTGCGAGATTGTGATTAAGAGACATTTTACAAAAACACAAAGAGGCAATAATACCATTCAACATCCTGGGTTAGATCCCTTCAGGAGAGACTCATAATTTATACAGTCAAACTTTAAAATTTACAGATAAAGGTAGTTCAACACTGCCACTGAGAAGCACATCTCTTAACGTGTACAGCCTTGAGGGCACAGTTTTGAAGGTCTGAAATACCAAGTTGGTTTGATGATTTAGTCGGTTGGCACTTATGAATACATTTATTGCCCTGCCATTTCAAAATAGGTTTTCAGAGTATGTCTGAAACTTTTGGAATACTTTAAAAATTCTTTATTTTTGGCATTCAAGTGCTATGCGGTTCTGGTATTAGTATTTCTTGAAGACATTACTCACTGCATCAAAGAGTTCTTTAATTGTACTAGGTATATCCTTGATTGCCTGCAGAAATCTCACTCTGGTATTGATCTCAGCTGGGATCTTACTAGGACTTTGTTTAGGTGCTCCTGCCTTTTCAGTTAGGTCCTGGAATTCTGGCCCTGGTTGTTTAATCACGTACTCTTCCACATCAGCAGCTGCTATTTGAAGGAGGGACTTAGTGAAGTTAACTTCTACACTTTTTTCCTCTAAAAGTTTCATAATGACGTCTTATGTAAAACCTGTATTTTCTTCCTGTCCTGATATGTGCAGTCTTTGTGCTGAGCCCAAGGATTTTACTTTAGTTTGTGTTATACCTCCTACTCTACCTTCTTTAGAAAGGAAAGGTTTCTCAAACAAAGAAATAGGAGCTTGGCCATGTACTGTCTCAACTACTTTTGAACATGGTCTGAATAGTATAACATCTACCAGGACTTAAAGTACTAGCACTGATAATGAGAATCCTTCACATGTACAGTGTGTTACAGTTTTTTAAGTGCTTTTATATATATCAATTCATCTTCATAACTTCCACTGCTGATGTTTATTTGCTCCCTACTGGGTACACAGCACTGTACTGGACCTTTATTAGCCTATTTGATCCTCACAATGCAATGAATAAAGTTTTCTCTTGTGATGACATAAAAATGTACATTTTTAAAACAGTGGCCATCAAAATGCCTTTTAGGACAAAAATTGTCTTGGGAGGAAAAGGGGAGTATCTTGATAAACAACTGGGAATAGAAGTTGGAATCCTAGAAGCTTGGCTATCAGCAGGAACCCAAGGAAAACAGAGAGAGATGGTCAAGAAAATGGGAGAAAATGGGCATGGGGGGTGAAGTTTAAATGTAGAAAGGGCATTCAGGGAAACCTCACTGATGAGACCATGAGGAATAAGCATCTTAAGGGATTCTCAGAAAGCCAAGGGAGGATCTGGAACTTTTATGTTTGAGCTAATTTTATTTGTAGTTCAAGGAACAGAGACTCTCTAGCTGTCATATTAGTATTTATAGAGAGAGAAGAAAATTGAGGCTAAAAAGAGGGGCAATTTGAGATCATAGAGTCAGATACAAGTTTATCTTATTTGAGCTTCTGAGATGGGTCTGAGGTCACAGGCTTAGGCTCCACCCCAGACATACTTGACTCCACATGCCCTCTTTTGGCTAGACCCCTTGCAGCCTCTGAGAATGGGGAGAACTCTCCAGAGCCAACGAAGGGTTAGCAAAGTAGAGCCAAGAGCAGGGACGGACCTGTACATTCCACAGGTGAGCTTCGCACTGAAGGAGGCTAAGCAACTGATGACAGCAATGCCTGACCTTCCCTGCTCCGAAGCTAAAGAGTGGTGTCTGAATGTTGGGGAGAGAGGGGTGTCTGAGAAATATTTCCAGAATGTAAGAGGTGGGGCAAAGGTCCTGGCAATCGCTGGAAAGAAACAGGTCATGGGCTCACTGCCTTTTTCAGCCAAAGGAATTCCTAAAGGAGAGACACAGAGAAACTTCAGCCTATAGGAATAACTGCAGACGACAATGTCCCCAAAGTTACCCAACACAGGTAACTTCTATTCTTAATTATGGGTGTTTTATTCCTCAAGCATCCAGGTTCACACAACAGAGGATGGTGGACATGCCAGATGCTTGAGTGGGACGCACTGCCTGCTGACTTCAGCGGTCCATCCAGCCAAAGAGAGTTCCCATGGTGTCCCTGCAGGTCCTCAGCAATGAATAAAACCAGAGGCAGTTCCCTTTGGGGACACAGCAATTTTTCAAGCATTATCTCATTTAATCCTCATAACACGTCTATGAGGCAGGTCACAGTATCATACCGATTCTACAGATGAATAAATGGAGAATAAAAGGAGTAAAATAACTTGTCAAAGGCCACACAGCCAGTCAGGTGAATCAGATCTATCTGATTTCAAAATCCATGTCCTGAAGTATTTTGAGAGGATGATGAACTTTCAAAAGCTCCTCACTAGAATATGAGCTCTTGAAGGAGACGGGTGGGGTCTTACTAATCTTTACAATCTGTATCACTCCCCAAAGCACAGTGCCTAGCACACTGGTACCCTGTCAACTCATTCATTCATTCATTCATCAGAAGATCTTTACTGAGCCCTGCTGGGTGTCAGCACAGTATTGGTCCCTGGTGATACAGAGCATGGCAAGGTGCACAGGAGTGAGTTGACTTTCCCCAGCACTGAAAAGACAGAATAACCATGTTCCTGGGCTGACCTGATAGGGGAGGGCATACATGGATAAATAAGAGGACACACAACCTCCCACTGGGAGATGTCATGGGGTTGGACCCTGAGAAACACTGGAAAGAAGTTTGACTCAGCTCTAGACAATGGAGCTCAAGGTAGACCTTAGATCTCTAGTTAAGGGTAACCAGTTTCTAACACCCAGCTTAGCTGTAGGACCTGCAACTTTGGTTAGTGGAGCATGGAATAGACTCAACCTTTTGGCCAGTGGGTTTGAGAACACAGACTGCTTGTGTGCCAATCCTGGCTCTGATGCTTAGTGGCTTTGTGACCTTGAACAAGTTGTAAGATGGGATAATAAGAGAATCACTCTTGTAATATTGTGAGGATTAAATGAGTCAATATGTTTAAACACTTAAGAGTGTATATGTGTTAGCAAATATCAAAGCAAGCATCACAGCCTGGCACGAACATCACATCACACGCTGCAGGATGCCCCTGCCTTCACACTGCGTCCTCCAAGTCTGCACACCACATTCATCAGGCTCATGTACAGCCATGAAAAATGGTTGAAAGTTACCACCTTCGAGACTGTACTCAGCAGATGCAATTACTCCCACTGCTCCCTGGCTGACTATACCACAGGTTAAGAGTGGCTTCAGAAAAGAGGAAGAGGTATCCCAAACCAGGATGAAGATGAAAAGAGCGAGGTCCATAGAGCTCAAAACTGAAGAAGGCACTCAGGCAGAGGATCATGCAAGTGCATCTGTCCATGGCTTTAAGAAGAAAAGCTGCAGGGATAGGATTTCAGCATTTGAATGACTGCTGCGTGTACGGTTTATAGAAGAGTAGTTTATTTTCTAGACACGTTGTATTCCTCAAAAGTTTTAAAAATTGAATTATAGCTTAAAAATACTAGGGGAGCTGGCTAGTTAAGGGAATTAACTTGTGAATGCATTTGTAGAACCAAGAATCCTTTAGAGAATAACTTATTATGAATCAGAAGCTGGACTGTCCCATGTTATGTTTGGCTGCACTTTCTTTCTAAAAATTGTCATGTGTTATGCATGTAATATTTGTTTTCCTGATAGCAGAAGAAGTAAATTCATGTAAGGGAATCTTTGTGCAAGAGAAATGCAACCTTGAGGGAAGTAAAGCATCAAAAGGTCTCAAAGAACTGCCATGGATTTTTCTACATTGTTGTATAGTAGGTACAAAATAAAATCTTTAAAAGGTGCAGCAGAGTTGTGTGAACTCTACAAGAATTATGGTCTTGCTAGGTTTTGGCCACTTGATAATTCTCCTCAAAGAAATATCTTTTATCTTTTTAAAACTTTTTTTTTTCTATTTTGTGAATATGAGTTATTGTCAAAATATTCTCTTTTTCCTTCTTGAGTTCACTCCATGGTTCTCTTTTTTAACTTCTTGAGTTGAACACTTAGTTCATTAATTTTCTCTTTCTTTTGGATATATGCATTTAAGATTACAGCTTTAGCTGCATACTGTAAGTTTTGCAATAAGTTTTCCTTCTCAAGTTCTAAATATTTTTAACTTTCATTAGATTTCTTCCTTGTTTCATAACACACTATGGGTGTTTTTAAAATTTCCAAGCATGCAGATCTGGGGAGAGAGATAATCTTTTTTTCTAATTATTTTGCTTTGTGGTTGAAGAATGTGGTCTGTGTAATTTCAGTTCTGGTATTTACTGAGTTTTCATTTGTGACCTTCAACAGACTCTGATTTTGTAAATTTCCGTGTATCTTTGGAAAAAATGTATTTTGTAATTGTTTTATGCATGATTCTAAATATATCAATATTTTCATCAGATCAACTTTCATCATTGCTTTGTATATGGGAGTAATATGTTACAAATTCCCATTTAAATTACATATTGGTCAATTTCTTCTTTTAATTCATTCAGTTGTTACTCTCTGTATTTTTGAGAATTATTTTCTTAAAAGAATACAGGTTTCTGATTATATATTCCTGGTGAATATTTTCTATGTAATGATACTGTTTTGTTTTTTTGTTTTCTTTGCTAATAATGCTTTTTGTCTTAAGGGTTATTTAATTTAAAGTAATATCATTATATCGTTATATCCATTATATTTTGATTTATAACTGCATGGTATAACTTTTTCTATCCTTTTATGTTTAAAAAAATTCCTTATAAATATGTCTTAGGTATACCTATTATAAAAAAGCATATTACTGAATTTGTGGTTGTAGTTGTCATTTTTGCTTTTAAAGTCCAATCTAGAGATTCTAGGAAAATAGTAGTGACAGTGACATTGTAGCTTTCCAACTTAGTGAATCCCCACATTAAAGCAAACACAGCAATTAAATAGCAAAACCAAAGATCCATGGACAACATTTACCACAAAACTAGGCAACAAGGTATCTCCCCTAGTATAAGCACATGGAGACAAACCAGCAACAGCCATGAGACTCACATGGTATTGGCATCTGTGCAGGAGAAAGTAGAGGGAAGTACACAGGGTTGTGTCAACTGGTGAACAGAACCCCAAAAGAGCCAATAGTTATTTACTGGGGAGCACAGTGGGTCAATTTGAGTACATCAGATGAAACTGAGAATGAATTCTCTCTCTAATACCAAGTGAGTTCAAGGAGCAGGAAGTAAGGACTGAAAGGGTTGAAGCAGTTTAATCCTTATGAACTCTCAAAACTTAAATGGATTTTCTTCCAATTAAGGAACCATACTGTGAAGAAACTACTAGAAGTAGAATAAAATTGAGCAATTAGGAAAAAGTAAGATTAAAAAAGAGAAGATTTCCACCCAGGTGGAGAAAGGAAGACAGTCAGGAAATCTTGGGAAGCAAGTGGCCACATTTTTAAACTTTACATAAAAATAACAGAAAAAGGAGCTTTGTGACATTAGAAAAGCTTTACTAAATCCTGCCTCAATCTAAAAGGTCAGGAAAACTAATTTCACATAAAAATGAGCAACAGAGAAGCATCAAGTTCAAATCTCATATGAAGTTATAATAAGAAATGAAGTAATAGGGAGCACGGTAATATTTTTAGAGATGATGAAAGCATCCCAGAAAAGTATGCCCACAAACAGACCAAAATGCAACTTACTATTTAAAAATTAGTTATGACATCCTACAGGATACCAGGATACCTGCACTGGACACAATTTAGAAGAAGAGAGCTTGCACTTAGCATCAGACAGGCATCATGCTGCAGTGATACCTGTTATCATCCTGCCTGTAAAGAAGAGGACATGAACTGAGGAGTGTAGCAGGTAGCCTATTCTGAATATTAAAGAACGAGTGAAGCCAGATGCAGACCTCAAAATTCAGGTCTGTTCTTTCAGGGCCCATCAAGTTTGTGGGGCTTAATGCCTTATAATCAAAACTAATCCACATCACTTACTGACTCCTTTCCAAATTAAAAAGAAAAATGTTTCATGTCAAAAATTTTTTTTTAATTTTAAAATAAAAATTAGTTAAAAGACATTAAGAAAATTACACAGAATATGAAAAAATAACATATATCACAATTTTTAAAGCTGGGAACTTAAATTCTAGAACTCAGAAAAGAATTAGAAATAAAATATCCTTTAAGAAATCAAGACAAAAATAGAAGGATACAGTGTGGAAAAAAACACTCAGCTAACGAGCTAAAGGATAGAAGGTGGAAAAGGATTTTTTTTTTTATTCAAACAAAAAGTCACAAAAATTATAATCATTCTCATCAGTTCACTCAGTCCCATATAATTAATATTTTTCATGTTGATCTTTTGTTAGCACTTTTATGAATTCATCAGTTTTCCATTAGAGTTCTGAAAATGCTTATTCATTTAGTTCAGCAGTATACTCAGTTACCAGAAACCTGTACTTGTCAGTCTTTTCCATGAATTCCTTGAAGATGAAACCCTTTTAGAGGAACATTTTTGCAAAAGCATCAGAGTACACCCAGAACTGTCTGTAAATGACAAAAGACCTAAAAATGACCATGGTTAAAGATTTGATGAAAGTTCATAATAATGAAATTGACAAGGATATTTAGTTATTTCTGATGTACATTTTAAAATAATAACTAGAATTATGACTTACGTTATACCAGAACATATAAGATTTTTAGGAATTTCATGTAATGTCTGAAACATTTATATTAATATACTTCCATAAAAATAACCCAAAGAAAGTTTTGTATTAGTTTTTTTCTTGATTTTTTGAATTTTATTTATTTTTTTATACAGCAGGCTGTTATTAGTCATCAATTTTATACACATCAGGGTATACAGGTCAATCCCAATCACCCAATTCATCACACCACCATCCCCATCCCCACACGGTTTTCCCCACTTTGTGTCCATACGTTTGTTCTCTACATCTGTGTCTCAACTTCTGCCCTGCAAACCAGTTCATCAGTACCATTTTTCTAGGTTCCACATATATGAGTTAATATACGATATTTGTTTTTCTCTTTCTGACTTACTTCACTCTGTATGACAGTCTCTAGATCCATCCACGTCTCAACAAATGACTCAATTTCGTTCTTTTTTATGGCCGAGTAATATTCCACTGTATATATGTACCACATTTCTTTATCCATTCATCTGTTGATGGGCATTTAGGTTGCTTCCATGACATGGCTATTGTAAATAGTGCTGCAATGAACATTGGGGTGCATGTGTCTTTTTGAATTATGGTTTCCTCTGGGTATATGCCCAGTAGTGGGATTGCTGGATCATATGGTAATTCTATTTTTAGTTTTTTAAGGAATCTCCATACTGTTCTCCATAGTGGCTGTATTAATTTACATTCCCACCAACAGTGCAAGAGGGTTCCCTTTTCTCCACACTCTCTCCAGTATCTGTTGTTTGTAGATTTTCTGATGATGCCCATTCTAACTGGTGTGAGGTGATACCACATTGTAGTTTTGATTTGCATTTCTCTAATAATTAGTGATGTTGAGCAGCTTTTCATGTGCTTCTTGGCCATCTGTATGTCTCCTTTGGAGAAATATCTATTTAGGTCTTCTGCCCATTTTTGGATTGGGTTGTTTCTTTCTTTAATATTGAGCTGCATGAGCTGTTTATATATTTTGGATATTAATCCTTTGTCCGTTGATTCATTTGCAAATATTTTCTCCCATTCTGAGGGTTGTCTTTTCATCTTGTTTATAGTTTCCTTTGCTGTGCAAAAGCTTTTAAGTTTCATTAGGTACCATTTGTTTATTTTTGTTTTTATTTCCATTACTCTAAGAGGTGGATCAAAAAAGATCTTGCTGTGATTCATGTCAAAGACTGCTCTTCCTATGTTTTCCTCTAAGAGTTTTATAGTGTCCAATCTTACATTTAGGTCTCAAATCCATTTTGAGCTTATTTTTGTGTATGGTGTTAGGAAGTGTTCTAATTTCATTCTTTTACATGTAGCTGTCCAGTTTTCCCAGCACCACTTATTGAAGAGACTGTCTTTTCTCCATTGAATATCCTTGCCTCCTTTGTCATACATTAGTTGACGATAGGTGTGTGGGTTTAACTCTGGGCTTTCTATCTTGTTCCATTGATATATGTTTCTGTTTTTTGTGCCAGTACCATATGCTCTTGATTACTGTAGCTTTGTAGTATAGTCTGAAGTCAGGGAGTCTGATTCCTCCAGCTCCATTTATTTCCCTCAAGACTGCTTTGGCTATTTGGGGTCTTTTGTGTCTCCATACAAATTTTAAAATTTTAAAACTTTAATCTGCTTGACTGCTGATGGGTGGGGCTGGGTTCCCTCCCTGTTGGTTGTTTGGCCTGAGGCAACCCAACACTGGAGCCTACCTGGGCTCTTTGGTGGGGCTAATGGCAGACTCTGGGAGGGCTCACACCAAGGAGTACTTCCCAGAACTTCTGCTGCCAGTGTCCTTGTCCCCACGGTGAGCCACAGTCACCCCCCGTCTCTGCAGGAGACCCTCCACCACTAGGAGGTAGGTCTGGTTCAGTCTCCCCTGGGGTCACTGCTCCTTCCCCTGGGTCCCGATCACACACTACTTTGTGTGTGCCCTCCAAGAGTGGAGTCTCTGTTTCCCCCAGGCCTGTCGAAGTCCTGCAATCAAATCCAACTAGGCTTCAAAGTCTGATTCTCTAGGAATTCCTCCTCCCATTGTGGGAACCCCAGGTTGGGAAGCCTGACATGGGGCTCAGAACCTTCACTCCAGTGGGTGGACTTCTGTGGTATAAGTGTTCTCCAGTCTGTGAGTCACCCACCCAGAAGTTATGGGATTTGATTTTACTATGATTGTGCCCCTCCTACCGTCTCATTGTGGCTTCTCCTTTGTCTTTGGATGTGGGGTATTTTTTTGGTGAGTTCCCGTGCCTTCCTGTCGATGATTGTCCAGCAGCTAGTTGTGATTCTGGTGTCCTCACAAGAGGGAGTGAGAGCTCGTCCTTCTAATCTGCCATCTTGGTTTCTCCGTCAGGAATTTTTTTAAATCAAAGGAAATATGGGCTGCTTTTTTGAAGTTTCAAGAGAAAGTGACAAATACAAAGATGGGCAAAGATAATCTAACATACAGATATTAGGAGTCCCTGAAGAATAAAACCAAAGCAAAGAATCAGAGCAGAAAACTTTCTTAAAATTAAAAAAAAAAAAAAAGTAGAAGAAGAAGATTTGAAAATATGTTTTGAAACATCATACTGGGCCTTTCCTGAGGAACTTACTAGAGAGTAAGTTGCAAGCAACTGAAATGAATAAATGGCTAAAATTAAATAAAAGCTTGAAGGAAAGAGCACAATGTGTAGTAGATAAATGTTCTGATAATGTAAACATCATAAACTACTTTTAAAATATGATATGGATTCAGATTGAGATATGTATCAGAAACCTAGAGCAAATGTATATTTTGTGATCAAGCATTCAATTTAAAATTATGAACAAGTCAAAGATGTCCCATCACCACTCCTATTCAACATTATATCAGTGTTCCAAGCCAGTACAAAGTGCAAGGGAAAAACATATACTAATTGAAAAGTAAGAAAAATGTTATAATTCAGACATGATAGTCTAAGAGGTGATATAAACTATTAGAACTAATAAGGATGAAGAAAGTTCTGGATATAAAAATCAATGTTCAAAAAATTTGTGTTTCCATATATCAACAAAAACAATCAGAATATATAATTTTTTCAAGATACCTTTGAAGATAGCATTGAAATCT
Organism: Mesoplodon bidens; assembly: GCF_964165515.1. Classification (NCBI taxonomy): domain Eukaryota; kingdom Metazoa; phylum Chordata; class Mammalia; order Artiodactyla; family Ziphiidae; genus Mesoplodon; species Mesoplodon bidens. Next base: position 76,164,255 of record NC_138167.1, on the reverse strand, counting down.
ATATGATACCTAGGAACAAATATAAGTGAAAATATGCAAGGCTTTAATGAAGAAAAAAATCATAAAAGTTTGTTCAAAGACCCAAAAAGTGACCGAAATAAAAGGAGAGATATACTATGTCCATGGATGAGAAGATTCATCATCAAAAAATATCATCTCCTCAAATTAATCTATAAATTTGACATAATTTCAATTCAAACCTGACAAAAAGCTGATCCTAAAATTCACATGAGAGATCAAATGGCCAAGCAATTTTGAAAAACAAGATAGTATCCTCACCCTACCAGACATCAAGATTCCTAAGAAAGTTGTAGCAATTAGGATAGTGTGGTTTTGGTAGCAGGACAGACCAAGAGACCAATTGAATAGGTCAAATAATCCAGAAACAGAAACACGTAGATGAGAATTTGAATCCTGAGTCATAACTGTTTTAGTCAATTCTGTTCTAGAGTCTGGAATCAAGTATTTTGTCAGGAATCAGATTTCACTACTCTAAGATCTTGAACTGGAATTGGATCTATTCTCCTGGAATCATAAGCTTGTTACACATAAAATAAATTTAAATTTTAGACTGTTCAGTTTCCATATAGGCTTTTTTAAGACTATCCATTAAGGCAGAGTGGAAAAATTTTGGCACAGAAGGCAGATGTTAATTGCAGTGTTGTCTTTTGTCAGTGGCTCATTGTTAGCAACTCCACCTTTCTTTTCTCATTTGAGGATAAAATGCAATAATATTCACAAAAGCACTTCAAAAATTCTCAGGTATCCCTCTGTCTCAGAGGGATATGTAATAATATCCCTATGTAATGTAATAATGTAATAATAATATAATATGTAATGTAATAATAATAATAATATGTAATAATAATAGCTGTTGGAGGCTTTATCATGATCCAGACACTCTAATGAACATGTTATTTGAATTATAGTAGTTAATTGTCGAAAGAACCTTATGAAGAAAGTGCAGTTATCATTCTCATTTTATGGTTGGCACATTGAGGGTAGGAGGAATTAAATAATTTACCCAAGATCAAGGTCAATTAGCTGGGAAGTAATGGAGCTGGGACTTATATCTATGTCTGTTGAACAGCAGCACCTGGTCTCTTAGTTACTCCTCCACAGACTTTCTGTAAAATATTGTCATCGCCCTGTTTGAAACTGAACTGGTACATTTTCAGTCTTAAAATCAGAGTAAAGGGAAAACTGCATAATCTGAATTAATTAAAACCAACCAATCATCTCTCCCCAAAACATCTTTATAGAACTAAGTCAACCTTATTTTCTAATATAATTTTTAGTCTTCTGACAAGAAATGCACAGGTGACTAGCAGGCACTGCTAAAAAACAAACAAAATTTTAAAAGTGTGAGAAACTTGGAGAGGATGCTGTTTCCTGAAACAAGAGTCAACTCCTAATGCCCCGTTTATGGACCAGGTCTTACAATGACACATGAAGAAGCTCTTTTAATTAACTGGTTAGGAATTTAATATCTTCACATATGCAAGGCAAGTCGACTTGCCCAGGCAACCAGATACACCAAGCTTTGTATATTAGTTCTGCTCTTTTGGCTTTTGAATGAACTTTCTAAGTCATGGGCATTAAGGCTGTCTTAAGTAAGTGTTTTTTTTACACCAGTGTTCTTTGGGAAAACGAGGATATGCTAACCAGTGGTGGAGAGTACAAGGTGACCGAGCAAATTAAAACTTAACAATAATAATATTAAGCGACAAGAGCCCAAATAACAAGATCCAGGAGATTAATTTGCTGAATATCATGTGGTTCTCACTAAATGTGAACAAAGAGATCTTCAGAGCCTTGCCAAAATATGAAGATAGTGATTAGGTAAGCTATCCAAACGCATATCTGCTTTTGCTTGGCTTTTTCAGAAACCATTTCCAAGAAGTTAAGGTGAGTTTTGCCACCTTACTAGAGTGGTAAATTTGAAGGCATGTCTTTGGTCTTAGTAACACTGCTAAATTCAGGTATTTTTTGTATTTGTCTTAGTGGTCCCCTGAACTTTCTTACCTTAACAAAACTGTGGGTAGTTTTCCTAAAAATAGAATATTATTTCTTCTGATATTTGCCTTCAAGAAATTTAAGAATTGCACTTGGGATAAGCATAACACTTTCTTACACAATTTCTTAGCTGTATCATGTACACCTTTAACTTTTTCTTAACCATTTTATTTGAGCTATGTCACCTGGGTCCACAAACTATCTCTATGAGATTACAATCACCTTAAGAGTAAGTGCTATAGTAATTACTATTTATTTTTAAATTCTCCCATCAAAATTCATAAGTGATTCTTCATGTAAAAGTTCTACAAAGCTTTTCTGTTTGTATTTCTTGTCTTCCATAAAATTTAACATGGATTATTACCCAGAGGAGACAGGCAGTAATTTATTTTTTGAGCAAAATTAAATTTGTTTAATTAAAAATTTTAAAGATTTTACTCTACTTTATATACCATATTTTGTAACTTTAATTTTTCCCCTCACTCAACAAATATGTATTGAGTTTGTACTATGTGCCAGAAACAATTACTATATTTCTCTTAAAACAATTTTTTCCACAGAATAAGATCATAGAATTTGACAGCCAGAAGGAGCCTTGAGGGTTACTAATTCAACACACTGATTTTAGAGACGATGAGGGAATTTTTCGAGAGTTTGCAAAAGTAGTGTCAGGCCTAAGGAAAATAGCTGGTTGGTGCCTCAGTGGGAAGTAACACCCAGGTCTCTTGACTTTGGTGCCAGGACTTTCCCTTGTCAGAAGTTACTTTAAAATTTTCTAGTATGTTTATAGATGAGAAATTCATCAGAATATGCCATTTATTGTACCAAAAAACATGTGTTTTTTGCTTGCAAAACATGGTCCTCCCCTTCTCCATAAAAACCAGTTTTTGTGAAGCTCATACCACCAGAACATACCCTATCTTGGAAATATATTTATTTAATGTTCTGCATTGTTAGCTTCAAACCTGAGACTGATGATGCTTCTAAAACGTATACCTAGAGTAAACCCACGCTTAAAAGGTTCACCTGGCTTTAAGTCACAGATGTGCTGCAGCACTGCAGCTGTAAAATGAACTGTCATTGGTATCCATTGTAAAATGAACCAAATGTTCTCCATAGATGATGCTGAAATGGTCAGAAGAGAGAGTGGTTTAATTCAGAGTGCACTGCCCATTTGACTACTGTGTCCTAGAGGGCTAAGGAAGGAAATGAGCCACCATCCAGTTAGGACAAAGGAAAAGCCCTATGGACTGTGGCAGCCGCAGTCCCCAGCACCGTCCAGGCACACAGTAGACCCTCTGTACATATTTATTAGCTGACTGACTAATGGGTTTTAATGCCATTCCACACATTCCAAACTAGTTTAGCCTATAAATTCCTGTAGCCTGACATTTCCCATTCAACAATCCACAACTTATCATGTTATCTGATCTTTTGATTTGACCGGTTTACTTGAAGACTGGAATTTGTAGGGCCTGACTCATAGAAAAATAGAAAACAAGTGGACCTAAGAGCAAAAAAAAATGTTTATTTATAACTCCAAAATTAAAGTCTGAAGCTAAAGCACGCTCTGATCATACAGGGCTTTTGTTTGATTGGATGATTAGTTTCATCTCCTATGGTTTCTCCTGCCCCCTCTTATTTATGCGGCTACCTATGCAAATGGCTCCAAGCAACACTGTCACATTCTTTTAAACACTTGTTTTCCTTCAGCAAGTATTTATCTAGTGCCTACTACATGCTGGGCACTATGCTAGGTGCTAGACTAGCACAAACAAGACTGATAATGTCCCTGCCCTGTATGCCTTCTACCAAAGTGGCAGGTAAGGGCCTCATATATTTTGATTCTATTTCATTCTATTCTATTCTAATAGACTTAGACTTACATAATAAAATAATAACAAATATTATTTCAGTAGCAATTTTTAATTAACAAAGTATTTTCACAACCAGTATCTTATTTGATGTTCAGAAAAAGCTCCATGGGAGGGTGTAGAGAAAAGGGAATCCTCCTACACTGTTGGTGGGAATGTAAATTGATACAGCCACTATAGAGAACAGTATGGAGGTTCCTGAAAAAACTAAAAATAGAACTACCATATGACCCAGCAATCCCACTACTGGGCATATATCCAGACAAAACTATAACTTAAAAAGATACACGTACCCCTATGTTCATAGCAGCACTATTCATAATAGTCAAGACATGGAAACAACCTAAATGTCCATCCACAGATGAACGGATAAAGAAGATGTGGTACACATATGCAAGGAATGCTACTCAGCCATAAAAAAAAAGAATGAAATAATGCCATTTGCAGCAATATGGATGGAACTAGAGATTATCATACTAAGCGAAGTAAGCCAGAAAGAGAAAGACAAATACCATATGATATCACTTATATGTGAAATCTAAAATATGACACAAATAAACTTATCTATGAAACAGAAACAGATTCGCAGACATAGAGAACAGACTTGTGGTTGCCACAGGGGAGGGATGGAGTGGGAGTTTGGGGTTAACGGAGGCAAACTATTACATATAGAATGGATAACAATAAGGTTGTACCATATAGCACAGGGAACTATATTCTGTCATGAACCATAATATAAAAGAATATTTTTAAAAAAGAATGTATATGTATGTATAACTGAATCAATTTGCTGTACAGCAGAAATTAACACAACATTGTAAATCAACTATACTTCAAATTTTTAAAAAAGCTCTATGGGGTAGGAAAAGGGGACTAGTTTTACTGATGTTATTTTACAGATGACACCGTCAAGACACTGAATGTAATGACATTAGCGGACATTGTTCCTAAGGGACTGAGACTCACATGGGGTGGGGGACCTGGGACAAGGCAGGAGAGAGAGCATGAGCTAGCATCCAGTGGAGAAAAGACAGTCCATACACACTACCCACCATCACTGTTTGGAAATCTCTTAGGCTGGTTTATTTGTTCATTTCTGACTTTTACAGGACACATGCTGATGTAACAGTTTTATTTATCACCATGTCTGAACCTCTTGCCTTGGGAGGTCTGTTGATCAAGGCTACCGTGGTCATCTTAAACAGATATCCTTCTCACTGGCATTTGGTGGGAACACCCCCCTCACCAGGTAACATACCAGCCTTGCAAGCAAAGGACATGATCTTTGCCCAGACAAATTTACCAACATCACCTGCAGTAGTGTTTACACCCCTCGAAGACAGACACTGTGGCTTCCTTTTATGAACTTCTATGAAAAGTTTCTAAGAGCGTTAAACAAGTGCATTATTGAAGAGGTCTCTTTAAGATCAAATCACGATAATTACACAGAAGAACATATTTTCATTTGGAAAGGATACCAAAGTCCTGAACACTAGATACCCAAAACAGAAGGAGGAAATCCCATGAAACAAAATCCTCAGGACTGACTGTATTTATGTCTGTATCTTTATGTTATTAGGCAGCTGGCCCAGCCCTGGACTGTCCAGCCAAGGGCTACCATTCAAGAGGACGTGTACGCACTCTGCTCCGCAATGAGTCAGAGTGGGAGACTTCTACTAGGTTATCTAGTCTGATCAGCCCCTTATGCAAGACTTTTTTTCTCTTCGGTTAAAGGAGCGATATTTGTATCCCTTTGCGGTTTTTAAATTCTGAAGAAATCCAAAGAAATAACAGAAAAACAAAAAAAACATCAAAGCAAGGGAGTGTCAACTTGGTCAAGATAAGCATGTGCAAAGCAGGGGCTGTTGCTTCCATTTCCTCTCTGGATCTGGGGGTGAACAAAAGCAGCCGTCAGATGGAGCCCAGGTTAATCTTGAATGTTTCTTGCTTAATTTGACTATTTAAACTTTTTAATTTTTTTTTCTCTTCTACATCTTAAAAGAAGAGTGGAGTATTTTTAGATTAAAGAAATACCATATTTTGTGAGCAGGTGGAGAGCTAGAAAATTCCAGTCACCAGGTGTCACACTATCAAACAGCACACCAGGTGTAAAAAGTGGAAAAATAACCTTCTAGGGTATCTGGGGAAAATTCCAAGAAAGGCTAGACAGTGATTATCCTAACCCCTGGCAGCCATTTTGCTTTGCAACTTGACTACAAAGAAAATATGACTATTAAAAAGAGATGTGTTGGGGCTCCCCTGGTGGCACAGTGGTTGAGAGTCCGCCTGCCGATGCAGGGGACACGGGTTCGTGCCCTGGTCTGGGAAGATCCCGCATGCCGCAGAGCGGCTGGGCCCGTGAGCCATGGCCGCTGAGCCTGCGCGTCCGGAGCCTGTGATCCGCAACGGGAGAGGCCACAACAGGGAGAGGCCCGCGTACCACACACACAAAAAAAAAGCCCCATGGGATAGGAAGGACTGCTAGTGTTAATGACGTTATTTTACAGATGACAAAAGCCCAAGGAGTAAGCGAGTGGGGTATACTTAGAAACACGTGAACTGAACTAGAAACACGAGTTTCAGGAAGGGGTTGTTACCTTTGGAGATCCAGGAAGGTAAGGAGTAGGGTGGGAAAAGGGAACTGAGGTGACTTTAAGTTTATCTGCAACATTCTATTTATGTTATTTAAATAAAATACAAAGCAGAAGGGGCAAAAGGTGAACTTCAATTAATTTTTTCTGATGAATAAACAGTTTTTCCTCTATTAGACTCTGCTTTTCTGCATTTTGAAAGATCTTTTCAAAAAAACAAAGAAGGAGAAATATGCAACAAAGAAGGAACTAATAGCCTTTAAGAATATTTATACTCCCCTCTGTTTTCATGACGTATTACAAAATCAAATGTGATCATCAAAGTGGAGATGCTAACTTAGTAGTAGCAACAAGCATTTATAAACTATCCATTCCTTTTATTTTCTTTTTCGTTCTTTTCCTTTGCTTTTTTCTTTCTTTTCTTTTCCCCTATACTCAGCAATTAAATTATTCTAAATTATTCTGTTATTTTATATAACAGAGCAAGTTGTTTAAATGTCTTCATCCTTTCATAGATTAGAGTGTCCTGAAGGCAGGGCCTTTGTCTCAGTCACCCTTGCATATTTCAGGGACTGGCATCACATCTAGTTAACAGGTACATAATAAATGTTTGCTACAGAACACACACACACACACACACACAAACACACAGGGGACTTAATTCTAAATGGTAGTAGCAGTACCTATTTCATTTATTTTTTAGTGTCCTGCTCTTTCATTAGGATTCAGTAATTTAAAAAAAGAAGTAATTTTAAAAAGAAACACCACCACTCAGGATCAAGTCACAATGTCTTTTAAGTGTGGCTGTCTGAATTACAAGTCCTCCTGAACTTGTAAGCAAGATTTGGTTGCATTATACTTGGAGAAAAATGAGGACTTGGTATTGATTTTTTTCCGCCTTGATCCAAAGAGAGTGCAGGTGTTTAAGCACTTATGAAATTGATTGACTCCCCTCTAGCAGCCAATTGATAATAAGTTTAAGCTTCAGAGTGAGGTTGTAAAAGGTTTGATTATATTAACAATACTAATAGTCATGGGTTCATAAATCTTAAGAGAAAGGATGCATATGTCACATATAATGCATGAAAAAAAGTTGTTCTTTTATCATGGATAACTCACTATTGTGCGGAGACCTAGTTGATCAGCTATTCCATTATTTGAATAAGTATCTGATGTCTTGTTTTCTTTCAAGAAGGCAGGTGCAGGATGAAGCAGGAAGCCTGCCAAGAAAGATGATAAATTACCATTTGGTGCTGGCGACCAGAGCTCTACGATTGCAGGGCTGCCAGGAATTAAGAGGGAGAGTAACCAGAAACGAGGAGGGAAATGACTTCTGACTACAACTTTAGAGGTGTTTGCTTTTTGTCCTCATTATCTTTGTGGTATTTTAAGGGTCTCTGTTAGTTTTGTGACCTGCAAAATGAAGTGCTGTTTTAAAACAACCGTACACAACCTCAAAATATTATATTACACCTGCTGAGGTCAAATACTAAATCATAGTTGAGAGAGAACTGATCAGTGGAAGCAAATAAATGGCCTAAGTAGACAAACGACATGGTAAAGCAAAGGTGCAGTGTGGCTGCAGCTTTGTTTGGGAGGGACCTGAACTTTGTAGCATAACTTTGTTTGGGCTGAACTCCCAGGAAGCATTCTGCCCCAAGCCAAACTGAACAGAGGTGTGCTCGGATTGTGTTTCACCCTCCAAAACTCTGAAGAATTAAAAAATAACAATAGTAATGATCATAATCACGGTTTTTGGAATAAGTCTGTTCTGTGAACATCTCCTGCCTACAGGTTATCTTTTCTGCTATCCAAGTTTATAATTCAGTGTTTAATATTCATGCAATGACAAATGGAATCACCATTGGCCATGGCTGTTCTTAATTTATTAAATTCAACCAGGATGTATTGAGCAACTAAAAAGTCCCTGGCACTCAGCTGGGTGTTACGGATATACAGATGGAAGACCCAGCGCCTCTGAAGTCATGGTCTAGTTGGGGAGAAACAAATCCAGGGCAGTGTGCTCAGCAATATGGTAATGATACAGGGAGTGTAATGGGAGGGCCCCTGGGGAGCCAGGCAGGCTCAGGAAAGGGCTTCCAGGAGTGGCAACATCTGAACTGGGAAAGAGTCGGGGGTGGGTAGTTACTCGAGGCACTGGGGAAAGAATGAGCTAGAGAGGTAGAGGTGAGCAACATAGCCCTTTTCAACACTCCAACTTTCTGAATGAAAGTGTGGATGGCAAGATGTGAAACTAGAGGTTCTCAGGAGAGGCTCTCCACAAAGGATTCTGGATTTCAGATTAAGGAGTTTGGAATTTATTCTGAAATTAATGAGATATCCCTAAAGGACTTTGACCAGGGGAGCCGTGTGATCCATTAGCATTTGGCAACAAATGTTTACAATACAATGCGGTGGGCACTCTGACAGAAACATGATCTAAGTACTATGTGAACACAGAAAAGCAGCTCTTCACTGTGGGTATGGATTGGGGTAAGTCCAAGATGGGTTTTAGAGGATCAGTAGGAGTTCACCATACACAAAGGGAATAGATAGCATCTCTACTGGATGACAGCGGTGGGGGAGAGATTGAGAGAGAGAGAAGGAAAGAAAGAGAAAAAGAAACAGAAAAGGAGAGAAAGAACAAGAAAAATAAAAGAGAAAAAGAAAAAAATTTCAGCAGTTTTGAAATATTAAAGAGAACCACAGATTAGATTTTGATTATCAGTTTTCTGTTAATAATCATTTAGCAACATCTAGATCTTACCAATGAAAATAAATCCAAAACATGTCAGATGATAAATAAAAGGAATTGTAACCATTTCGCACTTTATCAAAACTAAACTTGTTACCATTCTTCAGTTATGGCAATATCTGAGTGAGATAATTTCAACAGTTTCCCAGAGCAAGGTAGCAAAGCATTATGAAACAGAAGACAAAAACAAGGACCCAGAAATATGATTTATATTATTTGCTTGGCCAGGGACAAAGCAGTAATTCTGGAAATATTTATCTGTTTTTTATTTTTTTCTCAGCTCTAAACAGCAGGACGGCACCTTATTATGTGTCACAGAAGAGCTATGTAACTGTATGCAAGCCACAGTGGCCTGCCCTGAAAAGCTGGGTGCTGGGTGGGCTCCTCTCCATTTGGGGTTCAGCACCTACACCTGTCATTTGTACTCTAAACTGATAATCAGTTGTTGCCACACTTTAAGTACAACCATAGATGAACGACAACAACCAGACAAATAAGCCACATTGAAATAGTCGTTCTTGGGAAGATACAGTGTTTAGATGCAATTCCCCACAGAGGTGAGACCAAATCCACTCTTTACATTTCCCATGTGTCAGCCCTAGACTGTGGCTTTGAATCAGAGTGAGAGCAGAAAAGTGAAACAGAGAAGAAAGAGACCCATCTGCTGGGCGGCTGGGTCTGCCCCTTACCACTTGGGTGACTCCAGCAAGACAATGTCTCTGAGCCTTGGTTTACTCATCTGTAAGATGGAGACAATAATGTCTATTTCACCAGATTTTTATGAGAGAAAAGGAGATAGAGTAAGTAAGGCACTTAGAACTGTGACTAGTGCTTAGAAAGGGTTAAGTAAACTGAAGCTCTAGTAGAATGACCACGAGGCTGGATCACTCTGACCACGATGAAGAGAAAGGACACTGGAGGATGTAGGCATTCATGGCCTACGGATCCCCATTCAAATTCTGTGCCTGACACTCATCACCAGGACGTGCATTGCAATGGCCTGATTTGTTTCCACCGTGCCAATACCTTTTGATAACTTTTTCAAAATCATTCTTTCAATAATAAACACAGCAATGAATACTGGCCACACGGTGCTATACCTGCCACCCTAATGCTGGAGGGCATGTCTTAACAATGTAATTTCAGCTCCACCAGCAACTCTGTGTTGTTCTGGGCTCGTCACGTAACTGTCCTGGCACATTCTCCCACCTATGAAGTGAAAGGTGTGGACTCTCTAATTTCATGATTGTACCTCTGTTGAACTTATTAATATTCAGGAGGCAGTGTCTAGAGATCTAAGAGGTGAGAATAGGAGGTGGTATGGGAATAGGATGACTCATCTGAGCACGGCTTTAGACAGTGCCGTGGAACAAACACAGGTAAGAAGAGGAACACACTCTTCTGGGACAAAACATTGACCGTGACTGTGTTATATCTAGTTTGCGAGCCTCATAACTGTGTTGACCTTAAAAGAGACACAGCCAGTCTGCCCACTGTAACCATGTTTAAACCAAGGAAGAGGATGCCAAGAACACTGAGTGCTTACTATGTGCCGAGTGCTGTGCTGAATCCTTTCATCCCCACAGCAGCCCACTGGACAAACTGAGGCCCAGGAGCCATCTGTCAAATCCATAAAGATCACGCAGCTCGTCAGCAACGATCCCAGGCGTCTGCCTCTGAGGCCTGTGCAGCCAGCCATTAGGTTGAACTGCCCCTCGTGAGAAACTGTTCTGAAAAGTTGATCTCATTTAATGCATTTTCAATAAAAAGTACCCTTATATTCTAACGCACTGCCTCTGACACCTGACATGGAGACTGTATGCAGTGGGGTTCATTTTCCTACAGCAAATCGACTCATAGGAAATAGTGTCAGGTCAAGACAAGATAGAACTGCAGACCTTGAATCACTGAAAGTCTCTTTCTCTAAAGAGAATTTAGAGACCCGTGAGTCTGAACTCCTCCTTATATACAGGAGAAAAGTAAAGCCCAGGGAGGTAAGTAACTTAGTTCCCCGGACACAGCTAATGAGAGGCCACAGTGAGAAGGACAGTGCAGGCCTCCTAACCAGCTGAGCGTGTGACCTGCCTTCTCTGTCTCTTGACTGTCACCCAAGCATGCCTTCTCCTTAAGTACTTTTTCCAGCCTCTCTGCTTCCAATAAATCACAAGTTCATTATATGCACACATAAAGTCTCGTCTGCTCATTTGTTCCAGTGTATTTTTATGCTACCTGCGTGTTCCCAGCAGACACGAAGCAGAGGAATATTTTTAACACAGGTTGTTTTGCTCCACCTCCAACACCTGATGATGTTTAGCTGTTAGGACATTAGTCATTCCTTCTGTGCTGGTGTGACTCAGTCTCTGACCATCTGGGAGCTGGAATTCATGTTTCCAGCTTAGATCCACCAGCGACCCATTGGGTGACCACTGGGAAGCCTTGCCCAGGTTCAGTTTGATAAGAGAAAGAGTATGACTCTCTTCTTCCACTTAGGGTCACTAAGGTGTAAAAAAAAGGTAATAACAGAAGAATAAGAATGTGGGTTTTTGTTGTTGTTGTTGTTTTTTGCTGTATGCAGGCCTCTCACTGTTGTGGCCTCTCCCGTTGCGGAGCACAGGCTCCGGACGCGCAGGCTCAGTGGCCATGGCTCACGGACCCAGCCGCTCCACGGCATGGGGTATCTTCCTGGACCGGGGCACGAACCCGTGTCCCCTGCATCGGCAGGCGGACTCTCAACCACTGCGCCACCAGGGAAGCCCTCAGAATGTGTTTTGTGTACATAATGTACTATCTAACTAAAACTATAAATATTTACTGGACATCAATGATTGCTTTTAATAGTTAGTTTAAAAATAAACACAGCAGGCTTCCCTGGTGGCACAGTGGTTGAGAGTCCGCCTGCCGATGCAGGGGACACGGGCTCATGCCCCGGTCCGGGAAGATCCCACATGCCACGGAGCGGCTGGGCTCGTGTGTCATGGCCGCTGAACCTACGCGTCCGGAGCCTGTGCTCCGCAACGGGAGAGGCCACAACAGTGAGAGGTCCTCATAACACAAAATAAATAAATAAATTTTAAAAAATAAACAAACACAGCATTACATATTGGGCGTACTCTACTGTAACGGAGAGTGTGCCACTCTGCTAGAGGACACATCCTAACTGTAATTTTAACTCCATCACCAACCCTGTAATCTTGAGCACATCATTTAACTCTCCTGGCATATTTTCTCCTCTATGAAATGAAAAGTCTGGATTCCTTAATACCTAATGTCATGACAAAAAATCTGTCTAGTTTATTAATATACAGGATGCTGTGTCTAAAGGTCTAAGACTAAGAATAAGGAGGTGGTATGGGAATAGGATAATTAAATTACTTTAAGGAACCAGAAATTAGGGAAAAGAAGAAAGAAAATGAGGAGGGGAGGGGGAAGGGGAAGGGGAAGGGAAGCCTTTGTGTCTTACATGATAATTTCATGGGTCTGAAGCAGCATTAATATATCTGCAGTTTCAGACTGACACACTTGCAGAATTCTTCCAGATACTGGCTATTTGAACTAGGAAAGTTAAAGTCTGGAAAGCAGAAAGAAATGATATTTTTTACACCCTCATGGTGAGTATTCAATATGCTGTCCAGGGTCAAGAAAAATCCTCCCAAGAGCATCCCTCTGCTCCCCGCCCCCGCCTGCTTTCCCAGTTCAACTCTCCTTTCCAGACTCAGGATAAGATATTCCTCACAGCTTACTCAGGGCCAGAAAACACTCTACATGCTTTATCATGTATTCAATTATTTAATGCTCACAAGGACCCTAGGAGGTAGGTACTGTTAGTAGTCCTATTTTATAGGAACATAATTTGAGACACAGGGATATTAAGTAATATACCCACAGTAACACAGCTGTCAAACAGCAGAGCAGGATTCTAGCTTAGAGTAGTTGCAATGTCTGTGCTGTTAAGCACATACTCGACTGTCTCCAATGAGATGCTCTTGTGTCCTTTACATATGAGATAGGTAATCTCGGATTCATTTAGGCTGAGTCTTATCTTTAAACTGAGGACAAAAAAATCCTACCTCCCTGGGTTGTAGTGAGTATTAAATTTGCTTAATAGCTGGTATATACGAAGGGCTCAATATTTTTTTTCTCTTTCCCCTAAGATGCTCAAGTTAGGGCTCTCCATTTCTCAGCTTACAGAGCTATCATTCTTCTCGTGTGCCATTTGCTACCCTTTCTCATTGTGGCTGATTTGGAACCTGATTTTTCATATATTCGTTCTTCTGGGCATAGAAAAAGATGTTTGTTTTCCTGGTGTGTGTGTGTGTGTGTGTGTGTGTGTGTGTGCACGAGCTTGTTTCAAACCATATTTTCATTTGGATGGAGTAAATGAATCCTTCTCAAGGTTTAGCATTTGCGGTCTGAAAAAACAGAATTAGAGCCTTTTCAAATCTGATAAACGGAAGTTTCCAGCTGCTCTTCTTTCAATCTAGCCAAACACTTTATGCTCAGTTTGAAATTGGTCTCCTTTAGTTTCCAAGCTCCTAATTGATACACCAAGATTGAACTCTCTTTCCTCCAGATATCTTAACTGCTCGGTTCTAAATTAACTGCTCCATTCCATTTAGCATATTTTAGAGTTTTCTTTCATGAGAAAAGAGATGATCTCTGGAGAAAAAATAATCGCTTTTTTCCCATCTATAGTTTATTTTTTTTTAATTTAAAGTAAATGCCTTACCTAAGTTCATCTGGATTTCAATCCTTAAATTCCAACTCTATATTTTTATCAGCATCTTCTACATTTCCATTTTCCTGTGGCTGATATTCCAAAAAGAAGAAAGTTGTTTCTATGGTTATTTCATCCAGAAGCTTCAGGAATAATTATTGTATTGGAAAGTTTGACAAAAAAGAAAGAAAACAAGTTAACAGAATTAGAAAAGAAGACATATCTTTTAAACTATACAAGAATATCATGAATAACCATATACCAATAATTTTGAAACCTATATTAAACACATTAAGTTTTTTGGAAAATAATTTAAAGAGCCAATACTGATGCAAGAAGAAAAAAGAAAACTAATGCACCAACATGTTAAAACTATTGAAATTATATGCCTAAGATCCTTTTCCTCCCCTACAAAACAGCCCTAAGCTCAGATAGTTTTATGCCAAACTTCAAGAGAGTCAATAATCCTGATCTTAAATAAACTGTTCCAAAGCACAAAACAATATGGAAAGGAGCCCAATTCATTTTGTGAGGCTATGAGTTTATACCAAAAATTAGGTATAAGACATATAAGAAGAAAAAAATTAATTTTATTTAATAAAATAGATGCAAAAATCCCAAATAATAAAAATGTTAAAAAATAAAAAAACGTATCATGGGCTTCCCTGGTGGCGCAGTGGTTGAGAGTCCGCCCACCGATGCAGGGGACGCGGGTTCGTACCCCGGTCCAGGAAGATCCCACATGCCGCGGAGCAGCTGGGCCCGTGAGCCATGGCTGCCGAGCCTGCACATCTGGAGCCTGTGCTCCACAACGGGAGAGGCCACAACAGTGAGAGGCCCACGTACCGCAAAAAAAAAAAAAAAAAAAAAAAAAAAAAGGATCATGATCAAGTAGTTTTTTTTCCAAAAGTGAAGATAAATAGACATTTAAAAAATCCATTCCATTCATGTTAATGGACCAAAGGAGAAAAATTACATGTTCACCTCAGTATATATTGGGAAAAAAATTTAATGAATTTCAATACCAAGCCAATATTTTTAAAAAGTTAAAACTACAAATAGGAGAGAACTTCTATAACATGGTAACAAGCTACCTACCAAAAACCTATAGCAAGCATTATATTTAATGAAAAAAATTTCAGTCATTTTCTTAAATGTTGGAAAAAGACAAGGGTGACTGCTCTCATTATCATTCTCCCTAGTGTCTGTGGAAGCTTATAATACCTTTCCTAATTATCCCCTGTCCTCTGTACTAAGTCCATCTCTAGAAAGTTCTCCCCTGGGACCCTCCCCTTAGCAGAGTGGACTTCCCAGGTCATGGCTATCAAGTTTGGCCATGCCACATCCAACAGAAGCTCTAAGAGTTACCATCTGGTTCTGCAATTGCTCTTTTCCTTCTGCCATCAGAAGGCCATTTCTCAGACAGGGGCTGCTTCTTCCACTGGATCACAGAAGAAAGGAGATAGGACTGCAGCCAGTCATAGCCAACTGTTACCAATGGGTAGGTGCGATTAAGAAGTTAAGACTTGATTTTGGAAACCTCTGAGATTTGAGAGTGCTTCTTATCATATCATAACCTAATGAGAGCTGACCAATACAGTCCTGAAGGTCTTATCCAACATGAACATTTAAAAAAAAATTAGATATAAGGGCTGCAAGAGAAAAGGAAAAAAATTCACAATTAGATGATATGATTTATGATAAAAACCCAATAAATTCAAAAAACTACTAGAACTCATAAATTTCAAGCAGGTTGTTGCATATAAAATCAATTAAAACATCAGTAACTTACACTAGTAAAAACATAAAAATGACAATCATCCCAAAACAGTGGACCATAAATTCCCATCTCTTATGTGTGGGCTGCCCATAGCGACTTCTTTCCAAAGGGTACAGTACAAAAAGGGGGATGAAAAGAATAACTTCACAGTGGAGACCCCTGACAAACACTACCTCAGCTGAGTGATCAAGGTCAACCTCCACATTGATAAGTCATGTCGACAGCATCTATTCTTGACATGATGTGATGAGAATGGGACTTTACCTCTGTGATCTTCCTCCTCAAAACCCACAACCCCAGTCTAATCATGAGCAAAAACATCACACAAACCCTAACGGGGGGACATTCTACCAAAAGCCTGACCAATATTCCTCAAGTTGGTCAAAGTCATCAAAAATAAACCCCACTTCAGCCCATGTATTAGTCAGGCTTACTGTGACAATTCTGGGTAACAAACAACCCCGCTCACAATGTTTTACAACAATAAGTATTTATTTTTCACTCTCCAGCTGATAGATTGGGTTGTGGGTCTGCTGGGCATGGCTGAGTTCAGCTGGACTTGACCCTAGTAGGTACCCAGGATACATCTTAGGTTTAAGTCAGCTTCTCAGGTCTCTCTCATTCCTTTCACTGGAATGCACCCTTGGCTAGATGATACATTTGTTTACAAAAGAACAAAAATGGGAAAACTTTCTATGGTAAGCCTCAGAAGCATTTTTGATTATTGATTGGGTCTTTTTCTATGGTAAAGGAAAATGAAACTAGCTCACTTCAAAATATGTTTCTAGAAATCATTTTTTCCTCCACTAGATAAAAATATGCTTTTCAAAAATCAACTCTTCTTTTCTCCACCCAGAAAAAAGGGAAACAAAAAAGCCCAAGAACATAATAAAACAGACCAAGTATTATGTGATTTGTCAAGATGAGCTCTATCTTCAGACCTTGACAAATCACATATGGAAGGAAGTCATATGGAAGGAAGGGACAGTTTTGATGAGTGATGCTGGGATCAGATGTGGATGGCTAACCTCTGTCCACATGCTGGGCTCTGACTGGCACCCTGCATCTGTCAGTCAGCATATGGGTGAGCTGCCCTATCTCATCTGTCACATGAAAGAGGAGGCATACTATGTGTCCTTACTGATGAAAAAACAGGACATGCCCCTCTTTGCCTGTTCACTGTAGCAATGTGGACATGTCACAGAGGCTCTACATGGGGAAACCACCCTGTGGGGGGAGGGCTTAGTAACATCTTAAGACCATATTTTTCAAGTTATTCCAAAGAAGTACCTCTTTTCTCAGAGACAAATGACAAGTGCACACACATATACCCAGGGAAACCAGGAGATAGAGCCCAAAGGATCCTGGCCTAAGTAGAAAATGTCTTCCAAGTCTACTGATTGGGTTTTAAAATGTCATATGAATATTTCATTTGATTTCATATTCTCTTTTATTTAACATAAAATAATGCTTTAAATTGCCATCTGGAATTGAAAAATTCCCCTAGCATTTTAGCCTGTGCCTTGACCTGCAATCAGCATACCCCGTGGGCACGGAGGGAGGTGCTGACAAAGAATACGAGAGCTGGTGTCTGATACTAGCGGAATCTGTCCACTTTTCCATTTCCACAACTGCTATCTTAGTCCAAGTTACCACCATCCTTTTCCTGGACCACAGTTTTACGGCCTCCAAGCTGGACTGCCTGCTTCCACTCTGATCTACTCTTCACTCTGTGTTCAGAGTGTATCCCACTACTGTAAACCCTTCCATGACTTTTCATCACTATCAGTAGAAAATCAAAATCTTTAGCAAGGCCTCCCAGCCCTTGTGGTCTGACCTCCACCAGTTCACACAACCTCCTCTCTGACCACAGTCTTCTCACTCTCTGTGCTCCAGACACATGGCCTCAAGCCTGCTAGTCTGTTTCCTCTCCAAAGACTTAGAACAACCAATTCTCCTACTTAAACATTCTTCCTTTTACCCTTATTTTTGTTTAGACCCCCTAATAAGTCACTATTCTCCTATATGACATTCTGACAGCATCGTATTTCTCTAATCCACTGGCACTAAGCTTCTTAAGGAGAAAGGTAATGTCTTCTTTCTGTCTGTTCCTGATGCCTGCCTAACACCTTCCCTGAACACATAGTAGCTGCTCAATAAATGTTTTGTAAATGACACGAGAATGAGCTAGTGAAAAGTTCATCTTCTTTCAAGTCCAGAAAACTAAGGCTGAGAGTGAATGAGTAACTTAAAGAATTTTCTAATACAATACATACTTTGTTAAAAGTCCATTCTAGTTATCAGGAGGCAAAAAAAGTCAGACTGAAAGCTTTGTTCCAGCTTCTCCTAAGACACCATTTAGGTAACTCGGGATGAGAAAGAACTTTTGAGTGGCAGAATCTCGTCAAAGACTTGAGACAGAATTTGTGAATCTCTCCCGAGTCTTGACACCTGAGTGCTCCTAATCAAATTTGGTCCCACAAGAACATTAAATGAAATGGCAAGGGCTTCTTACATTTTTGAAATTTCAAAACTGCTCTCGATATAAATAATTATTTGGAGTTTTTTATTTCTTATTCATCATGCCTATTGGGAAACATAAAAAAAAGAATGTTTTGTTAACAAGCACCATCCCTTGATGATGATTCTCGTACTGGCTTGAGGCCAACATGAAAAAGGGGGGAGAATAAACTGGCAGTGAAAAGCAGAGCATTTGCTCAGTAATCATTCCACCAACTTTATGAAGCTCCACCTGCCGCTTAGAGCTACTAGGATACAAGACTGACACTCCCCAACTACAGGTAGCTCAAGGCCTCCCAGGGAAGATAGGTCATCATCAGAGAGTTACTAACAGTCTGTGATTTGGACGTGGTACATGAGCTCTTTCAACCTGTTTCCTCATCTCTAAAATTAGGAAAATGACAGTACTTACCTCTTAGAATTGTTGTGAGATTAAATGGGATAATGACCGTAAAAGGCTTAACTCAGCGTCTGGCACATGATTATTTATATCAGTTAGAATGTTTTTGCTTACAAGGGACAGGAAACCTGACCAGTAGTGACTTAAATCATGGATTTATTGTTAACAAGCAGCCTGGGGGTGGGCTATCCACTGAACTGTTTAGCAATGATGGGGATCTGGTCCAGCATCTCTGGAATTCTCTTGACCTGACTTCACAGTGTAAAAACGGCTGCCATTGCTCTGATCGGGGACTTCTCAAGTGCCTCTCTCTTGACAGCAGTAGGTACATCTTTCCTAAGAAGCCCAACAGACTTTCTTTTATACTCCACTGGCCAGAAGTATAATATGTATAAAGTGCTTAGCACAGGGCCTGGTACATACTAACTAGTCAGTACAATTTAGCCATTAGATGACAATGATCGTGATGATGATGATGGTGATAATGATGGTGGTGATGACAGTGATGATGATGATGGTGATGGTGGTGGTGACGGTGATGATGATGGTGGTGATGGTGATGACAGTGGTGATGATGCAATAGAGAGGCAAAACATATGTACTTTCTCCTTATAACCAAGACATCTCTCAACTTCTGGATCCATGTGTCCCTCTTTTCTAAGGTCTGACATAAAGATAAAGAAATGGATCATAGAATACAGAAGCGAATTGGACTAAGTTAAGTTACTGTTTGGGATAGCAAAAAGGAAGGATGGTCACGGATAAACAGAAGTAGATAAAATAGGATGTGGTGTTTATACTAGGGAGGTTGGTAAAGTTGGAGATAGCATGGAATCATAAAGCATGAGCTCTGAAAGTCCTTCTCATCCCTCATATGAGAAAACCAGGGCCCAGAGAAGTTAAATTATTTATTCAAGGTAATACAGAAATTCAGTTAGAACTCAGGTCTCCTAAAGCCTATGATTTAAAAAAATTTTTTGTTACAAAAACGCACTCTAAGGGTAACAGAAAGAAATGCCTAAAATAGACTCTAATTATTTGTGGAATCAATTGCTGTCCATCTGCTATAATTTTACCCTTCCATCCTGGCATAAAAAGAGTTAATAAATAAGAGTTTTCTGGTTATAAACAACAGAGAAGTCCAAAGATTCCTTGGTTAGTTGAATGGCACAAAAGGCTGATGGTCAAACCTTGCTTTCAAAAGATTTCATCATCTATAGCTTCGTTATAAGCTGAACTTTTGATTCCTTGCCCCTGGAAACAAAGAGATATCTCTATTTCAGTAATCAAACAAGTGATCTGGGTTCAAATCATGGCTTGTGTCCCTTGAAAAAATTCAGTTTCTCAGAAATAGACTCACAGACATAGAAAACAAACTTATGGTTAACAAAGGGGAAAGGGGGGAGGGAGGGATAAATTAGGAGTTTGGGATTAACAAATACAAACTATTATATATAAAATAAACAACAATGATCTACTGTATAGCACAGGGAACTATATTCAATATCTTGTAATAACCTATAATGGAAAATAATCTGAAAAAGAATACATACATATATGTATTATGTATATATAGATATATACTTTGTTATATACCTGAAACTAACACAACATTCTAAATCAACTATACTTAAATTTAAAATAAAAGTCCAGTTTCTTTGTCCCTCTGGAAATAGAAACAGCCTCTCCAGTCATAATCCCATGACACTGAACAGTTTATATTTTACTTTGTTTCTTGATTTAGCAATTTGTCTATGGACTGGGTACATATGCAACAGATGGGAAATAAGTAGGTGTCAAATGCTATCCCAACATTAATGCATAGATATCTGATCATCTTTTGGACCTTAAAAAGATGGGGTTAACACATCAGAGAGACCAAACACAGTGGCACATCAGAGGCGATGGCAGTCAGAGCTAAATCCTTACTAACAGGAATAGCTAATTTATATCGACATCTTCCACATGTCAGATGTTACGCTAAGACTTTGACATGCATTGCCTGTTGCATTTAATCCTCACAACAACCCTCTGAGGCAGGGACAGCTATTGTCAACTCTCACTTGGTAGATGAAGAAACAGGTTCAGACAGCGTCACCCAAGTGGAAAATGATGAAGCCAGGATTTGAACAGCACTGATCAGAGCTGCATTCAATTGTATGTAATAGGAACCAGACTTCAGTGGCTTAACCAAATAAGGGTTTAGTTTTTCTTACACACCAAGAAATCCAAGCCTAGAGAACTGAGGGCTCATACATCAGCTCAGGAAGTCTTCAAAGACACAAAGACCCAGTTGCCTTCTCGCTTCCATAGGCACCACCCTTAGCTTGCGGCTATTGTCCTTATGGTCAGGAGAGGGCTGCTCCACTCCAGGCGCTGCATCTGGAGTGAAGCAGAAAGAAGCAGAAAAGCAAGGGACAAAGGACAGGCTAGCCGAATCTGTTCCTTTTATCAAGAAACTGATAGCTTTTCCAGTAGAACTCCATTTATAACTAGTTGACCAGGACAGGATAACACAGCCATTCTAGCTACAAGGAAGTATGGACACGTGAATATTTTTAACCTAGCATATTGTTACCCTAAATAAAACTGGGGTTCTGTTACTAAGAAGCTGAGAATGGATATTGGGTAGACAATCAGCAGTGCCCGTCACAAATCCAGATGGCTATTGGATGCTAAAGCTCAAGAAATAAATGTGCTCATAACCTCTATGCCAGCATGAACATCAGATATTCTACCCCATACCCCCTCTCCCTGCCAAAAAAATGTTTAAGGCCAACTTGTCACTCAAGTGATAAGTGTTTTTACTTGGCTTCTTCTAAAAACCCAGTCCTGGAGCATAGAGGAAGGAAGCCTGAACGCTGTCTGGGTTCTATAACCACCACTTGCCTCCCACGCCCCCCCTTTTCAGTGTAGTAAATGACCATCAAGCCTTCCGCTTCCCGATGACCAAACACCGAAAATAATTTTCTTTGAGAAGATTTTGTTCCACCTAATTTGTGAGTAAAATTTCCTAAGGGCAGTAGTGAAAGGTCTAAGATAATGAGGAAGTCTTCAAACTCAGGGGAACTGATGAGATCTGCTCTCAAAGTTACCATACACCATTAATCAATTGTTACTAGGCAGAGTCATGGAACCCAGATAGAGGTCAATGGATCACATGACCCACCACAGGCCAAACGGCCAGCATCCTGCTGCTTAAACAAAAGCAGAAGTGACTTTGTAACTATTCCCACTTAGCCGAATTCACAACCTATGCTGATTTTTCATAGCCAGGGTTCAGTTCAGACTGTGGAGAATCACTGAATAAAATAAAGTCGAAAACCCAGAGGTGGGTGGTAGTGTGTGTGTGTGTGTGTGTGTGTACAAGTGTGTGTGTATGTGTGTGTGTTGAGAGGGGCGGTGTCACCAGGTAAACAAGATAAGTTGGCCATATAGTTTACAAGAAAAACAAATCGGAAATAAAAATCACATTTAGCACATTATCCAGTTTAACTTAATGTGTCCCTATCTGAAAATTGCAAGTACTGTTACTCATTATTTTCAATACACATTGAAATTTAATCTTGTCCTTTTTTTGATCTAAACCACAGAACACAGTATTTTGATTTTTCAGATGCTCTGTAAACCAACTGCCATTATATCAGACTTGTGACAGATCTTGCCCTTCTTTGACTTCTGTTTGTTACTGCTTATATGCTAACTCTTTGTAAGAGTATCTTTAGATGGTTTTGAAAGGTAGATAAATAAACATCTCAACATCGCCTTTAACTATTTCTTAGCAAAATCCAAAATCCAAAACTCCCTCTCTGTTAGTTCATTCTTCCTCTGATTCTAGAACTTTCTTGGTATTAAGGAAAAATATAAATTAAAACAAAAAGTAAAATCATTTATTACAGAGAGCAGGACAATTTTATTTTATAAACAATTCTCTCCTATCTTGGTTCAGCCTGTTCTTTTTAGTCATACTTGGGACAAGACGCTGGGCATAAACCACATTTAATAGAAATACACAAAAGGCGATCCAGAGAAACAAATTGGGTTGTGTTAAGGTTCTCTTTCCATATCCATTTAGATATGGAACAGTTAGTGCTTGGAAGCCCCCAGTTTTAGTTCCTGAAGTAAGAGAAGTCCTCTAATTTGTCAAATAAAAACTTACCCACATTTGTACCAAAGCAGAAAAATCTGTGCAGATCTAATTTACCATGAGGAAAGATGAAGAAGCAAAATGCATTCGTTTAGGATCTCTGGTGTGTATTTTTAGTTTATGCTAAATCTTTTCTAATATTACCAATTCTTTAAGTTCTGGAAGTCAGAGAGCATTCCAATGAAACATTTAGGAATCTTTATGACAAGGGCAAAAGAGAAGCAAAAGTTAAACCTTACATGCATTTTGACCAGCCTTCCACGTTTAGGAATTTATATTATAAAAATAATCAAAAGAGTACAAATAAGAACATGTAAAATATATTCATCATATTCATTACAAAAATACTTGCTAATAGTGAAATTTGCAAGTCACTAAAATGTCCCAAAATAATGGATTGGCGAATTGCATGACGATGCTGCAATGACATTCTCTCTAGGTATTTGAATTGGTAATGAAGATCACTATTTATTGATATTACAAAGATGTCCACAGTTCAGTGTGATGGGGGAAAATCAGCTTATAGAACAACGTATGCAGTACGAGCTCATTTTTGCACAAAGTGCAAAGATGTAATATGCTAAGAAAAAAGTATTTAAAGGATACGCTCCAAAATGTAAACAATGGTTGTCTTTGGGTTTATTAGGCCATAGACAATTTTCACTTTTTCCACAATAGACAATTCACGTCAAGGTTTTAGCATAATATCTGAATACATATGGTCCATATGTGTTAGGTATTATTCATATTAGGGTTTTAGCTTTATCAGCCATTGCCTCTGATGTGTTTTGTCCCCTTCTAAGTAATTTCTTTTTCTTTTAACAATCATGAGAAAACTATACAAGAAGTGATTTCCATTTTGAGGAAAAAAATGGCTGGGGGGAAGGTTAGCAAGAAGTTCCTGCACCAATGCCTGCCATTCCCTCTGGGTTAGTGACATGCGTGTAAAGGGCTAAAAAGAGAGGCGGAGGGAAAATGAGAAGGAAGGCTTCGCCACACTAAATGAAAGGCAAACAATATGCATATCAGCATCCCAAGATATACCACTCTACTGGGAAAACCCAAGACAAAAGAATTATCGGACATAACAGTTCAAAGCATATTGCACCTGTCAAAACGTCTGTCATCTTCTATAGAAATTCACCATTCTAAGAGAGAAAAGGGAAACTTTCGCAAAGTCACTCAGGAACAACAGCTTACTTTGTTTCCTTCCTCTGGCCAACTCCTCCATCTGAAAGCCATTTAGCTCCATGCTAAAGCTTGCCTGGAAGGACCAGACAATAGGAAGGTCTCTTTCATTGTCAAGGACAGTTACACTTTGAAGATGACGCTCAAAAGAGGTTAAAATGGGTCAACAAGCAATTGTTGGGCCTAAGCAAGGACATGTGAAGAGGACATTGTTAAAGTCACAAATAAAAAAAATCTCGATCTCAAAGAATTTAACTTTAATCTAGAGGAGGTGTTGGAAGGAAGGAAGTAACAGGCAATACTGATTTCATCCCAAAGAAGAATTAGGAGGGGAGGGGATCTACCCCAAGAGGATTAATTAATAGACAGTTTGGGGATGGTCTTTGCCATTCCAAACACGCACCCACACTGTGTATTAGAAAGATAAGTGTAATTTAAGGCAAAGTGAGAAAAACGTGACTTTTCTAAAAATGATGTAAATGCAAGTGGTATTAATTCTATGCTGGCTATTACATTTGTTAAGAGTTTTATTTTCTGGATGTGCTTCGGGAACTATGTGTGGCATTTAGTCAGATGATAGGTAAGTGGCTGGGTGGGTGGGTATATTTAAACAGTAGTTATTTCTTTTGTGCAATTTCTTAGATATCTTTAAAAGGAAAGTCTCAAAATCCCTCTGAGAAAAGCTGATCTAGAGAGAAGCAACAAGGTAAATCTGTGTCAGCCCACCTAGATGCCTAGGTTTACAGTCTGGGTCTGCCTCGTTCAGGCCACGTGACTCTGGACAAGCACCTTAACCTCATTCCTGTCGGTCACCACCTGTGTAAAAGGGGATAACAACAACAGCCCAGCAGGAGTATTGGGAGGATTAAAGGAGAGACTGCATCCAGGAGAAATGAAAACGCATGACTACACAAAAACTTGTACACACAAGATTATCACGGCATTATTCATGATAGCCAAATAGCGGAAACAACCCCAATGGATAAACAAAATCTGGTCTAGCCACACAACGGAATATTATTCTGCCATGAAAAGGAATAAAATACTGACATGCTACAACATGGATGAATTTTGAAAAATTATGTTAAGTGGAGGAATCCAGTCACAAAAGACCACATATTATATAATCCCATTCATATTAAATGCCCAGAATAGGGAAACCCATGGAGACCGAAAGTAAATTAGTGATTGTTCGAATGGGCTGGGGGGTGGAGAAGAAGGGGAGGATAGAAAGGTGATAGGTAAAGGGTACAGAGTTTCTATTTGAGTGGGTGAAATGTAAAATTTACTGTGGTGATGGCTGTACATATCTGTGAATATGCTAAAAACCAGTATATTGTATACTTTAAATGGATGACTTGTATAGTATGTAAATTATATCTCAATAAAGCTGCTAAAAATAAATAAAACAAACCAATCAAGAATGATGGACAAATCTTTGTGGCAAAAAATAAAACAAAATACTTTTTTTAAAGGATGGTGGAGAGATACTACAATAAAGCAATCAGAACAGTGCTTGGCACAGAGTAAGTACTCAATAAACACTGAGTATCAGTAATTATTTTTGAGAGTAAGTATAAATCATTGTGAATAGTTTTGGGAAAGCTTTGGAAAAGAGTACTGTTACGTAGTGTGACTAATAGTAAGACTGAAATTTCCATTTTAATCTTAAAATATTCATCTTTAAAGATTTTTCAAAATTCAACCTTATTCCCTGAAATCTAAAGACAATCTATTCCTCAGTAGTCTATTCAAAAGGTAAATTTCAAAATACAATGCAGTTTTTTCTCTGCCTTAAAGAGTTTGATATTTAAGTACATTAAATTATTTATGATTGTAAGATCTTCTTTAAGCTTTAGAAACTGACTAGCTACAGAGTCAAACATGAGAAAAGTGTGAACGTTCATTCATTCTGAAATACACTTACAATTGAAATCATTCTTTAAAAAAAAATCTTTGGACTGTTTTCCAAAGGCCACACATACTATGCCTAGATTAAAAAAATAGCTGTTGTCAGTTTTCAAAATCTCAAACAATTCAGAAAGATAAAAATGGTAGATTCACTCCTATCCCCCACAAGAACCCAACTCTTCTCTCCTTCCATGTGTCAACATATGTGTCTATTTATAAATCTACAGGTATGTTTCACTTTATAAATTATCCATGCCTTTGGCCTTGCTCAAAGATGAATTTACTAAGAAACTAATGAAATTTAAGCTTCAGGACTCCTATTTGCAAAAACCCTTCCAAGGCCCTCTACCTAACTATGTTCATAATTTTGTATTCTTTTTCTTAAAGAGGCCCCCTCAAAATATATAAGCTCAGGCTCCACAAAGTTTGATCTGTCCCTGGTTGCTACTTCCTGCACTACCCATCACTTTGTCCTTTCAAATCCTACCTCTCCAAAATCAAGTTTAAATCCTGCTATGGGAGCCCTTCTATGATTACTCCAACCCAAACTGACTTCTTTCTCTAAGTTTTCGCTGCACTTATTCAATAGACAACTTCAAAATCCTTTTGCCAAAACTCTGCAGGTCAATTAAGTTTTGGAACTTAATTTTTTTTGTATATTATTGTGCACAAGCTATATATTATGTAATGGTGCATAAATCATGTATTACATAACACTGTCCCATCAGGATCCCACGTAACACCCCATAATCAATTATATTAACACATCTTCATCAAAATACATGAATATTCACACTGAGTTAAATAAAGGCTATAAATAGCCTCACTTCGGTTTGGGTGATACTAACACCAAATGAGTTAGAAAAGAACTCAGTTTTCAGAGATTCTGGAATTTGGAATTATGGCTAAAGGATTACAGACTTGAACATTATTGTGTTATTATTTCATGTCTCATCAGTTAGGTTTTACTTGACCAAAATAGCTCTTCACCATTATATCCCCAGTGGAAGGTGTCTGGCATATAAGTGGGTGTTTAATACATTTGATAGAATGAATGAATCAATGAAAGAACTAAGTTTTATACTAGGTGGAGCTTGTCAAGGAGAAGGATTGTGTCCTTTTCAGCTGACATTTGTGATGCACGCTGGTGCCCATAGTGTCTGGCACATGGTGAATACTCAATGCATGCTGGTTGAGTTGAATCACACTTCTCAAATCTCCCACAATAACTACCTAGGATATTGATCCCAGTATCACTGACTCACAAGATCAGATTGATTCCCGTAGTGGAGGGAAAACACCAGTTGCAGGATACGGAGGGAGCAGTAAGAGAAGGAGCCTATAGACATGGCAAAAATTTGTTGTGGGAAAGTACTGATGCAGGTGAAAAGACCTTGGACTGTGCAATAGGGAGGCCATACACCTTAAGAATTCTGGAGCATTTTTCTTTTTTTTTTTTTTTTGCGGTACATGGGCCTCTCACTGTTGTGGCCTCTCCCGTTGCGGAGCACAGGCTCCAGACACGCAGGCTCAGCGGCCATGGCTCACGGGCCCAGCTGCTCCGCGGCATGTGGGATCTTCCCGGACCGGGGCACGAACCCATGTCCCCTGCATCGGCAGGCGGACTCTCAACCACTGCGCCACCAGGGAAGCCCTGGAGCATTTTTCTTAAGGAAAAGCAGTCTCCTGAAAACAACTTCTTTCCTGGGTCTCTACATGACTTAGAATCCTCAACATCACAATGGTATTTACAACATTGCTTTATTCCTCCCCACCACCTTGTCTGGGTAGTTTCAGACTTTTATAGATAGTTGGGATAAAAGATTACATGTGATAGACGACACTGCCCACCGTCATTCTATACCCTACACTGAACTCTTCTAAACTGGATGTTCTAAATGGAATATTTTGTTGAGCTGTCAACTGTTTACATTGTTTTTCATAGAGAATGACTGTGAGCTTGTGTGCTGGGGGCAATCATTGAACAAATTGCTTTGTCTCTCTGTGTTTGTTTCCTTGTCAGTAAATGGGATACTGCTGTACTACTTGCCTCATAATGCTGTGATGAAGGTGAAGAATATGGTATATAAAACTTCTCAGAGAGACATGATCACCTGGTTACCAGAAATGATAATCACTGTCAGTGTAAGGCAGCTGGATCTATAAGCCTGAAATTAGCCCTGCATAACTGATGGTAATATTTATGCTAATTGTTGTTGATATTAGTATCAAAATAATTATTTGCATTTGCAGAGTGATCTTGCTTTTCAAATGCTTTGATAGCAGACTTGTTCCCCAAGTGTCCCTTGCAGTAAACAAAACACATTATCCCAACTTAACAGTGAAGAAACTGCAGCCAAAGGACGGAGTGACACTAAGTTCAGGTCACGTTTACAGGAACAAATTCTTGGCTCTTCAGATCCAGGTCAGCCCCAGCACCTTAGCTCTTCATTAGCTCTCCCTGTACAACCTTCCAGCCCTTCCGCAAGGCTGATGTGGGTCAGCTCCTGCTGCCTTTTTTTTTTTTTTTTTTTTTTTTTTGCGGTACGCGGGCCTCTCACTGCCGTGGCCTCTCCCGTTGCGGAGCACAGGCTCTGGACGCGCAGGCTCAGCACCCATGGCTCACGGGCCCAGCCGCTCCGCGGCATGTGGGATCCTCCCGGACCGGGGCACGAACCCGCGTCCCCTGCATCGGCAGGCGGACTCTCAACCACTGCGCCACCAGGGAAGCCAACCTACTGCCGTCTTTAGTAAAACCTCAAAACCACCTTCCCTTTCTTGAGTTCCTGAGACTTCATTCACAGCGATGATGTTGCTTCAAACATAAAGAACGATGTGATGATCATCTCTGATCCCACTCTGCTCTTCAAAGTGTTCAAACGTATCATATGTCATCAACTCCCAGTTATCACCTCCTACTCTCCACTTTGTTATAAGGAGGAGAGGGATATAAGTAGCGTTTCTCTACTGACCTCACTTAGGCACCAATAGCATGGAAAAAAAACTGATTTATATATGATATCTGTATTAGGTGGAACACACATATTCATATGTACATATATTAGCTCTAATGATACAGAACGTAATAACACAGCTTTATACACAAACAATATTGTATAATATATAACAATATAGTTTGTAACTTATGTATATATAATCATAAGCTTCAATATACACATATGTATATATAATTGTTATAAAATAAAGCTTTCTCATCTGTGAAGTAGCGATAATGGTATCAGTAACTACTTCATGAAGACGTTGTGAGGACTAAATGAATTAATATATTCTAAATGCTTAGAACAGTCCCTAACATAAAATACACACTCAGTAAATGTTATCTGCCATAATTATTACTTATTTTACATATCATAAAAGAGTTCCTCACTTGTAAACATTATTCACTAGAGACTCTCTTAAAGATTTCGTTTCTTCAATGCACTAATTTTTAAAATTTATCACTATCTATTTTCCAGTGCAACTTCCAGAAAAACATTTTTTCCCTAAAATGACACATTATCTTCCTTAGAAAACTGTTGTAGTATGTGGTAATAAATGTCCCTTAAGTCAAACCACATATCCTTGAAGAAATAAAAGCAAACTGTAATTCAGAACCTTAGCAACAATTATTTTATACCATAAGACCTCATTCTAGTCCTCAAGCACACACACACGTATTATTTATTTCCTAAAATTGATTTGTACCCAATTATAACTGCTTAAATCAGCACTATTTTCAGAAATAATGACATTGGGAAAGACTTAACTATGTTTACCTTGGTGCATTTGTGTCTAAGTTCTAGTGTCATTCAGAAAGACTTGGACACCTGTAGCCCATAACTATGGCAGTCAAAGCCAAAAAAGCTCTTCATCCATCACTATCTAAGCTATGGTCATGGTTAGACCAACTAAACTCCCAGCCATGTGCACCCAAAATGAGGAAAATTAAGATAGCTCATTACATTCCTCCAAGGAAGAATGGGCTCCTGGAGGTATTTATGAAGGGCTGCTTTCTTAAGCTCTGATTCTTAACTTCACTTTTTTGAAAAGAAATCCTTACCTTGAACCCTACCAGTTTACATGGATTCTAGTATATTAAGGATAGAGTTTTGAGCAATGTTTTCTCAACTGTGTTCCACAGGACACTAGCGCTGCAAGGTATTGATAGGCGTTATATTTTTAAAATACATATATGTGTACACACACACACACACACGTCAGTGTTCCCTGATCACATAAAACTGGGAAACACTGGGTTAAACAGAGTTTATCAGATTTTTTGCCATGGGATTTTTGAGGATACTTAATATATTACCATGACTTTCTAAGTGGGAGCATCATGGCCACATCTCCCAGACATACTCATCTATAGCCTCTCCATCTCACAAAGCATCTTTCTAATTCTAGTGTTCCACAGAACACACTTTGGGAAATTGCTTTAGAATATCCTGTATCACATATTTTATATCTTTTGCTTGTATCCCTTTTCTCAAATCCGAGCAGAATTGCTTCTTCTGTACTGTATTCTTTTAGTAAATTCACTATTTTGTATTTCCACAGGTGAGGAAATCCATTTACTACATATCAAAAACATTTTCTATTCCTGCATTTGACCACTATAAAATTTTGGTTGTTTTATAATCACTTAAAGCAATGATCTCTTGACCTGAAAAAAAAACCAATTGTGCTAACTCATAATTAACATATCCCAGAATCAAAATTTTACATAAAACCCATGAGTGTGCCCACCCACTTCTCCCTAACCAAATGACATGAAGTTGAACTTATGGTTGTCGCAAGAACTCTGGTGAGTAGATGCGATTATATCCCCAGGAAACCATAGCAACCACCATTGATAACCCATACATTCTTTTATCTAAAATCAGGCTAATAAATAATAAAAATAAAAGCGTATTTATTATAAAACCATATTAATCTGGAACAAGAAAAGCGCTAAAGTTTGGGGATATATTTTTTAAGTGCATTACTCTTAGGGAATAATATTCAAAAACAATCAAATCGTCCTCAAAGGATTAAACAGACTTCTAAATGTTAAGCAACTATCAGTTATAACATTTCATTTCAATTGAAACTTTGAAACTTAACATTTGGACTTTAGACAGGAGGACATCTTAAATATAGACATACTACATATAGTATACACATAGTAGTATATAGGCATTATATATATATATATATAAATCTCGAACTGAAGGGGAAAGGGCAATAAGATTTTACATGTATCAAATTCTATGAATCCAAGCCTGTGGGAAAACTGCAAGAAACTTGAGTGCAAAACTGCACATGAATGACTTGGTCACATTGATTTGTGTTTCTCTCTGAATGTTGAAAAAAATAACACATTAAAAAAAAAAAAAACCTAAACTCATAAAATCATTTGATAAATCAGTCTCTGCATCGCCTCACAGTGAAAAGCTGCCATGTTTAACTGACGTTAACCAAAATCAAAAATACTGCCTAAAACCACCAGTTTGATAAAACATTCCCTAAGCATCTCTTTTGCATTAAACTTAGTTCCAAGTGTTTCAGGGCCTCCAAAGAGGATCCAGCTTCAGGTTTCTGACATAAAAACCTTAATATAGCCTGAAGAAAATTCCCCTAGGCACATTGGGAGTAATCAAATTTCATGTTAACTATTAAATTACAGACATTCAATTATGTTTTC
Organism: Mesoplodon bidens; assembly: GCF_964165515.1. Classification (NCBI taxonomy): domain Eukaryota; kingdom Metazoa; phylum Chordata; class Mammalia; order Artiodactyla; family Ziphiidae; genus Mesoplodon; species Mesoplodon bidens. The sequence continues at coordinate 76,132,673 of NC_138167.1, read as the reverse complement.
AAAACCTCTGTTTAGAGACTCAAAAGGCCCTTAGAAAACATCCTTAAACTAAGGCCCAAGTTGGCAAGTGAAACCGTTTACCTACGAGAGTAAAACAAAGCGGGGTCCTGGCCATCCCTGATGGCGGCACGTTGCGAAGTGGCACGTGATGTACCCCATCCCCATTGTGAGGCACAAATTCTTTGTGACACTGGAAGACACTGCAGAACAAAAATACTATTAGAAATCCTTCAAAAGGAACATTTTTGGCTGTGATAGAGACTTTTGACATTATTTATTAGGTTCAAAACTGCTTCTGTGAAGCCTAACAATGGTTCTGTGGAAACCAGTACATCTGAGGTCCTTTCTGTTGTTCAGGGCAGGCATTGATTTGAAGACGGGCAGTGCTCACGGAACAATTCCCTTGCAGTGGTCAGTGTAAGTGAGCATTCACCCCCGGCCTAGGAGGGGCCTGTGAACAAACCGTATGGAAACGCGGGGGTAGGTGGGAGGGCGGAGAGGCGCAAACCTTGATTAGCCTCTTGGAGGGGAGATGGGTGGGAGCACCGGCAAGCACAGGAAGGGGCGCTCCTGCCAGACTGCCGGGGAGAGAGGCGTCTGCCCCGGGCCCCCTTTTCCCGGGAGGATGAAGATGCCTGGGGAGCATCTCTGGTGCCATGGCAACTGTGCCCCTTCCCACTGAACTCCCGGGTGCGCCCAGGAGCCAGCTTTGGGAATGTGGGTTTGCTGGTGCGCCTACTGCGGGTGTCATCCTCTCTTCCAGCTCAAGCTCTGACAAACTCCAGGAGACCCTGGACGAGCCAAACGGGGTCTGGCTTCTCCCGTTGAGGCCGACGGCAGTGTATGGCCTCAGAGTAAGACTTGGAAGGCAAAGAAAAGCCAGGGTGGTGCTCAAGTGTGTGGAATTTACCTGCCCCGCTGGGACTTAAAGAAAAAAAAAATCTCCTGATAACTGGATGTTTGAGAAATCGATGTTTGTAACGTGCTGAGAAAAAAATTTTAAATCCCCTGATATTATCCTCACGTGCTTCCCATATTTCTTTAAGAAAATAAAATGCTATCTATTCTTTTCCTATTGTTTGAAAGCACCTCCTCCCCCAAAATAACTTTTACAGAATTCTCATAAAACTTTTTTTTTTTTTTTTTTTTTTGCGGTACGCGGGCCTCACACTGTTGTGGCCTCTCCCGTTGCGGAGCACAGGCTCCAGACGCGCAGGCTCAGCGGCCATGGCTCACGGGCCCAGCCGCTCCGCGGCATGTGGGATCTTCCCGGACCGGGGCATGAACCCGTGTCCCCTGAATCGGCAGGCGGACTCTCAACCACTGCGCCACCAGGGAAGCCTGGGTGTTTCTCATCTTAAGAAATTCTTCCTGACATTCAAGTTTTTCAGGTTGTTTCAGTGTGTAGACAACTCTGCCTCTTATTTTGCAGCACAGGTCTTCCATCTGTTGCTAATTTCTTTTGAAATAATATTGTGGCAGACAGGAGATTTCAAGGCACAGTAAGATAACCCTCAGAGCTGAATGTAGTTCACAAAAACAATTTATCTTTCTCTTGAGCTGCAAAATAGCTCATGATAAATCATGACAGATGCAGATTTATTCATCTTCTATTCATTAGAAAAAGACAAATATGGTAACCCCTGCATATTCAGCCCCTCTGGGCTACCAGGGAGCAGGAGGGTGCACCCCATCACACCTGCTGCTGACAGCTCTCCCTCAATGTATAACTCCTGTGTGTCTGATCCCCGCCCTATCTCTTCTGCTCCCTTGGGCTTCTAACTCCAGCATGTTCATGTTACAAAAAAACTAGAGGCACCTGTCCTAGAAGGAGAAATGAAACGCAGAGACAATTAATTCCCCAGAGCTCATCTTGCCCTTAACTGTAGGCATAAAAGCTAATTGATATCATCTCCTGCATATCTAAAATCAAACTTAAACTTTAAATAGGTCTTCAATTAATACTGAAAACCCCAATGACACACTTTTAAAGGATTCTTAGACCACGTAGTGGAGTCGGAGTCTGCCACCTCAGTCTCACCACTTCTCCTAGTGGGGGAATGAGAGTTTTTAAGCTAGTGGGGCTGAGTCCATGGGAGGGGTCTGGAAAGCATCAAGCCCTGAGCCCAGACTTCTCGGATCAAATCTGGTTCACCTCTTCCTGGCTGTGTTACCTAAGTCAAGCTACTTCAGTGTTCTGTGCCTCAATTACCCCATTCACAAGATGGCAATAACGATTGCCACTACCACCCAGGGCTGAGGTGCAGATTAAATGAGTTGTTAATAAACAAGAGTCTAGAGCAGTATGTGACGCACAGGAAGTACTCAGTTAGCCTTAGCTGTTGTTATTGTTGTTGTTATTGTTCTCTCTCCCTCTATAGGTCCTGAATAGCCTCTTTTGACAATAAGGACTCAAGTGGAAAATGATATCTTTGCCATCCATCCAGAGTTTGCCCCATTCTATTCATTCCTTCATTCAAAAACATATTTATCAAATGCCTACTATGTGCCTTGTTCTGTATTTGGCCCTGGGGATACAACAGAATAAGGCAAATGTGGTCCCTGCCCTCATAGAGCTTACAATCAACTGGAGAAGATGACAACAGCAAGGCACAACTAAGCGATTACAAATTGTAGTGAGTGATATCAAGGAAAAAGCAAGGGACCGAGACAGAGAAACATGGGTGGGTGGAGACCTAGGAAGGTAATATTGAATTTGAGACTGACCTGAAGGTTGAAAAGGTCAGTCATGCAGGAGGGGGGAATAGCATTCCAGCCTCACGAGGACTGAGATATATTCCTAAGATTGCTACACCCAATGGCTAAATGGAAGTGAGCAAAAAAGAAGGGACAGGTGAGGTCTAGAAGTTGCACAATGTATGATGGAAAGCTACTAAGACTTTCCCATAGATGAGTCATGACAGCAGCACTTATCCTTGAAAAAGTTCTCTAAGGAAAGCTGGGCAGAAGAGGATGAGAGCAGAAGCCAGTTAGAAGGCAGTTAGCAGTCAGCTAAGTGAACAGTGATGGCAACTTGGATGTGCCTGGGAGTTTTGTACAGTGGTTGAGACACAGACTGTCTGGGCTTGATTTCCTTCATCTGTAAAATGGATAGATAATGCTAATCCCCATTTTGGGGGAAGGTGTTGGCAGAAATACATGTAATGGACTTCCAGTTTTAGCTCCAACATGGAAACAGCTTGGAAACTGACAGTCCTACCTTACAACAAGAAACAGTTTAACAAAGCAAAAAACAACAACTTTTCCTGGACCCATCAGAGAACTGAGTTTGCAGGGCAAAAGGCCACCCCAAACTCTGGAGAGACAGGTGAATCCAAAGAGTCAAACCAAGATCTGTTTACCTGGAGTAGAAGCCTCTGGAACAATACACTGGTTCCTACACTGGTAGGAACATTTAAATGATCATTTTGATGAATTGCTGGAGGCTGGGTGTAGACTAGCTTGAGAGTTAGAAACTCCTGAGGACAGCAGGTTTAGGTGGTCCCTGCACTTTAGTGGATTTTGTCTATAAGAACTCCACTAGTTTCTCAAGGTGAAAGTCTGAAAAAGATCCCTTCAAAGCTCTGATACAGGCATGGGAAAAACAATCATAGTAAAATATGCCCAGAGCATCCTCCATAACAAAAGCATATCCTTATCCCAGCTGAGGGAAGGACATTTTTCCCACTCCAGTTCCTTTAGCCTTCTCGTCTGACCTAAGGAGCAGTAAAAAAAAAAAAAAAAAAAGTTAAAAAACACTTGTTAAGGTAACAGCCAGAGACACAGACCCACTAAAAGACTGAGATTAATCATAAGATTAGAGAATGTTTCCCCTCCCCCACACCTTATCAGCACACCAACAGGTGTCCAGTATAATAACAGTGGATTCCAGCTGAGAGAGCTACAAGAAACAGACTCTCTCTCAGGAGGAGTAGTCAGGGAAGCCCAAAGTCTGGAAAGGGGACAACAGTGAGAACACTGGAGAAACCTGAAGCCTCTCGTTCTTACAGCTACAACAAACATTAAACACATCCCAGGACCGAGTCGGGTCGACACAAAAACCCACAGCAAAGATCTGTTTACTTCAGTTCCTATTACCTGATGTATCATGCTTGGCTTTCAACAAAAAGTTATGAGGCATGTCAAAAGGCAAGGGAAAAAAAACCCCAATCTGAAGAGACAAAGCAAGCATAAGAACTCAGCTATGGCACAGACATCAGAATTATCAGAGAAGGAATTTCAAATACTGTGATTAATATGCTAAGGGAGTTAATGGAGAAAGTAGACAACATGAAAGAACAGTTGAGTAAGGAAAGCAGAGAGATGGAAACTCTAAGAATCAAAAAGAAATGCTCCACGATTTCACTTACATGTGGAATCTAAAAAAGCTGAATACATAGGAGCAGAGAGTAGAACAGGAGTTACCAAGGACAGGGAGGCGGGGGAAATGGGAGGGTGTTAAGTCAAAGGGTACAAAGTTGCTGTTATGGAAGATGAATAAATCTAGAGATCTAATTTCCAGCATGAAGACTGCAGTAAATAATACTGTACTGAACACTGGAAATTTGCTAGAGAGTAGATTTCAGGTTCTCTCATCACACAAAAAATGGTTAAAAACTACATGAGGAGATAACAGGTCAATCAGTTTGACTATAGTAATCATTTCACTATGTACACATGTATCAAATCATCATGCTGTACACTTCAAATATATACAATTTTTATTAAAAGTAAAATACATTCCAAAAATGCTAGAAATACAAAATGCTGTAACAGAAATGAAGAATGTCCTTGACGGGCTCATCAGAAAACTGAACATGGCCAAGGAAAGAATCAGCAAGCATGAAGACAGGTTGATAAAAACTCCTAAACTGAAATGCAAAGAGAGAAAGAAATGGGGGGAAAAAGAACAAAATATACAAGAACTCTGGGACAATTTTATAAGATATAATATATGCATCATAATTGGAATACCAGTAGAAGAAAAAAGAGAAAATGAGCAGAAGAAATGTTTGAAGTAACAATGGCTGAGAACTTTCCAAACCACAAATTCAGGCAGCTCAGAGAACATTCAGCAAGATAAATGCAAAAACAAACAAAACAAAAACAAAAACAAAAGACCTACTACATATAGGCATAGCATATTAAAATTACAGAAAACCAAACACAGAAAGAAACTCTTGAAAGAACCTGGGGGGCTGAGAAACAAGCAGGGAACGCTTTTTAATAAGTGTCTAATAAGTTTAATAAGAAGAAGAACTCAAGAGGACTGCTCTTCAGCATTATAGCTCACCGTTCTCCATGTCCACCTCATACCCTCCCTCCTCCTTTTCTGCAGACTTGCCTGGGGATAATCACTTCTCTTGCCTCAGGGATTAGTCCATGTTGCTCAGTTCACCATAATCAGTCATTCCAGCTCTAATGTCTTGTCTCTTACTAAGGATGGCAAACAGCTTTCTTCTTGAACACCAATACCCGTTGGGACATCAATTTTTAAGAGTTCCAGGGCTGTGTCTCAGTTCATGGGGAAATGACTGATATCTGCCATGGATGTGGGAGAATGAAGTGGCCACAAGAGGGGCAGGAACTTGTCCCAGCTCAGGTACTCTGCTAAGTATGAGGGTGACGTCCCTGCCTCTGGGGGAGGGATGTTCCTTCTTCCAATATCACTCAACCACCTCCCTTCCTCTAGTAAAAGGACACATGGAGTTGGTGTCTCACCAGGCACCAGAAGGTAACCAAAGTGCATTCAGATGCACTTCACCCTCCTTCCATGACACCACCTCTTCCCCATGACACCATCTGCCTTACTCAGTTGCATTTGAATCACAGAAAGTCTCCAGCCCAGGGGCATGGATGTGTACTGAAATGTTTTGTTTTTTACATTTCCAGACTAGACTGTGAATTGTTTTAAATATGAGCTATAATTTGAGAGCCACTGTGTTTGGTTTCTGGTGGATTCACTGAATGAATGTCTGAAGGCCTTGATTTCTTCATCTATGGAAGAATTTAAATGATCTCTAAAATATTCCCTAGCCCTAATAATCCTGTGAGTCTCTGAGGTGTTTTTTTTTAATTGTGCAAAACATTTCTTATTTAATTACCTTATTTATTTTTGGAAGCATTATGCTACCATATGAAATTGCTGTTTTGTAGGACAAAAACTGTCAAATATAGGCCATTTCACATGTTACAACTGAATATGATGCTTAAAAGAGTATAGATGACATATACACATTGTTTAAAGGAAACAAATAGCCACAGACCAACCTAATTTCATTACATGAATATCTACAAATTATTCATCCATTCTCTTATTGATGGGAGTATGCATGAAATCCATTTTCGTTTTGTTTTTTAATATTACAAACAAGGTGCTATGAACATTCTTGTACACATCCTCTGTTGCATGTACTCTAGTTTCTCTAGGAGTGGAATAGCCAAGTCCTAGGGTATCCATGTCTTCAATATTATACAATATCCATTGTTTTCCAGAGTGTTTTTACCAACTGACACTCCCACCAGCAGTGTATAAGGCTTCCTGTTATTCCACATCCTTGCCAACACTTACTATTACTTGACTGAGTTTTTCAATTTTTGCCATACTGGTGGGTATAAAACAGTACTCCGTTGTGGTTTTAATTTTTTCATTTTCTCAATAAATAATGAGCTTAACATCCCTCCTCCCACCACATCTTTAATCTGAATTGCTTACAAGCTCTGTGATTATGGGTTGAGTTTCCACCCCTTTCCTTTCTTCTGCCCCTCATATTCTAACCAGCTGGTAAATAGTGGCACAGCCCTGGAGGACACAGTGGGGAACACTTAGATAATCCACAAAGTCCATAACCTGCCTCTAAATAAATAACCAGGAGTTGACCCTCAGGGATTGTACTCACGCAATTCAACTGCCATGACCCAGTGCAATATTTCATGTCTTGCTAAAGCTCTGGCCAGGCACTGTTTTGCATGCAACCAAGCACTTGGACAATTCTTTCACCTGAATGATGAGCTTATTTCAACCACAGCTTGCTTAAGACACAAAGGGCTTCCACTACCTGCCTGTAGTATCACTCCAGATGGCCCCCTACTTAGCCTTCTTACACAAAATGGTTTTCAAGTTGCTCACCTTTCTGCCTTGAGGATGTGTGGTTTCTCAGTCACCCTTTTAAAATGTGATACTAAGACTGGAAAACATTTTAAATCACATCATTCAAGTGCACATATTCAGGAAAGCAACACTTCATTATATTTATCCTATAAGAAAAAAATCAAAAGTATTGTCCCCTCAAGCTAGAGAATGCAACAGGAATGATGATCTTTCTTAAATGATGCTGATGAATAAAATTTAGGAGAAGGGTGGAAAAAAGAGTCACACACAGAATCGGAAACAATTGAAAAAGGAATCCAGGCTATACCCCCAACCCCGGCCTTTGTTGAAGGGATCACCAGAGATCTGTGTAGATATTATTTTGAAATTTAGAGCTTCAACTTGTATGAACATGAATGCCCATGCTGAGTTTTTGCATGCCTCTGTGAAACAGCAAAAAGAACCCAACGGACCCTATTCTTGCCTTAAAGCAACACACTGTGGAAAGCCTGAAAATAAACCATCTATGCTTGATTAATTAGGTT